>NC_090450.1:233572992-234235044 GCF_031143425.1 Pleurodeles waltl
ATAATCAGAGAGGCTTTTATCAGAGCTCTTACATAATGAGATTGCTGCCATAATTTGGCGCCACACTACATGGCACCAAAGGGACAAGTAGATCTTTTTACAGGACAAGTAGATTTGAGAAGCAACCTGTCCTGTGGACAAGTAGATATTTTAATAAATTCCACACCCCTGACCAGGGCACACCAATATTGTTCATAAAATGTTCATCCAAGTGGAAAAGTAAAATCAAAGTCCAAAGACACGATATTGAAGTTGATGGAGGTTTATTCTTGTCGAGAAATGATGAATCCTATATACAGCCGACCCGTGTTTCGTCACATCAGGATCCAAGCATTAACGCTTGGATCCTGTGATTTACTCTTCCCTAATATAACTTATCCCTTTTGGCTTACCATGGCCTCTTCATCCAGAGACATTATTTGAAAGGTCACTGAGGAACAGTTCTGACTTTTTGAACATGAAACTTTCAAGACTGGTCAGACACTTGTCTACATCATAACTGTTGTTCACGTACATCGCCCATGAACACTGGATACCATCATCTATCTTAAATTGTGGGTATGTTCATCATCCCTCATAGTGATTTCACTACTTGGTTTCACTATTAAGATCCTGGTACTACAATACCAAACACAGGTTTCAATATATTCACTTAAAATACTTTTGCTACACTGAATACGGGTCTTGCATGTCCTCCTTTCCTCTTGGGTCTTCACCATACACAGTAGTCGTTTATTACTCGATCACCTGTTATAGACACATCAGTCAGCTTTCTGGATGGCTCGATCACCTAAAGCTCTTTCCCATGCTCTAAATAAAGCTTCCCTACCCTGTATTTGCCAATCTTGTTTTCCCCATACATCTTTAAATAAACAGTGTTCCTCCATTATACGTAACCTTCAACTGCAAGACGGGAAACATAGGAATATGAATTAATCAGCTTTGTATCAGTTAGCAAAATTTTCCTAATTTTTGAAGGAGGCAATTTGAAATAGTATAACTCTAGATGTTTTGTGTCATGCCCAGAAAAATAAGTCAATTTTATCTAAATAACGTTTTGGGCTCCCCACAGGTGATGTTGAACAGTGTTCCCACTGTGTGTAGTTAAGTACTGGCCTGTGTGCAGGTAGTAATGTCCCCAGTTATTGTAGCAGAATATTTCCCCATAATTCATTGTATGTCTATTTACATCATCACTTTCAAACACTGAATAGTCCTTCATTTCAGTTTTTTTTTTTTTTTAAATATGTTTTTATTGTTTAATCAGCCAACTGGCAACATTCGAGAAAAATACAGGTGATTACATTTTGTTCCAGTGTACATCTGCAGTGTAATTGTCTTGTTTGCCACATCTTCAAGTCCTGTGTGGGCGCCCCATCTCCCAAAAGGGGGCATGAGAAAATGTACATTTGAGATGAATAATTGGTTCACCATGTACAAAGATAGTAGAGAAACTTAAAGGTGTAGAGGAAAGACCTAAAGAAAAGAGCCGGTGCGGGTCAAGCGAGCGCAGCCAGGGAAGGGGGGAAGGCAGAAAGAGCAGACGGGGAGAGCCAGGCGCAGGGAGGAGTGCCGCCTCCCTTTCCAGCGCCAAAGCAAGCCCGCATCCCAATCAGGGCAGCACCGCCACCCCCGCGGCCCAACGGGATTTCGAGGAGAGGGCAGAGGCCCAACCCCCATTCGAGGAGACGGCGGCGGTGCAGAAGTTCCGGACCGAGATGGGGAGACCAACGGCTTCCAGACACCCCAGAATCCACCACGTGGTTGCGCATTCCGGCTCCCCAGTGGTGTACCCGGGCTATTCCCATAGGCCTTATTTCAATGCATATGTTGGTTTACAACCTGTTATGTATGTGTCAGTGAGCACCTGTGTTAATGTATTAGAGTACCTACTTGAATATCGGGTATTATCTGTTTCTTACTGTTTTTAGGGAGGGAGCTCATCGTCCTCGTTTTCTACAGCAATCACAAACGAGTTCCAAGTGTCTAGGCCTTTGACCAGGATACCTTTGTCCAGTAAGGTCTGCAGTGCCTGCGCTTCCGCTTTAGCCCACATTATCAGCTCCGCCCGCCATTCGGCAACACTGGGGGCACCCGTCGCTTTCCACTGCAAGGCTATGAGGCGCCTGTAAAGCACTAATGCTAGGGTGATACATCGAAGTGTTTGTGTTTTTTGGGACAGGGTCCTATGCCCAATAAGCATAATTCAGGGTTGGGGGTTAGTGTGGTGTCTGTCCAGTCGGCTAGTAAAGTTATTATGTCAGTCCACGTGTTTCGGATTGGGGGACAGTCCCATGTCATTTGAAAGAAAGTGGCCTCTTCTGTTCTGCATCTGGGGCATGCCTGTGGCGACCGGGGGAACATGCGCGTTATGCAGGGCTGCGATAAGTATGTTTGATGCACGTAGTTAAACTGCGTGTACTGGAAGCGAGGGTTGCGGGATACGTCGTAGATCATTTTCATAGCTTGTTCCCATGAGTGTAGTGTTAGGGGTTCAGATAGTACACAGTCCCATCTATTTTTTGCTTGTTCCTGTTTGTGTTCGGTCTGAGTAGTGAGGGTTTTGTATATATTCAATATGCTTGTTGGTACGGTTATGCTCCCTAGCAGTTCATGAAGCATGGGGGAAATATCAGGTTCCGTGTTGCCGCTTTTCCACCATGCTCGTGTCGCCTGACGCACTGCTCTGTAAGCTATGAAGCCACCTTGACCCAGCGTATATTTGTCAGCCAGTGCCTCATATGTTTGGAGTTGCCCGTCATTATATATGTCACCAATTGTGTGTATGCCTCTGGTTCCCCATGCACTCAGACCCACCTTAGTCGCTATTTTCGCCAGTGTCGGATGAGCCAACAGTGGAATCCTAGGGGAGTACTGAGGGTTTTTATCACCTAGTAGTGCAAATCAGCCCCAGGCCCAGTGCGCAGTAGTCAATAAGATGTTGCGTGCATGTTTAGGACCGTCGCGATTCATGAGATAATGTAATGATCCAATGACAACCTCTGTGCTTCTGCACTGGTGGGATTCCCGATCCAAGTAGATATCCATTGCAACTGGGCGGCTGCGTAGTATAATTCAAATCTGGGGGCCCCCAGTCCCCCCAGTTTGAGCGGTTGGTAAATTTTGGTTAGCGCAACGCATCTTCGGCCATTTCCCCATATTAGATCCGTTAGTAAACTGTTCAAGGGTTCAAAGAAGGAACCAGGCAGTACCAACGGCAGTGCCATGAAGAAATAAAGAAGGCGTGGTAATATCATCTTTGCTATGGCCACTCTGCCCATTGGCGACAGTGGGAGTGAACACCAGAAGGGCAGGGAGCCCCTTATGGATCTAATCACTTGGCCAAGGTTGCCATCTCTTAGATCACGACTATCGTGATATATGTTTATACCTAGGTACTTAAATGTGTTGTGGCACCACTTCAGGTCACCCGGACTTGATAGCGTTCTGAGTGCCTCGGGGACCGGGCGCATAGGGAATATGCATGATTTTGCCCAGTTCACCATCAACCCGGTCTCCAAGCCAAATTGTTGTAGTAGGCTAAATAGGCCAGGCAGGGACTCCGTATGATCTCGGAGGAAAATCAACACATCATATGCATATAAAGATACTATCCGATGTGTTCGGCCGTCAAGGACGCCCCAGGCAGGGGCCATTGTGCGGAGATGGGTGGCCAGTGGTTCAATGGCTAGTGCGAACAGGAGCGGGGATAATGGGCATCCCTGCCTGGTACCTCTTTCTATGTTAAGTGGCTCGGAGATCGTGTCCCCTGTCCTGACCCTAGCCGTTGGATTAGAGTATAATACTTTCACCCAGCCAATATAAGTCTGCCCAAAGCCCATGCGACAAAGTGTTTCTGTCAGGAAAGGCCACCCTAGTGTGTCAAACACTTTTTCTATATCTAGTGATACTGCTACTCGGTTCCACTCGCCTTCAGGAGAGTTTTCAATCAGGCGCAGTAAATTCCTAATATTACTGAAAGTATTGCGACCAGGGATGAAGCCCAATTGGTCTTGATGGACGAACTCTGATATGTATGGGAGCAGGCGGTTAGCTAGTATTTTGCAAAGTAGTTTGCAGTCTGTGTTTAGCAACGATAAAGGCCTGTATGAGTGAACAACTAATGGGTCGCGGCCTGCTTTAGGTAGTACCGCTATCAGTGCCTTGCGGCACGTGTCAGGGAGCTGGCCCCGTTTTAGAGCTTCCATTAGCATTGCTAGGTATGGGGCTAAGGTTTGGGATGGGAACGTGCTATAGTATTCAATTGGTATACCATCACTGCCGGGTGCCTTGCCGTGTGTTAATTGTTGCAGTGCTTGTTGGATTTCAGTGATATGTATCGGCCTGTCTAGGTCTGTCACCTGTGTGGCCGTTAGGCGATTCAGTGATGCCATTGAAGAAGTCGCTTAGTTGTATATCAGTAGGTGGGAATCACGCCTTGTATAGTAAGCTGTAGTACTCTCTAAAGGCACTGTTTATCTCTGCCTGTGTATTAACTATCAATCCTGTATCTAGGCGAATGGCACCTATAGGGGAGTTCCGACGTTCATTGTTTCTGAGCCATGCTAATAATTTACCGGATCTGTCCCCTTCTGCATGTGTACAGGCCATGTAATGTCGGTAGTCAAAATGTCTAAGTCGGTTGTCTGTCTCGGTCCATTTAGAGCGTATACTAGAGAGTTTCGCTTGTGTTATCGTGCCTTTTGCGAATTCCCGCTCCGAAGAGTGAATCTCTTGTTCTAACTTACGGAGCTCGCGCATGAGTGTTTGTCGTACACCTACTGTCGTTGATATACAGATCCCCCTTATGACTGTCTTGTGTGCATCCCACTCGATAGCTCTGGAGCTTGTTGTCCCATCGTTTAGGGTGAAATATGATGAGATGTGCGTGGCTATCTCTTTTCTGAAAGGGGGGTCATGTAGTAGTTGAGTTTGCAGTCACCAGGTTGGGATACAGGAGCGGTGCCTACCCCATCTGATTTGAGCTATAAGTGGGCAGTGATCTGAGATTACTCTGGCAGTGTAGTCTGCGCTCATTATTTTATGTGATAGGTCCTGTGATGTAAGGATGAGGTCAATTCGGGTGTGTAGAAGGTGTACTGGTGAGTAGTAGGAGTATTCTCTGTCATGTGGGTGTAAATGCCTCCATATATCAATCAGGTGACGCTCCTTTATCCATAAACATAATGTCTGGGAGTTTTTCGCTATTGCGGCGGCCACCAGTGGGGGGTGTGATCTATCCATATCTATTTGCGGGACACAATTCATGTCCCCGCCCCATATGCCGGGTGTAGTTAAGTCATTTGTTAATTGCGATATCGTTTTTTGTAGAAATTCGCCTTGTCTAATGTTCGGGACATATAACCCATTAATCATAAGCTCTTCCCCATCTAACAGTCCCTTCAGTTGTATGAACCTGCCATCCTTATCTTTTATGCTGTGTTGCACTGTGTAAGGGACCCCCGGGGCTATCCAAATCAGCATGCCTCTAGCGAAGGACGAGTCACCAGCGCTATGTATTGATCCCGCCCTGCACTTTTCTAGCCGTGCAATGTCTACCGGGGTGATGTGTGTTTCCTGGAGTATTGCTATATGGATGTGGTGGCGTTTTAGGTATGCATGTATCCTATTGCGTTTATTTATTCCGGCCATACCCTTCACATTCCAGGTTATTATATTATATATGGGTTCCTTCTTCATTGTATTGAGTGGTGTCATAGGAGCTTTCTGATTTGTTCCCGAGTTGCCATTTTTGTGTGCATCAACCCCCCGCCGCCACGCCCCCGCGAGCCCACCCCAGCCACCCCCCCACACCCGCCCACACACAAACCGCATTCTAAAAGTGGAAGAGGAAGCCCAGAGTGGGTATGAGGAGGAAAAGAAAAAGCAAAAAAACAACAACAAAAAGTATATTCTGGATGACGTCCGATTTTTAAACAAAGTTGCACAACCTGTGCCTAGAGTAGGGTCCAGGGAAATCAGTTCCATTCGGGTACCGTTCAGGTGGTGGGGGACGTGGATTGATTGAGGTCGGGTCCTTGGTTGGCCCACCTCCAGGATGATCCATTGCCTGTGCGATCCCGTGTGTGCCAATGTTATATTCAAAGAGACAGTTAATGCTTCCAATGCGGTTGACAACTTCTTCCCCTCCAATAGCCGCCACAGTCCTTGGAAAGAAACCGCCGAGGAGGGGGAAGGTTCCACTCCGGTTGCTGCAACGCCCGGAGGAGGCGCCACGGGTGTACGCTACGAGCACCTAGAGTTCGTCTGCTGATCGCGGGGTGAGGTCTGGTCCCACCAGCAGCGGGGAGGGGGACGGGCTGGAGTCCCCCCACCCCCATGTGAGGTGGTGTCATTGGTATCTGTTTCGCTCATGGTGTCTAATAATGAACGGGCGAATGAGTTGGTGTCCTTTAAGATTTGTGCTTGGTCTGCTGCCATTTGTGATTTTGTAGGACGGGAGAAAGCGTTAGCCTTTTTCTTCCTTCTGGAGCTGGGGGTAGTTTATTCTTCGGTCGCTGTGTCTTCCTTGGCTGGGTCTGCCAATCCTTTGGCATGGATCCATGGCCATGCATCTTCCGGTGTGGGAAACATTAGGGTTTTTTCATCTATGACAATGCGCAGGCGTGCTGGGAACATGAGTGAGTAGGTGATGTCATGTTCTCGTAGTAATTGTTTGATCTTAACATATGCAACTCTCTTGCGCTGTACCTCCATCGTATAGTCTGGGTAGGCCGTTACCTTGCTATTTTCCAGAGTGATTTGGTTAGAGGTTCTGAAGTGTTGGAGAACCAGGTCTCTATCCTTGTAGTTTTGGAAACGCGCTATCAGCGGGCGGGGTGGCACTCCGGGCCGTGGGGGTCTGCCCGGGATTCTGTGGGCTCTCTCTATCACTGGAGCTGTAGCGCGGTCCTGTACGTTCAGTGTATTTTTCAGCCAACGCTCTATGAATTTCTCTGCTTTTGGGGACTCAATTGGTTCTGGGATGCCAAGGAATCTGATGTTATTGCTTCTTGATCGACCCTCAGCATTTTCGGCCCTGCGTTGCAGTTGAGCTATGTCCGTTTCCATTCGCTGTATTTTGGTTCTCATGTCTGCTACTTCTGGTTGGACAGTTTTTAGTGACGTTTCTGTATTTTGCAACCTTTCTGTTAATTTGCAATGGTCAGCACGAAGCAGTGAAACTTCCAGTACCGCGGCGTAAATTTTCCCTTCCAATGAGGATTTAGGTGGTCATTATGACCCTGGCTGTACTACAATGCCAGGGCCAAAACGACAGGAGGCTGGTGGTGCCTCCCGGCGTATTTTGACCGCGGTGGTAGCGCCGCGGTCGCACCGCCGGGGCCGGCAGTTTTCTGCCACAATGGCCCTGGCGGTTGTAATCCGCCAGGGCAGCGCTGCTTGCAGCGCTGCCCAGGGGATTACAAGTCCCCGAGCGCCAGCCTTTTTCTGGCGGTACGGGGAGTCGTGGGGCCCCTGGCATGGGCAGTGCAGGGGCCCCCTGACAGGGCCCCATGCGGCTTTTCACTGTCTGCTGTGCAGACAGTCAAAAGCGCGATGGGTGCAACTGCACCCGTCGCACGGCCGCAACACCGCTTGGAGCGGCCGGCTCCCATGTTGCGGCCCACATCCCCGCTGGGCCGGCGGGGATGTCCAAATGGGCACCGCGGGAGTGCCGCCGCCCGGCGGTTACAGCTTGGCGGGCGGCAGTAGCCGTCCGCCAATGTTGTAATGAGGCCCGTAAGTATCCATTATTGCTTGCATGATTTTGTCGAACTGGAGGAAATGCGCACGTAGTGTTTCATTCAGTTGAAGAAGTGTAGTTGATTGCATGTCCGAATGGCCAGTTGACGAGGGGGGGTCTACATCCCCCAGGGTCCCCGTTTTGGGGTGTTTTGGTTTTACCATGCTTATTCTAGGGGGCCGCCCCGTCCGCTCCGTGGGGGTACCAAGCCGGGCGATTGCGGGGTTCTCCGCCCTGCAGGGAAGTTACACGGTGTTGTCAGATAGGCCAATGCATACTGCACAGGTGATACTGGTGGGTGCACTGTGTGTTTGTGGGCCAAGAGTATTGTCCCAGAGGTGTGTTCGCCCAGAGCTGCGACCGGGCCTGTGTCCACTTATGTTGTAAGTTATACAGCCCTTAGCCTAGCACGTCGTATTATACCCGAGTCACTCCGCTCCCAGCCCTTCTTGTTTCTTGTTGCCCGTTTCCTGTCTTTTCTGGGAGTACTACCCTTTCGCCCCCTTTTCAAGCTGTGGTTTCCCCCTTTAAATGTTTTGCTCCTGGTGCTGATAGTCACCTTACCGCTTAGCTAGATGAATTATCAGGAGTCCCTTTATCATGCTGAGTTTTAGCTTTGTCGCCTTTTTTTTTGTTCATTTAAAGTCTTTTTTTATTTTATTTGTTTTCTCCTTTCCTCTTTTTTTTGTTTTTTTGTTTTGTTCCTTTTGTTCCTGTTGGGATTAGACCGCTTTTGTGCCTGGTTATGAGGTAGTGCTATTGTTCAATTGTTCCATTATTTCTGCCCATTTACTCTGTGCAGCGGGCGGGCAGTCTCCTTCCAGACCCCCTGCATCAGGCCCAGCGTGTCCCCGAGCTCTCACCAGTTGGGGGCCAGGAGGGCGGTGCCTCGTTTCGGCAACGAGCCCCGTGCAGCTCCTCCAGGATCACACCGATCTAGCGAGCGGGGTCAGCAGCCGGCTCCCAGGTGCCGCGCACGCCCGCACCAGCCAGGCGCACCCTCGGCTCGCCCAGCAGGGCGCGGTTGGGTCGGAGAGCAGCGCGCAGCTCACCTCCCCGGGAGAACGCCCCCGGCGCTGCGGCCCACACTCCCTGGCGTCCCAGCAGCATCGATCGGAGAGGGCTCCAGCGGGGGCCCAAGGGGACTGGACAAATCCTGCGCTCCTTCCACCACGCGGTGCGATCAGGTAAGGCCCGCAGCCCCAGGCGAAAGCCGCGATGCCACTTCCTCGTCTTTGGCTCCTCACCGGGCGCCGCCTCCGCTGGTTCGAGGATCCTCCAATGCGTGCTCGGGTGGGAGACGAGATCTTTGCACTCGTCTATCCCCAATTTGGGATGTGGCAGGGCACAGGATCTTGAATTATTGGTGGGCCGTGAGCGGAGCTCCTCACTTAAGCGTCTGCTCCGGCAGCCATCTTAGCCACGCCCCTGTCCTTCATTTCAGTTGACATAGAATCAACTGTCTGGACATCCCAACCATCAAATACAACACCAGCTGTAATTACATCAGTCATAGAAATTTTGAAGACATATGGAATTTGAATGACCTCAGTAGGCACGTATATATCAAATGGAACGTTGTCCCACACTATCCCATCAGGAATTGGTACAGCCAAAATGTTCACCAGGGACAAGTCCCTTCGGACCTTATGTGAGGAATGATATGGAGTTATGACCTCATCCACTGGTGCAACAGAGGAGCGCTCAGGAAGGTAATGACCATTTATGAGCAAAAAGAAAACAGTCACGAAACCAATCCATAGAAACAGCGCAAAAATGTCAAACAGAACCATAAATAGTTCCATGGGTGAATTAAATAGTTATTTTTAAGCCATAGGTACAGCTTACGTGTCTTTGAAACATTTTCAGTTACTGGAGTGGATAAGTCTGAAGAAAAGTCATCAGTCGATGAAGTAACCAGAGGCAGTCTCTCCAAACGTAGGAGCAGGTGCATCACTGGTGGATGGATCCACTTCGCATGGAGGCTCATAGTAGATGCTGTCATCAGTCTGTGTAGTGTTGGTGTAGAAAACAGCCAAATCTTGGACAGGTGCGGTTGTTGAAGTTGTAAGTGGAATCAGCAAGAGTTCATTATCTGCCCTCCTCACAGCCGAGGATGTATTTGTAGCATTGTTGGACATGCTTGTGTAGTTAGAAGTAGTGTTGTTATTTCTGCTTTGAAGCGGTATATCCTGTTGTGTAGTGAGAGGGGACCGGGAACTACCCAAGGGACCCCTGGGTCTACTATGCAGGATCGGCCACATGGTGAACTTTGACATCATCAATGGAAATTAATTTGTTTGTTCTGGAGCCAGGCAATGGTGGTAAGATGACAGTTCTAGTACCTTGTACTCCCAGAACTGGGACTGGTGCTTTGTAGGATGGACCGAATTCCTTCTTCACAGCGATCTTTTCACAAACCAGATCCCCGACCTTAGGAATCCAGCCAGTGAAAGTTGTTGGTAAATCCCTTATTCCTAAGGAGGCAGCACTGGCGGATGATTTATCATCACGAAATTGCTGAATCTCCTGTAAAACAGTGAGACGTTCATTTATGCCAAAAGGTGTGTCTGCTGCCTCCAAACCAGGGCCACCAAGATCTGGGACATACATAGGTATCCCAAAGAGAACCTCATAGGGAGTGTGTCCCGCCCAAGGACCATCTTGGCAGATTCTTCAGTGCTCTCTGGACCCCATATAGGTGATGAAGCCAGCTGCGGCCAGAACCTAATACTGTAGCTGTTAAGGATTTCTTTAGATCACGGTTCCACCTCACCCCGACCGAATTTCCCTCTGGATGGTATGGTGAGGAGTAATGGAGTTCAACACCCATCGTCCCCATGGTGTCCCTGAATGCCTTAGAAGCAAATGCAGGGCCCTGGTCCGAATGGAATGCTGCAACCACATATGTACCGATAAAGATCTGCAAGTGTTTTATAACAGAACGTTAGCCAACCGCTGAGGCCATACCCACAGGAATCTAGAACAAGAATCTACAGTGACTAAAATGTATTTGTATGCACCATCTGGTTGGAGTGGGCCCCAGTGGTCCAGGTACAATCATTGTAGTGGCCTGCTGGACACTAAGAGGGATGTCTGCGGTGGGCGTTTGATGTTTGAGCCCTTGATTTGCTGGCAAATGTCACAATGAAGGACGTACTGTTTCATCTGTTTGTATAGACCTGGCGACCAGAAGCGTTTCTGTAAGAGTGTTACTGTGGCCAGGATACCAGCATGAGCAGACGCGACACCCTCATACGCTGCTTATATTAGATCTAATCTCTGGTCTTTGCTGGGAATCGCTCGATCTCCAACCCCAGGAAGTGTTGCATACGCAACATTCTGTGCACTGATGTGGTAAGAGTATTTTGTAGGGTATGCTTTTGGGAGAGACTTGCCTTCAACCGAAGCTTTCACGGCAGTCAGAATTTCATTATCCAATCTCGTCTACCGTAGCTACTGCAGATTTGGCTGCTCATCAGCCGAAGTATTGCTGGTAAAATATACTACTACATGTTGGTGGCCAGTGTATGTACTACATGGACACACAGTAGCTTATCCTTAAGATCGGCCACCCTCCCCCACAATGTTTTGTGTTATATGGTGTTACCTTTGGAGTCTCTAAACCAGGTCAGCTTCCAGTAATTGAGGTAATCATTGTAGGACTGGACGCAGTAGTATGAGTTATAGGCAATTAAAGTCAGCAATCCTGGCTCTGTTTTCTAGCGCTAGAATAAGGGCTTTAAGTTCAGCCAGCTGAGCTGAGCTGTGCAGTCCCCTAAGGTTTGTGTGTAGGTATTGTGAGGGTGGAAGATTCCATCCTTCATCACTCCACTCACAGCTGCACAAGCGGCTGAACATTGATGTTTCATACCTACAGCTGGTTGTGCTGAACCATCAGTGTAAATGACAGTATGGTATCATCTATCAAATGGCAAAATATCTAGAGGAGCGGGGTACTCCTGTTCTTATTGGAGAAATAATTGTATCTGAAGTTTTGGATCAAAGATGTAGTCAACATCGGTGACAGTCATGGAGGTTGCCCACTGAATCCAGCGTGGATGTAATGCTTTAGTGTTAGGAACGCTTGCTTTGGTGACGGCCTCTAATGTTGGCACCGGGGTAACGACAATGATGTGTTTCCCTTGGGCAAGTGGCCTCTCCTTAATGACAGCCATCTGAACTGCAGTTAGAATTTTTCCCTATGGGTGCAAAATGTTGTTCTGCATTTGAGTATAAATGTGATTTATATGCTATGGGTACTGTATTCCCTTCATTAAAGGTGACATAAGTGAACCCAGTGGCACCAGCAATTATCCTGATGATCAAATTTGTTTTGTTGTCATGTGAATGCACATGTTTTGCTTCTAGCATGACCTGTTGTAATTCCTTAAGGATGCATGTGTGTTCAACTGTCCAGTGTCTGCTAGAAAAATCGGGGTTTATTAAGTCACAGAGTGGCTTGATATGTTGTGCATAGTCAGGAATGTAAGTTCTGCCAAAGTTGAAGAAACCAAGTAAAGACTGTAGTTTCTTGAGAGTGTTAGGTGGGTGACGTTGTGCACATTTCTCTAGAAAGTACGGGGCCAGGCTCTTACCCTCATTTGATAGCTCGTATCCCAGGAACAGTATGCTGAGAAAGGCTATTTTAATTTTTCTACAATTAAATTTATTGCCAAGGGCTGCGAATCATAAAATGATCTGATCGACCGTGTCAAGATGAATGTTGAGGTTGTCATTTGTGAGACACGTGTGTTTGCTATGCAGAAATGCCTTTTGCGAGTCGGAACCAACTCGCAAAAGGCATTTCAGAGTCGCAAATATGAAGGGGTGTTCCCTTCCTATTTACAAGTCGCAGTGGTATGCAACTCCATTTGCAATGGAGTCGCAGTTACCATCCACTTGAAGTGGATGGTAACCCACTCGCAAACGGGAAGGGGTCCCCATGCGACCCCTTCCCCTTTGTGACTGGACCCCAGATTATTTTTTCAGAGCAGGTAGTGGTCCAAGGGACCACTACCTGCCCTGAAAAAATCAGAAACAAAAGGTTTCGTTTTTTTTTTCTAAGTGCAGCTCGTTTTCCTTTAAGGAAAACGGGCTACACTTGGAAAAAAAAAAACTGCTTTATTTAAAAGCAGTCACGGACATGGAGGTCTGCTGACTACAGCAGGCCTCCATACCCGTGAGTGACCATAGTCGCTATGGGGACGATATTTGCGACCCACCTCATTAATATTAATGAGGTGGGTCTTTGCGACCCCATAGCGACTCGCAGATGGTGTCTGAGACACCGTTCTGCATAGCAAATTGCGACTTGCAATTTGCGAGTCGCACGGACTCGCAAGTTGCAAGTTGCAATTTGCTATCTTGCTACATCTGGCCCTATGTTATTATTTATTGCTGTGCTATGTGAATTTTGTATAGCGTGTGCACGTGTATGACTGTTTAAATGTCTTCAATAGGAACGGTCTGGTTTTGCAACGGGCAACAACGGGTTATTCATTGCAGAGAAACAGGGCTCAATTACTCCCTGGTACTCGAGCTGAGTGAGGATCTCCTGCACTGGAGCTTTTGCTTTGTGTTTAACAGGATATTGTGGCTGAGGTTGGGGTGTAGGCCTGATAGGTATCACATGACAAGGAGAATCCTTGTCCCAACCTACATGATTGCGGTACAATGCAGGTGCCTGCGCTAAAGCCCAATTGACAGCGTAGGCTTGCTTTACCGCTTCTGGAACAAGATCAGAGAAAGTAGGCAAAATGACGTCTTCCCCTTGTGGGAGCTTACGGCGTGCTCAGGTGGCTAGTCCCTTTCGGCCAGCAGGATATCACAACTAAGTTCAAGCCAAAATATCACACCAATGGTGCGATCTACGTCTCCCTCAATTTGGAAATTTAAATGATAAACCCTGTTGGGTGGGAGTACGCGCCCGTCCGCAGTCTCAACTGCAATGAAATCGCTAGTTGCTGTCGCATCCAGATGATCTTTTAGACTCTGGTGACATATTGTGACCTCTCCTGCTCTCTCTAACAGTGTCCCTGCCCACGTCTTGACCTTCAGCAATGTTCTCAAGTGTACTGCCATTTTTGACAATGCTGCCACCTTTTTCTTTTTAAACTGTGGCTTTTGTTGTGGGTACTTTTCTTCTTTTTTATCTGAAGACTGTGGTGAGTCTTTTTTTTGTTTCACGTATTCAGGACGTCAATCAGGACGGCCCCCTCGCTCGCTATGTCTATCCGGTGCATCCTGAAAGGAACAAGAGGGACGTGAATCAGTATATCTGTCAGGAGCTTTTATATTTTCTCTATTTCTGAGAGTGTAGCTCCTATCGGAGTTCTCCGGGTGTGGAGAATCTGCTCTCTGATTTTGTCTATCTTTAAATTGTTTTTGATTATCCCAGTGCTTCTTAGAACGTTCCTGTGCTTGTTGGGTACCTTCCTTAGGGGTTGTACTTTGTAATTTGAGCTTCTTAGGCTTGGTACCCAAACTATCCTGTCCTATACTGGTATAGGCGTTTAAAATAATTTTCGATAGCTCTTTCTTCCAGTCCAAATGTGGAATCTCTCAAAGGTGCTGGCGTATAGCCAGTGCTACCGCCTTTCCTTTGATATTACTGAGTATTATTGAGGAGACGGCGTCAAAGTTAGGCATTAATTACATCCCCACATCTAGGGCTGGTGCAGCCCCACACTCATTCTGTATTTGTTTTAACACTTTAGGCAAATTGTCAAGTGTTGTGTACCATGTGTGGTAGTATAAATTGCAGCAAAGACTGTACCCCATGTGGCGCAGTCATCCACGGAGGGAACCATCCCGAAGGGCAAGCACATTGTGAGAATTCTAAGTTTCTTCTGTGGTCCCTTATGGGAAAACACAGATTCCAGCTGATTTGTTTCTGCGCTATTTAGAACAGTATTTTCTCTCGTTCTGTGGGTATCTTACCCATGATAGTATGTAATGTTTGTGGATTAATCCCAGTAGCCAGTTGATATCCAGCTGGTGCTGGACTTGCTAGTGTAGTGTTCAAAGTTGGCATTATGAACTGAGCAAGTCGTCTGTAAAGTGTTACCAGTTCAAGGTGTATGTTTCGCAGGTCTGCTGCCTGAATATTTTGTATACCTGGGTGAGGTGTGTATGTGGCAAACATAAGCCTTGTTGGCCCATCATTACCTAAGGGACCTAATCTCACAGGTTGTATTACATGTGGTAGGGCGCCATTAAACCAGTTCATGATAAGTAAGCGGAATCTCAAGATACTGGTATGCTTGGTACCATTGAGGTACGTTTGCAATTCTATATATGTGGAATGTAAATGTTCTTTGGTCTTCCTCAGGAAAGGTGACCCAAGAGTAGAATGTTTCTGTTTGGTAAGCTTCACTAGCTTCTACTATGAATGTGACATCCCCGCCCTCATCTGTTAAGCCATGCGCTACTAGGTGTAGTGTTAATGCTTGTCTAGCATTCTCAGGAATGTCTATGGCGTTAGCCATATTGTATAATGGGTATAAGAGATGGAACACCAAATGGTGTGCAAAGTCCTTTTATGAGTTCGAGCTCTAACAACCTACAGCCTAATTAGGTGCTCCCCGTTCAGCTGAGGAGGACCTTCCCCAAGACCAAGGACATCTCTGTATAATGGTACTTAGGATACCTGTTGTATGTGAGAGAGTGATAGTCGGGGTATCCGTAAATTAGTGGCTAAACACTATTGTTGGTGGCAACGTGTCGTAGTTTGATTCTTGCTCTAGGCAAGACTGCTGGTTTAAGGATGACAATACTTATGTTTGTAGGAGACTATGCCAGTCCTACAACAAGTCGCAACTGTCGTCCCAACCCTCCCGGCTTACAAGCAGCACCTCACCAAATAGCCAAACTGTAAAAGGTGATTTGTGGCAGCCTTTACGCATGGACTGAAGAGTGTGACATCTCGGGGAGTGTCGTGGTTAAACAGAGATTACCTCTTTCTCACATAAACACCATGTCTCAATCAAACGCATGCAATGAAGAAGATGCAGTCAAGTTTCAATAGGTTTTATTTAGCAAAACTGCAATCTGCTTAAGTTGCATGGGCTGCAATGATTAGGATAATGAATTTGCAAGAAACAGAATGGTAAAGATGAGTCATTAATACAAAGATCACCCCCCACCATCTTGTAATAACATGAAATCTCATAAAGTATGAGATATGTCCTAATACCCTAGCATAATGAGCCTAACCTCTAACCTAAAAGAGAGCTAGGTATGTTAAACCTAATCTGCCAATGCCATGTCCATGAGAAGAGCCTCCAACCATCGTTACCTTGGAATAAGGTCTCTAGCTCAGACTCTGTAGGGACACGAAGACTGGGTCAGCGTCAAGGCGACATGCAGCATCGATAGCAGCAATGGCATCTGGTCGGAATCCCTCTTACTATCTGTTTAAGTGAGGAGTATTTATACAGTTCTGCTTGGACCCCTGACTTAGGTCTGTTCCCAAAGAATAAATAACAAGACATGCTTTGGACGGTAATTCATATAAATAATTCCCTTGAAGGCGTGAAGAGGGAAAGTACCTAATGTGAACACCTACAGTTTGTTTATCTTTGTCACTTGATATTGATGCCTTAGTACAGTAGCATTGATAAAGCAAAACTAAAACATGGGCCTAACTAAAAACAACGCAGCCATCTTAAAAGATCTGATTAAATAAATGTGCTAAAACAGAGCAAGCTAAGTAGGGTAAAAGTCACTAGGTGATTTGGGCACGGGTCTGCAAGCCAAAGGCTAAGCTTACTCCTGTATCCCATTAAAACAAACTAGGGTTCACTACAGGTGTTTGGGTGGAAGTGTGTTGTCTTTGTTTTGATCCTGTGGGGAAGTGTTTCCATGTTGTGTGTGAGGCCCACCAAGGTGCAGTTATCGTATGCTGGGATGAAGCAATTAGCAGTGTGGTGGATGAAGAATTGTAAGAGATAGGTACGGTTTTTCAGTAATGTTGCAGCTTTGAGGACCTCTGCAGGACTCTTTTTGGTTTAAAAGGGGCTTAGAGCCTGCTGTTTACTGACCATTAATTATCTCTCATGCTCTAGTTTCCTTTCTCCGTATTGATCATTGCCTCCTCCATGCCTCCAGCTTCATCCTGGGCTTTGAGTCTCCGTCCCAGATTTGGAACATCGACCAAATAAAGCTTCCCCGCTGGCCGCAGGCTCTTGCAAGTACTCTTTATTACTTTTTGGCATGCACTCTTAAAGAGTACATGCATCTGCAGTTCCTATCCCTCACCCCTGCTCTTTGTGGTGTCGGCCTCCATCCGCCTTCCATCCGCTTGCTGTGCTGTCATTCCTCACCCCTGTCCTCTTCTCGCCATCCATTCTTTTTAAAACTGCCCCCACCATCAATCTCTTCAACACACGCTGCCCTCATCATACTATACATTCTTTTCTCACCCTCTTCCCTTTTGTTGCTTGCCACCCTCCACCCACCGCATGGAATTTTAACCGCTTGTGTGCTGCGGACGTCATAGTAACGTCCTGCCGCACATTGCTCCTGTGCCGAGGACGTAACCATTATGTCCTGGCACTAGAGCATGGAGGGAGCCCAGGGCAGCCCCGCCCACCCAGTGACGTCTGATGACATCAGAGATCGCCCCATTTCCAGCGTAATCGGTAGAGAAATGAAAGCATGTCTGTTCCGATTAGGGGCTCGGGGCAGGCAGAGAGCCATGAAAGGAAAGTAAAGGGCTTTCCTTTCATGTCCCCCGAGTATTTCAGCAGCCCGATCGTAAAGCAGTCGGGCTACAGAAATGGCCAATAGAAACCAGGGATTTGTGTTTTGTTTATGTATAAGGGGAGCAGCCCCTTTGGCATGGGTTGCTCCCCTTTGGGCAATTTATTAGGCCTTTTCTGAGGGGCAGGGGCAGCAGCCACTAGGCACCAGGGATAATAAAATAAAAAATAAAAAAACTTTTTACATGATGGGAGTGACGCCTTAGGCAAATGTCGCTCCCCGCCGGGGGCAAATTGTATTTAGGCCATTTCTGGGCAGAAACCACTTTTCTTTTTGTTTTTTTAATGACAATTTCACTAAAGGGGAGCGACCCCTTAGGCAAGAGTCGCTCCGCTGGGGGTGGGGGGGATTATTTTAGACCATTGATCAGCCTATTTTTCTTAGGCCGATCTGCCCCCATGTGGGGCAAAAACCGCTAGACACCAGGGATTTTTTTTTGCACCACTTTCACGCAAGGGGAGCGACCCCCTAGGCAAGGGTCGCTCCCCTGAGGATGGCAAATTTATTTTGGGCCATTTCTGTCCCCCTTGGGGGCAGATCGGCCTATTTTAATTAGGCCGATCTGCCCCCAAGTGGGGCAGAAACCATTGGGTACCAGGGATTTTTTATTTATTTAATTTTTTACTGATGGGAAGCGACCCCCCCTCGGACAAGGGTCACTCCCCTGGGGGCAAATTAATTTTATGCCTTCTCTGGCCCCCTTTGGGGCAGATCGGCCTATTTCTATTAGGCTGATCTGCCCCTCCCGTGGGTGGGGGGCAGAAACCACTTAGGCACCAGGGTATGGTGTGTGTGTTTTGTTTGTGGGGGGCAGCCCCTTGGGCAAGGGTCACTCCCCATGGGGGCACATTACTGTTAGCCATTTCTGCTCCCCTTGAGGCAGATCACCCTGTTTTTGCAAGGCCCATCTGCCCGCAAGGGAGGCAGAAAGCCCACCAGAGACAAGGGAAGATTTTTTTTCAAAAATAAATAGGGACAAAGTTGTTCTGCCCACCGGTGGGCAGAAGGGGCAATTACCCCCGATGCACTCCCGTGGAGGTGGGGGGGGGGGAGAAAGCTTACTAGATGCCAGGTAATTAAAAACAAAACAAAAATAGTGGGGAGGTGGCTGCCAACCAGTATGGACTTGGTTATGCCCCCACCCCTTTTACCTGGGTAAAAGTCTTTAAGCTCTCCCCCCGCACACTAGAAGATCTTATCCCAACGGCAAGCAAGAGGACATTTGATTATTTTCGGTTTTGGTTTTACATTTGGGCCTTAAGAGCTTGTCTAACTCTCAAAATCGACCCACTTGGAATAGTGAGAGCTGCACTTTTGGGACTTTGGGACGCTGCCATATTGACAAAATCTACGAGAGCTAGACACATCTGAAAACTAAACATCTTAGTGAGTCCAGGGTGGTGTGCTTCATATGCACCCACACCATTTTCCTACCAACAATGCCTTGCAAACCTCAAACTTTGCTTGAAATCACACATTTTCCCCACAGTTTTGTGATGGAACCATCCGGAATCTGTAGGAATCCACAAAATTCCTACCACCCAGCATTGTCACATCTATACTGATACAAATTCGACCCCACTTGTCAGCCTAAAAACGTTTTCTTTCAAACTGCCCTTTTGGACCCGCTTTGGTTCCCCATCAATTTCAACATGTTTTTTGCTCATCCTGTCACAGGCACTTGGCCCACCTACACAAGTGAGGTATCATTTTTATCGGGAGACTAAGGGGAACGTTGGCTGATAGGACATTTGTGCCGGTGCGGTGGTCCTACACAGAAATGTGTAAAAAAAAAAATCTTTTAATTTAGTTTTTTTAGCTAAATATGAGGTTTGCTGAGGATTCCGGGTAAGAAAACACTGGGGACCCAAGTCACACCTACCTGGACTCCCTCAGGTGTCTAGTTTTCACAAATGTCTGCGTTTGGTAGGTTTCCCTAGATGGCTGCTGAGCCCAGAACCAAAAACGCAGGTGCCCCCACAAAAACAGGTAGTTTTGTATTTGATCATTTTGATGTGTCCAAGTAGTGTTTTGGGGCATTTCCTGTTGCAGGCACTATGCCTACCCACACAAGCGAGGTGCCATTTTTTTCGGGAGACCTGGGGGAATACTCAGTGCAGGGAAGTTTGTGGCACCGCTCAGATTCCAAAACTTTGCAGCACCAAAATGTGAGGATTTTTTTTTTTTTTTTTTTGTTGCCAGATGTTGAGGTTTGCAAAGAATTCTGGGTAACAGAATCTGGTGAGAGCATCACAACTTACGCCCATCCTGGGTTCATCTAGGTGTCTAGTCTTCCGAAATGTTCAGGTTTGCTAGGTTTTCCTTGGTGCCGGATGAGCTAGAGGCCAAAATCCACAGCTAGGCACTTTGCTGAAAACAGGTCAGTTTTCTTTAGGAAAATGTGATGTGTCCATGTTGTGTTTTGGGGATTTCCTGTAGCGGGCACTAGGCCTACCAACACAAGTGAGGTACCATTTTTATCGGGAGACTTGGGGGAACACAGAATAAAAGAACAAGTGCTATTGCCCCTTGTCTTTCTCTATCTACATTTTATCCTTTCAAATGTAAGAGAGTGTGTGAAAAAGACGACTATTTGAGAAATGCCCTGTAATTCACATGCTAGTATGGGGACCCTGGAATTTAAAGATGTGAAACTAACAACTGCTTCTCAACACCTTATCTTGTGCCCATTTTAGAAATACAAAGATTTCCTTGATAACTATTTTTCACTCTTTATATTTCACCAAATGAATTGCTGTATATGCGGTATACTATGAAAACCCATTGGAAGGTTCAGCTCCTTTTGTGGCTCTGGGTACCTAGGGTTCTTGATGAACCTACAAGCCCTATATATCCCTGCAGCCAGAAGAGTCCAGCAAACTTAACAGTATATTGCTTTAAAAAATCTGCCACACCTGGAAAAAGTTATTGAAGAAAATGTGGACAGAAATGGCTCTTTTTTTTTTTTACCTAAATTTTTTATTTTAGCTGTTACTTTTTGTAGCAAAACCTTGAAGGATCTGCACAAATGACCCTTTGCTGAATTCAGATTGTTGTCTAATTTTCAGAAATGTTTAGCTGTCCAGGAGCCAGCATTGGTTTCACACCCATTTCTTTCAGTAACTGGAAGGAGGCTGAAAGCACAAAAAATAGTAAAAATTGGGTTTGTCCCAGTAAAATGCCAAAATTGTGTTGAAAATGGGGGTTTCTGATTCAAGTCCGCCTGTTCCTGAAAGCTGGTGATTTTAGCACCGCAAACCATTTGTTGATGCCATTTCAGGGAAAAAACCTACAAGCTTTCACCTGCAGCCCTTTTTTCCCATTTAAAAAAAAACAAAATTCTAGCCGGAAACCACAAACTCTGGGTACCTCTAGAATCCCTAGGATGTTGGGGGGAAAAGGGAACGCAAATTTGGTGTGGGTAGCTTATGTGGACAAAAAGGTATGATGGCCTAAGCGCGGACTACACCAAATAGCCAAAAAACAGTCATAGGAGGGGAAAAGGCCTGGCATCGAAGGGGTTAAGACCTATTGTATAACAATGTGGGCTGCACTGCAACATGATTTAAAGTAAATAAAACCAAAGCACAATGGCGGGGTCAATGCTAGCCACACCATAGTATTTTGTTTTTATTTACTTTGCGCTGTTCTGCACAGCCCATGCTGCTGTGTAACATATTTAAAAAAACATTGACAGTGCCAGTAGGTCTCACATAGGCGAAACCTATTGGTTTTGCCAGTGCTTATTGGTGTTTCTTATATGCATGTCCACTTGGTTACTGTACTTAGTTTTCCATTGTGAGATATTTTGCTTAAGGTTTATGGTCCTAAACAGGGAAAGCTAAAAAGAGAAGTGATTGAGCAATCTGCTGGGATGAACTTTGTTAAAATGATCTCAAATCTGATTGTCATTGTGAGATGCCAAGAAGTGTCGTAGCATGCTGCTGTTCGGGACCTGCAGTGCTGGACTAAATTAGAATCTCAGAGCCTCAGTTATGTGCCAGTTCAGTTGGTGGTGGGTGGTTTATTGCTGTGGGCTCGAATATTTTGCTAGAATACAGTATGTTAAATGTTTGGTTTGAATGTGCTAAACCTTGAACTGTAACTGAATAATTCTATAAAATGCAGAGGGTTAGTACATGTGAACTGCACCCTGCCAACATTTAATGACGGTTTGTTTTGAGGATATCCATATATTTTGACCAGTAGTTTATTTTTGCACTGGGATAATAGTGCCCAAATCCAATTTTTAAGAATCTGCATTGAGCGAAAATAGATGTCTTTCTGCAAGTTAATTCTGCAACAAGTTATTTGAAGATGTATGGCTAGGTAAACAAGGATTGTTTTAATACAATTAGATGTGGTGCATTCTGCCACAAGTTTATTTCAAATGTATGGCTGGGTAAAAAAGGATTGTTTAAATATTATTAGATGTGGCGCTCCTTGAAATGTGCTCAAAGAAGATCATAATGTTGAGTTTTTGCTGAATACATCGAGATTTTGCTTTTCTATGGAGCAGCGCAGAATACTTTGCTGTGAAAATTATAAAGTTCAAACTTGGCAACTCTTGGTGGAGGTTGATAGAAGATGCATGTTAGGTTCCGGTGTTTCAGCATTTTAGCTGCCTTTTGAGGTTGCGCTCAGCACCATTTGTCCCTCACTCAGTACTAATGCCAATGGATAGAATTGTAATTGTGTGTGTGTCTCTCTCTCTAGCTATATCTTACAGGCCCTGATGAGGCATTGAAGTGCTTTTTGGCCAATAGCCCGCTACTGCGGAGTCCAAAAAGGATTAGTGGTGATTAGGGCAATATGAGTCAGTTTGAGCGGTGGACATGCGAGTCTGTTAGTTGGATCTAAATAGCATAATGGAGAGCTAGAAGAGTAAAGAGTCTAGAAAGTGTTATGTGGAAGCTCATAGTAGTAAGGTGAGGTTTGTGATGAGTAAAATGAGAGATGGAGGAGGGGAGAATTTAGAAAGGGGTGTTTGGGAGATTATTGTAGTAAAATTATGTTTGGGGCTATCCAAGGAGGGATAGAGGGAATGGTCTATAAAGGGTTGTTTGGAGATCATAATAGTAAAATGAGGTTTGAGATGAGTCCGAGAGTGGTGGTAGAGAATATATTGATAGAGGTATAGAGTGAGATCTAGAGTAGTGCATTGGAGAGAGTCATTTGTTTTTTTTCTCCTACACTAGGAGTAAAGTAATAAGTATGTAGGTACATAAGGACATAGATGGGGTATACATGTATAAGGGAATTAATATATTGAGATTTAAGGTTGTATTTTATCAATTTAGACATTCATGTGTTGCTATACTTTAAGCTAATTGATTTGTGAATTGTTCTACCCATTTTTACTGAATTTTTATTTTCCTCAGTAGTTTAATAGTGAAGCACTTGCACACAAGTTATGATATTTACATTATGTGATAGATAAAACAGAGACTGTTCTGGTGATTCTTGTTGTACATGGAAAGTTTTGTAGTGATCCGTCAAGAGGGTACCAAGAAAAAGAGGGGGTCAAAGCTGCATTTCCCATGTTAATTCCCATAGGAGCTATGAACACGTCTACACCGAATTACACCAGATTTGTCACAAAGCTAGCTTTCGGTATGCAGATTGTGCTTTCGCTCATTTGGTGTAAATCAGTTCAGTAGTTTTTTATAACTTTTTGGAAATTCAAATTTGTATTTCTCTGGCCGCTAAGTTTTCGTGAACAAAGACAAGCTTGTGCAGGGAAATGCACAGCTTTGATTGTCTGCCAACATTTCAAACAAGGAAGTGTTGACAGCCATCTTGGGACTCTGCTTGAGTTGAGTCCCAAAAAAACTGTAAAAAAAGAAAAGGGGCCAGGACAGAGACACCCTGACCCCTTTGTTCTGGTGGAGGGGGCCACATAGGTCCCCCCCTCAACAGGGCAGTAAAGCATTTAAAAAAAAATGTTTTGCAACATATTTGCGAATTTGTGGCAACATTTTTTTTTTTTTTTTTTAAAACAAGTGCGGGCTCCCCCAGGTAGACCAGGTCCCGGAGGCATTGATAATTTTGTATGGGTGGGCCTCCCAGCACCCCCACAGCCCTGAGGGCCACCACCTCCCCAGGGCGAATTTTCTGATATATGCGGGGGGCCATGGTATCAGCACACTGCACCCCAGGGACCACCACCTCCACAGAGCCTTAACACTATGCGGGGGCCAGCAGCCCTGGGGGCCACCACCTCCCCGGGGTGACTCGCTGAAATATGCAGGGGGCCCATGGCCCCCTGCCCCCAGGGACTACAACATCCCCGGGGCTTTGAATATAATCTATCAGGGGAGGCCTGCAGCCCACTACGACCCAGGGACCACAACCTCCCCGGGACAAAGGAGGTCTGTTTCCCCAGGACTATCTTCAAGTTGGAGGGGGGTGCGTGCAGCCCCCCTCTTGGAGTCACTGATGGCCCTGGGGGCACCTGTAAAGCAGATCCCACTGTCAAACAGTGGAGCTTTCATCTTTGTCCCCTGCACGTATGCAGGGAACAGAGATGAAATGCTTCACAAGCAGGAAAGTGCTATTAAAGCAGCTCCTTGCTTGCTGAAGCAATGGCACCACAAGGGAAGCCAGATTTTAAAAAAAGAATAAATATGTTGGGACCGCAGAAGAGCCATTGAGGGCTCCCTCATTGTCCCAGATAGCCCATAAAGGGCTAAAAAAAAATATTGGAAAAAAAGAAAGCCACAGATCAGTGGGAAGTTCATAGAGCTTCACACTGAGCATTCAGGGTAAGAGTCCAGCCTGACATGCTTCCTTCCTTTTTTAAGTACATATTTTTTAATTAAAATGACAGATACATTTTTTAATTTCAGTTGTGCAGTAATATCTCATTCTAAGTATATAACATCAAAGCTTAAAAAACTTACTATCTCTCTCCCTCTCACTCCCTCTCACTCTCTCTCTCTGTCTCTCAATCAATTTCTCTGACTTCACACACCCATTCAGACACTTACACACCCAATCACAGACCCACTCAGTTACGCACCTTCTTACAGACCCCAGACCCACTGACAGCCTTGGGCACCCACTCACACTCGTGCACCCCCTCACAGCCCCTGTGCACACACTGACACACGCACTTAAACATGGATGTATGCACTCGCTCCCAGACACTCTCACAGCCGCACTCACACCTATTTTGACATCCAAAGAGGCCTTGGCCAACTTCTGCTGACTTGAACGTTTTGGGGTGACCCGTCAAGCAAGGGCAGAGAGAGAGTGGGGTCCGAAAATACGTTTTCCCCATAGGGATTTTGAACATGACAACAGCCTGAACTGCTTGGCGGAATTACCCCAACTTTAGCAGAAAGCTAGCTTTTGGTCTAGAAAACATGCTTTTATGATGTGATGTAAATCTATTTAGTAGTTTTGGAGTAATTGGAGATTTAAAAATATAGATCTCTAGGGACATGGATCCTCTGCAGGCGGATCCAACTGTCCCCGTGCTGATATCTGATTGGCTGTCAGCACTTCAACAAGGAAGTGTTGGCAGCCATCTTGGGAACTTGCTAGAGCCGAGTCCCACAAAACGTTTAATTAAAAAAGATTAGGGACCAGGATAGGGTCAACCCGAGCCCCTTACCTTGGTCTAGGGACCCCTTATGGATCCCGCCAGGACTAAAAAGCATTTTAAAAAAAAGAAAAAAAACCTCTGAAAAATCCACGGATCCGGAACCATGGATTTAAAAAAAAAAAAAATTATGAGGTGTTTTTTTAAGAGTTGTCTCCTGCCCTTTTTTTTTTTTCTTTGGCCCCTGTATGGGCCATGTCCTGGGGGCACTGGTGGATTGAAAAAGTGGAGGGCACATGTGCCCCCTCTTTTAGGGCTTATGTTAGCCCAGGGGGAACACCACCTTCCGGGGACGATTAGCCAAAATTGTGCGGGGGCACGCAGCCACCATGGGCCAAAATCTATATGTTATATAAGGGGAGGTCCCACTCCTCCTGCCCCTGGGCCCGCCATCTCCCCGGGGCTGGAAAAAAAAATGAAGGGTATCCATCACGGGGCCCCAGAGACCACCACCTCCCTGTGGCAAAGTTAAATGTTGAAAGGGGGCCATGCAGCCCCCCTCATGGAGCCAATAATGGCCCATTCTCTGCCAAGTCAGAGCAAACATTCTGCTTCCAGTGGGCGAGAGCTCTCAAAGTGCTCTTGCCCGCTGAAAGAGGCAGGGAAATAGATGAAACAATTGCTTTTGCTGACAGGGAGCTGCATGTTTAGCTGCTCCCCTTGCGTAAAAGCAATGCTGGCTCCCGCAGGAGCCAGGTAACCGACTGGGACCATGGGGGGCTTGAGGCTCCCCCGTGGTTCCATTGCACACTGGTGGATGGGGGCCCAAAAATGGCCAGGGGAGAGGGCCGCACAGCCCCCCTTCTGGACACTGGGCATTTACCTAACAAGGTCGCACTTAGTAATTAACGAGTAGAAAGTACTCCAGTTGGATAGACATTTTGTGCAAAACTGTGGACTCTTGTTGGATAAAAGAGCAGGTGAATATCTGTTCTGGCCATGATGCTCATTTCACAGCAATTATTCCTTAACAGGAAGCACTTGCAAATATAAATATAGCAGGTGCCCCAGTTAAAGCTCCGCTTCTGAAAAGGACAAATGATCTAACTCCGGGGCTTAGCAAATAAAGTGTTTTTTCTCTGCGATTCCATATTGAAAAAGTCCTGAAATCCTTTGTGGCGGTGAATACATCTTTCATAGAGCGGTAAACAATCTGTATGTGCAGAGTGGGTTCTTTCTAATCCTCTCCTGGTGAGAGCAGAGTACATGTTTATCCCTTTAAATAGCTACAAGCATGCAAATGTGCAGAGCACCTGGAAGCTCTGCCCCATCCTGTCCACCTTAATAGTTTGCAAAGGTCTTCCCACCTTTTGCCAGGATGATAGCTTACCAAAAGGCCCCCAGTGTGTTTCCTGATGGGTTTAGTGGCACGTTCTTAATGCCAAGGAATATGAGTATATCCCCACCAAACAAAGAAGTGCTTATGTCACATAGCTAAGAGGAAGGTCCCTGGTTTGGTGGAGATTTACTTCGTTGTAGTCTTGTTGACCTCTCTATAGGAGAATTCATGCTTTCACAGAATTCTGGAGAAAGACGCACAAGTAACAACCACACTGCCAAATGCACACAAGGTCGCTGTAGACATTTCCTTGTGGTCCATTATGCAGCTGGAGTGTAGAATACACACTGGACATTTACCCAACAAGGTAGGGCTTACTAACTGACTAGTAGAAAGTACTTCAGTTGGGTAGACATTAACTGCAAGACTGTGGATTCTTGTTGGATAAACGGTCAGTTGCGGTTACTTTGTGGCCAAGTAACTCACGCAGCTACTGACACACCCACACAGCAACTCAGACGCATTCAGGCACTCACTCACACGCACACTCCTAGACCCACTTAGACACTTGTGCACCCACTTAGACATTCATGCACCCACCCGCATACCCTCTCAGAAATGTATTCACCCACTCACAGATCCACTCGGGCTCATGTACCCATTCACAGACCCACTCAGAGACTCATGCACTCACAGACTGACTCACAAACTCGTGCTCTCACTCATAGATGCCCTCAGAGACTCATGTACCTACTCAGAGACCTGCTCAGATACTCATGCACTCACAGATCCACTTCTAGACTCATGTACCCATCCACAGACCTACTTAGATACTCATGCACTCAGTCACAGATCCACTTAGACCCTAACACGCCCACTGACAGACCCACTCAGGCACTCTCACACCTACTCACAGATCTACTGAGACACTGATGCACTCACTCACAAACTCACTGTCAAAGTTTAGAGGTTACAGTTATGAAATAAAATGTAAAAAAACATAGAAATTCAATAAAAAAACCAAAGGTTACAGGGATGTTATAATTAGGCTCACATTTTCAAAACCAGTGCAATTCAGCAGTTATAGTTACCAGAGCTAACTATAACCTACACCCCTGCAATGCACTGCTTATGACCGCACGTATTACATCACTCATGACACGAACAGTGACATCACTGACGACATCTCATATTTCTCATGTATTTAATCAAAGTGAACAAGTTACTTACCTTCGGTAACACCTTATTTGGTAGAGACTATGTGCTTGATTTATATTTTGGGCAGGTGGGTTGTTCCATCAGAACGGTGACAAATTTGCAGTTCTCTGAAATATAAATCCCATACAACGTAATGGAATTTATATTTCAGCGGATGGGATATCTGTCACCGTTGTGAAGGAGAAACCTGTCTGCCGAAATATAAATCAGGCCCTATATCTAGCTGCAGACTCCCCAGCCCTGGGATTGACCAACATGTTTTATTCATCTTTGCTTCAATCCTATTTTATCTTAATCTGACATTTGCCTTTATTACAATATATGTTTACTGTCTTAATGAAATCCAGACAGCCATTATTAATACATGCCATATGTATGTCGTGCATGGAATGATGGGCCTGTGCGGTGTAGGTGAGGAGGCTTGTGGAAAACCTACGATGAACCCTGGAAAGCTTCTGACTGTTTTGTAAGTGGAGAAAACCTCCGCAATTCTCTCCTGACATAGTATTCCATGGAAACATTGTATGGTAATGTCTTCTGGCCCAAAAATGATTACTGAGGGGTAAACATGTCCTAAGTGGGTTGTTCAAACTTTACCAATTTTAAAAGATGACCCCAAATGGTGAATGCACCATCCCAGCTAATTGCGGAGAGAGATTTCCCAGATGGGAGTTCTCTGTGCAATGCCACATGTGTCTAAGCTGAGATTCTACAGCCATGAGACCAGTGACGGCATACTAGTTAGAAGATCACCATTAGCTCCGATATGCAGATGCTCAGGAAGATTGATGGAAAACTGTCTGCTTCTGGCACTTGTTACAAAGTTAAGCAATGACACAAAGAACTGGGTTTAGGGGTAGAATACATATCAGACGACCAGTTTGGGCAATGAGTTGTATTGGATTGCAGTTCATCTCGAGTTTAATGAGAAAAACATCCCCAGTTGATAAGCTTCTTTAAAATTGAGTGGTGAAATGTGTGCCACTGAAAAACTGATTCTCTGAACTCCATTTATGGCAAACATGTTTTTATAGTTTGATTAAACACAGTTCTCCATCCATGGGCTTAGCTTTTACCCTGCACCACTACACGTGAATGCGCTCCACACGTTCCTTGGCTGATGACCAGGCACCCTAATGGACATGGCATTTGATAGCAATTGGGTACTCAAAGAGAAGGCAGATCCCTGGCGCGATTCAGAAACGTCCACCCCATGGTGCTCATTGTTTGTCCTCCCAAGGAAGCAATTTCTACCAGCAGTAACAAAAATGTCAGTATGCTTTGTCTAAAATGTCAGTTCTATCTTTTTTGATGAGAGAGAGCCCTGCAGTATTCACCAAGGTGCTGTCTGTGGCGGCTTCATTAGAGAGGTCCACGTGTATCCATATTTGGTTGAATGTCTGGTGAAGAAAGGGTCCCCTGCTGTGGTTACAGGACACATTCTCTACATCATGACACTTGTGCACGACTTAGGCTTCACCATCAAGACCCAAAAGTCTTACTTCGTTTCTACACAGTGGTTCACCTTTATAGGTGCGTTGCTAGACATAACCTTATGATGCTTCTCCTTCTTCTCCAGAGAGAAATGCAGACTTTATAGATATGATGCAGATGTTAGTGGCTCAGACACTGATTCCAGTTCTGATATCCTACATCTGCTTGAGGACCTCACGCATCCCGCTAGTGATGCATGCCTGATGGGGGATGAAAGCCAATCAGTAGTTCCTGAGAAGACAGTGGATCATGTATTGGGAGGGTTACTCAGCTCAGGTGCAGATTTATGACTGTCATTCCTGACCTGCCCCGGTGGCTGTGCCCTTCCAACCTGTTGGTGAGTCACCCCTTCAATGTCCGCTGTCACCGGCTGCCTTAGTAACAACGCATCCTCTTTTGGTTGAAGCGCTCAGCTGGGCAATATTACAGAATGGGGCCTGTGGTCTTTTTTTTAAATTTTTTTTTTTTAGAAGTGCCTTCACATAAGTGCCTTGGAGCTACAGACAATCTACCTTCTTTTGGAGACCCTTCAATCTTAGAGAGCACCATTCAAGTTTGATTGGACATGACAGCCGTCCATTAACAATGAAACAAAAAACGTTATTAGTTTAGTAACACTGCATTATTGCGTCAACAAAGCATAACAAGAGCAAACTGTGATTTGCGAGGCTGCATACAGGGCGAAGCAGGCATAGATTCTTATTTCAATACCATTTTGCCGAAACTTTACTCTAGTGATAGCCCATACTGACAATAATTATGGACCTATTCAGTGATTAGTAAGAAATATAGCTGTATTCTTTTGGGTTCCACAATGACATAAATATACCCTTGAAAAAAAAGGTTTGCTTACAGAAATAAGTATCAAATGAACAGTTCTTATTTACCCATCAACTGTTTTCACAAAAGGTGATAAAAAGTATAGGATGTGCATAATTTTGTCAAGGTATTAGGCCTAATCTTTGTTGCATGAGCAACATATTTAAGTAGTTCATATGCTTGGAAGTCATCAGAGCATAGTTATTTCTTAATCGGTGCACACAGTGTTAAGAGATGCATTTCACATCTCTGAAATGGCACCATAAACTTTAAACTTGCAAACTGTTAGACACAATTCCAAGCAAGTTGCATGAATTGAAAGGCTTTGCCTTATACGTTAATAGAGACTTTGACATTTTCCCTTCTACTTCACATACTTTAAAAAGATATACATTCTCACCATACAGTATAGTCAAAGGGATCCTAGCATTAGAAACTTATAACTTCTGTCCCAAAGGCCTTTTCCCTAATGATTTGACAGCCCTAGAGTGTGAGATCTCCTTAATAATAAGATGATGTATGTGTAAGTGAACAACTAGATTTTATAGACAGTGACTTCCACCCAAATGCCATATGAAGAGAGAAGATAATCTGCACTGGAGACCAATTGGAGACAAATCCAGGATCACGTCATTGTCTGCTTAACATGATATATATAGGGTTTGTTTCCTGCAAGGGAGGACATTTACACACATTACTTAATATTTCAGGTAGACCATGTATGTATAATTTAAATTCCAAAGGGGCTAATGGACACCTTTGCTTTAAGCCATTTGGGCTAGGAGTATTCTCAGTAAGACCTCTATCAGACTCCATAAGCATCTGAGTCCAGGTATTAGAGGTGTAAGAATGTGTATTATTAATTTACCATCGCAGCCCTTCAAGTCCCAATCGATTGCAGAAATACATTTTTAAAACACCCCAGGACCTCAGAGGAGGCACTTAGTGACTCACAGGGTGGTAAGGCAGAGGCCAACAGCATCGTCCAGCCCAAGTCCAATTACTACTAGTCAGCTGAGTATTTTCAGGAAAAGGCTTCTTGCAGCTTTTCTTCCTGATACCACATAGGTCATCCTGTGAGTCCAAGTCTTTATCCTGAGCCCAGAATGGAATAGGTCAATTTCTTCAGGAGTTCTCTCAGGTGACAGACCACAGGCCCAGCCGCCTTTATCTTATGAAGGTCCCGTAAATATTCTGAAGTGGGTTCCTGGAGGTCCCACATGTATGCCACAAACTAGCTGGAGGGGGGGGGGAAGGTGGATGACTCCTCTGCATGTTCGAACCAGTGGGATACCCACATTTTTAGTAGTTGCTCTTTGCCTCCCTACAAACGGGTGCAAAATGGCATGTGTCAGGGCATTTTAAAGATAAGTCTTCGGCCACACTAAACTGTGGCACTGAGGTTTGAAGGTGTGTGTGGGAAGTGTGCTATGGTAATCCTAGGGCCCTCCTACATCTAAGGCTAAAATCCAGTTCGAGATAGGCACTGTACCCACAACAAGGCCAGAGACAGAAGTCTGGTAGGATAAAAGCAGGGTCCTACAGCATGCAGACAATCGATACAAATGAATTGTGTTGGTGTCCTTTCTCTCCCTTTCGAGTGCATCTCAGGTGTCATATGAAAAACCCCAGCAGGCCCATCAAGTAGAATTTGACAGTTAAGCAGGGTTTGACACTGTAGTGTCAAAAAGTATACCTACATCCCCCACCTTGCATATTCTGTGGAGATCAGAGGAGCCAACTCTCCTTATTCAGCCCATCATTTACTGCTGTGAGAGCCAATGCAAATTAAACTCCAGGAAGCTCAGGCAGGGAAAAGGTTTGCTTATAAAAGTTACTTTTCCTTAATTCTTATTAAAACATCTGACTCGCCCATTGAATTAGAATGTTGATAACTATTAAATATAGTTATTTAATTATTTTTCTGGCTTGTCCCATTCCTGAGAACAGTGTTGGTATTTAATTCATACTCTGTTTTTTTCATTGGACAGCTAGGCTTGCCCCAGGGGACAAGCTTTTAGGGCAGTATCACTGTAGCTGAATGGTAATAGTAATGTTTCTATATGTCCACATTTAAATACCCTGCACCCTACCCTGTAGGCTGCAAGGCTCATATAGGAGTGACTTAATAATATTTAAATGGGAGGTTTTTATTCCCCAAAAGGGTTGTATTTTGACAGATCGCAATGCATGTTTTGCTACAGTGGTAGGCCTGAAACCATGTATGCTTTGCCACTATAGTGTATGCCACAGTACGTGCTGCACTAGTGGCATATAACTTCCAGGTCCTTAGGTACATTTTGTACCATATAGTAGTGGCTTGTAGGCAAGTTAAATATATTCAAAATCAAGTTTGTTATCTCTGCTTAGTTACTTAACCATTATATAAGATACACAAATAACATTTATAATTAGAGTTACAATAAAAAGTCCTTAAAGTCTTGTGTGATGATATACTTGTCATCACTGGCAGATCCAGAATTAACAATAATCATATTGCAGGGGATAGCTCGTAGTTTTTAACTTTGTTGGGGGGAGGAGGGGAGGAATTTGCCTTCTGGATTACTTGATGCAGTTTTTTAATGACTTGTCAGGAATTTAATTGTCTGCATGTTTAAACTTGTTTTCCCCCATGCAGCTACCTCTTGGAAGTTAAATATATGAATTAGGAGTATGCCAATTCAGCCATGTTTAAATGGGGAGAACAGGCACTCAACTTGTAGTTCTAAAGTCAGCAGAAATATAGGGTCTAGCAAAAGCTGAGGAGACCATGCAGAAAAGACATAGGCCCCACTGCTGTGGCGTTACAACCACCAGATTACGATCCTGGCAGTCTGACCGCCAGGAGACCACCGCCACTGCAAGGATCAGTGATCCCGACAGGTTGGCATCAGCAAAAGTCATGGTTAGCCACAGTGGTGCTGAGTTTGGCACCTGTGCTGATCACAACTTTCCTTTCTGCCAGCCTTTCCATGGCAGGGTCCCTCCCATGAAACTGATGTCAGAAAGGCAGAGTTAGGGCCACAGGGGAGCCCCTGCACTACCCACAACCATGTTGTTGCAGTGCAGCCCCCCCCAATCAGCACGTCAGAATGCACACTGTCTGCTGTGGCAGACAGTGCACATTCTGAGGGTGCTGGGAGCACTGTTTGTATGACGGAATTGGAATCGTCTTCGTGCCTGATGGAAACTTTGTGATATGATGGTGGTAAAGCCGCGGGTGATGTCTGCTGCCGCACTGCTGTATTGGAGTTTGGGTGGCCCAACTGGCGAACTCATAACCAGGCTCTAAGTTCCGACCAGAAATTAATGATCTTAGCAGCATTTCGGTAATCTTCAGGGTAACCAGTTTATACCACAATATACTCATGTCTACCTTATCAGTGGCTGTAGTAGCATTGGTAAAAGTGGGTTAAAGCAGCTACCCCTTCCTTACAATGTATTTCTCATAAATAAGCTGGACCGCTGTAAGTCTGTCCAGTTACAACCCCTGTCCAAACTGATCGATGAGTTGCTCCTCTAGTTTACAATGTAATACTGTCCAAGCCAGAACGCTTTTGATGAAATCCTACTTGTTCTAGTGGAAGTGTTTTCTGATGTGTCAACTGCATCTGTAAGAGCTCCCACACCAATGGTGTGAATAATTTACCAGTTACATCGAACAGTGCAATCTCTCTGTATATATTGGTTCCAAATGAGACCCCTTCTTAACGGTGAGAGTATACTCCCCTTCTAAGAGTCTGGAACTGTACCCAAGTTAAACACGCTTACAATAGATGAGCAAAATAATTTCCCCATAGTCTGAATTTTGCTTTAGGAGTGCTAAGGGAAAAGCGTTGGACCACATGCTTTTGTCATACTCGTGTTTTTCATTATTTTTACTATATCTTGGAATATAGGGGGACATTTTTCAGGGAGCACTATTTAATTCCTATCTGGCAACTTGACCTTTGTCCATGATGTCAGCAGACAGTGCTGTGTGGGTTCTTGGTTCCTGTGTTGAGAGTCCTTACTAGTTGGCTCTGCAACAAATCTTCATCCCGCTTACAACTCACCTCCTGGGCACCCTCAAATTGAGGGTGGATGCTGAGCCATCTTCATTAGAGGACCATGAGTGGTAGCTTCACCCCAAGGTAATGGAAATCGTTTTTTCCAGATTGGGGTGTCTATGCATGGACCTTTTTTCCATGACCCTGACCAGGAAGCGCCCCCTTTTTTGTGCCATACATGTTCCTCCAAATGGTTCAGATGATGCCTTTAGATTAAATTTATCACGAGTCCTGCTCTACGCATTTCCACCTACACTGTTCATGCTGAGATCCTAGCAGAAGGTGCAGGAGAATTGGGCACAAATTATCCTGTTGGTTGGTCACAGAATGGGACAGTAAGATTTGGAACCTTGATTTATTTGAACTCAGAAGTAGACCCACTCTTTTTTTCCAGCACACGGTAGAACTACTTTTGCAGCAGAGTGGTCAGGTCCTCCTCCTCAACCCCCAAATGCAGCTGCATGTATGGAGATTAAGTGGTACCAGCTAGCTTGAAAGCCTGCCACAAAATATATTTATGAGTTTTATAGAATACATTTGTGGAGAAAGGGTAATCTTTTACCTGTGTTCTACATAGGCAAACTAGTGCTTCACACACCCAGCATTTTTGCCAAACGTTGTGAGCCTTTCCCTTGGACTTGTCCTTCATTCTTCTGTTCTCCTTTCCTCTTCCTCATCCCACCAAAGAGGAGGAGCAGTGATAAGCGACTGAACCCCAGACTTGCTATGTCTTATATCAACTACACACAACTGGGCATAGTTGGATTATCAGCTCTTTGTGGGCTTCGGTGAATCGATACTTTGCGAGTGCTGTGTTGTGTGACTCATTGGTTATAAGGAAATGGCTGTGTGGTAGAGCCTATGTTCTGAAGGTACCCAGGAATCGTGTTGGAGCTGCCATTTATTATACTCTACACTAATTTGAATACCGTTTCAATTAAATAGGAAGGCAGAGGATAGGACAGGTATACATGTGGAAAACACAAATTAGCCAAACATACTCGTCAATTTACAGGGAAGAGATTGGAGCACAATGCCAGCATTTCAGCATCAGTTATATTAAGTGCATTCTGGGGTTTTCAGTTCCTGGTAGTTCAGGTACTCACAAGTGATAAGTGGTCACCATCAATGTTGCCTATCTCATTTAAAGCTGACCCACTCTGGGCACGAGTGTATCTTGGTAATTGTCACCTATGAGGAGAGAGCAGCCTTATAGATTTGAAGATGCTTGAAATGCTGCTTAAAACATCTTTAGGTCGACTCTAACAATTACAGGGGGGGTTGAGGAAACTGCTGGAATGTGAAGAACTGTTTTTACTACGTCTGCTCATCTGCGCTGGTTTGCAGTAGCTAGTTGCCTACAGTCTTAAGTGCTGTTGTTTGGTAGTGCACATGGCTTCGTGGAGGTAGGGACACATTACAACCGCAATAAACATTCACACCGTCAAGTCAAGCAGAATCTTACATCAAGTTGTGTGTGTCCAAGATTAGGCCTACTATTTTAAAGGGTATAGTTTGGAATTTTATGACAAGACCGGAGGCACTATTATGCGTTCTTTTCTTACTTTATTTCAAATAGCAGCAGTCAAGAAACTACAGCTCCCAACAGGGTTAGCAACAGTCTAACCAATGGGAGTAAAAACAGAAACTAAGGCTGGACCAATCAGCAGAAGCCATAAACCATAGAGTGTACACTTGACTGCAAACAGCCCTCTTTTCTTGCTGCTCGCAGTCAAGATAAGTACACTCTTTTGGTCTTCCGTCTACTTATTTGTTTATTTAAGCGTTTTATTAGGTGGTAATGTCTCCTGAAAGTATTATTTTGCCTATATATTAAGTGGTCATCTCCCTTTGCCGCTTCGCGTCAATTTTGACCCCCTTTTCCCCCCCCCCTCCCTCCTTCGTGCTGCCGTTTATCTGGGCTCGCGCGTTAACTGCCGCGTGTTCTATTGAGCCCGCGTTCGCCTCGTTCTGTCAGCGCGCTCTAAAACTCGCGCGTCTGACAGACGAGGCGGCCCGTACCTGTGTGTGCGCGGTAGCTCATCGGAAGCAGCTTTTTCGGAGCTCCGACCCTTCGGTGGATCATTACAGCTCAGCCTCCTTCTCCCGACGCGTCGCTGCACAGCTTTGGCTCTCCCTTGCGTCCCCGCCCTAGGGGAGGAGCCATTTCAAACAACGGGGAGCGTGTTGCTCTCTCTTTAACTCTTAGCTTCCCAGGAATTTACAGAAGTACTCTCGTTTATATTTTTCTGCTTTATTCCATCATTTTCATCGTTTCTGCTCACAACAAGGTTATGGATCCTGACACTTCACCCTTAAGTCATGACTCTGAGGAGAATGAGGAATCCTTCAAACAGGATTTAAACAAATTTATACAATCCTCAGTAAAAAATGCTCTAAAAGCACCTATGGTTAAAATGTCTAAAAACATTGAGAGCTCAGTAATGTCCATGGTGTCCAATTCTATGGCCCATTCTGCGGGGGAAGCAGAAAACGAAAAATAACTTATTTTAAAATAACTAAAGGCGCACAGACAGAGAGTGAGCTTGCCTCACACCAGACTGAGGACTTGATTCCTCCCAGGCCTCCTACTAAGGAGGGGAATTCCGCCAAAATGCCGGCGTCACAATTAAAATGTAAATCAAAAACGAAACATATTCCCGCGCCTAAAAAGATTGTTATTTCAGAAATATTGGACACAGATGATGAGGACATGGACGAATGATCTCAGTCAGATAATCCCAATGATACGTTTTCCCCTACCTCTCACCCCCCCCCCAAACGTATCAAATTTTCTTCAAGTGGCCCCTCGACCAGTGTGGTTGACTCAGAGGGTGTTCCCATGTTCGATCCATCCCTCATTCACCATCCTAATTCTACTGAGTGGCTCCCGTTGGACCACGTGGGTGAATATATTTCCTCCTGCCTACGTCTACCTTTAGACAAACAGACACGCTCCAAACTAAAATCAGAATGTCCTAGACCATCTTTGGATTCTAACATTACTGTAACCCCAGCCATTGATGAGTCCCTCATCACATTCTTTACTAAATACGGTAAAGATCCCCGTAAAGGGGTAGACAAAGCCTGGACCACGTGCCAAGATAAACTCCTGGACGTGGTCGGCCCTCTAGCAAGAATATTTGACTTAGCCGAATCAGCCAGATTGGAGGACTCCCCTATCCATCCTTTGGATCTTTCCCTTTGGACCCAAAGAGCCTTTTGCCTTTTGGGCAATGCAAATTCAGCTATCATCCATGAGAGACGCAAGGGTATTCTCCTCAGAATGGACCCTAAGCTGGCTAACCTGGCTACAAGAGATCCTGGCATTCAGGCCGATGGTAAACTCTTTGGAGACTCGTTCATCAAAGATCTTAGCCGTTTCGTCTCGACCTTTTCGTCTCTAGACAAGGCCCAACAATCACTGAAAAAGGTCTTTAACCAACGTGTTTTTACCCGGGCCGGTAGAGGTAGGAGCCGCTTTACCGGCCGCTCATATAGGAATCAAGGCTCAAGAGGATATTCCAACTCCCTCAATTCCTACACCCAAGAGTTTAAACCCCACTTCTACCCACAAAGATCAAGGGGTTTCCGCAATCGCGGTCAGCGCTTCTCCAGATCGTCCAATAACCAAGGTAAGCCAACGTTCTGGCCCTCCTGTGGGAGGTCGCCTTCGCTTCTTCCTTCAAAAATGGAAGTCAATTTCTGCAGATCCATGGGTTCTTTCCACTATTCAGGGTTACCGTATCGAACTCCTTTCTCCTCCATACCAATCATGTCTCCCGCCTCTTCCAAGGTTTTCTCTCGAAATGTCATCTCTAATTTCTTTGGAAATTCAATCCCTATTAGAAAAAGATGCCAACCAAGATTGCATCCCGGACTCTTCCGGCTTCATCAGCTCTATCTTTCTCGTCCACAAAAAGAAGAAAAAACTAAGACCAGTAATCAACCTAAAATCTTTCAATCAGTTCGTCGTCTACCGACACTTCAAGATGGAGACTATTATCCATCTCAGGGATATTTTACTCCAATGCGATTGGCTAGTCAGATTGGATATACAAGACGCATATTTGACCATTCCGATTCATCCTTCTCACAGAAAATATTTGCAATTTCATTGGAATTCAAAAACATATCATTTTTCCTCCCTTCCTTTTGGCCTATCGTCGGCACCGTGGTGCTTCACGAAGCTATTAAAACCGGTCGTAACCTACCTTCGATCACTGGGCTTCAGACTCATTATCTACCTCGACGATATACTAATTATGCACCAAAGCAAATCCTCCCTTCTGGCTCAGCTGCAGATAACATCTACTCTCCTTGCAGAGCTCGGTTTCCTCATAAATCACAAAACATCCGTGGTGGTTCCTTCGCAACAGATAGAATTTCTGGGCTTCCAGATAGATTCGGTTTCGGCTTCCCTGCTCCTTCCCCGTGCCAAGCTTTCCGCAATCAAAAAAGAGTTGGTTCTAACGCTTCAAAAAGATTCTATCTCCCTCAGAGCTCTAGCAAGACTCTTGTCGGTCTTCTTTCCTCTTCCATCCAGGCCATCTTCCCAGGACCCCTTCATTACCGTGCCCTTCAGCGTCTCAAAATTCTGCATCTTCGTCGAGGTTTGGCCTTCTCCGACCTCGTGTCTCTAGACCAAGAATCCCAAATCGAAATCCAATGGTGGATATCCCATTTAGAGGCTTGGAACGGCAGATCCATCTTCCCCTCTGTGCCCGATCTTGTGTTAGAATCAGATGCAAGTCTCACGGGTTGGGGCGACCGTTGTGGCTCGATATCGACTGGCGGTATATGGTCCGCAGAGGAGTCCAGATTGCACATAAATTGTTTAGAGCTTCTTGCAGGCTCCTTTGCGATCAGAAGCTTTACGAAAAACAGAGCACGTTGCTCCATTCTGCTCCGCATGGACAACATATCCGCGGTCCGTTACATAAGCCATCTTTGAGGCACCAGGTCCAGACCTCTTGCTCTTCTGGCCAAGAGCCTCTGGGAATTTTGTCTGTCCCACAACTTTTCTCTCCTTGCTGAGTATCTCCCAGGCTCTTTGAATTCCAATGCAGACTGGCATTCGCGCCATATCTTGGACTCCAGCGATTGGAAATTACACCACTCTGTCTTTCGTCAAATAGAAAGGAAATGGGGCCCTTTTCAGGTAGATCTTTTTGCGTCCAGACTCAACTCTCAACTTCCTCATTTCTTCAGTTGGCGCCCGGATCCTTTGGCCATAGCTACAGACGCCTTTCTCCAAGATTGGTCCAGAACTCTCAATTACGCTTTCCCTCCTTTTATTCTAATCAACAGAGTATTAAATCAGGTCCGATGTCAAAAGGCGTCCCTTGTCCTGTTAGTCCCCTTCTGGCAATCTCAAGTTTGGTTTCCACCCCTCCTCGAACTTACGGTGGTCTTTCCTATCTTACTCCCCTCGTTTCCGTCTCTCCTTTTAGACCCTCTCGGGTGCCCCCACAATCTGATTCTCAACAAATCATTAACCCTATCAGCCTGGTACATTTCCGGTCTACCCAACAGTCCTTCCCTATTTCGTCAGAAGCTTCAGAGTTCATCAATAATGCATGGGCGCCTGGCACAAGGCGAGCCTACAAATCAGCTTGGACTCTTTGGTCAAGCTGGTGTGTGGGAAAATGTGCCAATCCCTTTTCAGCAGATTTAAATCTAATTATCAATTTTCTAGCTGCCCAGGCGGGTCTGGGTAAATCATATCGTACAATAAACCTTTACAGATCCGCTATTTCTATGAACCACTCCAATATTGATGGCAAACCTATCGGGACCCATCCCTTAATTTGTCGCCTTTTAAAAGGAGCCAAGCTCTCGAAACCTCCTACTGCCAAATATTCCCATGTTTGGGACGTTTTCCTGGTTCTGAATCTACTCCTTTCTTGGCCAGCCAATCCAAGTCTTTCCTTGAAAATGCTTTCTGCCAAACTCACTATGCTGCTATGCCTAATTTCTATCAAAAGGGTTTCTGACGTTAAGTCTTTAGACATGTCTGCTCGTCAGTTCTTACCTTCAGGTGTTTTATTTCACATTTCCAAACGCACCAAAACTAACTTACATTCGGTATTCTATCCTTTTTTCCCTGATAAACCAAAATTATGTGTGGGTCTTTGTTTAAAAGAATATGAAAAAAGAACTGTTAACCTGAGAACGTCCTCTTCCAATCAACTGTTGATTTACTTTCGCAAACCCCACAATCCGGTGACTTCCGCAACCCTGGCTCGTTGGGTTAAATGGATTATGCGGGGTTGACATTTCTGTTTTTGGAGCCCATTCTTCCAGGGGGGCCATGGCCTCTAAGGCGTTTGCTTTAGAGTCCAGTTTGGAGGACATTCTCAGGTCGGCAGATTGGTCTAATGACAATGTTTTCAAGACTTTCTATTGTAAACCTGTTAGAACTGCTTCTTCAGTAGTTATTGATAAGCTTTAAACTTGCATAATAGAGCCTCCGGTCTTGTCATAAAATGTAGATTTTCCTAGTAAATTATGACGGAAAGATTTAATTTTATTAAAGACACAGAGGCGAATATTATCCCACCACAGTACTTCTATTAATATGTACTTTATTTTTTCCCTCCCAGCGACTCCTGCATTGCCTCCAGCTTCCGGATAACGCCGCTGGCTCCATCCTCGCCTCTTTCGAGAAGAATCCTCTGGATGTGTCATCACAACCTTCTCAAGATCATCTCTCTACTTCATCATACTCTCGGTTTATTGCTGTGGTTCAAGAATTTTGTTCCGTTTCCTTGGCTTTGGCAATTGTGGGACTTATTTACCCATTGTTTTACGATTCTATCTGACTTGCTCGTTCAAGAAAAGAGGGCTGTTTGCAGTCAAGTGTACACTCTATGGTTTATGGCGTCTGCTGATTGGTCCAGCCTTAGTCCCTGTTTTTACTCCCATTGGTTAGACTGTTGATAACCCTGTTGGGAGCTGTAGTTTCTTGACTGCTGCTTATAGAAATAAAGTAAGAAATGAACGCATAATATTCGCCTCCGTGTCTTTAATAAAATTAAGACTTTCCGTCATAATTTACTAGGAAAATCTACATTATGCATACACAATTCATAAAGTATAGACCGTTGGCACAGAGCTGGCTGTTCAGAGTACGTATCTTTGAGATGAACCCATAACACTGTTCTAATAACATGCCATGATAATATTTTCAACCTTCCATAAGTTTATTGGACCTCCAAAGCAGAATCTGAAGTCAACAAATGATGGAATAAAGTAACATCTAACATAATTAGTCATTTTGAAGCTTGAAAAAATCCTCACTTTTTCAGGTCCTAGAATATTGGCGTATATGGGGCAAATTTTGAAAAAAATTATTTGGCCACCACCACTGTATAATATCCCCAGTCGTCTTGCTGATGTGATTGTCCAAAACCTTGTGTGAAGCTGACAATAGCAGCAGTGCGTCCCATGCTGGGCTTTGAGCACACCAAATGCTGATGTCTGACTGGAAGACCATAAACAAGTTCATTAGCTTCCAACAGCTGCCTGAACCTCCCAGAATATTTGCACCATTGCCTCTACCCCCCCAACATAGACATCCCATTTAGGAGTAAAACCTGTCTGAAGGTGAAAGAGCAACACAGAGTTGCATCTAGGCCTCAGGCAAGCACTATCTCATTCTATAGCTAGGGATTTGTCTTACAAAACAAAAGCTAAGATCAGCTAAAGTACTTAATGATTTGGGGCAAATATGGTTGACCTTCTCCAGGCATGCAATTTATCTCTATCTCTGACTAGGAAGATCGATGGTGGAATTGTGTTGCCTAAGAGAAGTAAGACTCATCACTTGTCACTCTTGTTTTGACTCGTCATTGTGAAAGGGAAGCTCCAAACCAATGAAATTTGAATTGATTTTGTCCCCCCGGCTAAAAAACACAACGTCTGGCTGAGTGACTTGAACATTTGTTGCTGTAATAATGGGTGATCCAAAATTCGCAAATATGAATTCTTGCAACGAAAACTCAGCTGCCCACCAATACAAGACAGCTAAATAAACTACCATATAATTGTTAATTGTAACATTGGTTACTCACATCAATCATAAACCGAAATGCACTCTCCAGCACTATACAAAACCACTTTTTTATAGTGAAGATTATATCTTTCCTGGTTGTTGGTGCTCGAATCGTATGCATTGTGAGGGCTTACATTTTTGTGTTCAATATTTTTAGAGATGTTACACAGCTGTATGTTCTGTGGAGTTGTACCCTAAACGGTGGTTTGGTATAAAATAGATCTAGTTGTGAATTATTTAATGTATTACATTTCACACTACAATTGTTATATTGTATTTTAATGCATTTTTGTTTATTGTGTCTGAGTTTACCTGAGAACTTTTCCAGTAACTAGTTTAGTGGTTAACTTCTAACTGTAAGGGCATGCCACGTCTAATGCTCTGCCATGTGACACGTTGGCTCTGAAAAAGGTTCCACATTTCTTTTCAAACCTGGGCAAGGGAATTAAAACTACAATAGAACTGGCGCCCAATAGGACCACTGTATCCATATAAGAGGCATTCTTCTAGAAACAAAGAACATTAAGGGGTGGATTTATTTCTGAAATGGTGTACATGTGCATGCGATATCTGATGGAAAATTAAAGTTAGATGGTAAAGATTCTGGGAGTTCACCATTACATCATAGCCAAGGCATGGGCGAACAAAATGTTGCAGCATGGGGAAATGTGCATGTGGGTTGGAGTAAGTATAATAAGATTGACCACAGTTGCGATGAAAGAAACCTTTTAAGCATGGATAGGGAGAAGTTTTATGGGGATAGCGAACGGCTAAGCACTAAACTGTGGTGGATCCCTGAACAAACACTGGCAAGAGCAGTGGCCACAGTTTAAATCTTCTAAGGCATGCAGACATAGGTTTGCCGAAATAATGTTTCTATACAGTAGCAAGTTAAAGCCAGACCTTTTGGCTTTGCCAATTATTGGCTGTGATCCTGGTGGTATTGACAGTGGTAATACTGGTGTTGTGTTGCTGGTATTGGGAATATTTGTTGTTTCGATGATACTATCAGTGTTATGGTGGTGTGGTGGTATTGATGCTAGTGAAGGTAATGTGCGTAGTGACATTGAGAGTGGTATTTATGTTGGTGTGGTATTGTGGTCTTGATCTGAAAAGTTCCCTGAAAGTGAACAGTGGAAGGATAGAAGCCAGCCAGTCAGAGTGATGATAAAGAGACTGTGGGGGAAGAATAAACACATGAGGGACAAGAAGTGCCATCGAATAAGAAGCATTGGCATAGCCAATAGGTCTCACATTTTGGATGTGAATGCACTATTTTTGCCTTTCTATAGTGTTATTGTTAAGCATCTCGCGTTGCCACCACAAGTGAAAAATGCACCCACAGATATGCGTGTGATGCCATACTCGCAGGCAACCCAAAAAATAATTTAAGTATTAGACTGCTGTTAAGCTTTGTAACTGAGATACCACTGCCTGCTGTGTCGGAATCACTAAGGTACGGGGGAGGGGTGGGGGGTGGCATGAGACAGGTAGAGGTGTAGAGGGAGAGAGTGGTAGAGGTAGAGGTGGAGAGGTTGAGAGACAGAGGTAGCGGGTAGAGTTGGAGAGGTAGAGAGGGGTAGCGGTAGAGAGAGATGTAGAGGAAAGCGATAAAGGGGTAGAGGGAAGTGGGGGGTAGAGGTACAGAGAGAGGGATAGAGTTAGAGAGAGAGATAAGTAAAGCTAGACAGAGCTAGAGATAGAGGCATCCAAGAATAAGGCACCATCACAAACGAAACCTTTGGTGTGTCTTCTCTGGTGTGGTGTGAACACATTGCTATGGACAACCAAAAAAAAACACTGAGGCTGTAGTGCCCAGATGGGAGGAGGGCCGTCACACGTTGTGACAGGACAAGCGGTGAACATAGCATGATGGCCAACCTCTACCAACTAGAGACCCAGGGGATTATTAGAAGCCGTTGGTGCATCACATTTTATATGGGAAAAAGTGATGCACCTGTGGCGAAAGGTGCTTGTAAATAAGCTCCCCAATTTCTAACAATGACCTAAGCTGGCATATTTCAGCTTATCAGTCTATATTTTAAATTGAAAATATTAGAATAAAATATTGAAAATGTTTTCTGCCACCAACATTAATGCCCCCTGACTGACAAATTTATACAAAGACAAGAAGTTCATATTAAAAATGAATACAGGTGCTATTATATAAAGTTCTATTTTAAGTATCCAGTCCTTTGCAGAATCTTAAAAGTTGGAGAAAGAACAGTATTTTTCTCTGGGAAAGGTGGCAGTCATCAGCAAAATACTTCTGGAACCGCTGATCAGTTTGAGGGAAATTTGCCAAAAACCATCTTTTCAGAGAAGAAAATGCTGAAAGCATGGAAGGCTCTATCAAAAGCCAAGTACGTCACAAAGTGCTCTTACCATTGTGGCAGGCATTTCTGGAAGTCTCGTACAGCATCAAACAAATATTCAGGTGCTTGTACAGTTTTTCTCCTTCAAATTATGCTTTTGCTGAGTTTTTCAATCTATTTCTAGTATTGAGTGCCAAAAGTTACTTTGCAGAAGAAAAGATGCACATTTAAACAGGTGTGTTCTTTGTTCTCTGTGCAATTAGCTGATGTTCCCAACATGGTTAGGATGCAGAAGAGGACGCTTTGCAAATTACGGTTGAGACAGTGGTCATAAGAATTGATATGGGTCAGTGTATGCACGTGGTATTTATATAGCACAAACCTTCATGAAGGACAGTGGAGCTCTGTACAGGGTCAAAGACAAAAATGCGCTAAATGTGTGTTATGAGGGTAGCATACCTGGTTTCTAAGAGCAATAAGGGAATGTTAGTGAACAATGATATACTACTCTTAAACGAGGTGTACTACTCTTTCCTCAATTATATAAATGTTTTTTATAACCAATAGACATGGAGAAATGCAGGGGTGGCTGGTAACATCATAAACATTGGTGGAGCGCGGCGTGATGCCGAAAAACTCACCAAGATGCTGAAGTGTCCTGGGGTAAACGAGCAGGGAAGGGAAGGAATTTGGTTGACTTCCTGCACGTGAATCCAAGCAATCCTGTATCTGCTCTAATGTTGTATTCAGCATGAGAGGGGCTCCAGGATAGGTTGGAGCAGTCTAACCCAGTGCTCATCTTGAGGCTGGGGGCCTGAGCCTGCAATCTCCCGGCTGCTTTACAGCGCTGGGATTGCTGTGTCTGAAGTGCACATGTCAGATGGCCGGCTGTTGCGCACTGAGCGCTGGCAGCAGTCATCCTGCGGTCTGCAGTAGTCTGCCCCGCCCCTCACACTCACGCTTCAACAGCATGGCTGGCAGCACACAGACTAATAAAATAGTAATTACCATTTTATTAATCTGTGTTTACTGCTGCGCTCGCAGCAGGCGGGACGATGCTCCTCTGCCCTTTAGAAGGAACCGCTGCTGTAAGGGAAGTGCCGGATCATACAGGGAAAGATTTTGGGCTTGTGCCCCAAGTGAGTGCCAGGCAGTTGTGATGCAGTGGATTGTGTTAATTTCCATGCATGGCATATCAGTACACCTATGCAACAGAATAGCTTTGGTTGGGGTGGGGTGTGCATCCTCTGCTTCAACCACCAGCCACCAGGTGAGACGTGTATGCGTGGGGTTGATACCAATGATGTGCAAGCTGCGTGTGGACACAGAGTTAGTACAATTGGAAATCAGGCATGACAAACCATCCCAGTGATCATAGTGTGCCAGGTAATGTGGGGTTGTTTGCCTACCCATGCCAGCGTTACTAGGTGCGTGCAGGTTGTTTTAAAAGGAGATTGTGGGAGCACTATAGGAATGTTGGTGAAAAGGTAAAGAAACCATGGGAGTATTATCATCTTCATTATTGCCACTCTGTCAGCTAGGGACAAAGACGTTTTGGACCATATAATCACCTGGTCTTCCAGTTTTGATATTACCCTACTGTAGTTCTCACGGATCACCAGATCCGAATCTCTTTGTATCCCTACCCCCTAGTACATGACAGGATCAAAGCTCCATTCTAAAGGATAATCTCATTAAATTGGTTTTGTTTTGGGTGTCAGAGGGAATAACACCTACTTTGCCTAGTTTATTCCCAGCCTGGAATGACCTTCAAAGCCTGTGTATTCCCAAAGGAATGGCACCAGGTGCAATGTAGGGTTATGGACATATAGAACCATGTCATCCGCGTAAAGAGATGTCGATCTACATTAGCCGAAACCTCAGTGCAGATGCAGCGTGCCTCTGGCGCATCACGCATGCTAGTGGTTCAAAGGCTAGTGAAAACATAATTGGGTAGAGGGGGCATCCCTGTCTCGTACCCCGATGCATGGGGATCAAGTCTATATGTGTCAGTTCATTCACAGCCTGGCCACTGGGGCGTATACAATTATTGCACCCATTTTAAAAACGTTTCTGGCATCCCCATTCGGGGTTGAATAGCGAACATATAAGTTCTGTCAATAGTGGCTGAAGTCTGCTGGCTAAAAGTTTCACAAAAGTTTGTGCATTGTGTTAATGAGTGAGAGAGGACGGTATGATTCGCAAGGTTCTGCTTAGTGTAAGCCTCCTCATATAACGCATACAGGTGGGGCGCAAGCAGGTCTGAAAATTCCTAATAAAATTCACTCAGGCCATCCTGGCCCTGTGATTTGCCATTAGGAAGTGTCTGAATAGCCTCCTGCACCTCATTCACCCTTATAGATTGACTTAAGTGTAATTTTTGACCTGGCAGCAGCCATGCGAGGGCCATATCATCGAGGCACTCGGCTATCTCCACTTCCGTGGGGATCCGTGAGCCGCAGATGGCCGTAAGTATATTTATCCTCTTCATCCTGGCCATTGATTTTTGACCACATGGCTCTGCACCCTGGTGGTCTCAGGTGTGGAATGTAATAAAATATCTACTTGTCCATGAGACAGGTTGCTGCATAAATCTGCTTGTCTTAGAAAAAGAAATCCACTTTTCCCTTTGTTTCCAGATAGGTCAGCAACAAATTATGGCAGTAATCTCATTATGTAAGAGCTGTTATATTAGCCTCTCTGATTATACCAGGGATCATACCACAGTAGGGTTTGAATTTTAGCAATTCCTAAATTTGGCCACCTGTTCACAGAGCTACAAACTGGGGCTGGAGGTAGTGTTAAGCAATAGTTTCTGGGTTAGAATGCTCTTTGGAGTCTGTGCAAACCTGCTAACTTGCATATTTTATGGGTTTTCACCAGTTCTTCTTTAATGTTTTCCCATACTGAGAAAGGTTGGAAATGTACTCCTGACAAGGGCAGAAAAAAAACGTCTTCCATTGTTGGAGAAAAAAGTGGTTGGAGTGAACTTGTTAATACTCAACAGGTTTTCGCATTGGCAAATCTACACATGCATGTTTGGTTGTGCTAAAATGCAGTTAACAAATCTTTTATAGAAGTATGATTTCCTGGCCTGCTTTTGTAAATTATAGTGAATTTATAAAAGCTGTAAATGTGCCCCAATGCAAGGGCATATGTCCTGGGTGCACTTTTGTGACTTTTTAAAGAATTTGGGGCTCCTAATTAGGTCCTGAGTCAACCAAGATCGTTTGTTTTTATTAAAATCCTCTCTCTCGCTATAGACTAGCTTCACTGTGAGTGACAGCATTTTGCTCTTTCACGAGGAGTTTATTGGCACAAAAAGTTTTGTTCAGAGCTAGAGACTGTTATGGGAATGTGTTCTTTTTGAGACACAAAAATGTTATTGTGTTTTGCCAATGTCTATTATCATGGTGAGGGCGTGGTAGCTCCCACAACAAATACGTTTTACAAAGACCATGTCAAAACAAGACACACATTATCAAAACCAAAAGGCTGAACACCAATACCAGACCTATTGGCTTTGCCAAAGAATTAGTATTTTCATGTTTCCCATAATCTTGTTGAAACTGGTTGCACTGATTATCAATTCTAAAAATTTTAGTAGATGAGGCTTCAAATAAATAGTTCCTAAAATTTCACAGTAAATGAGAAAAATGTTTTTCCTAGTTGCATTTTTTATGAACATTTAATTTGAAAGCAAAGACTCCTCAATCTTGCTTTCAATATTCTGTGTATATTCGCATCTAAACAGAGAGCAATATGGGAGCATTATGCGTAGCCTCATATTGTTAAACTGTGCAAACATGTGTACACATCTTTATACTAGGACCGCTGTCAGCAGTGCAGTCTAAGCTTACAAGAACTTCTTAGAGTTCTCGCCCTAATAATAAAGGCCTTGCATTAATGAATACAAGATGGAACAGCATTAACATATGAACATAAGTATTACCTTAACTGCAGAAAATGCACTCCCCTGATCCATAATGTGGTACTGTAAACTGGCAGCCAAAGAATTTGTGTTGCAGGGGGTTGGGCCTACTTGTCCCAAGGACAAAATAAACATGAAAACTTGTTGTCCTTGACCCCAAACGATATGTCCTGTGAGTCGGCCTGTAGGAATTCCACACCCCTGTGGTCTTCAACCTACTTGCCAAATGTATACCTGGGTGTCTTCCCTCCCCACAGGCTCTTGCCATGTGTTGATGGGACAGATAGCGTATTTCCCCCTCTGCCATGTCGTTATAATTTGTTATTTGTTTGCTAATGTTGGCTAGTATATCAGCACAGGGCACATTTCATATATTCATTCTAATGTGCTCAACATTTTATCAATATTGTGCAGTTGCATAAATATGTATTTTAGTATCCATGTCTGTATATTTATAGAGACCCTGTGCATGGTGGCTTTAATGCTTCCCAGAGGGTATCCACTCCAGCCACGATCCCTTATTTGTGTCAAAATATTCAACAATGGCTGAATGAATGCTTTCCCCATACACCGAGACCAGCATTACTGCAGGTCTGAATCGTCATGTGAATTGTATAGGTGCGTTTCTGGGGACTTCTTGTTCAACTCATTTGTGGTCCGATAGGGTTCTGGCAAGGTACTGTACGGTCAGCGTCCAAGCCCTCACTTCTGTGGTCGTCAGCCAGTAATCTAGTCTAGACCCGGTGTTGTGTACTGAGGAAGTGGAAGTTCCCTCCCGGCGGACTAAGTTCCTCAACCTCTAGAGGTCCATGGTCCACTAGTCCATATTCCCCCAGACCTCCCTTAAGTCCTTGGCGGAGTGACCCCCATCCCACGTTACATGTGACGACCTCCTGTATCTCGTCTAGGTATGTTTTCAGGTCCCCACCCCCACAAGACCGCCATTGGTGATGTGGAGTGCAGTTTATTCTAAATTTGCTTGTAAAACTCTAAGGTCATCTATGTTAGGTCCGTAATTGTTAACCAATGTAACTAGTGTCCCACAGATACTACTCTGCATGACGACATATCTTCCCTTATCATCCGTCTCCGTCTGAGTGACTGTAAATGGTACCCCTCATTTTATTAATATTAAGACCCCCCCCCCCCATCCCCCGGCATATGAGTAGGAGGAGGAGGCCAGCTGGCTGCACAGCTCCCGCCATCTGTTTCATTAAGTGTGTCTCTTGGAGGAGAGAAATTTGTATGTGCTGTCTGTTTAGGTAGGCCAGTGCTTGGCGTGTTTTACAGGGGTTACCGAGTCCCCATACATTCCATGTCATAAGTGAGTTGTGTCCTAGGGGATAGGGCATTATGTCGATAGTATGGAAAAGTTGGCATGGTGTGGCTGTGGCAACAACAGTTCAAAACAGCATCCCGCCAACCCCACATCCTCCTCACTTCAGCATCCCAGTCATTCCAAAGAGCTTCATGCAGTAGGAAAACAAAACAAACAGTATAACATATAAGTGTTGGTTGACAGAAGTATGTGTCATGGCACCATGCTGGAATATTCTTATAAGGTGTACCCATGTTGGGACAGTCAGATTCCCAGTAACCCACCTGGTGGATGTGAGCCTTGCTGGGTACTGAACATATGATGCGAATCTGAGTGGGACATCAGGTCAACAGCAGTGGAGCTGATGTAGGAACCCCCGTCTGAAGCAGCTACATCCAGGACAATCCGGGGGTTAGCTATTGAAATGTAGAACATGCTATAGGTTGATGTAAGACCTAGTTACCATCTCAGTCACTTCAGATAGTTGAGCGGACTTTGTAGCCCCCATCAGTTTGTTTTGCATTTCCTCAGGTGGGTAGGAGAACACCGCGCTCAGCAGTGACGGTGTCCCTTAAGTAGATTTTGTTACTTCCGGATTCGTCATCATGAGCAGGTTGGTTGCATTTACATGGGACAATTTGATGGTGAATTCTACCACTGGCTTGGGCATTGCAAAAAGCTTAATTTGACCCCAGTGATCTATGCGCAGGCAAGTGGGGTATAGTATTGCATAAGGGATTTCCATTTTTTTGCAGCTTCAGGCATGAACTCTTTCCGGACAGCCTGTATGTTTGAAGTGAAATCCAGGAAAAACGTCATATTATTCCCTTGATAATTAATATATTTTTTCCTTTGCCAGTCTGAGCACTTTATTGCAGTAATTTGAGTGTGGTGATAATTGGCCTTGGAGGGGCACCCAGAGGGGGCTGGTGGCTAAAGAGTGTGCGCTCGCTCTACCACTAGTAGCTCTGATAGAAGTTTGGGCCAGAAAGATCTTTTGCCATGCTTTCCACATAGGTCTCAGTTTTTCCAGTATTAAGTCGACTCCAGTATCCCTCCTATTAGCAAGTTGTTACAGCGGGAGCGCGCCTCCAAGATTTCGTGCTTAGCCTCGATTACTGCAAGTACTTTCTCCATTGGGAGGCATTTAGTGGTCATGGATTTCATATTGTCTTCTGTATTGGAGATGCATTGCTCCGTGTCTGTCAGTCTTGCTGTTTGTCTAGTTTAACAGAGATATGGTCCATTTGCAGGTTCAGGTTATCTATTTTGCCATCAATGGATTGCAAACTCTGCTGCATCGCCAACAGAGTAGTTTCTGGTGTCGTGGCACCCCTGTCTTGGGTTGTATATGTCTTGCTTCCCCGCTGTGTCTGGTGGTTTTCTGCTGCTTTTCCTTGCCTCTAAATTGAGGCACAGTTGTGTCTTGTCTGGTTTCCACTTTTTGGCGGTCAGTCTTTGCAGCATGGGGTCACCAGTGCTGTCTGTACCACGGGCAGTGTTGGACAACTGTACTGGATAGCACTGCAGACGTTGACAGCCAGTTATGTAAGTATGTTTCTCCCCCTGTGCAGTGACTATCTTGGAGAAGCATTGTCCCTTTAGGCACCAATGTAATATTTTGTGGTCCCGGGTTTGATGAGGTCCAGAGGTGCAGTGCTATTGTACTATGACGATTCTTACTGCTCATTAATACTCTGTCTCTGGCAGGATGTTCGTCCCAGTGCCAGCGTGCAAGGCAGTACCATAGATGCCTCAGCAAATGTCCTGGAACTCTGTGTGTTTAATATTGGGCTGTTGCACACATCCAGTGGCCGCCCTGCTGCTGCCTCTCGCTCCGTAGCGGGACGCTCAAGCCCGCTCAGGCGGTATGATTTCCCAGACTTGCCGGTGCCCGTCTGATTTTGTGCCTGCTCCTGTGCCACACACACTCCAGTCTCCTCAGTGGCTCAGGAGTAACCGGTCAGCTTGTAGTCAGGCCCCCTTCTTTTCACCTCACAGATTTCAGGGCCTTCACGAACAGCAGGGTTCATGGCTGTATTCTGGCAGGTGGGTCGTCTCTTCAGCAGCTCGTCTGTGGTCCCCTGTGCAGCCACATCTGTCGGCAAATCGTCTTGGCGCCTGCGTTCCTCTCACCGGTGCACCAGTGCCACATTCCTGGCTTATCTTGTCCCGATGGTCCTCTGTGCTAGCGTGCTGCACCAACAGCGCAGAGCTTCGCTGGTGTCACCACCTCTGCAGACTCCACTCCTCCTCGTCCTGAAGTAGCATCAACGAGATCCCACTTTGAGGCACTGCAAGCAGGATATGATCTGTCCGCAGCCAATCAGGTGCTGCACTGCTGCCTGACTGTCGGCACCTCCCGCTCTCTAGGTCCAGCGGTTACTTCTCTCTTAGGCAGCCACCATCTTGTGTTCCGTCGCCCAAGGGAGTGAACATCTTTATTTAGTATCAGTCTACTGCGATTACCCAGTCTTTGATAAATTACTAAAATGATCCAAAGGAGTAAACTACTCTTCCCCTCTGCATAACCCAACAACAGCCAATAGACCCCTCAGCTAAGAAGACCGGGCAGATTTAATAATTCCTGGAGCTAAATGCCATCAAATTGTTGACTGGATAAGTTAAAAATCACTGGACCAGTTGGTGATTCCCTGTTTGTTGTAGTTTTTTACTTTTTGGGTCTTAAAATGAATACAGTTAGGAATGCAAACATAAAAGGAAGGAAAACCCACATAGAGGGGGTTATTCTAACTTTGGAGGAGGTGTTAATCCGTCACAAAAGTGACGGAAAAGTGACGGATTTACCACCAGCCGTATTACGAGTCCATTACATCCTATGGAACTCGTAATACGGCTGGTGGTATATCTGTCACTTTACCGTCACTTTTGGGACGGATTAACACTCCTCCAAAGTTAGAATAACCCCCAGAGTGTGTAGGAGACTGGCCTGGCTTATATTGGGTACCTGATGGTACTTACACCTTGTGCCAGGTCCAGTTATCCCTTATTAATAGATTAGTAGTGTTCTAGCAGCCTAGGCTGATAGAGGTAGCTATAGCAGAGCAGCTTAGGCTGAACTAGGAGACATGCAAAGCTCCTGCGATACCACTTATATCATATAGCACTATATCATAAGAATTACAATACTCAGAGTTACTAAAAATAAAGGTACTTTATTTTAGTGACAGTGTGCCAAAAATATCTCAGAGGATATACTCCCTTAGGAGGTAAGTAAAATACACAAAATATACACAAACCAAAATCAGGTAAGTAAACAGTTACAAAAGTAGTACAAACACTGTAGAATACAATAGGATGCAATAGGCCTAGGGGCAACACAAACCATATACTAAGAAAGTGGAATGCGCATCACTTAGGGACCCCAGGCCTAGTGTAGTGTGTAGAGGGTCGCTTGGAGTGTAAGAAAACACTAAGAATGTCCAAGGTACCCCACCCCAAGGCCCTGAAACTTAGGAGTAAAGTGACCCTACTTCCCCAGAAACACACTAAAGCCATGAGGACCTGTAAAGGAAGGGGACCAAGTCCAAGAGTCACGAAAGTGTCCGGGGGGGGGGGGGGGCAGGAGCCCACTAAACCCTGGATGAAGGTGCAAAATGACTGCCTCAGTGTGGAAGAAGCTGAAGATTCTGCAACAACGAAAGTTGCCAAGAGCTTCTTCTTTGCACAGGAGATGTCCCACAGCGTGCTGGAGGATTCAGAGTTGTTTCAACTCAGGAAGACCGCGAACAAGCCTTGCTAGCTGCAAAGGTTGCGGTTGAATAAAAGGGGTGCTGCCCAGGAAGGACAAGGAGGTCGCCACTTGTACGAGGAGACAGAGGGGGCGCTCAGCAGCACAGAGAACCCACACAGAAGCAGGCACCACCAGCAGAAGCACTTGAACACAGGTTCAAGAAAACTGAGCACGTGGTCGTCTCAACACTACAAAGGAGGGTCCCACGAAGCCGGTGGTCAACTCAGCGAGTTCAGCAATGCAGAACTGAGTGGTGGGGACCTGGGCTGTGCTGTGCACGAAGGATTCCTTGCAAAAGTGCACAGAAGCCCTAGCAGCTGCAGTTCACGCAGTACACAGGATTACTGTCTGGCGTGAGGAGGCAAGGACTTACCTCTACCAAATTTGGACAGATGGACTACTGGACTGTCGGGGTCACCTGGATGCAGCTCCTGTGTTCCAGGGACAACGCTTGTCATGATGAGAGGGGACCCAGATCAGAAGTTTGGTGCCTGCGTTAGCAGGGGGAAGATTCAGTCGACCCACAGGAGATTTTTTCTTGGCTTCCAGTGCAGGGTGTAGGCAGACAGCCCCCACAGAATGCACCACCAGGAAACAGTCGAGAAAGCCGGCAGGATTGCGCGCTACAATGTCGCTGGTAGTCTTTTTGCTACTTTGTTGCAGTTTTGCAGGCGTCCTGGAGCAGTCAGCGGTCGATCCTTGGCCGAAGTCAAAGAGGGAGATGCAGAGGAACTCTGGTGAGCTCTTGCATTCATTATCCGACGAAAAGCCCACAGGAGAGACCCTAAATAGCCCTGAGAGCACCATTGGCCACCTAGTCAGGTAAGCACCTATCAGGAGGGGTCTCTGACGTCGCCTGCTGGCACTGGCCACTCAGAGGCCTCCATTGTGCCCTCACACCTCTGCATTCAAGATGTCAGAGGTTTGGGACACACTGGAGGAGCTCTGGGCACCACCCCTGGGGTGGTGATGGACAGGGGAGTGGTCACTCCTCTTTCCTTTGTCCAGTTTTGTGCCAGAGCAGGGGCTGGAGGATCCCTGATCCGGTGTAGACTGGTTTATGCAAGGAGGGCACCATCTGTGCCCTTGAAAACATTTCCAGAGGCCTGGAGAGGCTACTCACAGAGTCCGGGGAAATTGCCCTGAACTATGTGGGGGCAGTGCCAGGGTGCCCTCACACTTAATAACTTTGCACTTAACCTTCACCAGGTGAGGGTTAGACATATAGGTTACTTATAAGCTACTTAAGTGCAGTGTAAAATGGCAAAATGGCTGTGAAATAACGTGGATGTTATTTCACTCAGGCTGCAGTGGCAGTCCTGTGTAAGAATTGTATGAGTTCCCTTATGGGTGGCAAAAGAAATGCTGCAGTCCATAGGGATCTCCTGGAACCCCAATACCCTGGGTACCTAGGTACCATATACTAGGGAATTATAAGGGTGTTCCAGTGTGCCAATCAGAATTGGTAAAAATGGTCACTAGCCTGCAGTGACAATTTTAAAGGCAGAGAGAGCATAAGCACTGAGGTTCTGATTAGCAGAGCCTCTGTGACAAAGTTAGGCACTACACAGGGAACACATTCAGGCCACAACTATGAGCACTGGGGTCCTGTCTAGCAGGATCCCAGTGAGATAGGCAAAAACAAACTGACACACAAGTAACAATGGGGGTAACATGCCATGCAAGATGGTACTTTCCTACACAGTGCATGACCCTAAATACAATTTGGAAGTGGCAAATTGAAGTGCTTGTCGTCATTGCTTCAAATGATGGCAAAGGGTATCGATTACAACAAACATATGAGGTAGAATTAAGCATCACTTTCAAGCAGGCTGGAGGTATGGTAGTTGAAGGTGGGAGGTAAGGGTAGAGAGATTGTGGAAACATGGAACAACATATATATGCTTTAAGATATCTGACCCCTAAACTCTGCTGCTTGCAACCATAATATTAACACGAACCCTTCAGGATAGAAATCTGCCTTAAGCATGTCCCAGGGATGAAAAATGCTGGTCTCATACTGTTCATACATGCCTCAGTCTTTGTATGTGGGTTGGTTGACATCTATTATGAAGAAACCTTTATCTCCACTCTTGAATGGTGAATTGTGACGGGTTTCGTTCCAAGACAAGTGTCTTTGAGGGGCCCACAACTTTCCAGAGCGTTCTAATGCTTCCTTCCTGAAAAGAGAACAGTATGACAAATCATTTTTTAGGTATTTGTATTTGGATATGTAAGAGGAAAATACGTTCACTGTATGTGGGGAATATGTGAAGGAGCTTTTCATTAAATTTTCAAGGTGCTCATCCGTATAAACAAGCATTGGTAAAGGCAGTATATCTGGACTCAGTTAGCCAATGCAGGCAGCAAAAGCACATTAAAGGAAGGCCAAAAAAACACAGAAGGCAGACTGCAGTGAAGATTCCCTTCCTTTCAATACAATCCTGTTTTTGTTTTTATGTCAAGTTAACACCTGCTGACAAAAGAGCCTTCCCTGTAGTCTTTTTAAGTTGCTACACCATTGAAAAAGAGAAACTATACTGAACCCTCCCTTGGCACTGAACGTGTTACAACATAGTAAACAGTATCGGCAAGGATGTCTCTTTCGTACCTGCATTACATTTCTTTAAAACTTGGAACAAAGTCTCTCTCAGTTGTACTTATGAGAAGACTCCAGGAGGGGCAGGTGGGCCAGCGATAAGGGTGGGTTGATGGGGGTTAACTGTTCAGTGTTTTAGTTATTCTGTGGTACTGGTGCTGAACAGTAGACAAGTTAATTTAAAGGAGTTTGGAGACAGAATTAGCCAAAATGCTTAGCTTCTGAGCTTGTGTACCTTATGTTGGAGAGGTAGCAACATTTCTGACATTTGGACTTAAGGCCATCCACTAGCCTTATATACCACACAGTAGAGCAAAGTGAAGACAGTGTTGAATTCTGAGTGCTACATCATTCAGCGATGTAGGAAATTGTGCATGTTTTACCCAGGTATAGCATTTTTTTTTATACCTAGACCTACACTCAAACCGCTCAATAGCCATCATGCAAAATATAGGACAGAAGGCATCCAAGTTTTGCTCGTGGAGCCAACATATGTCAGTTAATATAAATCATTGTTTTGTGTGACTGGTTTAGGAGTTTGAACATCTTGACAAATTGGTTAATAAATCCAGATGTTTCAAAGGTGGTAATAAGATTTTAATTAAAACCTGAAAAGATCTCTGATGACACAGTTGGGATTACAGACCATCCAGGCCAGACAATGTAGTTACTACATGATATCATCTCCTCGTATTGTTTAATCTGATTTGAGAGTATACTAATGTTGAAAGGATTCAGTGCAGTTGTAAAGCTAGACCTACGTCCAAGAGGAGCCCATGCAGTTCACAAAGTTTGAGTTAAAGGATGGCAGTTTAATAAAGAAGACTTCTCTGCAAAAGGAGGTATTGGACGGAGAATCTTTTTAACAGAAGAGATTGGTTGTGGATACCCTTTCTGTCACCATGACAGTTTCTGTAGACTCTACTATTTTTATCTGCTGTTAAATAATTATGGATTAGTCTAGAAGACTGGATGATTTAGATCCTTCTTCAAAACAGGAGTGGCTGCTGTTCAAGCTGTTTTTCCTTAACCTGGTGGATTTGACCACCATTAGATTATCTCTTTAGTTTGTTCCGCTCCCCAATAACTTTAGAAATTAACTGCTTATATAACATGTCTAATTCTAGTATCTTTGTTTATTACTGTTATCCTGTTCCAAAAACCCTTAACCTCAAAAGTTGAAAGTACATCCTTACTCATAAAGGGGTAGGTTTGATGTCCTCAAAGCCTTCAGTAGCTTAACTTGTTTTTCTTAAAATTCCAGACCACTAATGTGGCCATGTTGAGTAACCAGATAATTAATTTGTGAGCCTGTGTACTATCCAATTAGAATACTAAAGAGGCATAATCAGGTATTGAACTTGTAAGGATTGGAGAGTCTGAGATAATGGTGGTTGAAAAAGGATATATATTAATAGCCACTGCCTCTTGAACAGACTGCAGATTCCCCTAGTACAGGGTTCTGTGAGTAGGGAGATTTTCTAAGTATGGGACTTTTGTCAATGGAAAGAAAAACGTATTTTGCCCAGTACACGTCACTGTAACTGATAACATTGCAAAGCTAGATTTGTGGGCCAATTAACCAAGTGACTCAAGTTAATCAGTGTCATCATACTTGTGATTGGCAAGTTCCACAAAGGTGTAATAAGTTCCCAAGTAAGTCTTATTGTGCTTGTTAAACAATCTCTGGAAGATAGCTGGCAGTGTTGCTGTCTAAATTCTGCTTGATTTATCTCTGAATATTTGTCCTAATGAGCCATTATTTTTGGATGGCTGTTTCCAGGAGATAGGAGTATCAGATAATGTCATGGTCTGCGATGAGCTAATCTTTTATAACTGGATACATGCCATCTCCCCCCCCCCCTTACCTGACTGCTTTTAAATGGCTCACTCAAATCATGATTTCTCACAAATTCTTAAATAAAATGTTTCTGCCACCCGCAGCATCCAGCATTGTTGAATTGGTCAGTATAATTGGGGCACCAGCTCCCCTCCTGTGGTAGATGTCATTTTGCTTGTGCAAAATATGCACATCTACCTTAATAGTAGTTCCCTTTCATTCCTGGGCTGGAGTGGCAATGTGTTCTTTCACACACCAAATATTCTCCATAAACGTGTGCTGCCACTTGACTTGTTCTGCTCTTGCATGGACACTGCCTAATTGTAAAGGCGATCTTAGAATATTGCATTCTTCATCGCGACTTATGATAACGCGTCCAAACTTTGTTAATTTAACCTACAAGGTGACTCGTTTTAGGCCAATGAATCTTTTGCCCTGTTTGGGGACTTCCCAGAACGAGATATCCGTTTAGCATTTCAATCAATAGATCAATAACCTAATCAATATTCACAATAACTAATCAGTCAAACCAATCAGTAACATTTAATAAGAATGAAACACACCATGACCTTTCATCCATGAATAAGCACACAAATCTAGTAAGAGTTAGGAAATGTATTCCCTATTAGTTACACTCTAGTATCATATTAATTAGTCGCAATATCAATAAGCACATCAATACTACTATTATTTGGCAACTCGAATAAGACTTGATCAAAGCATAGGTCATGAACATTAGAACAAAGCACGACGTCAACATGAATCAATTTTTAGCCGAGTATCGTTAGTACATTATTCAACAAAGCAAGGATTTCAGTCATTTGTCTATTTGCACCCAATATTAGTGAACTCCCTATCTACCCTCTGATTAGCATCAGCATTTTGGGCTTCATGCAAAACAATTTAGCAACATGATTTTGGAAAAACATCTAACTATGGTCTCTATCAAAAGAGCAGTTGGTACCTAGAAAGGAAAGGCAAACAGACAATTACAATTTATCATCAGATAGTTACCCCTCCAAATAGGGCAGCATACAGTGTCAGTCTTCATCCTCAGGACATCAGTCGATTCGCCATCAGCCAGGATAAGCAGGTAAGTCTCGGCAGGGCATAGCAAGAAACTCTTCCCTCATAAGGAGGAGAAGTGCATATTAGGCAAAGGGTAAGGCGAGGATGGTTAGAGTATCAGACAGCTAAAGACAAAGTCTCTCAGAATGGCAAAGGGACGGCAGGTAATGGCATCAGGAAGAATGGCTCCGTAATGGCAAAGTAAGAGGGATGGCTAAGAATGGCTGATTTCTCCTTGTGTCACATCGTTATATCAAAGTTGTCGAACAAGTCTCTAATTTCCCATTGGGCAATATTTGTCGCATCATTATCTTTGCCCAATAATCCGTCACACACCTTACTAGAATTTTCACCTAAGACAGTTTTCATACAGTTTATTGGTACCTGTGATTGACGTCTTCAACGGGTAGAATGTCAGGCAGAAAAAGTTACACTTGTCGCTCCAGTCAGTAGTTCCATTGTCTTCTCCTAGTCTAGGCGACCTTGCACCTGTTGCAAATTACACTGTTGCATTCGGCAAGAATGTCTCTTTGAGCAAGTCGGGTCCAATGAGAAAGAATTTACTATAGCTACACACATATCTCTAGCTTCTGGAAAAGTACAGCTTCATGTCCTTCAGGAAGGCAGCACATTGCACGTTAGAAAACACAGTTAATATGAGACCAGGCAGCTAGGCCCAGACCCTTGCTAACTAAGGCCTAGTGAGTAATTTAGCAAAACCCTAATACATAACTCTAATTAGGATACGTTAATACAAATCATACATGAGTACATTATTAATTCATTATTAGTCAGTTTCATTTATCACCGTATAGATTGGTGGCCACTCCCCGTGGGCACATTTCAAATGCGTGCATTAGTATTACATTAACACATTTTATGCGGTTTCATTTGACATTACATTGCAAACTTTTCATGTTAATATTGATTATAAAAGTCACACTCCAGCAATCCCTCCTCTGATGACTCTTGTCATCACACAAATCCTTACTTCACAAACTTTCATCTTCGGAATTCCTTCATCTCAATTTCTTCCCCCACTCTTGCCCCGTCTAATTTTGTTCTGAACATTTTCTCCCTTTTCTTTTCTTCCCTCCTCTGAATATTTTTCGCCCTTTTCAATTTAATTCTCTTGCTAATTTTGCATGTCAACCATAATCCAAATAAACAAGCCAAAACAATCAATATTCCCAGTATTATTTTTGCCAATATCCCATGCCAAATGTTACTAAACCAGCTTCCTTTAGTCCCTTTCCAACCTTTTTCCAAACTCCAGGTTCTTTCAGTTCCTTCAAATCCGTACTAACTCTTGTTAGGTTAGTAAGCATTCTTCTAATCTCATTATTATTGTTAGGAATATAGGCACAACAATGTCACTCATTAAGCGTTTTACAAACTCTGCCATTTTTTGCTAAAAGAAGTCTGTTTTGAAGAGTCATAGCCCTCTCCGCAGGAAGTTCAGTATCCATCAGGAGTATAGCTCCTGTAAAATTTGTCAACATGTTATCCACAGTAGTAGACAAGTTTCGAATCTTTATGGAGTTCAAGATAACTCCCACTGAAGGAATTATCGCCCCAAATATGTCTCCTACTACACCAGCAGCAGTCTCTCTCCTTTGTCTAGTACGATGTAATTCAGACAATTTTGGAAACTTTTTCAAGTCTTCTAACTGATATATCTTTGGGAAAACTATCCCCAAATAACATGTCCCATGCCATCCCTTTGGAAGACGGTAATCAGCATTAAGTCCACATATATAATAGATCCCAGGGATCGCTGGATCATGTCCATTTAACATGAACATCCACTTACTCTGAAACAAAAACACATGCTTACATTCACTCGTTTCCACAAACACATTATTATAATATGACTGTGGTTGCGTTATGCAAAGCTTGCCTACGTGTAGTGCGTCTAGAGCTAATTTCCCTTGTTCCCTAATTGCACTATAGCTCTCACTATTTATAAAAGCTCGCTGCTGCAATCCTTTCTCCAATTTCCCCTTCAGTGCCCTTCTTCTATCTTCTGTGTGGTCTAGAAAGCTTTTCTCTACGGGTGTAAGCAAACATGTCAGATTATTGCGGTGTGCATAAGATGTACTAATTGTTAATGTCTCTTCAAAGAACCCCTTAACCAGCTTAATGTTATAGTATTTCGCCACACTATTTAAGTCCTCTATGATAGGCACATAAGAAAACACAAGATCATTGTTAGATTAAAAGTACTGAATCTCTTCCTGGTTATAAAATCGTGTTAGTAACAAACTGCAGCTTATCCCATACATTAAAGGCAAACTATGATAGGTAACTCCCTCTTGCACTGAAACAGGAATTTGTGCACACACATAACAATCTTTTGCATCCATAGTGTCAACATACTCACTCAGCAAGCAATAGAAAACATTAGTTGATAGTTCCCCTTTTACGTTATTTCCCTCATGCAAATATTTTGTGTCCTGCTTGAACCTCTCCCAAGCTGTTAGTGTAGCTGCGGTCTCAGGAATTGTAGCATTGTTAGTTTCACTCTTATCTACCAATGGCATTCCCACAATCAGAACTATAAAGAATATCACACATACAACTCCCAAAGCAACACCCAGACATTTACAACGCCTACTTCCCCTATTATCATCTCTAGCATTAGCCATGATCTGTAAAGAATCAGAAGGTGAAGTGCTACAAGTGCAAACTACAACCAACTGAGGATGGTTACAGGTTTTTTTTTCTTCTCTTTTATAGCAAGTTGAAGCAAGTGAAAGTCTTTCTGCAGCAATTATTTACAGCTTCCACATTCACTCCCAGGATCCTTGTCAATTTCGGTTAGCAGCTTGTCAAAATCAGTTTTCAAACCTCAATTCAGGATAACAGTGTCTCGTCTGGTAATTTATCAGTTTCTTTTCTCAGTTTTCTTTACTTAATTTTTTCACATTAGCACAGTCTCTTTTCTATGGCCAGACTCAAGTACCATAGTATTGACCTGGGACTTCTCGATCAAAACAGAACACCAAGAACTCTTGTTGCCACTCAGCTGATGTTGCATATGCCCATTCAGGACCTGCGTACCTTCTGTTTGCTACTCTCTTTCTTTTCAACTTGCGATCACCTTGCAACTCTCCTTCACTCAGATCTTCCTTCCTTGTTGAATCAACTTCTTCCTCTATTGCATCATCGACAACCACCTTTCCTTTTGTCACTTGCGATTCTGGCCATCTATCTCCTTTCAGCATCTCTCTGGTCTTTGATTTTTCTAGTGGTAGTTCGTCACCCTCCTCTGACTCTATGGTGTTTTCTCTTGATGGCCCTGCAATTCGCTCAGGAGGAGTCAGCACACTTTGACGCTCTTCCGCCTCAACTCCTTCGCCTTCTGGCTCTGTCAGGCGCTCTACTTCAATTCCGCATCCGTCTGCTTCTGGGAGAACCTCTCTCTTAGTCGGTCCTCCTGGCGCCTCAGTTGAGATAGGCCCACCGTCACCCCTCTGGGTCTCGTCTCTTATTGGAGTGACCAAGCCGTCTTCAACGGGCTCTCCTTCTGTCTCAGTTCCCCTTTGATTACTCTCCGGCCCTGAGACTTCCTTTTCTGCAGCTGTTATTTTCGACAATTCAATTTCCTTATCAGTTGGACACGTCACCTTTTTCGTGTGACTGGCATGAATCCAGTTTGGAATTCCCGCACACTTCACAGCAGTAGTAGTTGTCAGTATTACTTGATATGGCCCCTTCCAACGTGGCTCCAAACACGACTTCCTCACGTGTTTCTTGATGACAACTCCGTCACCAGCTTTCAGATTGTGACCTGGATCAATTATCAGTGGCAGTGTGGTGGCTTCCACCTGGTGAGAGAAAGAGCGGACCACGTCAGCCAGACCCTTGCAGTAGTCCAACACCATATCATCCGTGATATTCACAGGCAGTCTCATAGCTCGGCCCATGGGAATTTCATGAGGAGACAGTCCTGTTTTCTTGTTGGGTGTATTTCTCATTGACATCAGCACTAAGGGCAACGCATCAGGCCATTTCAAATTTGTAGCTGCGCATATTTTTGCCATTCTCGACTTCAGGGTACCATTCATCTGCTCCACTAATCCTGATGCTTCAGGGCGGTAACTACAATGCAACTTCTGTTCAATGTTCACTGCTGCACACAATAGCTTAACCACCTCGTTGTTGAAGTGACTTCCCCGATCTGATTCTAAAGAGATCGGAAACCAGAAACGTTGTATCAACTCCCTAAGCAGCAGCTTTGCTACTGTGAGACTATCATTTCTGCGTGTAGGGTAAGCTTCAATCCAGTGACTAAAGATACACACAATCACCAACACTTATCTCAGACCTCCACACACAGGCATCTCAATAAAATCCAATTGCATTCTGCTTAATGGACCTCCTGCTCTCCCAATGTGGCTCAAATTCACCACGGTCCCTTTCCCTGCATTCATCTGCTGACAGATGATGCACCTGTGACAAATCACTTTTGCGGCTTGTCTGAACTTCGGGTTAAACCAGTCAATCTTGAACAACCTGATTATGGCATCTCTCCCAATATGTGCTTGACCATGGTAAAACCTTGCAAACTGTGACAGAAGACTATTTGGCAAAACCATTTCCCCCTCATATGAAACCCACAAATCATCTGGTCTTTGTTCACATTGCATCTTTAGCCAAGAGGGTTTCTCATCTCTGCTGGCACGTCCCTGCAACAATTTAAATTCCTCCAACGTGTCAACCACCCTTCATGCGTAACCTGTGCATGTCTCATTTTCTGTTAAAGGTAACAATTCCCACTGATCCTTGAATGATATACAGTTCAATGCGCAAAACTTGGCGACTTGATCCGCATATCCATTTCCCATTGAAACAAAGTCTTGTGATTTCACATGAGCACTGCATTTCACCACGACAATTTCATGAGGTAACTGAATCGCGTGCAACAACTCCTTAATTCTCTCACCATTTTTCACTGGCGAACCAGAAGTCAAGAAACCCCTCTGTGACCATAGTTGGCCAAAATCATGGACAATTCTGAATCCATATCGGCTATCCATATAGATAGTCACTCTTAACTGGGCAGCGGCATGGCATGCTCTAGTAAGAGCAACCAACTCAGCTACTTGGGCAGAATATACTCCTTGAAGCCAAGACGCTTCCAGGATACCAAAAATCGTACATACAGCATATCTGGCTCTCAGCACTCACACAGATTCTCTCAAACATGAGCCATCAACAAAGATAATTTGGTCATTTTCTTCCAATTGGGTATCTTTAATATCAGGCCTCGGTTTGGTGCACATTTATGTTATCTCAAGACAATCATGTTCTACATCTTCACCATTTTCAACCTCTGTGTTTTCATTTGGAAGTAAAGTTGCTGGGTTCAACACTGTACATCTTTTCAATGTTACATTCGGTGGCCCCAATATAATCGTTTCATATTTTGTCAATCTTGCATTTGTCATGTGCTGTGTTTTAGTATGGGTCAACAGGATTTCAACTGAGTGAGGGACCATGACTGTTAGAGGATGTCCCATCATTATGCCTTCACTCTGTGTGAGGCTTTGTCCAACTGATGCTACAACAACTCCTTAATTCTTTCACCATTTTTCACTGGAGAGCCAGGAGAGATCAGAAACCCCCTCTGTGACCACACCTGACCAAAATCATGAACAATTCCAAATCCATATCTGCTATCAGTATAGATAGTCACTTTCAATTCAGCGGCAGCATGGCAAGCTCTAGTAAGAGCAACCAACTCAGCCACTTGAGCAGAATAAACTCTCTCAAGCCAGGATGCTTACAGGATGCCAGTGATAGTACACACAGCGTATCCGGCTCTCAGCGCTCCTACTGAGTCTCTCGAGCATGAGCCATCAACAAAGATAATGTGGTCATTTTCTTCCAATTGGGTATCTTTAATATCAGGCCTCGGTTTGGTGCACATTTATGTTACCTCAAGACAATCATGTTCTACATCTTCAACATTTTCAACCTCTGTGTTTTCATTTGGAAGTAAAGTTGCTGGGTTCAACACTACATCTTTTCAATGTTACATTCGGTGACCCCAATATAATCGTTTCATATTTTGTCAATCTTGCATTTGTCATGTGCTGTGTTTTAGAATGGGTCAACAGTATTTCAACTGAGTGAGGGACCATGACTGTTAGAGGATGTCCCATCATTATGCCTTCACACTGTGTGAGGCTTTGTCCAACTGATGCTACAACAACTCCTTAATTCTTTCACCATTTTTCACTGGAGAGCCAGAAGAGGTCAGAAAACCCCTCTGTGACCACACCTGACCAAAATCATGAACAATTCCAAATCCATATCTGCTATCAGTATAGATAGTCACTTTCAATTCAGCGGCAGCATGGCAAGCTCTAGTAAGAGCAACCAACTCAGCCACTTGAGCAGAATAAACTCTCTCAAGCCAGGACGCTTCCAGGATGCCAGTGATAGTACACACAGCGTATCCGGCTCTCAGCGCTCCTACTGAGTCTCTCGAGCATGAGCCATCAACAAAGATAATGTGGTCATTTTCTTCCAATTGGGTATCTTTAATATCAGGTCTCGGTTTGGTGCACATTTCTGTTACCTCAAGACAATCATGTTCTACCTCATCAGCATCTTCAACCTCTATATTTTCATTTGGAAGCAAAGTTGCCAAGCTCAGCACTGTACATCTTCTCAAAGTTACATTTGGTGACCCCAATATAATTGTTTCATATTTCGTCAATCTCGCATTTGTCATGTGCTGCGTTTTGGTACGAGTTGGCAAAATCTCAACTTGTCCCATCACTATGCCTTCACACTGTGTGAGGCTTTGACCAACTGCTGCTACTGCACGCAGACAACCTGGTAAGGCTGCTGCAACTGGGTCCAAAGTAGCTGTAAAATATGCTACCGGTCGGTTTGCACCTCCATGGACCTGTGCCAGGACAGACAAAGAACATGCATCTCGTTCATGACAAAACAGGACAAAAGGCTTTGTGTAATCAGGCATACCTAAAGCTGGAGCCCTGCACATAGACTCCCTTAGCTCAATGAACGCCTTCAAAGTTATGACATCTGGGCCATCCTTAACCTCCTTAACCGTCAGTCTTACCAATGGCTTGGAGATGACTGAGAAGTTTGGGATCCGCTGGCGACAGTAGCCCACCATTCCCAGAAACATCCTAACGTCTCTCCGTGTTGTCGGGGGGATTCATCTGCAATATTGCAGTCACTCTTTCCTTGGATATTTTCCTTGTCCCTTTCTCAATTAGATGACCTAAGTATTTCACTTCTTTCCGTCAGTATTGCAGCTTCTCTGGGGACACTTTATGCCCATTCTTTCCCAAGTGGTTTAGTAAGGCAATGGTATCATACTTGCAATCATCTCTTGTTTTAGATGCAATCAACAAATCGTCAATGTACTGCACCAGAGTCGACTGAAAAGGCAATTCCAATGACTCTAAATCCTTCTTCAGTATCTGATTGAAGATGGAAGGTGATTCCGAAAACCCTTGGGGAATTCGACACCAACTGTAGACCTTGTCCAAGAACTTGAAACTGAAGAGAAATTGGCTGTCCTCATGAAGAGGCACAGAAAAGAATGCTTGGGACAAATCAACAACTGAGAATCATTCTGCATCACATGGAACCTGGAACATGATCACAGCTGGATTTGGCACCACTGGGCAACATTTCACTAGTATGTCATTGATTTTCCTCAAGTCTTGTACAATTCGAAATGTCCCACAAGGCTTTCTCAGTCCCATTATAGCTGAATTACAGGGACTGCTCATCACTTCTTTCAGGACCCCTTGCTTCACAAAGTCTGCAATTATCTGCGTTACCTGTATAAGGACATCTTGCGCCATATGGTACTGCGGTACCTGGGGAAACACTGCATTTGGCTTTACACTGACCTTAACTGGTTCTACTCCTTTTATCAGTCCCACTTCCTTTCCTGTCAAATCCCACACTTTTTCCTTTACTGTCCCCTGCAAATCTGCTGGCAGATCAGTCACTGTGAACATTGGGAAGAAGCTTATCAGGGGGTACTCCTCATCTGTGGTCTCCGTCTCAGGCTCTGAGATCTGTCCGTCATCGCCTTCATCGTCACTGTTTGTCTGCACCTCAATCCCTTCATTGGAACAGGTGATAGAACACCTCGTCTTGCACAGTAAGGGGGTTATTACAACTTTGGAGGAGGTGTTAATCCGTCCCAAAAGTGACGGTAAAGTGACGGATATACCACTATCTGTATTACGAGTCCATTATATCCTATGGAACTCGTAATACGGCTGGTGGTATATCCAGGGGTGTGGAATTTATTAAAATATCTACTTGTCCAGGGGACAGGTTGCTTCTCAAATCTACTTGTCCTGTAAAAAGATCTACTTGTCCCTTTGGTGCCATGTAGTGTGGCGACAAATTATGGCAGCAATCTCATTATGTAAGAGCTCTGATAATAGCCTCTCTGATTATGCCAGGGCTACTACCATAATTGGGCTTGAATACTTGCAGTTTCAATCCCTACTGTAGCAATTTCCTTATTTTGCCACCTTTCTGCAGATCTGCATACTGGGGCTGGAGGAAGCAGTAAGCAATAGTTCCAGGGCTGGAATGCCTTTGAGTCTGCAATCCTACTAACCTGCATGTTTTAAAGATTTTCACCAGCTTCTCTCTAATATTTTCCCATAATAAGAAAGGTTGGACATTTACTCCTGACAATGGCAGAATTAGAACTTCTTCCAGGGTTGGGAAGAAAGTGGCCGGAGGGAAAATGAACTTGCAGATGCTCAATAGATTTTCACATGAGCAAATCTACACATGCGTATTTACCCATGCTAAAATACAGTTCACAAATATTTTATAGGGGTACGACATATACCATGGGTGCACTTTTGTGACTTTCTTTAAGAATTTGGGGCCACATGTAGGTAGGTTCAGATTTGCGACCCGCAAATTGTGAGTCGCAAATCCGAATGTAGGATGGTGTCCCTGACACCATCTGTGATTCGCAAGGGCTTCGCAAATGTCCACCTAGTGAATAATCAAGAGGTGGGTCGCAATTTGCGACCCCCTTGCGAATAGCGGCCCTCACAGGGATGGTGGCCTGCTGGAGACAGCAGACCACCATGTCTGTGACTGCTTCCTTAAAGGAAAACGAGATGCATTACAAAAACGAAAAATGAAACGTTTGTGTTTCATTTTTTCAGAGCAGGCAGTGGTCCGCAGGACCACTGCCTGCTCTGAAAAAATGTTTACAGTGACATTCACAATGGGGAAGGGGTCCCCAGGGGACCCCTTCCCTTTTGCGAAAGTGTTAGCACCCATTTGAAATGGGTGCAAACTGCGATTGGTTTGCGCCCGCGTTCGCGGTCACAAAACAATCCTACATTGCACTGCGAGTCGCAATTAGGAAGGGAACACCCCTTCCTAATTGCGACTCGCAAACCCGTTTTGCGATTCGGTAACCAGGTTACTGAATCGCGAAACTGGGTTTGTGCATCGCAATGTGCTTTTTGCACGTCGCAAACAGCGAAAGCCGCTGTTTGTGACATGCAAAAAGCTACCTACATGTGGGTCTTGGTCCCTAATTAGGTCTGGTGTTAACAAAGACATTTTGTTTAATAAAAACTTCTATTTCTCTCTCTTTTGGCTGGCTTTACTGTGAGTGATTGCATTCTGCTCTTCCACAAGGAGCATATTGGCACACAAAGTAGTTTTGTTCAGTGTCAGGAACTACAGTGGCAATCAGTGACGTAACGAAACTGGAGGGTGCCCCTTTGCAAAGAACATGGAGGAGCCCCCTCTCCAGACTCACTCAGGGCAGGTGCTGTGCTAAAGGGGCCCCCTGGAGGGCGGCTGCGGGGCCTTTGTTATGCCACTGGTGGCAACGTGTGCTTTTAGAGTTCAAAATTTTTTATTTTTTTTTTGGCAGTGTTTGTTACAATGTTGAGGGCCTGGTAGCTTCCACAACAATAAAGTGTTACAAAAGCCATGTCAAAACAAGACACGCATTGATGAAACTAAAAGACTTATAAAAATATGTCAGATCAGTTGGCTTTGTCAGTGTTTGTTTATTTTCATGCTTCCCATATTCGTGTTGAAAATGGTTACACTGATTTTCCATTAGAAATATTTTTGGGAAATACTAGCATGCATCAACACATTTTACTAAATGACACTTCATTTGCATCTAATCAGAGAGCATTCTGGGAGCATTATACTTAGCCTCATAGCCTAAAGTTTTCAAACATGTGTATACACAGCTGTTTTTCTTTTGTACTGGAACCAACGTCAGTAGTGAAGTGTGACTTTAAAACATTTATTTACAGCACTCACCCTAATAATCAAGGCTTTCAAATAATGAACCATAAATACAAGTTCGAACAGCATTATCTTTTGGAAACACATTACCTCAACTGCAGAGAGTTCCACTCTCTGTAAACAGACAGCCAAAGGGTTTGTGCTGCAGAGGATTGGGCCTACTTGTCCCAAGGACAAAGTAAACATAAAAACTTGTTGCCCTTGACCCCAAACAAGATGTCCCGGGCGTCGGGCGATAGGAATTCCACATCCCTGTATATCCGTCACATTTGGGACGGATTAACACCTCCTCCAAAGTTGTAATAACCCCCTAAGTCTCTTCCCAGTAGGGACACAAGACTTGAGTCACAAACCACAAATCTGTGCAATCCCTGAAAAGTGCCAATCTTAACCTGAACCGCATCCGTGATCAGGTTAGTCAGGAGTTGATTTGCCACACTTACTACCTTTATTGTACGTCCCGAAAGAGGCAATTTCGGAACCTCTACACTTCTGATTGTAGAGCGTGTAGCACCTGTGTCAACCAAGAATGAAACTTTGTGACCCATCACTTTCCCTTGCACATCAGGCCCTCTTTGATCTACTTCTAAGGATGCTGCGAGCCTGCATTCCTCACTGTCTGAGCTTTCATCTGACCATTCCATTCTCACTACGCAATGGGAACTGTTGTACTGCATTATTTTGACTCATTCCTTGGCATGTGACCTGTTGAGGAAGCATCACCTGTTGCTGTCCCATTGGTACTAAGGGCAACTGCATTTGCTGTCTAGGTACCACAGGGATCTGCTGTTGCACTTGCTGCATCTGCACTGGTTTTACACATAGCATTTGCCCTTGTTGCATGGGTTGAAGACCCTGCATCTGAACCATGTTATTCTGAAAGTTTGGATTTTGACCCCTCATTCTTGGTCCTTTAATGTTTTGGAATGTATTGACATCATTGCTTTGTTGAACAGCACCCTCCTGCACCATCATCGGGCATTCCCGCTTCCAGTGTCCGACGCCCCCGCAAGCATGACATGGTAACCCCTTCTTCATCCCCTGCACATCGTTTTGAACCACTACGGTATTCATGTCTGGACCACTGTTCTCAAAACCTCCTGTTTCCTTGCGGTTGTTGCACCATCTGTTGTAAACCATTTCCATACATTCCTGCTTGCGCTGCCTTAATTTGCATTACCATCACCTTTTCCTTCAACTTTCTCTGTTTCAACTCAATTTCGTCACTCATCAATCGGCGTCGCTTGCCAGCAGATCAAATGATTCTTAATCATCTGACTAATCTCTGGCCTCAGTCCTTCAACAAACCTGAACACAAGGTGATTCATGTCTTTTGCCTCTATGACCTCTGTACCACTGTAGTGCTTACACGCTTTCAACAGCCTCTCGTATTAGGCATGTATCGACTGTTTGGCTTCCTGTGCCGTTCGATCAATCTTTTGCCAATCAATATTTTGCGCCGACACCTTCTGCTTCAGAAACTCAATCACCTTATAGTAGTACCTCATTACATCATGAGACGTTGCTCCTGTAGATCTGTCCCTTGCCAGTTCTGCTGTCGGCCAATCAACACTTCTCTTGCATTCAATCCACAAATCAGCTGGAACTATAATCTCAAACAGGGTATTCAGGGCTTCCCAAAGACATTTCGCAAGCTTCACAAACCTATCTGTCTGCTGATACCACTCTATTGGCTTTTCCCTCAGCCTGGGAAAGTCATTTGTGAATGACAGAATGTCACCTCTAGACCATGGTAAATGGACAAGAACCCCTCCAGCTGTCTCTCTCATGGGTAGCATTTTTACTGTACTGGTGTCAGGCACTAATTTCACCTGCTGCTCCTCCGAGCAGTCACTTTTCCTTTTCTCTCTTTTCTTTGCCCATCTGCCTTCCCACTTGTCTAACGCTCCCCAAACTTGTGTATTCTGCAATATTTCTTTAAGGTGTGCTTTCATCCCAGTAGGCCTCATGTGATCAAAATCCTTGGGCTCAAAGTCTAACCTGTAACTCCTCTTCAGATGCTTAGTATTGTCTAAGTCTATGCCGTATTTATATGCCAAGTTCGCCCATTTCTGGTGCACCTTACTTACTTCTTCAGTTATCTTTGGGCACAGATATCTCAACTGCTTCAGTGTATGACTTTAGCCTGGTCACTCCCATACTCCCTTCTACTAGCTCAGCTGCTTCCATGCCCAACCTCACAAAATTAAGGTATTCCTCTTTTTCGGCCGCTCTGCTGTCGCAGGAGTAGTCTGTGGTGAATTTAACTTATCCAACCATTCATTCAGTTGTTGCGCAGTTAAGCCTTGCAACAAGATATTACCAGCCTGAATCATTGGTGTTAGCGGTACATTTGCATTTTAGATCTGCGGAGTCGGCAGTCCCATACCTGAGTGTCTCAGGTATCTGGAGGAACCCCTATCGGACTGAAGTCTAACAGTGATCTAGATCTGTCTATTGTATGTTTCACTGGTAAGGGTTGCTCACTATCCCACCTAGCCTCCGTTAGTGTCTTTTCTGCTTTCCTCATTCTCCTCTCAAATTTCTGTTGCCGCTGTCGTATGGCCATCAATTCCCAAATTGCTAATGCCTCAAACTGTGCTTGCCTCGGAGGTGGCTTTTGCTCATTTAACGCCTTCTGCAATTTTTCCAAAATCATTATATTGAACGATCCATGCTCCGGAAAAGCCAAACACCCATCTTTCTCTGTTATCTTGCACCATTGCTTTAGCCAAATACACCATTACGGCATAAGCCGACATATCCTCTGGCTGTGTAGGCTCCCCCACACTCACAGTAATGTACACGTCTCCCCTCAAAGCGCGCCTTAAAGCATTGAAAAACTTCATTTTTGCGTCTTTTATTTTGTTTACAATCAAATCAGGAAGTGACTTTAATTCCCAGAACTCTTTTCGCCCACCATCTCAACCAATTGCCTCTCACGGAAAGCTGCCAATCCGTGCGCGACCCTTCTCACTAGCCGACCTATCCCAGTGCGGCTCCAATGACATCACACTCAGACACTGCGGCTGACAAAGTCTTGCGGCCTGTCTTCCTCACTCTCGATTCACACAAAAACTAATGCAATATATTGCGAGCACTAACAAAACTCAAATTTGCCGGTTTACTACAGGAAGGGTAACACAATTGCTTCAGAACTTTACAGAGATTTTGCTTTTAGCCTCAGCCGCTAATCTCCTTCTCAGATCCCGCACTCACAAGCAAAATTTGACCTGCAAATTTTACTCTCGACTTCTCACTGGTTTGTCCTAGTGCACTGTAGAACTCACCAAATCTCCATCGAAGTTCGCATTCACTCACTTAGACTCAAACTCAACTCGTCAACCAAGCCCGATTGACCTATTAAACCACGCAAATTACAATATAAACCATCAATATACTCCGGAGTCTTAGACCACGCAGGGTCCCTGCATCACCAACAACCACGTGGACAATTTTTGAGCACAAAGCGCCACACTCACCTGAAGTTCGCCGACTTCCCCACTCTCATACTGCGGAGTACGCACACTCTTACTAAAACATTACCTGGACTAAAATTCTTAAAACCTCGCAATTCACCTGCGGTATACATAAGCTGTGCAAGCGCAAACCCTACGTCACTCACACTATCACTATAACGCAGAGAACATACCCTACTCACTTCGGCAAGCTCTGAGATTCTGGGAAAGTCATTTGGGACTTAGGGGCACATCATCTTTCCAATTTGCATTATTTCCAAAACAATTTTCAACCAATGGTCCCTCGACCTAGGGCCCCAAAGGGCCGAAACCGTCATCTGCTATCAGAACTGATAACACGTCCAAACCTTGATAATTTACCCTACAAGGGGACTCGTTTTAGGCCAATGAATCTTTTGACCGCGTTTACGGACTTCCCAGAACGAGATATCCGTTTAGCATTTCAATCAATAGATCAATAACCTAATAAATATTCACAATAACGAATCAATCAAACCAATCAATAACATTTAATAAGAATGAAACACACCATGACCTTTCAGCCATGAATAAGCATACAAATCTAGTAAGAGTTAGGATATTTATTCCCTATTAGTTAAACTCTAGTATTATACAGGGAGTGCAGAATTATTAGGCAAGTTGTATTTTTGAGGATTAATTTTATTATTGAACAACAACCATGTTCTCAATGAACCCAAAAAACTCATTAATATCAAAGCTGAATATTTTTGGAAGTGGTTTTTAGTTTGTATTTAGTTTTAGCTATGTTAGGGGGATATCTGTGTGTGCAGGTGACTATTACTGTGCATAATTATTAGGCAACTTAACAAAAAAAAATATATACTCATTTCAATTATTTATTATTACCAGTGAAACCAATATAACATCTCAACATTCACAAATATACATTTCTGACATTCAAAAACAAAACAAAAACAAATCAGTGACCAATATAGCCACCTTTCTTTGCAAGGACACTCAAAAGCCTGCCATCCATGGATTCTGTCAGTGTTTTGATCTGTTCACCATCAACATTGAGTGCAGCAGCAACCACAGCCTCCCAGACACTGTTCAGAGAGGTGTACTGTTTTCCCTCCTTGTAAATCTCACATTTGATGATGGACCACAGGTTCTCAATGGGGTTCAGATCAGGTGAACAAGGAGGCCATGTCATTAGATTTCCTTGTTTTATACCCTTTCTTGCCAGCCACGCTGTGGAGTACTTGGACGCGTGTGATGGAGCATTGTCCTGCATGAAAATCATGTTTTTCTTGAAGGATGCAGACTTCTTCCTGTACCACTGCTTGAAGAAGGTGTCTTCCAGGAACTGGCAGTAGGACTGGGAGTTGAGCTTGACTCCATCCTCAACCCGAAAAGGCCCCACAATCTCATCTTTGATGATACCAGCCCAAACCAGTACTCCACCTCCACCTTGCTGGCGTCTGAGTCGGACTGGAGCTCTCTGCCCTTTACCAATCCAGCCACGGGCCCATCCATCTGGCCCATCAAGACTCACTCTCATTTCATCAGTCCATAAAACCTTAGAAAAATCAGTCTTGAGATATTTCTTGGCCCAGTCTTGACGTTTCAGCTTGTGTGTCTTGTTCAGTGGTGGTCGTCTTTCAGCCTTTCTTACCTTGGCCATGTCTCTGAGTATTGCACACCTTGTGTTTTTGGGCACTCCAGTGATGTTGCAGCTCTGAAATATGGCCAAACTGGTGGCAAGTGGCATCGTGGCAGCTGCACGCTTGACTTTTCTCAGTTCATGGGCAGTTATTTTGCGCCTTGGTTTTTCCACACGCTTCTTGCGACCCTGTTGACTATTTTGAATGAAACGCTTGATTGTTCGATGATCACGCTTCAGAAGCTTTGCAATTTTAAGAGTGCTGCATCCCTCTGCAAGATATCTCACTATTTTTGACTTTTCTGAGCCTGTCAAGTCCTTCTTTTGACCCATTTTGCCAAAGGAAAGGAAGTTGCCTAATAATTATGCACACCTGATATAGGGTGTTGATGTCATTAGACCACACCCCTTCTCATTACAGAGATGCACATCACCTAATATGCTTAATTGGTAGTAGGCTTTCGAGCCTATACAGCTTGGAGTAAGTCAACATGCATAAAGAGGAAGATGTGGTCAAAATACTCATTTGCCTAATAATTCTGCACTCCCTGTATTCATTAGTCACAATATCAATAAGCCCATCAATACTACTATTATTTGGCAACTCGAATAAGACTTGATCAAAGCATAGGTCATGAACATTAGAACAAAGCACGACGTCAACATGAATAAATTTTTAGCAGGGTATTGTTAATACATTATTCAACAAAGCAAGGATTTCAGTCATTTGTCTATTTGCACCCAATATTAGGGAACTCCCTACCTACCCTCTGATTAGCATCAGCATGTTGGGCTTCATGCAAAACAATTTAGCAACATGAATTTGGAAAAACATCTAACAATGGCCTCTATCAAAAGAGCAGTCGGTACCTAGAAAGGAAAGGCAAACAGGCAATTACAATTTATCATCATATAGTTACCCATCCAAATGGGGCAGCATACAGTGTCAGTCTTCATCCTCAGGACATCAGTCGATTCGCCATCAGCCAGGATAAGCAGGTAAGTCTCGGCAGGGCATAGCAAGAAACTCTTCCCTCATAAGGAGGAGAAGTGCATATTAGGCAAAGGGTAAGGCGAGGATGGTTAGTATCAGACAGCTAAAGACAAAGTCTCTCAGAATGGCAAAGCGACGTCAGGTAATGGCTTCAGGAAGAATGGCTCCGTAATGGCACAGTAAGAGGGATGGCTAAGAATGGCTGATTTCTTCTTGTATCACGTCTAATATCAAAGTTGTCGAACAAGTCTCTAATTTTCCATTGTGCAATATTTGGCGCATCATTATCTTTGTTCAATAATCCGTCACACACCTTACTAGAATTTTCACCTAAGACAGTTCTCATGCAGTTTATTGGTTCCTGTGATTGACGTCTTCAGCGGGTAGAATGTCAGGTAGGAAAAGTTACACTTGTCGCTCCAGTCAGTAGGTCCATTGTCTTCTCCTAGTCTAAGCGACCTTGCACCTGTTGCAAATTACACTGTTTCATTCAGCAAGAATGTCTCCATGAGCAAGTCGGGTCCCATGAGAAAGAATTTACTACAGCTACACACATCTCTAGCTTCTGGAAAAGTACAGCTTCATGTCCTTCAGGAAGGCAGCACATTGCACGTTAGAAAACAAAGTTAATATGAGACCAGGCAGCTAGGCCCAGACCTTTGCTAACTAAGGCCTAGTGAGTAATTTAGCAAAACCCTAATACATAACTCTAATTAGGATACGGTAATACAAATCATACATGAGTACATTATTAATTCGTTATTAGTCAGTTTCATTTATGACTGTATACATTGGTGGCCACTCCCCGTGGGCACATTTCAAACGCTTGCATTAGTATTACATTAACACATTTTATGCGGTTTCATTAGACATTACATTGCAAACTTTTCAAGTTAATATTGATAATAAAAGTCACACTCCAACACTTATCATCCAGAGATTACTGTCTCTTGTTCATGGAGGATCATCAATCTTTGACTGTTTTTGGCATACTTTATCATTTTTCACCATTTCATGCTTGCCGAATCATTACTTTGAGACTCATCACTATCTTGGTACAGTTAAGTAGAGTTAAAATTACCCCATGCAAATACAGCTATTTACAAAGCCAATAACCCTGTGGCAGGCCATGAAAGGCCAAACCTGTAGACTTTGCCAGCCCTTGTTAAATATTCAGACTACACTACGATGGAAACGAAACCTTGGGGTACATCAGTGGCCTCGCTAATTGATTTTAGTTGCACTTTAAAAATGGCTTATATAGCATGTCTAATTCTAGTATGTTATTTAGGACTGTCATTCTTTTCCACAAACCCTTAACTTCAAAAGTTTAAAGTACATCCTTAAATGTCAAGGGGTGACATTGATGTTCTCAAAGTCTTCAGCAGCTTAAAACTTGTTTTTCATGAAGAACAAAGGAGTATAAGAATATTTAAACTTAAGATCACTATGAAAAGTGTGCTCCTGCTAAACCTAGCTACCACTTCTGAGTTTTGGTTTCAAGTAATGGTGTGCGGAACGAAAGACTGAATGCGTGCAGCCATTGGTAAAATGAATTGCAGAAAAACCCGAGATGGTGGTGGGGGATTGTTGGACAAGCACTGCAGTACCTTTTGACATGGGTACCTGCCCTCTGCATGTTAAAGTAGGAAGTGCCAGTTTTAAAATGGGTAGCAAACTTTTCCCAGTGTCTCAATTAAATTGAGCATTTGCATGCCTTTTCCGTTTGCGAATACTGAAGAAAATATGGCCCTATTAATCTGTTGGTGGTCACTGCTCTGTACTGTCTTCAGTTGTGCACTTCCTACAGGATTATTGGAATAGCTTGCCTTTTGGGCTTCCCGGGCTTTTCACTGATTGGCTGAAAGTGATTCAGATTGTGGCATCTCATTTAATCAATAGATCCTAGTAACTGTACCTTGCTTCTCCTTTAAGTGCCTTGGCGACCCGTAGGAAACAGATTAAGATACTAGGGGCCAGATGTACTATGCATTTTAAATGATAAAAAATGCTTCATTTCGGTGTTTGCTACTGCAATTTTATTTCCTTGTACTGCTCTCAATTTCGTAGTCTGTAAGTTTTTTTTTTTTTGATTCTACAATGCTATTCCGAATGGATAACGATGTGGTATCTGAAATGGGTGGGTTCTGTGTGTCCCTTCCAAATACCACATCTATACCCTATGTATTGATGTTTAGGGTCCATAAATTGGCTGTCAAATATGGAAAATTAACCCGCACCTCTAAGTTGGTGGTATTGCATTGGCCCTCCTCTTTGTGAATGTAAAAAAAAAAAAGAAGTTCAACAGTATGCAGTAGTCTGATACCGCGCCCAGCTCTATAACTTTTAATTTATTTTATTTGTTTTTTTCCCACTGCCTCATTTTAATTTTTTGGGTTACTTTTATTTAAAAGCAAACCCGGACATGGTAGTTTGCTGATTCTATCAGACCACCAAACCCATGAAGGCCTCCAACTGTAGAGATTCACGAATAGGGTTTGGAAATTCAAGAAATTACCTATTAGCACATAGAACAAAGCTTCAAATTCTTCGCTGGTCGCAGATTGTCCTAACTGCTCTACATTGCAATCTAAGGAACTTCTCCACATTTTCTTCAGGAATAAGTCTAGCCCATCTCTTAGCCGACACCCACGGTATGTACTCCATATTCAGGTCAAGTTGGGAGTTTCTTGTAATTTTTTCATGCAAAACGTTCGCTGGGAAAGTTTCTAAACGAAGTCCTTGGTTAATGATCTATTATATTTTATATAATTTTTTATGTAAAGTTAGTCCTTTTAATACAATTGTAGATATCCGTTTTTTAGACTATGGTCTAAATCATTTTGTTTGTGAGTTGCTTATAACTTACCTTCTGTTCCATGGAAATTGAAGCAACTCTTACCTGAGTTACTGTTCAGTAACTTTAAACTTGTTATTCCCATTGCCTAACCACCTGACCTGCTAGTGCCAAAAATCCTATGGGTGACAGAGAAGCCAGAAAATAAAAGCAATGGAACATCTCCAGACCATTTTCATCAGTACCCTTGAATAAAGAATAGAGAAGTACATCAGTAAATTGCTCTGATCTCTGGAGGGCCATCTATCAGGAGATAAGGGAGAGAGGCATTTCCAGGGTGAAAAGCTAAATTCAGCATGCATATGCTAGTGACTACAATCTCCTTAAACTCCACCACAGTATATACTCATGTGATTAATGTAAAGATCCCTCATAATTTCTCATTATAATGGTTGTAGCATGTAAAGTGATACCAATAGGCAATATGAGAGGATGTGTAGGTTAGGTGGTCACATTCTGTGCAAAGCCAGAGGTTATCACAAGTTGTGGTTGATAAATGTGGGGAAAACCTGCTGTGATCGTCCGTGCTGGAAGCTTCAAGGTTAGGCTGTCTCTTGATGGAAAGTCTAGGAAATTACTCCCAAGAAGCGTTTTCAGTAATTGGTGTTGTTTGGTATTTACATAATATGATAGCTTCAGCTCCCATAACGCTCTTTTCTGGTCCGCTGGAAGAAGTGGAACAGGGAGCTGCAGTTAAGTTCCTGTAATCCTAGTGCTGACTGCTACATAGCTAGAAACTGCACATCCATGCTGACTAAGGAGTCCTACTGGACTATCTGAAACTGGGACTTTCAGTTTTCAGTCTTCCAGGTGATGTGACCATTTTCCAAGATGCATCGTAGTTTTGAAGCTGTACTTCAAAAACTTTAACGTGAGAGCTGAGATAAAACCCATTCAGATAGTGCTAGCAAATACATCTCAACATTACATTGTTGAGGACAACTTGTGGACTTGGAACCAAACCTTATCTTCTCAACCATCCTTTTACTGAGATAATCTACAACACATTGTGCTATTAGGAATAATGGGGCTGGAGCTTGCACTTGCCTGTTTTTATTGTTGCGGTGTCCTTGAAAACCTAAACCACGACTGTCAAGGTTGATGGAACTGATGAAGCTGCCCTTCCAAAGACTTTCAGAGCAAGGCTTGGGCAACACCTGTTCAAACCAAGGTCTGGGGAGTGTACTTTACACCATTATATTAAAATCAACTATTGCTCCTTAATCTTCTTCAAATAGTGCTATTTAGCATTACCTACATACAGTTCTGCAGATGCTTCCCATTATTGGTTTGCGTTGCACTCTGTTGGAGCCTTCCACCTCTCTTATGTATGCTATTCCAACACTGGCCTTGGGTCCTGTCAAACTTGCTTTCTCATCACAGTCAGCCAACTGTCAGGATATGGATGACCCACTTGCACTGCGTGGAGTTGACCTCTCAGTGCAGCAACATTTTTATACCTTGGAAGATGTGCTCCTGTCATTCATGGTTCCTAAGTAGGCACATCATGTGCAATATTTTCACACAGTAATGCATTTTTTTTTTTTTTTTTTTTTTTAACCTAACAGTAGATAGCATTCTGGGACTATCATTTGTTTGTTTCGTTGCAAGTATACTCTATTGACTAAAAAAACAGGTCTGCCTAAAGGTATTGGGGGAAACAGCTTATAGAACGCGTCCGGAACCGCGCAATACCATTACCACCTATCCATTACAACACGTGTTTTTAACATGCACCTTTTTTCCACGAATATCCCTTTACCTTGCATGTCTTTACAACAAAAATGTAAGTATTTTGCTGTTAAGTGTGGGTGTGTGCATATATATATATATATATATTACAATCAAATTCCTGTAACTCTTTGCGATCCGTATTCCGCCGGATAAAACAAAAGTCCCAGTCACATGGCAGTTGCTGTAGTGAGTATTTTAACCCCTTCTGTGCCGCGGACGTAATGGTTACGCCCTGCGGCACAGTGCTCATGTGCCGAAGACGTAACCGTTACGTCCTGGGCACTGAGCTCAGAGGGAGAGCTAGCGCTCCCTTTGTGGGATTCTCTCCCACCCACCCAAGGCAGGGATGGAAGGGGAAGCCCTTCCCCTTCCACCCTGACCCCCTAAACCCCCCAGTGATGTCTTATGACGTCAGCGCGCAAATGCGCGCTGACCTCATCAGAGGCCACTTCCCCATGCGATCGGAAGAGAAATGCAGAGCATTTCTCTTCCGATCATGTGATGGGGCCCTGAGAGGCTTCAAAGGGATGGAAAGGAATTTCCTTCCCTTTGAAGTATCTCAAAGCATTTCAAAAGCCAGATTGTAAAGCAATCCGGCTTTTGAAATGCCCACTAGACACCATGGATTTTTTTTTTATTTGAAATTGGCAAAAGGGGAGCGACCCCCTGGGCAAGGGTCCCTCCCCTAGGATGGCAATACTTTTCAAGGCCAGATCGGCCTATTGTTAGGCCAATCCACCAGGCGCCAGGGATTTTTTTTTCTTTTTTTTTTTTTCTTTAGTTTTTTTTTTTTTAGTTGGGAGAGACCCCCTAGGCAAGGGTCGCTCCCTAGGGGGCAAATTATATTTACGCCATTTCTGCCCCCCTTGGGGGCAGATTGGCCTATTTTTATGGGGCCAGTCTGCAGAACCACTAGACACCAGGGAGTTTTTTTTTTTTTTCTTCTTTTTTTAACGCCAAATTCACGGAAGGAGAGCGACCCCTTAGGCAAGGGTCGCTACCCGGAGGGTCAAATTTATTTTAGGCCATTTCTGCCCCCCCCCCCCCCACCCCCCCCCAGGGGAAGATCGGCCTATTGTTATTAGGCCGATCTACCCCCAGGGAGGGCAGAAACCTCTAGGCGCCAGGGCTTTTTTTTTTTTTTTTTTTTTTTTTTAGAGATGGGGAGCGACCCTTTATGCAAGGGTCGCTCCCCTGGGGGGGCAAATTGTATTGTATGAAAGGCAATATGGACACAGCAAATTGTATTTAGGCCATTTCCGCCCCCCTTGGGGGCAGGTCAACTGATTTTTGTTAGGTCAATCTGCCCCCAAGGGGGGCAGAAACCACGGGGCACCGGGGATCTTTTTTTTGGGGGGCACCAATTAGGCAAGGGTCGCTCCCCGGGGTTGGGGGGCAAATTTATTTTAGGCCATTTCTGCCCCTCCCGGGGGCAGATCGGCCTATTGTTATTAGCTCGATCTGCCCCCAGGTGTGGCAGAAACCTCTAGGCGCCAGGGATAAAAAAAAAAAATGTTTTTTTTTGTGTTTTTGTTTTGTTTTTGAGAGGTGGGGAGGGACCCCTTAGTCAAGGGTCGCTATCCTGGGGGCAAATTGTATTTAGACCTTTTCTGCCCCCTTGGGGGCAGATCGGTCAATTTTTGTCAGGCCAATCTGCCCCCATGGGGGGCAGAAACCACTTAGGCACCAGGGATTGGTGTGTGTGTATAGTTGTGTTTTCTTTAGGGGGGCAGCCCCTTGGGTAAGGGTCGCTCCCCATGGGGGCACATTACTGTTGGCCATATCTGCCCCCCTTGGGGGCAGATGGGCCTATTTCTGGAAGGCCCATCTGCCCCCAAAGGGCGGGGGAGCCAGAAAGCCCACCAGAGGCCAGGGAAGTTTATTTTACAAAAATAAGAGGGTGGGGGTATGGCCATACCCCACCCCAAATAAATGGGGCCAACGTTGTTGTGCCCACCAGTGGGCAGATGGGGCAATTACCCCTGATCCACACCCCGGGGGTGGGGGCCAGAAAGTCTACTAGATGCCCGGGAAGGCAGGGAATTAAAAAATACATATATATATATATATTGGGGAGGTGGCTACCAACCAGTATGGACCTGGTTACGCCCCCACCCAAACTGAAGTGGGTAACAGTCTTTCAGGTCTCCCCCGCATCTTATCCCACTGCATGCAAGAAGACATTTGATTATTTTGGGTTTTAGTTTTACATTTGCACCTTGAGAGCTTGGCTAACTCTCAAAATCGTCCCACTTGGAATGGTGAGGGCTGCACTTTATGGACTTTGGGATGCTGCCATATAGAAAAATCCACAAGACCTCGACACATCTGAAAACTAAACATCTGGGTGATTCCAGGGTGGTGTGTTTCACATGCACCCCACACCTTTTTTGTGCCCACAATCCCCTGCAAACCTCCAACTTTGCTGGAAATCACACACTTTTCCCACGTTTTTGTGATGGAACCTTCCGGAATCTGCAGGAATGCACAAAATTCCTTCCACCCAGCATTGTCTCATCTATACCGATAAAAATTCTGCTGCACTTGTCAGCCTAAAAATGTTTTTTTTGCAAACTGCCCTTTTGCACCCCCTTTGGTTCCCCCTCAATATCGACATGTTTTTGGCCCTTCCCTTCCACAAGTACTTGGCCCACCTACACAAATGAGGTATAATTTTTACCGGGAGACTGAGGGGAACAGAAATGTGGGTAAAATGAGGTTTTTTTAGCTAAATTTGAGGTTTGCTGAGGATTCTGGGTAAGAAAACATTGGGGGATCCACGCAAGTCACACCTCACTGGACTCCCTCGGGTGTCTAGTTTTCAGAAATGTCTGGGTTTGGTAGGTTTCCTGAGCCCAGGACCAAAAACGCAGGTGCCCCCTGCATAAACAGTTTTGTATTTGATAATTTTGATGTGTCCAGATAGTGTTTTGGGGCATTTCCTTTCGCTGGCAGTAGACCCACCCACAAAAGTGAGGTACCATTTTTATCGGGAGACTTGGGGGAATGCTGGGTGGAAGGAAATTTGTGGCTGCTCTCTGATTCCAGAACTTTCTGTCACCGAAATGCGAGGAAAAGGTGTTTTTGGGCCAAATTTTTAGGTTTGCAAAGGATTCTGGGTAACAGAATCTGGTCAGAGCCCCACAAGTCACCCCATCGTGTCTAGTTTTCAAAACTGCGCAGGTTTGCTAGGTTTCCCTAGGTGCCGGCTGAACTAGAGGCCAAAATCCACAGCTAGCCACTTTGCAAAAAACAGCTCAGTTTTCTTTGTGAAAATGTGATGTGTCCATGTTGTGTTTTTGGGGCAGGCCTACCCACGCAAGTGAGGTACCATTTTTATTGGCAGACATGAGGGAACACAGAATAGCAAAACAAGTGTTATTGCCCCTTGTCTTTCTCGACATTTTTTCCTTCAAATGTAAGACAGTGTGTAAAAAAGACGTCTATTTGAGAAGTGCCCTGTAATTCACATGCTAGTTTGGGCACCCCGGAATTCAGAGATGTGCAAATAACCACTGCTTCTCAACACCTTATCTTGTGACCATTTTGGAAATACAAAGGTTTTCTTGATACCTATTTTTCACTTTTTATATTTCAGCAAATGAATTGCTGTATACCCGGTATAGAATAAAAACCCATTGCAAGGTGCAGCTCATTTATTGGCTCTGGGTACCTAGGGTTCTTGATGAACCTACAAGCCCTATATATCCCCGCAACCCGAAGAGTCCAGCTGACGTAACGGTATATTGCTTTAAAAAATCTGACATCGCAGGAAAACGTTACAAAGTAAAACATGCAGAAAAATGGCTGTTTTTTTCACCTCAATTTCAATATATTTTTTTATTTCAACTGTTATTTTCTGTAGGAAACACTTGTAGGATCTACACAATGACCCCTGCTGAATTCAGAATTTTGTCTACTTTTCAGAAATGTTTAGCTTTCTGGGATCCAGCATTGGTTTCTCACCCATTTCTGTCACTAACTGGAAGGAGGCTGAAAGCACAAAAAATAGTAAAAATGGGGTATGTCCCAGTAAAATGTCAAAATTGTGTTGAAAAATTGGGTTTTCGAATTCAAGTCTGCCTGTTCCTGAAAGCTGGGAAGATGGTGATTTTACCACCGCAAACCCTTTGATGCCATTTTCAGGGGAAGAACCACGAGCCTTCTTCTGCAGCCCTTTTTAACCCATTTTTTTTAGAGAAAAACAAAACGATTTTTTTGCTGTGTTTTGGCTAATTTGTCTCCCTCAGGGGAACCCCCAAAGTCCGGGTACCTATAGAATCCCTAGGATGTTGGAAAAAAAGGACGCAAATTTGGCATGGGTAGCTTATGTGAACAAAACGTTATGTGGGCCTAAGTTCGAACTGCCCCAAATAGCCAAAAAAAGGCTCGGCACAGGAGGGGTAAAAGGCCTGGCAGCGACGGGGTTAATGGAACACACACCCCTCAACGCATTTTGGAAACAAAGTTTCCTTGATCACGTGCCTGTGAATTTGACTGTAATTTTAGGGGGTTGCCACGTCACGACAAAAGGACTTAGCAGTTTTTGTTGATGGATGGATGGATATATATATATATATATATATATATATATATATATATATATATATATTTGTGTGTGTGTATGTATGTGTGTGTGTGTTAGGGAAGAGCATTTTTATGGTTTAAGGTGGGTAACGGTTTTTGGGTGGCAATGGTATTTTTAGTGTTTAGGATAGGTGAGAATATTTGAGTGGCAAGGGTATTTGTTGGGTAAGGGTTATTTGAGTGGCAAGGCTATTTCTAGGGTTTAGAGTGAGTATAGGTTTTTGGTTGGCAAGGGTATTTTGAGGGTGGCAAGGGTATTTTGAGGGTTTAGGGTCCTTTCCCAACTAGGTTATGGAAGCTCCCTGTATCTGGATAGCCCCAAATGGGTCATAAAAAGACTGCAAGTCACCCAAAACGCTGTGGCTCGTTTTCTTCTGAAAATACCCAGGCGCCGGTCTGTGACTATAGCGTTGGCCAACATGCACTGGTTACCAGTGACTAAAAGAACACGTTTTGTACTGCAAATGGCTCATTGAGTAATGGACCAAAGGGTGCTAGACTCATTCAGAAATTTCTTGACCCTACTAGATCGATGCCCTCCTAACCGACAGTTGTTCAAAGTTCCCAGGATTAGGAAATCTTGGAGTGGGGCACGCTCCTTTGCATTCCTGATCCCCAAGTTGTGGAATGCGCTTCCTGAGTCAGTAAGGACAATTTTGGATTAATAAGGATAATATATATAGTAGGTAGTTATATTTAGGCCTTAGTTTCCATAGAGAAAGCGTTTTTGGACTTGCCTATATCTTTGGCACCATTTGACAAATCGTCCCAAGGCTTTCCAAAAAAAGTACTGTGGTGATTCTTGTTGCTCACTGAAAGTTTTGGGGTGATCTGTCGTAGTTAGTGTGACAAAAAAGTTGTATTTCCGTTGTTAATTAGGACCTTTAGACACAACTACAGCCCGAACTGCTAGATGGAAGTACACAGAATTTGGCAGAAAGCTAGGTTTCGGTACGCAGATTACATTTGTGCTTATTTGATGAAGATCCGTCCAGTACTTTAGGAGATATTAAAGAGAAAACAGATTTGTATATCTGGGCTTGCAATGATTTCGCGATGATAGCAACAAATTTGGGAATGCACACAACAACAGAGTTGCTGTGATTGGCTGGGATTGAGCTGTTGCGCCCGTCATCTTAGGGAACAGGTTACGCTACCTGAGGCAGAAATTTGATGTGGAAAGGTGCATAAGGGTTCAGGGTGGAGTTACCCTGACCCAAGGTCTGTTTTGTAGGAGACAATAGTGGTCTAATTAAGACCTTAAAATACTTTTTTGTCGAGTGTTGTGATAATCACAGATAAATTGTGACACTCTGCTCCGGCCCTCCTGTGTAACGTTGCGACCCCTCCACAAATATCGGTGACAAATTAAAAAAAACAAATACAGCCATACACTCACAGTAATACAGCCACTTACAGACCCACTGAGAATCTCATGCACCCACTCACAGACACTGACGCGCCCCCTCACCCACCCACTCAGACCCCCACACACCTACTTACAGACCCACTCCGACCCTCACACAACCAGTGTCAGACCCACTCGGATCCTCATGCACCCTTTCACAGACCCTCTCAGACACCGATGCACCCACTCACAGGCCCAGCCAGACCATCATGCACCCACTCACAGACCTATTCAGACCCTCACGCACCCACTCAGACTGACTCAGACACTCACACATCCACACAGTCCCTCTCACACCATCATGCACCCACTCACACATGCACTCAGACATTGACATACTCACGCACAGACCCACTCAGACACTGACGCATCCACTCAGAAACCCACTCAGACCCTCATGCACCCCCTCACAAACCACACAGACCCTCACATGCCCACTTTCACACACAGACACACTCTCACACCCACTATTCTCACACGAAGAGAAACAGACTGTTCAAATATGCATGGTGTGCGCATGGGTGGTTACGAGGGTTGGCCTGCTTGGGTCCGGCCGCAGTTGGTTCTGTTGTTATATGGGTTGGCCGCAGGGCCTAGCCTATGGGCAGGCCTTGCAGCCAACCACCTTCGGCCGTGCACCTTTTTAAACGCTACCCACAGCTGAGTATTGTATGTGTTCATTACAAGTGCCTGCTATTTTTAAACCATGAGATGTTGCTTATGAATATATTAACTTTATAATCTGGGGTAGTCAATAGACAGCGGTGCTCTATGACTCCCTACAGTACTTATGGTTTTCAGCCCTCCTCATTGCTGAGAGTGTTGGTAGCAGTTGTCATCGGGGTAGACTGGGGCAGATGTATGTAAATGGAGGTCAGGTAGCAGGGTGCAAGTCAATACAAACTCACTGTATATGTGCAAGTACTTCTTTAATAAGACACTTCTTGGGCAAATCATCCTGGCGTGAATCCTTTCATCTAAATTACCCCTGCCTCACTAATGTAATAAGTCTCCTAGTCACATCCCCCTTTAATTCTCCCCAAAATACCCTCTGTCTCAACTCTGTCACTAAGTGTCCATATTCTCAGCCGCCCCAGAATTAAAGCCCACCTGTTGTCCTCCATCCAACACCCTTTCTTTCCCCCGCTATCTGCTTCTACTTCATTTGGCGACAGTAACTTCAATCAAGCTTCACTGCTTCTGAAAAGACTCACCTGTGACTCTCCCCTCTGCCTCATCCCTAGAGTTAGTTCATCCGCTTATTGGTGAGCCAACCACCCTGAATCTATCCCTATACCTTCCTCCTGTCACAAAACCCATCCCACTGGCATAAAGCACGCCCTTTCTAAAACCAACCACGTAACCTTCATAATATAAATATCACCACTGAAAAACCCAACCACTCCAAACCTGTTTTATCAACAGCCATTACTTTTAGCCTTCACCACATTTTACATCACACCACCAAATTATCCCATAGAACTCCAAAATTGACAACCCACATTAAAAAGAGGAGTGGGAGAACAGGGTGGTCAGGCGGGCCATCTTGCCAAAAAAATTCAATGAGCAGTGGGAACGCTAAAGAGGGCAGACTCCTTGTCTCCAACCTGAATTAACCTAACACCAGTCCCTGTGATCAATCCAGTTACCTCCTGCAACAATGATACTTGAAGTGCCAACTGCCCAAAAAGTCCACGAGGGACCCTTACTGCCTCTGCCAGGCACCCATACCCACTGGCATGCAAACGAGTAAGTGACTACCACTTGTGCTGACAATCGGTACGAGTGAGGAGGCCAACAGGCACCTGTGGCAGCGTCTCTATTGCGTGTCAGCCACATATGGGGGTTGGGCTATTCCATAACTGAAACTGATCTCCTGATTTGCTACCTATGACAGAAGGGAACTCTGAGAGGCATAGAAAGAGATAGTAATCTTTTCTTGCTGTCTGTTCGTGACACTCTTTGGCCAGTGCTGAGATGCTGGGAATTTACCAAAATGGGCTAATGTGATCTGAGATATGTGGTACTTGGCAGGCCTGCCAGACCTCTGTTGTAGCCGTTTTCTGCATCACTTGCTGAGTGCATTCCTCTTCTTTTTTCTGGACCAATATAGATCTCAGAGGTTGTCCGTCACTACTAACCTTTGTGAAACTGCATTAATGATTGTTTTGCTCATGCAGAATATGTTGGCGTGGTGAATCTGATCGTGGAGGCTTTTGCTTTTCCATATTTTAGTTTGGATTAATTGTCTGTCCCCATTAATTCAATTATAGTACAAGAATGATTTACAGGGCACTCAACTTCCAACCTGTTGACCACCAAATGGCAAAAGTTATGAAGTATGATAACTTTTAATTTGAGTAGTGGACATGACAGTATTGGTTTTCATCTTCAGGAAATCGTAGTTCCCTGCACAGCTATACAATTGCCTTTTTTGCTAAGTGGTTTGATCAGCAGGTTCACACTTGGCAGTCCCTATTGGTTCCCCATGTCCCTTGTCTGAGTATCCCTTGTTCATTTTTACTACAGTTTCATGTTTGCTGTGTTTAAGCGCTCTGCTTTTCCTGCAGGTAACATGTTAGTCTTTCTGTTTAGTTCCAGTACCACGATAATATTCAGCCAAGTTCCATCAGTGTTAATCTCCCCGTTACCTGTTAGTTTGGGATTTTCCTATTTAATTATATTACTTGTTTATTCATTGCTTTAGTGGCATTTGGGCATTTCTCTTCTGCTTTTCTGTTTCACCTGCAACTCTCTTAGCTGTCATGGTCAGGTCTTGGTTATTTGCTCTAATGTACGTGTTACAAGCCCTGCAGCTTTGTAGGTATTTTTGATTCATTCTGTATTGTGTCTTGTGCATGTTAAACACATAAGTTCGCCTTTGGCACATTGTCCCCATAGAGTTGCTGAGGGGACAGCAAGGCTTAAGCTCCGTAGGCAAAGGCATGACCCTTGCCACTTAGAGGGCTAGGCAGTACCCACAGGACAAACCTAGTTATCCTGCAATAATTATTTATTGTAGATACACCTGGAATAGGTTGGTACCATAGTAGAAAGTGTAATGACGCTCTCAACTCCATAGTAGCCTCTCAAAACTTATCACTGAAAAATGTACCTGGGTCTGTCATCTCCATAACAATCAACTTCAAATGTAGCAGAGACATACAGTTGGGGAGGGGAGGTGTAGCATCCCTTATATCTTGAATAATTGCATGGAATATAAATCAGCTAAAGTCCTGTCAACAGTGGCGGCTCCTCCGTTTGGGCGGAGGAGCATTGCCCGCCGCCGGCAGCAGCAGCTGCAAAACATTTTAAAGAAAACGATAATAACAATAATAAACTATGTTTATTATCGATTTCTTTCAAATGGGCGGGCCACTGGGGTGACAAGCATTGAGGGGGAGTGCTGAGCTCCCCCTTCACATCGCATGTGTGTTTGGCCGGCCACCTTCGGCCGGCCAAACACACATGCGCTGTAGGGTTTCTCCAGCCCAGCAACACAGTTGCTGGGCTGGAGAGATCCTCCACAGGCTCCCAGTCTTCCTGGGATTACCATGGCTGTGCGTTCCCAGCCAATCCTGATGCTGCTCTGAGCAGCATCAGGATTAGCGCAGGGCAAGCTGGGAGCCTGTGCCTGCAGAGGAGCGTTGAGGGACAGAGGAGTGGCGGAGGAGAAAAGTTTTTTTTTATTTTTATTAAATGTAATGTTTATTCCCTCTCACCTCCCACCTCCCGCGCCTCCTCGCCCTGCCCCTTCCGCAGCCCTCGAGCCGCTACTGCCCATCACACCGCCCCAGGTCACACATGTCTAGCTGTGTTATGGAGTGGATGTATGTGGTGCTGATTGGAATTATGTGGGCTGAATTGGATTTGTGTTGCGTGGAATTGTGTGCTGCTGAGTGGAGCTGTGTAGTGGAATTATGTGGCTTGGTGTGCAGTAGAATTATGGGGATTGTAATTATGTGGTATGGAGTGTACTATAATTATGTGGAGTGGGATTGCGTGTCATGGAGTGTGGCATTGTGTGTCGTGAAGTGACATATAGTGGAGTGGAATTATGTGGTGTGATGAATTTTGTGGCATTCGGTTGTGGATAGGATATATGTGGTGTAAAGTGGAATTGTTTTGTGAAGTTAAATTATGTGGTTTGGTGTGGAATTGTGTGGTGTGGAATGAAACTGGAGTTGAATTGTGTGGCATGGAACTGTGTGCCGGTGAGTGAAATTATGTTGAGTGGAATTATGTGGCATGGTGTGGAGTGCATTAATGTGGATTATGTGGCAGAGTTGATTTATGCGGGTGTGTATGTGGTGTTAAGTAGAGTGTAATTAAGTGGAGTTCAATTATGTGGTGTTGAGTGATATGTGGAATGTAAATATTTTGTGTGGTGTGAAATTGTGTGCCACTGAATGGTGTGGAGTGTGGAATTATGTGGCTTGGCGTGGAGTTATGTGACGTTTTATTATGTGGCATGGTGTGTAGTTGTATGTGGAGTGGAATCATGTGGCATGTTGCAAAGCGGAATTTTGTGGAGGGTAATTGTGTGATTTGTAGTAGAGTGGATATATGTGGCATGAAGTGCAGTTTTGTAGGTTGGAATGGAATTGTGTAGTGGAATTATCTGGAGTTGAATTGTATTGTATTGTGTGAAGTGTAATGATATTGTTTGAAGTGGAATTATGTTGTGTAGAGTGGTATTATGTGAAGTGGTATTAAGTGGCATAGAGCGGATTGAAAATGTATGGAGTTGAATTTATTAGTCTGTGATTATATGGCATGAAGTGGAAAGATGTTGAGTGTGTGTAGTTTAATTGTGTGGCGTGGAATTATGAGAGGTTTAAATGTGTTGTGTGCAGTGCAATTATGTGGTGTTGATTTGTGTGTTGTGGCACTTAATTGTGTGGCGTTTGAATTATGTGGAGTTTGTTGCCCATTTACTGCAGTGCTGAGGGAGCAGCATTCGTGGGAGGTGAGACGATGTTTCTTTTTTCTGTCATCAGAGAAAATTAGTCTGTGTCCGCGAAAATTGGCTAAAAATGCATTTAGTTCCCATGCAACTTCACAAAACAAGCTTGCACAAGCGAAAAATATGTTGCTTGAGCAGAAAATGAAATGTACACATGGATGTGGCACAGATGCACAATTTGTAACCGTGGCCAATTCCAGAAGCATGGCAGGCACAAATCTGTTCACATGCCTCTTTCAAGTAGAGCTTACAGAGTGTTACGTACCGGTATACGTTAGTCCTGCAAACACATTTATTGCATGAAAAAATGTAACCTCGGTGCCAGTAAAAATATCAAAGCATTTATATCTTAAGTTGCTAAACAGTGTGCTTGAGCTTAGCCATAACAAGTTGTGCTCACAGTCCCAGGCTGTGTCACACCAGTTCTACAGTGTTCTGCTTGTTGTATAGAGGGCAAATATATTTTAAAAAAAGGCGCTAGAGTTCAAACCTTTCAACTTTAAATATTGCAGCACACTTCATGGAGAAAGGATGGATACTCTTAGACAAAATATAATTCTATTCTTGTAACTCAAACGCAAACAAAACAAATATCCCAACCAAACCTGTGGCAGCTTCAGATCTTTGATCCCTGCCATGGGGAGGGGGAAGAGGCAACAGCAAACAGACAACCCGGTGAATGAAAACACTTTGAAGTCAGTGAAAAAAAAGTAAACAGGCACCCCCAGAAAACCGCGTCTGATATTTGATCTCCGTCTTTAAATGCACAGCAAGTGAGACAGGATAAGAATGAGATTTACTGGCCTGTTTAGAGAAACAGCTCGGAGCAAGTGAAAACACGAGAGCCCCTGTGAAGTGCTCAAAAACAAAGAAAAAAGTAGTTCCAAAAACACTTCCTAAAATGGGAGCGGTGGATGGATATTAGTAATTGGACCATGCTCTCGGGGAGGGCTAAACACAGGAAGAGGCATGATGCATGAATGCCATGGACTATTGGGGAGGAAGAATATGAGAGCAACGATGGAGCCAGCAGATGGGAAGCCTGTGGGCAAGCTGAAGCCCACATATTGAATACAGCATCTCTCGAGGCTGCACTTGTGCTGTCTAGCCGAGACTTAAAAAAGGACGTGCTGCTGTTGAAAGTAGGGGCTGAGTTCTAAGAATGCAGCAGTGACAGACAAGTGCCAGTCTTCTGAGGCCTGTGCTAATTGCTCTGCTTATCAGGGCTAGTGTGACTCAGAAAAGATGCAGACAGAACCAGAGATCCCTTCCCAATAATTAGGTTAATGACAGTGCAGCATGGTGGGTGGAGTATTCTTTAACTGTCTCTCCAGCACTATTCAGCAGTGCACAAATGCTTAGCTGATGCCCTTCAATGATGGTCTCCACATTTGCTTGGTCTTGAAAGTCATATTGGAATCCACTATAGGAAAATCCTGTTTTGTCACCTATGTTATTTTGTGGGACGAGTTATTTTAGGGCCCAAATTCAGAACAGTAGTACTACTCCACTCTAAAGTGCTCGGGCAGCATTTAATCATAGCATCCACACAAAATGCTGTACGAGTTACCTGCCATACAAATCAAAAGCTTTGTATTTGAGGCTACAGTCACACCTCTATATTTCCAGGTCATGCATGCATTATTTCAAAAGGTATTAGCAGACACAGCAATCTTTATTGTATCTGATAAAGAATGAATTTTTAAAGCATGTGTCCAGTGATTTTTTTTTCTCTTACTTCGACGTATTTGGTTTAGTTGATCCCAAAATAACTATTATGTTCAAAACAAAAGTAATAGGAAAAGGTTCATGTGACACTTATTTCGCTCCGGAGCTTTCCTTCTACAGCTGTGTCATGGCTACATTGTAGCTATTGCATTTTACCATAAACAAGTTTATTGATTTGAAAATACACCATGACAACATACCTTTACATTTGACCTCCTTTCTTTGTTTTTTTGCCCCCTCCTTCCCTGGTACGAATGATTTGTGACGTTCCCCTCTTTTTCTCCCCAGAACAGTAGTCATTTTGTTTACCTGAGTAGTTGTTCCACCATCGTCCCCATATTTTGTCATGTTTCTGGGGGCATCCACTGACTCTATAAATGGGTTCCTCGAGCTTGGCACATCAGGCCATGGCAGACGTCTGTTTCGAAGTGCTGGGATCCTCAGTAGTGTTCCATTAGTAAGCTATCTCTCTTTTGGCCAGAATTGTGTTTTCATATATCAGGAGAGACTCAAGTCATCCAAAATGCACAGCAAGGCCATCCTTGGAGTAAGTTCCATGGGCTTCCCCAAGACACTCATTGTCATAAATTCTATGGGTTTTCAGTATTTTGTTATTATGGATCATGTCTACTCTATGTGGAAGAAGTCCACTTCTGGGGAGGAGCAAGGGAGCAGTTAGATGTCTCTTTTGCCATCCTTCCATAGCCACACGAGTATGAGATAGGTTATGTGCACTTAGATATGTTGGATCAGCCTCAGGCGAGCTGAGGCGGCTAGGTTGCGATGTGCCATACGGGCGCCTCTCCAGTTTGTCTCCTCAAGCATACTGACCCCGGATTCCCATTTTTCCTTAAGAGAGTCAAATGAAATGCGGGAATTAAGAATGAGTGTTCTGTAGATTTAACAAATCCCCCCTTCCCATTTCCTGAGTGGCCCCGGAGGAGCCTGGCCTTGAGGGAGTTGAATCCTGGGAGGTGGTCGCTGTGCCCTTGATAGCAGGAACACGCCTATCTCAGCTGTAGGTATTTATAGAATTAGGTAGAGGAAAGGAAAAATGGGGATTGGAGCTCCCGAAAGTATTTCATAGCTGATACCCTTCAAACTTTGCTTAGTAGTGTGATCCCTATTTTATGCCATTTGGCAAAACCTTCCTGTTATGAAACTTGGCTAAGTCAGCACTCCGTTCAGAGTGGGGTTTGTTGTTTAAGTTTCTTGTTCTAGCCCATCACCCACGGCAATCCACACCTGGATCACCACCCTGGTGGGCTTCAGGAGTCACTGGGGAAGTGAACCCCCCGTACAGTATTTGGAGAAAGTTGTCTGATCCCAAGTGAAGACATTCTAGTCTATATGCCTCGTCTCCCCAGCTGCCCATGAGCCGGATGTTGATTACTAGAACTTGGGATACCTGGTAATAAAGACATATGTCTGCCACACCTTTGCACGTACGTATTTCTTTTGGGAGCACTTGTTGAGCACTGTGCGGGGGGCCTTCCTGTTCATAGGAAGGATTGGACTTGGGAAGTGAGAATTTCCAGTGTGTTTTTTTTTTTTTAAAGGATATAGAGAAAGTGGGGTAGGATCATCATTTTGAACAGTGCCACTTTACCTCGGATATGTACAGGGAGTGATGTCGAAGTCTGGAAATCCCGTTTCATGCAGACCTCCAGGGGGGCTCTATTGATAGACCAAATAAACTCCGGAAGCACTGAGACATGAATACCTAAGTATTTGAAACTAAGTTGTCGGATTGGGATAAAAAAATGTTCGATAGGGGACAGCCATGTCTAGTGCCCCGGTGGATAGGAAAGGGGTCGAAGAGCATTCCATTGATGCGTACGTGTGCGTCTGGTGACGAATACCAGAGGCTGACAAATCTACGGAACCTAGGAACAAACCCCATGCGTTGCAGCACAGCCTCCAAGAAGGACTATTTGATTGAGTCACATGCTTTTTCAAAATCTACAAGGAGTAGACCACATGTATCTGAAATCACCGACCTACAGGCTAATGCAAGATGCAGCCACATGCTGCAATGTCTGGTACTGTGTCTCAACATAAAGCTGCATTGGTTGGGAAAAGCTGGATTAGTGAGTACCAGAGTGAGCAGCTGAGAAAATATCTTGGCAAAGATTTTTTGTTTACCATTAATCAGGGAAAAAGGCCCCGCGTGAGGTGAAGTAATTGGGGTGGGGGAATAAGGGGGCTGTTGGCAGTTTTGCGAATGACAACATGGTTGCTAAATCTAAACCACTGGGAAATGGACCTTTGGTTCCAGCTTCTAGGTTCAGGTCTAGAAGCCAGAATGAGAGGAGCTCTTGGAACTTCCAGTAGTATTCAATAGGGTAGCCATCAAGTATCCTATCTGTGGTTCAAGCTGGTCAAGGAATCCCCAATTTCGTCTAGTGTTTGTGGGGAGTCAAGATCTTCTCTTTGAGAGACCGCAATAGGGATGAGAGAGCAATATTGGGTAGTAAGGCGGTGGTTGTTTCAGCTGGGGATTGGGGGTTTTGGGTATACAGAGTACAGTAACAGTCAGCGAAGCTTTCGGCTATTGCGGAGTCTGTACGTCTCTGTAAATTGTAGTTATTTTTAAGCGTGCCAAAATGGTGGGGCAAAGAGTCCAGAAACAAGAAGGCCTGCGTTTGGAGAATGACGTGTCACTCGGAAATCCACAGTATCCAGAAGAAGAATGGCAATGATGCCAATGAATGGTAAGCGGTGGTCGGGCTTGAAGCCCTTTATAGTGGACAATACACCTCCCAGATGTTTAGAATCTAAACTGGTTACTAATTGACTATTCCAATTGTCAGTAGAATTTACTCTGGGCATTGTATTCAGAAGGACACACAATATTACAGAACGTGTCAATCCGAAATACCTGTCTGAATGGCTACAGAGCTCTGTTTGTAATTATACAGCTTAAACTATCTTTCCAGCAATACCAATCCTTTTCACTTATATTTACTCACTCGTATATATATTTTAGTCCCACAAAAACAAAGGTGTTTGCAAAGTTTTCAAGGACCTGTTTTTAAGATCTTATAAAGGGTGCTACTATAACAAAAATATAACAACCACTTTTAAATTTCCTTTTATTGTACTGTATGAACGTTTTGGTCATATTGTTGATGATTTCACTTTCATTTAGGGTAAACACAACAAGTACATTTGTGTCTGTGCTTATTAATCACGTTTGATTACTAGTGATGCAATTGAACAGTTCTATGGCTTGTTTTGCCTATTTTAGTGAGTCATGACATTTTTCATTTTGCAAAACTGGTGCAGCCTTTGTGTAATTTTGCATATGTTTCTTTTCTTGCAGCACAGTGTTGTGCAGGAATCTTCCTGATGCTGATATTAGGGCGCAATTGGGTTGTTGTTGCTTTATATGTAGGGTGGCTGTACCTTGATTGGGACACACCTCAGTCTGGCGGCAGAAGATCAGAGTGGGTTAGAAACTGGACTGTCTGGAGACTTTTCAGAGACTACTTCCCGATTCATGTAAGCATAAAAATTGTTCAACAGCACCTGCATGAGAAGTGTTTGATTGTAGCGTATCAGTATCATGCTACTTTTTGTACAAGAACAATTAATTCTGTGCAGAGTACCACCCTTGTAGTTGTGTTGTCACATCTCTCCCACATGCCTCTCTCTACTTCAGAACACTCTCCATTACCCATACACATTCCACTTCTGCACAACAACTTTCATGATCCATTCAACATCCCCACAGAGCACAGGTTTCGGACCTCCCCTGCTTATGCCTGTACCCATCACTGTCCAGTATACTCCCTAGACTTTTCAGAGCAAGACAACAAACCAACCCCTGCAATTGTGACCTTAAAAACAAATACACTTCACCTACCTGGGCTAAAAAACAAACCACTATCCTAGCAGATTGTCACATCTATCTACTGCAGTGACTAAACCCCTCGAGATGCTGCATAGTACCACACAGAAGGCCATGAAATGTGTTGTGGCCTCTTTCTATCTTATATATTTGCCCCACTACCTTAATGCTGACTGCTACTCAACCAGTGAGTGAGGTCATTGTATGGTTGGAATGTTGACAGTGTTTGTGCTTGGATGAGTGGACAGTTGGAGTGAGAAGGGCTGAGCGGCAGGATGCTAATCCCGGTGGGGCTTTATCTGTAACCTACAACTAAGCCAATAAACCTAGATTGTTCTTTACTTTTCCTGTGATCCCAGACGCTGGGATCTTTCACCTTAAATACTTGTAACCCAATTGCGATTGGGAATATGGGTGATTGGTATCCCTCTGAAGGTCCTTAAGCAATGCCTCTGCATTCTTGTCCCCTCTTGCTACAAAAAACAAGGGGTGTAGTCAGGAACATCTAATTCTCAAAGCCATTCTAATGTGTCCTTGTGATTAAACTGACTGTTGATGGCTTCAAAGGTACTATATCTGCAAGGAATCCGAGCTGACACCAACGAGGACAAAGAATATTTAATTAGCAGTCGGCATATAACACCAGAACATAAGTGCCCATTGCTCCCTGGGAAACTAGGCTGCAAGGTGTACCCTTTATAGATCAGTTGAACAAATTCAGACATATGTGTAAATATTGCTGAAGTCCCACTTGTTTGACACAGTGAGAGAAAGGAATTTTGCTTTTGCAAGCACTCATGTGGTGTCTGTTACTGTGCAAGATTGTGAGCTACAGCTATGATCAGGGACGAATTGGGTAGCAAAGTGGATATAAGCCAGCCCAAGGATGCAGTCCATCTATGTAGATAGCAGTAACATTCTAATACGTGTGTGGAAGGGGTGGATCAAAAAGTGAGTAGTGAAAATTATGCCTTTTGCCTCCAAACACAAAGAAGCTCCTCTTCATACAGTACATCAAGGGACGGTGTGTGAAAGCACATCCCAAAGCTGATGGTAGAGGGTTGGAGTGAGTTACACCTTATCTTAGTATCCCGGAGACAGTCCTTACAAAAAGTAAAGCTGGAAACTGTATTTGTTCAGTGTACATTATAGAAATCCAAAATGTGATACATGATCATGCAGTTATACATAAAACATTGGTATTCAGAATTTGAGGTAAAACCAGTATTAAACCTAGAGATGTCCACAATCTATACACACACACACACACACACACACACACACACACACACACACACACACACACACACACACACACACACACACACACACACACACACACACACACACACACACACACACACACACACACACACACACACACACACACACACACACACACTCTCTCTCTCTCTCTCTCTCTCTCTCTCTCTCTCTCTCTCTCTCTCTCTCAACTTTTCCAGCTCAGTGCATCAAAAGCAATATTTATTAATTTCACATCTTCTAATTCATCTCTCCCTGTTACTAAACTGAAGCTGGATTTTAACTCATGTGTTTTATTTTTGTTTTTTAAGCATTCGTTTTTATGTCATTTCAACACTTACATACAAAGTCACTTTAACCTTTGGTTTCCTCAGTGAATTTCGGTTAGGTTTTTTATGTAAAGTAGGTTAAGATCATATTACCATACACAAGTAGGTCTCTTTTAGATTTGTTTTCTTTTCAATGAATTTCTGTCTTTATTTGTTTTTTTTATTTTTTGTTTTTTGTTTTTTGTTTTTTACACCACATTGAGCCAACACTCCGAGGGTACGGGCAGGTCAACGGCCCACAGAGGGCAGGCGGAAGGGGGCAGATACCAAAGAGAACAGTATGAGGTGCCAGGGGCAGCAAGGTGACAGTCGAGGTCAGCATGAAGGGGCAACCGCAGCCCAATAGACCACAGATGCCATGGAAAGGGGCAGCACAACGGACCAAGGAAGGGCAGGCCAGTGGCAACAAGCTGACCTTGCAGGGCTGTAGGGATGGACTTGGGATATTACAGTGGACCATGGAGGGCAAGTGGTATGGATCAGGGGCAGCAAAGAAGCCAGGGACCCCATACGGCAACCCTTGGGGCCAGGGGAAGCAAGTCGACCTTGGAGAGGAGCAGGGATGGACAGTGGCAGCACAGCAAACCATAGAGTGCAAGCTGGAGGAGGTGGGACAGCAAGTTGACCACAGAGGTCGAGCAGAAGCATGCAGGGGGGCAGCAAGCTGACCATGGAGTAGAAGCAGGGAGTGGCAGGGGCAGCCCAAGGACAACAGATGGCAGGGGCAGCTCGAGGTTAGTGAAACCACTGTACCAACACCCAAAATAAATAAATTACAAAAAATATATATATATAAAAAAAAAAAGGTTACAGGGACGTTATAGTTAGGCTCACATTTTAAGCTCACAGAACTATAAAAATTCACCTGTTATAGCTAGAGTTAACTCGAATAACTATACCTCGTGCCCCCACCATGCACAGCTTTTTCTAAAAAAAAAAAAGATTTAGTGCAAGTATTACGTTGATATTATCAGTGATGTTATCCAAGATGTCATGAGTGCCGTAATTTGTGGGGTATTATATATAATAATTTGTTTTTTATTTTAAAAAAAAAAGGAAATTAGTCCAGCGCGACTCGAGTCCCCAATGTCGCAGACCTTTAAACTGAGCTATGTGTTTTCTTCTGTTACTTTTAGCCCTTTATGAGCGCTCTATGATCGCGAGGGAGCCCTCAAGGGCTCCGCCGTGGTCCCTCCATATTTATTTATTTATTATTTTTTATGTATGTATTTATTTTAATAAAAAGCCCTTTACAGGCTAGCTGGCACTGCAGGGGAAGCCTCATGGCGACCCCCTCGGTGCTATTGCTTTTAACAGCAGCTGCCTGCTTGCTGAAGCATTTCATCTGTGTCCACTGTACATGTGCAGGGGACAGAGATGAAAGCTTCGGATTTTGACCAGGACCTGCTTTACAGGTCCCGCTGTCAAAAATTTAAGTGTTTTCTGTGGCTTGGCTGCAGCTGCAGAGCTGCAACCAAGCCACAGCAAACAGGTATGTCCCAGGACCTAGGATGGGCCGGCCCTAGGGGTTGGCGGTCTCTAGGGCCATCAGTGGCTCCAAGAAGTGGGGCCATACAGCCCCCCTCCAATTGTACACACATACCTGGGGAGGTGGTGATCCCTGGGGCTTGGGAGTCCCAAAGGGACCCACTTTTGTTTTTTTAAATATTTTCCTTGGGGGTAGGTGGTCTCGGGGGCATGGGGTGGGGGCGTGCAGCCTTTGCTCAATATTCAATGTAGCCCCAGGGGTGGTGGTCCCCAGGGTGTGGAGGGGGCACAGACCCCCCGCTCAAAATTCAGTGTAGCCCCTGGGTGTGGTGACCTGTGCCACCCCTGCAGCCCCTCTCCCTGCAGCCCTGGGGATCACCACCTCCCCAGGTCTATAATACCGTGGTGAAGGGGATCAGTTGCAGACCGCCGGCCCTGTGGTTCGCTGCCCCCTAGGTCCGGCTCCTGCCAGGTCCTGGGGTGCCTACCCCAGGGACATAGCTGTTTGCTCCGACTTAAATAGTGGTGGGCCTCAGGGGTTGGGGACCCCTGGGCCAAAATAGGCCAGGGAAGGGGGGGGCGCAACACAGCTCCCCTCACCAATCAAATAGTGGTGGGCCCTAGGGAATGGGGTCACCGGGGTCGAAATAGGGGAGGGGATTGTGCAGCCCCCCCACTACCATTGGTTAACAGTGAGCAGCGGGGAATGGACACACTGGGGCTGAAATCGGCGCAGTGAGTGGGCCCACACGGACCCTCTCCCCTAGAGTATATGGTTCTCCCTTTAAATCGCTTTGAGTATGCACATGTGCAAATCACCTGGAAGGTGCACCCACTTGGTCCGCACTGTCCACCTTAGTAGTATGCAAAGGTCTTCTCCATTTTGCCAGGATGTTTTACAGCTTCCCAAAGGGCTCCCAGGGCGTTTCCCATCGGTTTTGATGGCACTTTGTTGATACAGAGAAGACAAACAGAGAAGCACTTACTTCATATAGATAAGAGGAAGGACCCTGAGTTTGTGAAGATTTACATATTTGAAGTCTCAATGGCCTCTCTATAAGCGGATTCAAGTTATCACACAGTTTTAGAGAAGCAGACACCAGGAACACTCATAATATCAAAACGCACACAAGGTCACTGGTGACATTTACTTGTGGTTCATTACACAGCTGTAGTGTAGAATACATACTGGACATTTACCCAGGGATGCAGAAAAGACTCCACTTGGTTAGATAGTTCATGCAAAGCAGTGGACTCTTGTTGGATAAAAGGTCAGGTGAGGTTCCTTAGTGGCAGAGTCACTCACATATCTACTGACACACGCACACAGACACTCATGCAGCCTCTCAGAGACTCACCCACCTACTCACAGATCCACTTAGACACTCACACAGGCACACACACACACACCCACTCCGTAACTCACGCACCCACTCAAACCCACAGAGACACTCACACAGCCTATCACAGAGACACTGTCACACACCACAAGACTCCCTCTCACAGCTATTCTTCTATCCAGACAGACAGGCCCTGCGGCCAACTCTCGCCATGCACGGTGCAGGGTTTGGTGGCTATAGGGGTTTGCTGCAGGTCCTGCGGCCAATCCCCACCATGCACTGCCAAAGGTCGTGCGCGGCAGTGGTTGGATTAGCGTGTAATAATGAAAATTACTTTACGTAAAAAATATAAAAAAACATAGAAATTCACTGGAAAAAAAATGTCACAGGAACGTTATACTTAGGTTCTGAAATTACTTGCACAAAACTAGAGATATTGATATGGTTAGAGTTAATTCAAGTAACTAACTTGGGGCCTAAGGTAACTATAACTTGCAACCTCGCCATTTACTGCTAATTACCCCAGATGTTACAGGACTCCTGACAACTTTTATAATGTCAAATAAATATCAATGAAATATTAGCAGTCAAATTATTGAAGAAAAATCTATGCATGGCAGGGGCGCGAGGTATAGTTACCTTAGGCTGGCAGTTATAGTTACTTGAAATAACTACTGAATTTCTCTGATTTTCTGCGAGTAAATTCAGAACCTAACTATAATGTCTCTGTAAACTTTGTTTTTTCAAGTGAATTTCTATTTTGTAATTCTAATTCCTACCCATAACGTCTCTGTAATCTTTGTTTTTTTTTCAGTGACTATATATGTCATGCTCTGCCCACCAGGACTTGGGTAGTTAGTTCTCGAGTCCTGTAGTAGTGTTTGCATCGTTTTCCTGGTAGCTGTGGTCAGCCAATCTGATTATTCAGTACCTCACTAATGGTCGTAGACCCATGGTACAGAAAAAGCTCCTGCGGTCAATCGGAAGATGTTTTTTTTTTTCATCTATTTCACTTGTTGGTACTGTGGACCACCACAAACAACTCTTTTGTATTCAGATTTCTTAAACAGCTGAATAGATTTAGAGCAGATAGGGAAAAGTATGTGTTCGGAGTAAAGTTCTAACATTTTGGCAAATTTGGTGTACATTTTATTTTTCTTTATCAGTGAACAAAATTGCATATGGGAATTAACTTGGAAAATCAGTATCTTGTGATCACCTTCTTTCTTTGGCCCTTCCAGGAAGGAGCTGAGGTGTATACTTTGTTTTGAAAAGTTTTGTGAAGATTGGCCATACTGGGCCATAGTATTAGCAAAACAAAAATGCTCTTCCTATGGATACTCAGGCTTCAATATTACTTCATAGTGGTGACTGCCATTGTGTAATACAGTCTCCCTTGCCATAGAAATACTCATAACTGTCATAATGCTTTAAGAGGAAAGGGATGAGGCCAGACGTCCTTTCGTACCAGCTCCAATTCCCTTGCCTTTTGGGCTTTCTGCCTCTCCCCTTGCAGGGACAGCCTCCCAATCCATAACTAGGCCTGCCCCAGGAAGGAGTAAAACTGTGCTGGTGAGTCTGTGCCTATATTGTTAAATTGCCTGGGTTGTGAATTATGTGGGTTGTGACTCCCAACACCTTGGAACTGCCATATGCCCTGTAACTAACCATTACTCTTCATTTGTATTAATCTACTGTAGTTTTTAAACTACCTTTCCTATTTTTGCTGTAAATTCATCAGTATTTGCTTTTTTTTTACATTTAGGTGGTATTTTAAAACCGTCCGATCTTCATTAGCCTTTTTTTGCTTTTCTGACCTGCAACTCTTTGGGTCTTTGTTATGGCCTTTGTTAATGTACCATTTGAATGCAATGATTCTGTACCCTATGTTCGCATTTCTTGAAAATAATAGAATTTGTTCAAATTAAAATACCTGTTTCTGTTTTTATGTCTGTGCTTTTCTGTTCATTTAACTGCTACATTGCTCAGAGTAGTATTACAAGGGCTACTTTTTGTGATTTTCAGATTATTAAAACAGCCGATTTGGATCCGAAATACAATTATCTGCTTGGCTTTCATCCCCATGGCGTGCTAGTTGCTGGAGCATTTGGAAACTTCTGTACAAACTATACTGGCTTTAAAGAACTCTTCCCGGGTCTGAAACCATACCTTCACATTCTACCCTTCTGGTTCAGGTGCCCATTCTTCAGGGAATATGCCATGGCTGTAGGTAGGAGCACCTGGTGCAAAAATACTTTTTGACTGATTTGATGAGCTACTGGACTCTCATAATTAACTGATTTGTGGTGGTTCCCAACTGTGTTGATTTTAATCATCAATTGGTAGTTCTTCACTGAAAGAGCAACTCTAAAGCAAAATTAAATGAAAATGTTTTTGGTACTACCGTAACTCCCATGCCCAGGCAGGATCACGTCTGAAATGTGCTAAGAAAGCGTATGTTGGATACAAACTTGTAAGTAAGTTATACATTGGAGTAAGACTTGAATTTAAATAATTGTGCAATTGTTACTTTACCGCCGTATGTTTAATATATTGTAGAAACATTGTACATTGAACTTTATTCTTAAATTTGCTTTATGGTCATGAGGTGTTATTTTGCAATATGATATACAAATTGCATGCCAGTGTTCAGTTGCACTTTGAATATTGTATGGTGGAGTTACACATTTTATGACATTTAAAAGTGGAATCCAATCCCTGTGTAACCAATATTAATTAGTGAAACTGTAGATTGTGTAATATTTATATGTATATTAGATGTATTTTTGTATTAACATTTAATGTTTTAAGAGTGCATGACGGAGCAGGATTTAAGATTAATGTAGCATATTATTTTTTTAATTTTACATCATCATTCCCAACTTCACTGGAGCCTTTCTATTTTTTCACAGAATTATATCGGTTTTTATACTCTAATGTTGAATGATATGGAGTAACACTACTAAGTTAATATTATTGTGTAATGGAAAATTGATTTATTTTAATTCAAATTAAATATTTGTAATGGGCCTTCTTCAAAATGCCTCTAAGCTCAATCATCACAACGTTGTGAGAGGGAGTAAAGAACAGAACAGTATTAATTTTAATTTTGAAGTTAAAATAGTTGGTTTATTATGTGATCAGGATTGGCTGAATCCTATGACATTGGTTTCCTGCAGTGGAAAACTCAGCAGGTAACTTTACTGGATGTTCCCTTGACCTGATGGTTTTGTAAGGGGCAAGGATCCTGTCTTGCTTTCATTTAGGAACTGTGTAGAGGAATTTGTATTTGACTCATTCCATGGATATGAGCCAGTGGAGAATACCTCTGGCTTGTGGAATGATGTATTTTGTTTCTAATGCCAGCTGCCAGGCTTGTCTACATAATTTGGGCTTTTGGGAAGATGGCTGGTCTGTTTTTTACAACACCCTGATAGAAACATTCCTGTGGTCCAATCTGGAGTTTACTATAGATCCCTTCAGAGTCCCTCATAGATTTAGGACTGTTATTCTAGACCATGTTTTTGGGTGATCACCATCACTGGTCTATAATTTACAATGAACAGGCAAAGTGAGGCAGGTGTCCATTTGGGAACTCCACACCAGACAGGTAATCGCAGTAAAAAATTCTCATCAACATGTTGTCTGCAAGACGTGCGCCTGCCCGCATGCACTTTGCTTGACCCTTACACTCAGATTCTGTGTGGGAGTGCTCAAGCAGCTCCACACGTCAGAAGAAAGCCAACTGCCATTTAAAAAGACCAACTGCTAAAAAGCTGGTTTTTCTGTTGCTGCACAATACGGAAACCCAGTGAAAAAGGAAGGAAGAGAGTCAGAGGCCTGTGATGGGAGCAGGCAGCTTACTGAGGCCACCTGCTCCACATTTACACTTGGAGCTTTTTTGTCAACAGAAAAGAGTGAGATCGCCCAGCAGGGCGTACCTTTCTGGTTCTGACCCACATGGTGTGAATTATTGTCAGCAGGAGCTGTAAAGAATCATTCAGAACTTTTGTTTACATGAAGAGTGTAAGAGATATGAGGTAAAATAGATGTCCTTGACTATACAGCTTTAAACAAAGTATTTACATTCAGAGATTCTGATAGGGTCTGTGGCATTCTTAAATACACTTTCTCTTTGGACTGATCATGCCTCTTTATGTTCTCAGCTCATTGGATGGTGTAATGTTCCATCTTAAAGTGTGTGTGTAGTTTTATTGCAAAGAGTTCAGTTGATGTCCTGCTCCTGGGGCCTTTGTATCTGAATAAACTAGTTTATATCAAGAAATTTGAGTTTTGGACACTACAGTACTTTAAATAGGGAAAGGCTCTACTGGTGCTGAGTGCCAACAGCAATTGGCAACTAAAATTGCATTGGGGCCCTAATGGGTCTGTATTTGCTACCTTAAGTTTATAGGCAAACAACTCTGATCTCTTTCTCAATCAGTGCAAGAACCCTTAAAGTCATTCAAGCCAACACTGTGATCCCTATTTACACCACAGTTCTGCTGGAGCACTTTCACTCTTCGCAGAAATCAATGCTCATCGAGGTCAACGGATCTTTGGACCCTGCATAGGATGAGGTACAACCATACAACAAACGTTCAATACACACTAATTAAGTTACATAGTCTGACCACTGTGGCCACACAAAGAAAACTCCAGGCGGGAATAAAGGTAAGGGATTTATTACAAAGTTAAGCTCAGAGTCATGTGGACAAATCACAAAACATAATTATAAACATACAGAATTACCAAGGGTGTTGACCAAAATGATGAAATAAGTTCAGGTAGACTAACATCAGGAGAACTTGCAATTTGACAAAGACTATGCAAAACATCAACAGGATAACTTGATGTACAGAGAATAAACGTTGCTCAGTTTTAACAAGCATCAAGGCAGTTAAAAGCATCAAAGTTCAATTTAGTGGAGCACCGGGAAAACCCTACAGTTTAGCCAAATTAGGGCACAATGTGTGAAGCGGTACACATGCAGGCAAAAATAAAAAAATGGCAAAAGGAATTTCGGAAAAGAAAATCTCTGGCAACCAGTAACTAAGGTGGGCAAACGTTTAGTAAAAAGGGAAAGCGTCAGCATGTCAGAAGCTCGATCAAGAGCCTTTTATCGAAGTTAGGAAGAAAATCTTGAAATCTCAGCAAGGAATTTCAAAGGGGAAATGCAGACAGGTAACCTCTCGAAGGGTTCAGCATGCAGGAAAAAAGGATTTTTCTTGGATCTCCAAGGATTCTTACCAAAGTCCAGCTAGGCATTGACATATTAAAGGTCATACAGCAATCTGATTTGGCAGGGCAGCAGTTAATTTGAGGTTAAAGGGGCAATATCCAATAGAAATCGATAATTTCACTCCAACTTGAAACAATTCAATACTTTCACAAGTCTGTCATGGGAACAGCATCCATCCGTGTTGCTCCACATGAAATTGAAACACATGTTTAAATTCCCTGTACACAGTTCAGGATGTTCTACATCAAAGGTCAAATTCATACAACTCTCTGTGTGTAAAACAATAGGTGTCTTATACCATACTAGTCTTCTCATGGGAGCAAAGCCCGAAAGAAAAGTACACATAGCAAGATGACTTGACATTTTCTGAACAATCACGAAATACAGGGCCCAGCAGGCCTCACTTGGGCAAATGCAAGTGAATTAAAACAGGACGTTTATACATTCAAATAAAATGCATTTTAATATGCATACTATATATTCTGCATTAATAAGTCTACGTTAGCATTGTAACTTCAAACAAAATGACTCTTAATACATTTTAGTCAGTATAACGCAGACTTTCATTTCTCTATTTTTGCACTCATATTTAAATCATTAATTTTTAGAAATTAAATAGCATTTCAAAAAGACTATTAGTTCAGATTCTAAATTCTAGCATAATATCAGTTTAATCCTTTAAACATTTAACTAAACTTCAGTACCACCTATGTCGAAGTCTACAGTCTAGAAGAATGAGCATTCAAATGGCTTCAGTGCATCACTCTGCAACCAACCATTAGTACTTTGCTTAACAATGCATAAACTGTCATATATCGATGATCACTGTGACATGAGGGGCAGCACTTAAGTTTCTGCGCCATCACATGTTTTAGTTCATGTTGACTGGAATGTGTCCCTAGTCTGAGGAGTGTTTCATGATGTTGTGTTTCTGTACATTTGCCTTTCAAGAACATGAGTCTTGTATAGTGCCTATTGCGAGCGAGTTATTTTTAGGTGTCTGTGACTTAATGGTGTGAATCGGTGTTCAGGACAGGACATAATTGAAAACTCTGATGTTGAGGCTGAGAGCATGTTTTTCACAATGTCAGTCACTGACTGAGAAAAGTGTTCAGGCTGTATGCTCAACCAATTCATAGCATCTCTGCAGATCTCTCTATGCCTTCAGTCCATTTTGCTGCACCCGTTTTGTTGAGCCTGCACAGAATCTTTTGAAAACATAACCTTTGTACTGTACAGCCCCCAATTTTTTTAAGGTGACAGGTGTCTCAACCAAATCACTCAGTTATTATCCCTCCAGGTTAGACTCTAGTCCACCTTTCAGATCTTTCCTAGATTCTTCCATCATATCTGCATGGCAGCCCTGCTCTTTTACGCATTCCTCCATAGTCTTTTACTGACATATTTTGATAAAAGGAGTTGCACATCACAATTAAAAATGTATGAAATCTTCGTCTACAAACTGACCTGGTCAAGCCCTTCACTCATGTCAGCGTGAAAGCACTTTTCTGGGCATCACTGTAGGGGTGACGTAAACCCAGTAGGAGAAACCTCCGGTTTGCCTAGTGCTAGCTCCCCTTCAGAATTTCATTTAAGTATGCAGAGTAGTCCAGTTATACCATTCACTCAGAGGTGCCCTGTTAGAAATGGGGTTTCTGGTTGGCTAGAATATGCACCTATTGGCAGGCAGAACCCACCACTCTAGTCAGTGTAAGGGAGCTACACACCCAGGATAACCCCTGCTCACCCCTTGGTAGCTTGGCCAGAACAGGCAGGCTATTCCCAAAGGCAATGTTTGTTTTTTGTTTTTTTGAAGAACCACAATTTATTGCACATTCTCAATGAGTGCACATGACAAAATGACAACTTGGCAATAGTAGTGCAACACAGATGAAAAGCAAATATTCATGATGCATATTTTGGAAATCCTATATATGTGCACATCTTTACATTTAAAGAAAAGCCATAATGCAGCAAAATGTACACACAAAAGCAAAGAAAAAAACCTGAAAGAAAAACTGGGACTTAGCCTTTCTGTGTTTTCAAACTATCATAACAAATGAAACTTCATGCAGTTTCACCATATTAACCTAATTAAAACCGACACAGGAAAAAAGAGTGCAAGCATTCCTCTTATGCACAGAGGCAATGTTTAAAGCATTTACCCACCACCACCACCACCGCAATCAGAAACAGACTTGTAGGTTGCATATGTTATGACAAAACACCCTCCCTGTGCATTAAGTTCAGATTCTGCAATATGATCATTATTCTAACAAGCTCTCCTTTAGGTAGGAGGTTAGGCCTCTCATATTAGGGTAGTAGGGCATATTACATCTCGTATGTCTTCTCTATGAATTGCAAGATGGTGGGGGTCTTTGTAATAATGACTCTTGTCTTCACAACTCTGTTCCTTGCATTATTCATTATCCTATTCATTGCAGCCCATGCAACTTATCACAAATTGCAGTCATTTTAAATAAAAACTATTGAAACTCTACTGCATCTTTATTATTGCCTGTGTTTGTATGAGACATGATATATCTGTGAGAAAGAGGTAATCTCATTTTAACCACGACACTCCCTGAGATGTCTTATTCTTGAGTCCATGCGTAAAGGCTGCCACAAATCACCTTTTACTATTGTGTTTCTGGTGAGGTGCTGCTAGTGAGCCGGTAAGGTTGGGACAACAGTTACAATTTGTTGTAGGAAAGGCGTGGTCGCCTACAAGAAAAAGTACTGTTATCCTTTAACCAGCTGTCTTGCCTAGAGCAAGAGTCCAAACTACGACAATATCACATCAGGTCATGAAATGCAGCAGAAACACCGAGGGACCAAAACATAATAGTGAAATGCAGAACATAAAGCAATCACCCATTAACACCTTCCACACGAAGGACACAGCGCATCTGCACTCCTTTTACAGGTTATACAGTAACTCTGTCCATCACGTAGGGAACAGACATAACTGTGCGCCTACTTGGGTGAATATGGCACTCCTCCTCTTGCTACTGCAACAACTGCCTCGCTGAAGAAGCGGCAGAGGAGAAAAGCAGCCGGTTTACAGCCTTTTCACTGAAGGTGTATGGCTCACATCGCTCACTCTGTGCTGAGGTCATAAGAGTGTAGCTTTAGCACACGCTACTCACAGTTCCACACGCTGCTCCTCAGCACAATAAAGTGCTCCTCATGCTCTACTGACCTGGAGGGGAAAAACACATCCTGGAAAGGTCACTTTGTAAGCAAACAGGGAGGGGAGACACCACCTGGTACCTGGAGAACAACTGGGGAAGCACAGAAGCCGGGGACCAGCAGCAGGCCAGCACATACGGGTCCTTGGAATAAAGCAGCAGTTGTTGTGGCCCAGCAGGCCACAGGTCAGCACAACAAGCAGGTCAGTTCTAATGGTGGTACCTCCTAGCAGCATAACAGTTCCTCCTTCTGGCAGTGTGGCATCTGTAGGGCCAGAAGCATCTGGTTACAAGTCCATGTAGAGCCTAAAAACATGAGGCTACAGCCCTAGTACTTGTACTCAAAATGTCTTTCTTCTAGGGGCACTTCAAAAGAACATTAGAAGTGCATAACACCCCCTTTTAACCCCTGTCCTGGCTCCAGACATCAGTAGGGGGTAAAACAAGCCCTTTGTGTCACAGCACAGCCTATACAAATGTAAGTGTACCCCGCCTTTGCAATCATTAGTGGGTCATGGCCATCAACATATCTAGTAGATCTATATAGTCTTGGAAACGTGTTTAACACAGTTTTCCAACAACACCCATTTCCTCCACATCTTGATATACTATAGCCATTTCTCCCATCACTATGCCTGATATCATAAACCTGCGCCACCAGATGAGCTACGTTCGACGCCAGCAAAGTCCTACTCACTGCTCCGGTAGTTCCACCTCAAGACCACCTTTGTGACTCATCCTGTGTGTTTGTTGGTAGGTGAAGTTAAGGTTTCTATCTGCAATCTGTGTGCCTACTTTTCTTTCCCAAAGGTCACTTTCTAATTAGTTTGAAGTTAATCATGTAAAGATACGATCTGTTCAATAGGAAAGGCTGTGTTGATGTTTTATACTTTCCTTTAGCATTTCAAACACTCTGTCTTGTATTGTCTGAAGGTTTGGTGTCTGCTTCCAAGAAAAGTGTGACTTATGTCCTGGACAATGAGAAAGGTGGAAACGCTGCAGTAATTGTAATTGGAGGAGCAGAAGAGGCTTTAGATGCACATCCTGGAAATCTATCATTGAACATCCTGAAGAGAAAAGGATTCATTAAAGTTGCTTTAAAACGTGGGTATGTTAATGTGGTAGTTTCTTAATACGTCCGTCAAGATAATTTGATATAAAATTGCTGGGCATAGCAACAATCTCACATCTTGAGCATCTGCAATCTCTTGTATCGATGTCTGTTGCAATATCAAATTATCTAATTGAACACTCTGTGGGTATTGAATAACCAGGTGAATTATTTGTATACCTTTGTGTGAACTTGCCAGGATAGACCTCGAAGAGATTTGATTCATGCTTTTTCTTGTAATATAGTAACACATCAAAAAGCAAATGGTGACATTTCTAAACATTGTAGAGCAATCATTGTTGAACCAGATTAAACAGGATTTTTTTAACAATTGTCCTCATCATTTTTTCAAGGTTGTTTGGTATCTTATCATGAAAATTGTCTGCTGGATATGGACTATTATGGCTACTTCCATACAGGAGGAGGGGATTAAAAAACATTCTTCATCCATTGGATAAGTGCAAATGGTGGTCATAGCAGATTTATAAAAAAAGGTTATTGTATAAAATAAATAGGAAATAGTATATAATTTTTTTTTACCTATATGCTGTCAAATAATTGTAAGCGCCCCACCATTTGTTTTTGTTTTTTTGTTCTTTTACATAAGAACTTCTCATATTACTCCTGTCGCATAAAAATCATTACTATTTGGTTTCAGGGACAGCTTTGCTCTACCTTCCATTTTGGACAAGGTGTAAATGCTTTTTGTGGTCTACATATTGGAAGATAGTGTTAAATTGATGGGTGTAAATATCTGACAGATAACAAGGGTCATCAGATATCTCCATGCTTCAATATTGTCTTTTCCTTTTATAGATCATTATTTTCAGGTGTGTTAGTCCTGTTGGTTTTCGTAATGAAACCAAGACAGCAACTTTGGTCCTAGATAGATTTAATTGATTATTCTACTGCATTTACTGTCGGCAAGCACATAATTTCTTTATTAAGAGGAAGTAAGCAACAATAATAACAGTGTGGCCTCAGATTTTGGTTCAGGTTCTCAACAAGGTATTTTGGAAAGAAAACCCATTCTTTATGCCTTGGACTTAGTAGTGTTCTGTGCAACTATGGATAGGTTTCTCCTTTAGGGACTGTTCACTATCACACACTGGGCTAAAATGAAATATGAAGCCGGCATTTGAAAAGTTAGTATGTCTGGTGTTGGCAGCTAGCATTTTGGCTTTGACAATGCTTGTTTTGATTTGTCCATGCTTGTTTTCTCATGGTTTTTGCAAAATATTGTTTGGTAGCTGATTACTCAAGCTCCCTATGTAGGCAGACCATGAAGTGAGTCGGAGGAAGAACAGAAATAGGAATAGAAAGTTTAGCCGTCATCATGGATTGTGTTAATGACAGACGTAATGAAGATGGATAACAAAGATGGTGGAAGCAATGTTGTTTTGGGCACAACAAAATGTCACTTCCTGTTTTGGTAGAAGGAGAAATTGGATAGTCTGGGAAGGATGCCATCTTGGGCCTGGTGCCTCTGTAAGAATCAGGAAATGATCAGAGCTAGTCAGTCCAACTTTGCCATGTCATCCAGTAAATTATGGAAAAACCCCTGAATGTGACATTTGATGAGTCCTTCCAGCAAGTCATATTTGAAAGGAGTCATTCTCAGTTATGCAGAGGGAGGGATACATGTCTTTACCACCCTACACACGTATCTTTCCACCACCCTGCCGTGCTAAACACACAGTATAGTGGTCATAAATCTCTGATTTTTGCACCCATTGCTCTTGTTCACCCTTACTTCTGGCAACTCTGACACGGAAAGGAGCACCAATTATGTCCAACAATCAAAACATGACCAGAAATAGACAAATCCTCAAACTTTGAGTTTAATGGCTTCACTTTTGGGCTCAGGGACAGGTATCAACAAAAAGTAAGGTATGTGCAGTTAATGCCAATGGAGCATGGTCTTCATAAATGCATGCATAAAGATTAATGGTGCCTTATTTATTGCAAGCTGTGCTATGCAAATCCCATTAACTACATGTTGGACCTGGCCTTCTTTTGCAGGGTTAGAGCTTAACTTTTTCCTTTCTATTTTTTTCTGACTTGTTTTGGTTGGCTGTAGGACTCTAAGCACTTTACCACTGCTAACCAGTGCTAAAGTGCATATGCTCTCTGTCTGAATTGTATTGGTGATTGGTTATCCATGATTGGCGTATTCGATTTACTAGTAAGTCCTTAGTACAGTACACAGTGTTGGCCCAGGGCCTGTAAATCGAATGCTACTAGTGGGCCTGCAGCACTGGTTGTGCCAGGCCCAAACCTTCCCTTTTATTACCTGTAAGTCACCCCCTAAGGTAGGTTTGAGGCAGCCCCATCGGCAGGGCGCAGTGTATTTAAAGGTAGAACATGTATGTGTGCTTTACAAGTCCTGATAGTGAAATACTGCTAATTTCAGTTTTCACTATTGCAAGGCCTATCTCTCCCATTGGATAACATGGGGATTGCTTTAAAAAATATTTTAAGTGTAACTTCCCACTGGGAGCAGAGAGCTATGGACCCTGCGGTCTTTGAACTTGCAATTTAAAAATACATCTTTTTGTAAAGTTGGGTTTTTAACTGTACGTTTGAAAATGCCACTTTTAGAAAGTGGGCATTTTCTTGCATAACCATTCTGTGTCTCTGCCTGTCTGCTGAATACACGTCTGGGTCAGGATGACAGTTGGGCTGTTTGTGTATTCACTCTAGACAGTCACACAAAGGGAGCTGAGGTGTGCCCTACATCTCCAGATGGCCCATCACCAGGCTTGATGGGTCTTCCTGAGCTAGAGTGGTGGGAGGAGCTGACACTTGCACCTGAATAGGGCTGTGCCTGTCCTCACACAGTGCAGTCTCAAACCCTCTTGTGTGTTTCTGAGGACAGGACAGGGAAAAGCATAGTCTTGTGCACTATAAAGACTTCTCTTTGAAGTTTGCCTAATACAAAGAAAGAAATGGGCATAAGAACTGGACCTCTGTCACATATAGTTAGTACACTTGTGGACTGAGGACATTCTGCCAGGAAGAAGAGCTTGGAGGCTGTAGGAGGGACTGCCACTCTGCCTGCTGCTTATGTCCTGGGAGTGGAAATCTCAGGGCCATCAAAGACTTCATCTACCAGCGCCTGGGCTCTCTTGCTGAGAGTCCTGACTTGCCACATAGTGCCAAATCCAGTTCCTGGGCCCTTGGCTCTGGTGCAACTAAAAATAAACTAAGCACATCAACTCCAGAGCGACTTTGAAACCTGCGCCGCTCTGCGAATGTGCACTGCTGACTACACTGGAGCCGTGGCTCCTGCTGAGTGTAAGGGACGCAGCCTGCAACATAGGCCTGATGCTGCTGCAGTGCCTCTGAAGTCCCATCACAGCGTTAGTCCCAAGTGCCGTGTCACTGACGTCCATGACTGCCGACTCCACCGCAGCACCTGTGGCCCTGTGGTTTGATTGCGACACCGGCAGTTCGATGCCTCACATTTTGACCTGCTGAATTCATCAACCACACAGGGTCATAAGGAACCAACGCCTCGCCACCGAAGCTGCATCACCTCCCCTGCAACCATAAGAAAGCAATGCCTCACCTACCCCGCCAGCAGTAAGGAACCGATGCTGCACCGGATTCAGTGTCACATCACCTCCCCGATTCTGTGCAACACCTTTGTTTCCTCATCGTTTTCCAAGGTACTGTACCTGTGGTCCGTGTGACTCTCTGACCGGCCGGCACTCCCCTGTAAGTGGCGTCGGACTGTTGGGAACAACTGCGTCAAGATGCTGTGATTGCTCCTATTGGAGCTATTGTAATCTATGAAAATGTGTATCTTTACTTCTGTGTGTTGAATTTTTGTCATTTTGGTCTTGCTCTACTCAGATAAAATTGGTTATTTTACTAAATTGCTGTGGAGTACCTTTATGATGTTTTGAGAGAGCGAGAGAGAGAGAAAAAAGAAGAAAAAAAAAACACACACAAATACTTTACACAATACCTCTGAGATAAGCCTGACTGCTCGTTCCAAGGGGGTTACTGTGTGGCTCCTTTATCCTGACTAGAGTGAGAGTCCCTACTTGGACAGGGTTCAAACCACTGCCAACTAGAGACCTCATTTCTCACGAGACACAAAAGTTGATGGGACAAATGCTTGCCCAAAGTGTAAAAACTGGCAGCCTTTAGCGTTATCATTCCAACACATCTTTCTTTTGCCCACCAAGCCACCTCAGTTTGGACTCGGCAAAATGGAAATCAGTCTTGAACCTGCTCCAATAGGAATAGCTGTTACGGCTGGTAATTTTAGGAAGGAGGGGTTTAGGTGGGAATCACACTCACACTTATTCATTCACACATGCATGTATGCACGCACATCCATTCACAACACTCATCAACATTCAAACATACACCCATGTACCAAACATTAATTTAAAAACCACACACACACACACTTACTTACCTTGAGCTCGGAGGTCCGTGGAGGATTGGGACTGCTGCCTTCCCCCTCTGGCTGACCTTGGGTCAGCCAATGAGGGAAGGCACCAGTCCCAACTTCGTCATAGAGTGGGATGGGATTCGTGAGACTTCTGACCCCTCCCCACTCTGTGACAAGGTGTCACTGATTGACATTTGCCCTGGGCGCTTCAGGGATTAAACCTGAAGCGCCCAGGTCGAAGTCAATCGGTGACGCTTCCCCTAGTAACCGAGGGGAAGGGTCGAGGCACCTTTGCTGAGCTGAAGAGGTCACGTCCATAGGAGCTGTGACTTAGCCCAACAAAGTTCAGCTCAGGCAGCCAGGCGTTTGCGCAAATCGTGCATGTCTCGCTCCTGGCTGCCTAATCTGAACATGAAGAGTGTATGCCAGGCTGACCTTGGCTCAGCCTGACAGACACTCTTCATGAGGGGCAAAAGGTAGGGGGGCGTGGCTTCTCCGCCCTAAAGGACGAGCTGCGGCTGAAGAACAGTCCTTCCCAGCTGCCAAGCCACGTCCTCCCTGAACCCGAAGTGATTGCCAGTGGTTACACTAATTGCAAGAATTCCTTTCACCGTCTTTTCTGTTTTTGCTGTAACACCCTAAATGGAAAGGGTATGCCCCGAAGTGGGCTCCGTGCTCACTGTGCCACTGGAACCAAGCTACACCTGACTTATGAGTCCCAGTCATGCGAAACCAGTTTTGGGATGCTTGTGTTCCTGTTCAGAGGATCTCGCTTTTAGAAGAATAGTAAATCCTTTGGACATATGCATCAAAATAACACTCCTAGATCTTTATATTCAGAGACAGTGCTAAAAATAGAGGGATTGAAGCTGGGAGTGAGGGTATAGTTTTTTAAACAGGCAAGCATGATAGCTAAGTGACTTCCCAGAAATGGGGTACTAATATCACTAATTTGTTTTTATAAAATTAGAATTTGCTGAACAACGTAAATGCATCCTGAAGTCTATGCACGGTATTTCTAATGATGCCAAACTGGTTGGAACACACCAAGCACAGTTTTATTAAACGTCCTATTGCCTTAGCAGCAACCGACTACATGAATATTGATTCTCCCCACTCTATGCTAAAGTCATCTGGGGATGACGGGACAAACTAGTTATATGAACAACAGCATACTATTATAAATGAATGTGGTACAGCAAGGTAGCGGAAGGAAGGTCATTGGAAAAGATTCAGGCCCTCATTATTACTTTGGCGGTCTTCTTAAAAGACCGCAAAAGCCACTACAGCCAGCATACCGCCAGTGCTAGCGGTATGCTGCCCGCCCTATTAGGAGTTTTCTGCTGGCCCAGCGGAAAACTCACCACAACATTGACTCAGGCTTCTAATCGAGCTGGCAGCAATGTTGTGGTGTGTCGGGTGCGACAGCACCCATCGCGCATTTAACTGCCCATAATTCGGGCAGTAAATTGTGCGACAGGGCTGTCCGTGGGGGGGCCCTGCACTGTCCATGCCGACGCCCCCTTTCCGCCAGCCTTTGCATGGTGGTGAGATGTTTTTATATGCAGTTACCCAAAGGTAGGGAAAAAGCAATGAAATAGCAATTTTTCCTTTTTTTTATTCATGTCTTTGACACTCACTGACTCTGTCCCATGCCACTCAGTAGTACCTCCTCACACTATTTATGGACTTCAACTGCTGCATATAAATGAAGACAGCCTATAAACTTGCCTTTCCTGCTTCCAGGCTGTCTTCATTTACATCTAATTGCAGAGCCATTTGCGCCCTCTTGGGAACACGTCCACGTCCTCCCAGGGGGATGCACCCCACAGTTTGAAACCCTCTGCTCTACAGAATGAGATGCCTTGGATCTGGGAGTTATTGTTAATGTGCTGGAGGAGGGGCTCCAAAAGAGATCAAACAGAAGAGATGATAAGGGATATCCCTGTCGAGTACCCCTACAGATTTGGACTGGTAGTGATGAGTAGTCATTGATTCTGATTTTTTGTACAAAGGTGGCAATAAAGTGCTTAGATCCAAAGTCTCATCCTTTCGCCCAGACCAATGATCCTGAGTATCTCAAAGAGCATTTCCCAGTCAACTCTGTCAAATGTCTTCTCAGATTCTAGAGATAGAAGGATCTTCTTGGTAATGTCAATGAGGTATATGGCAAGTTTAGATTTATCGCTTGTAGTTCATTTAATTATGAAGCATCTCTGATCACAGTGTATTAGGTTGAGAATCAGTTTGCCTAGTCGATTGGCCAGGACTGTTGCAAAGAGTTTTAAATCGAGATTCAGTAAGGATATCGGACGGTAAGATGGACACAGCATCGGGTCCTTGCCAGATTTGGGTTTTAATGTGATAGTTTCTTCCGTCATGCTTGTGGATGTTCCTTATTCTGCTGTCAAAGTATTAAAAGGAGCTGTAAGGACAGGGAGAAGATACTGGGCGAATCACTTGTAAAAGAGTGAGGTGAATCTGTCCGGCACCAGGGCTCAAGAGGGCTTAAGTTGGTAAATGGCAGTCAGGGTCGGCTGCTCATATCGGGGAGTCAAGGTGTGACGCCTGAGTTAATGAGTCGTGGTAAGGAGATGACGTTCAACAATGCCCCTCGATGTCCTAGGGTAGGAGGCTCTGCACTTAGAGAGATTGGTAGAGGGGCTGAAATGCTTGGAGTTTACTCTCTCTATGTTGGTGATGTAGTCTACCTTAATATCATCAATGTGTCTACGGGGCTGTTGGGCCTGGAGATTTGAGCTAGCAATGTGCCAGGTTAATTCCCCATCTAGGAGAAGCGCGCCTCCACCTGGGCTAGGACATAGTTATCTCTGTCTAGTTCTAAGGTACATAGTTGGCCCCGTATCGTCAGGACTTTTCGCCAGTTTTAATTGGGGGGGGGAGGATTCTTTATGCTGCTATTTGAGGGTTGTCACTTTGGTAGATAGTTGGAATCTAGTGAAGTCATGTATGCGTTTTGAGTCTGGATGCCTCTTGGATGAAGTGTCCCTGAGCGACCGCCTTAAGGGGATCCCAAACAGTACACTTGCCGACGTCCGCTGTGTCATGGGCCACATAGTAAGTCAGTGTTTTCTGGATCATGTTCACAGCCACTGGTCACGAAGATGGGAGTCACTGAGGCACCATGTTGCCTATTGTGGTCTCTGCCCCCCACCCCGCATGTTGCCTGTCCTGGTCTCTGGCCACCTCCCAGCAGATGGTCAGCAAGTCCAGGCCATGATCTGAGAGGGTTTGAGGTACTGGTCTGCCTCTAGTATTGTGTGTTCTAAATGTTTATCTGTTAGGAATAAATCGATGTACAAAGCCATTCTCAACCACCATTATGTCCACATCCTCGCCCAAAAATTTTGTTTAGGTATTGTCATAAATTCACTAACTAAACTTTGCCTTCATGTCAGTATATTAAATTCATCCCCATTACATACTGTAGGTAATTCAACCTCTGTGGACTTCTATCCCACCAGAGAAAAAAGGCACACCAATAATACAACTAAGACTAATAGTAACACTAGCGAGAAATTAAAACTAACAATTTTACAGCATTTCCTGTAAGCCAATTCTATCAAAATCAAAAAGAAAACTTGGAACTACAAAAGGCCATTTTTTTCCAAATCAATAATAGAACACTTTTCAAAGTAATAATCAAAATAGACGTTTCTTAACTCTCTTGGTCTGTTCATATTCTTAAACTCTTTTCTTCATCTGAAATCTTCTGTGCAATTTAAACTTTATTTACCCCTATTAAAACTTCTCAGAAGTTAAAAGTAGCTAGTCTTGCTCAATTTCAGAAATAAATTGGCAACAGTTTATTGGACTACAGACCTCCGTATCTGGCTCCTTCTAATTCTTCTTCTTCAGACACAGATGTAAGATATGCCCCTTCAAGTGAAGCATATTTTCTGTTTGGAATTCTCTTTCTTGATAGTCCTAAAGCACCCGGTGCCTCATTCTCACTGTTCTTTTGCGCCACTTCTAATTATTCCAGGCTCTGCTTTGACTTCATCTTTTCATTCTGCCAGTGGTTTCTTCTGCAGGTTCTTGTCACTGTCTTTGATATTTCGATACTTATATCTTCACTTGTGACTTCTGCTGAGTCTTCTTCACTCATTGATGAACTAGTGTTTCGATCAGCATCAGCAGCTCGACTCACTATGAACTGCTTTCCTCCTGTTAGGGTTTTAGAGCCTCGAATCTTCATCTGAAATCCTTAATTGGATGGATCAGACTACTTCCTCTTGCTGCCACTCGTAGGTTTGTCAGCTGTTCACTGTGACCCTCAAATTGAAACAAGCCACTGGCACTGTTTACCAAGATGTTCACCTTCCATTTCATCGGGAACTTCACCAGTTTATAAATTTTCACACACAACTCCCCCCCCCCCCCCCCAACCCCCCAGATTTCCCAGATCCACAGAGCAATTTGATCTTGACGCTGTTAATCTATGGCTGTTGTCATCTTCATCCATGCCTTCCCTCATCTCGTGTGGGTGGTGTAGATCCTTTTTGGGAATCCAGCACAATTCACAGTAGGGTTACTCACAAACCCAACATGGAAAAGGTCTTTTTAGTGTTCTTGGAGAAATCTCTTGCAGACATGTTTTCAAGAGAATCCAAACACCTGGATTTAGGGGATGTTATGGAGTTTTGTTTGAAAATGCTGTTGCCAACTTCATCCTATGTGGAACAGATTTCACCATATCAGCCAGACCTTTGCAGCAATCTAGTACAATGTCATCAGTTATTGAAACAAGTGTAGCTGATGAAGTGTAGGCCAAATCTCATATATCTGCCCATTAAAGATTCATAAGGCAAAAGACCTGTCTTTTGTTGTCTGCTGTACTTCTGATACACATCAGGACAAGAGGTAGAACATCTGCCCACTTCACACTAATGGATACACTTTAGTCAACTTGTTTTTGATGGTCCCATACATCCTCGCCACAATACCAGATTATTGATGATGATGACTACAATGGAACCCTTGGTCAATCTGGAGAACTGTGTAAATCAAAGTCAAAATTTCATTTTTAAGATGAGAATCACGGTCCATCCTAATAGAGCTCGGTATGCCAAAATGAGGTATCTATTCCCTTAACCAAAGCTGGCAACTGTCTTGCTGTCTGATCTTCTGGAGGGATAGGTCTTGACCCATTTAGAGATTAAGCAGAAAATCACAAAAAAATATACTTAAAGTCGTTTCAAACTGGCATCATCATGAAGTCTACCTGACGTTTTGTAAATGGACCCTCTGATTTGCCATTGTGGTTCATCAGAAATAGTCTTATTTCCCTGATTATTTCTCTGACATATCTTCTGTGACCTTTCTGAAATTGGACCAATGCTCACTTAAAGTTCTGGGCGTGGCATCCGAACCCACATGTGACTGTCCATGCAAGTATCTGGCCACACAATACAACATTGAGTCTGGTATGATAAACGTATTTATACTCAAGAGTGATCCACACATCTTTGGTAATTCTGTTTTAAACCTAACATTTCCCACCTTCGTTTCTCATCCCCTGGCACTTCCTCGTGAAGATCCGTCAGTTTGCTCAGGGAAGTCTGTATTTGATTTAACAAGAAACATTTGACATTTCCTTGAATGTTCAACAGAACTCTCATTTGATTGATTTGTCCAGACTTGTACTTTGCTTATTTGATCTCATAGTTTCAGTCTCAAAAGCACAGTATCCCATGAATTGGTCTGCATATTTATTTCTAAGCATGACCATATCTTTTCCAGCCTTACAAACAGTAAACTTGACCACTACAATTTCTTTTGGAAGTTAGATTGCTTGGAACAATCCAAGGATATTGAGAACCATTGCTGATGGGAGTTCCACAGTATATCATAAATCCCCTTTGGGACCTCAACTGGCCAAAGTCAAACTACTCCATGCTGACTGTCCATATAGATTCACATTCAGATCTTCTGCAAGGCAACAAGTTGTTGTCTGTGTAATTAACTCTGCCACTTATGCTGAAGGTACATTAGGCAGGTATGATGATGTTGGGTAGGCTCTCCTTATTCTAATGAGACTGCTGGATTTTGAGCGGCAGAATTGCCTGTGGTGTGGGAGACTGAGTCTGACCCACTACAGGTGACACCTGTCGCCCCAATCTGAGTTTTGCTCCGGCTAACTAGCAGTGCCTCATCTCCAGCCAAGGGCGGAATGATTGTCAGCCAAGCGCATGACATAATTGATTTCTCAGGGAAACCGTTGTCACTCAGGTCTCATCTGTTTCTCTCAGTTACATTAGTATCACATACACAATGACAATCAGAGGCAGTATATGTTTCTATAATGTTTTAATGAAGCGACTGCATCTTAGATAGCAAAGCATGGGCTGCAATAACCAGGACGATACAGCATGACAAGATTAAAATTGTGACAAGAAGAGTAAAGCATAGAAATAAAGCTACCATGTTGTCACTAGAGTCAATAGACTAAATCCTACCTAGGCTATAATAGAGCACAGCGTGTTAAGCCCCAATTCTGCCCTTCAGGTTCCCCTGGGAAGACATCATGCCACATGACTGAGCAAAGGCCTGAAGTCTGCATAAGCAGCTGTAGCGAAGCATTCGGCAATCAGCATACAGTCCTGGTTCTCTGGCTGGAATCTCCCTCTAACGTGTAAGGGACAGCAAAGTGTTTTTATAATAATACAGCTGATGTTCCCTAAGTAAGGATGTGTGTTTTCTGTGAATGTCAGAGACAAAACATTATACCACGTTCACCAGCAACCTATCGTACTGCAGCCTTGGAAGAAGCACAGAGTGAGCAAAAATGTCTTGTTTGAGAACAGAGTGCTGGCCTAGGCAAAAAAAGTTAGATAGAAGAAATAAAACAAGACCGTAAAAGTGGTTACTGTAACAATAATAAAACGAAGCCGAATAAAATATATGTAGATTAAAGTGCACAGCAGCAGGCCTAGTGTGTTAAAATAATGTGCATGGAGCTATAACTAAAATGGCTACACAACAATGATGGGTGAATTTCAAAAATAGAACATACTCCATAGACCACCTTCAGGCTCCCCAATGGTCTCTCAAACAAAAAACATCTACAAACAAAATCAGATCAGCCATTTTGAGAAGAATCTTTTGATGTCTTGTTGTGATTTGGTACATAACCGTGTGACGTTCACACAGTCATGCTTAGGTTAATCATAACTCCACCCTTTATCTTTAGTCCTATCTTGAACAGGAAGCAGAGCTGTAGGATTAAGAAAATTACATCTTTTGATAGAGATGTTCTCAGCCACCAACCTCACTTGTTCATATCTAATATGACTTATATCATATGCCTAGTCCGGGTAGAGGTCAGAAAAACCACAAGTGAATGTGGAACAAACACAATTAGTGTATGTCCCATCACGGTTCCTTCACTTTGTTCAGTTTGAATGCTAAAGGCCATGACAGATTTTCAGACAGCTAGGAAGAGCTACCGCTACTGGATCGAACACAGCTGACTAAGAAGCTATTGGCCTCATGATTCCCTCATGTTTTGGAGTCAGAATTACCAAGTCACACAGCCTTTCATAACAAAATGTATAGACCGTTGTATTGTAATCAGGCATTCCAAGGGCCAGGTGCATTGCATAATTTCTCCCTCAATCCCAAAAGGCCTCTAAGCATTTGTCATCAGATGGCACCGGATCTCTCATGTAGCTGTGGGTTAGCCTTATTAAGGGCTTCACAATCAAGGAGCAGTTTGGAATCGACTGACAACAGTAGCCAGTGCCTTTTGTTAGTACTGGGAACAACTGAACTCTTCAATCTTGCAATTTAATTTTAAACAATGAGACTTCATTTTGAGTTTCAATTGCAACATAATACAGTGTCCAATAAATAAAACAGTTCATCTTGCAAAACAAGTCCCTGCTCAAAAGATTAATAGGATTTGAATCATATAATATGAATTGCTGATTATTCTACATTGATCCTACAGGGTCATCTGCAGTAACCTAGTTAACATTGTGATTACTGCTAATGCCGAAAACTTAGATTTCTCTTCTCGAAAGGGATAGGTTTGAAACCTCCATAGAAAAAACTGTAAAGTGGATTGCTCTTGCGTCTGTCTAAAATGACACGGGGTTACCATTCACCTCACTGGCTCCATAAGGGCCACTTTAGTCTACCTCCAGGACTGCACCAAGTAAGTAATCCTTCTCCCCCCTCAGTCACCATCATTGGGAATTAATTTCTGGAGAAAAGTGAGGAAAATTATTATTAAGCACCAATGGATTCTGCTGATACCCTGGACTAAAAGTAATTTTGTTTCTCATGATCTGCTGTATCACTGGAGCTATAGACATATTTATACAGAATTGCCCTTGATTTTGCACATGCTGCACTGAAACTGGTTGGGCTGTGGTTAACTGTCTGCATTTGGTTCACATTTTGTTGCATCTGAGCAACAAAATTATTCTGGATTCTGTATGCCCTTGTGATTCCAGTGCTTGTTTTTACAGCAGGATGGACAAGCAGTGCTCTGTTTCAGTGTATCAATAATTGCTTTCATTCTGGAATATTCACACAACTGCATCTGTATTGAATAATTTCCTGTTCTCACACTTTGCATCGAATGAGCTTCATTCATCCAGAATTGTCGAGTTACACAAGACCTAAAATAATGACTTATTATTTGAATCTTGCTACGTCTTTAAAACTGCTTCGTTTGAGCAGAATAACTTCTCCTTAACCCTTGTCTGCTTAGCATCAGACCAATCATACTGTATTTGGCATACTTCAGGATCCCAATGATACTCTTATTCTGCCAACACATTACACTCTGCTAAATATCCAAACTCAGCTCAGGACGCAAACACAAAACAAAAGCAAGTATTAAACCGCTCATACCTTCTTTCTGAACTCTGTTCCTTAAAAATCTGTACTTGTCAGCAACTGTCTCAGATGAAGCATTATTAGTCGCAACTCTCGCTGGTTCTTCAGTCGGCCAAGCAATAGCAACCTTACATTCAGTTCATAAATAGTCTGGAATAACTAGCTCATATATTGCATCCAAACCAGTCCATAGCATTTTCACATTTTTCGTCAATCAGTGCACTTTACCATTTCTGAAGTTTACCACGCAATTTTGGATAATTTGTTATAAGTCATAAAGATCACCTTTCTTCCAAGGCACATGCACATAATTCCCTTCATGTACTTCTCTCAAAGGAAATTCTGCAACTGTCTCTACGTCAAAATCGCTAACAGACTCCTTTGTTTTCTTCCCCGCCTCAGAAGCTTTCTTTTTAATAGTAACCTTCTTCTTCCACCTTCCTCTATAGTTCTTAAAATCCCTCCAGTGCTTTATTCTTTAAACAAGGTCCTTAATGTGAGCTCCTAAAGTCACCAAACCCTATTTCTTATATTTCCTTGTTGGACCAATCCCTTTTATAATTTCTATGTACAGTCCTTACTGATGTCAAACTTCCATTCATCAGCTAGTTATGTATACTTATGTGCCTCATTTGCACACCTTGCTGCTGCTCTAATTAAATATCTCTGTTCATCCATATTAAGACACCTGTCTTTATCTGTTGCTCCCCTGTAACATTTCTCCAAATGCAATCTTTAAAAGCTCTTTATTAATATCTTTATCTAGGAGACTGAGCAGAAACTGTCAGAACTGGGCAGACAACAGTATTATCACTGCTGGTACTTGGCAAAGTTTATAATTTATTATCAGGTGGGTTACTCAATGATGTACCTGTAACTGCAAGGTCAGTCAATACATGTACCTGTACACTTGTCCCATCTCCCACTATACCCATGTCGGGTACCGTAGAAACCTGCACCCGTCACTGCATCATGTCAGTGTATGGAGGAGGTCTGGAATTTAACAGATTATTTAAGTTATCATTCTCATCCTGTTCTTGACTCTGCTTCTCTCTCTCTCGCTCAGTGTCTTTCTTTTTGTCTGTTGTTTCCTTGACTACTGTAGAAAAATCTTATTCATTCTACCATAGTCTCCTTTAACATCTCTCCTCATGATCCGACTTGCCCTGTAACCATTGTGTAAATTAAGCCTTCACCTACTTCTTTTTCTTTAACATCTTCTCTGTAGATGTTTGTTTCTATTTATTCAGTGTCTCTAGCTGTGTAGGTCTAGATGTAAGCTTCTTCATGGTTTGTCTCAAGAAATCTAGCTTTGCAATATTACCAATAGCCTCCAAAGGAAATTTCAAGCCCCTGTCACCAGAAGTGTTCATGCCAGTCGATAATCTAGGTACACGTATAGAGCCCAACATTCATTTACATCTTGTATGCAGGAGACCTCTCTGTAGGTATTTTCTGTCCCTTCATAGCTGGTCCACTATCGGCTTTAAGCTTTTTCAATACATCACCCATTATTCTCACTCAGAATAATCCAAAAACCACACAAAACAAGCTTGCACATAAAATCCAGTCGCAGTGCGGCTATGCCAAAGATCCACCAATCACAGTGCAGCTTTGACGGTAACCAACCAATGACAGCATAACTTTCTGGTGATGTCTCACCCATACTAGCACTATTCCTAGACTGAATAACAAAATTGCAGCACACCTTTTTCATGAATGGGATAACAATTGTATAGCCTTTCTCAATGGATGTACACTATTAAACCTCAATGAATATTGTCTCCTTATCCCAAAAAGGAGAAAATCGGCAAATTAGAATAAAATGAATGACAAATGAGAAACAACACTAGCATAGCCGCAGCACTTCTTAAACAATCCATACTAAAGCTGGTTCCTGTCCAGTAAGAATCCACCTCTTGCTAATGAATTTATCTTTTATACCAAAGAGCAAATTACAACCACCTAATTAGACATCCAAAATCCTTATTAGTGTGTATGCAGCGCCTCGCAAAACATGCAACCTTTAATGCACACAATTTCAATAGCAATATCTCCAGATCTAGGATTTCGACAACTCAAATTACCAAACCAACCAATGACAAAACCAAGACTACTTCAACGAAAATACTAAGTAAGAAAAATATATTGAAATCACTGTGATCAAACCACCAACTGAACCCCATTCAAAATCGCATAACCAAAAACCTCACATGCAGCATAACAATATGTCATGCAATACAGACTACACAACACTTCAGTAACACATGAGAACACACACTATCACCAGAATAATTTCTCCCTATTCACACTTAAAATGTAAAATGTCCTAGCTTTAGTAATGGAAAGTTTCAATTCTGTTAAGGACATAGAGGAGATGACTATGCTCACAACAAAGAAAACTACCTTTCCTAAGATGCTATAGGAAAGGAATACACAAGAACATTGAACCAATCAAATATCAGCACTGTAAGTTCATATAAGTAAACCGCTCCTGAGACGCTTCTTCTTCCTTGAGTGCGACTGGATGAATCATTCTGCATTTTTCACCTTTATTGGATTCCACAACAAAGAAGAAAAACCATATAGATAAAATGAGTGGCATGATCTAGACATCAATAGCCATTACATTTCTTGTAGAACCTAGAGCAAATACATTGAAAACAAAACTGTAATAAAGAAAACAGTGGAATAACAACATTGCATTACCATCATGAAGCAACTCAGTAACGCATTTCCTTGACTCATCATTGAAAAAAAACTACTCGCACATAACAAAGCAAATCAAAGAACATAGTCCATAAAGGTATCTCGTGTGGGGAAAGGGATAACCAGATGGTAAGTAATAATCCTTGCCTCTGTCTTCTTAATAGATTTGAAACCTTCTGTTACTAAAGTCAGGAAACTTTACATTATTTGTCAAGACCTGAGGCGAGGATTAGGCTCGCTCATGGCTTATCCACCACCAAAGACGCCAAGGCCTGGAGGAGCCTGCCTCATTTGCAAAGTCTCCTTCAGAATCATTGTCATCCAATCTGTCGATGGGAAATGGGGGAGGGGTATGGCTTAGGGCTCTGCTGAGACTTCCAAACTTGAGGGAGATGGGGCCTTTGAGGAACACCTTTTTAAGCCTGTCAAAAGCTGTAAGGTCCGCCGCCATCTGTAGCTGTCACTTGAGTGGACGCTGCACGTGTTGCTCGAGTCCCAGCATTGAACCTTTAGCAAAGGGGTCCACTAAAACATTAAGGGGAGCAGGGCATGAATAAGCCAGTTGTAGCAGATGGCACTCCAGCCGTTCTATGGCCGAGGCCACCACTTGGTGAATGGAGGCATCCATTGCCTGACAAAATTCACTATTAATTGGGAGGACCGAGATGGTTTCCTCATCGCAATATTCTCTATCCTCATTGGTCTGCATGGCCATGTATAAGAGGCAAAATACACACCGTCCACTATGTCACCTAGAGGGTGTTCAATACACTGGACTGACCCGTTGATTAAGGAAGGCCCCTTAAACCCTTTAGGCCCGTAGGTCAAGTATTTAATGCTCCAGGTAGAACCAGGAAAGCAGTGTAGTGTGCAAAGCATGAATTTAAATATTGAGGGTCAAGAAACGGGCTGTGCACCGTTTAATTTCAGCAGGGTTAATAAAGCCTGGGCCCAGCCCCTGAAGCAGCCTAGCCCGACTAGTGTTTTGGAAATGTGCGCACTGTTGCAAAAAAATAAAATAAAAAAAAACTGGTTACTTATTGAATAAGGACCATTCAAGGCATTGCTGCTTCGTAGAAAGAATACCAGCCCTGCACTCACAGGGCCTGAGGCTTCCTAGGGGCTCAGGGGAGGCTGGCACAAGAAAGCTCTAATGGGGAAGCAACCACTCCACGTATAGGAATAAGTACAGCCAACAAAGGCACTTATTGCACTAGTGGAAGCAGGAAAGAAAGAGGAAGTCTCTCGGGAGCTGTTTACTTATATGGACTTGCAGTGCTGATATTTGATTGGTTCAATGTTCTTGTGTAGTCCTTTCTTATAGCATCTTGGGAAAGGTATTTTTGTTTTTTGTTGAAGACTGCTGGAAGTATTAAATGAATGAAAGTTGAGTCCTCACCTCCGGTCCTGACATAGACTCCTCTTTGCACAGGAACAAGAACAGTGCTGTTGAGAGCTCAGCAGGTCAGGAACACAGCAAAATCCACAAGGATAATTCACACTGGAAAAAACACTAAATACTAAGTCCAGGTCAAAGGGAGGTTCTTTTAACTCACAGCCATTCTCTGCTACCAGAAATTTGTGAACACAGTCAAACCCCTAAATTAGAACAATCCAATATTTGCCTCAATTCACGTATGGATTGATGAATTTGTGATGGTGTAAAACCTCAGTTTTATGAGGCAATGTGTCCCCAATGTAAGGCACCTCCAAACTAATCAAAAATACAGTAAATCAAGTAAGAGCCCACTCAGTAATTGAGTTCTAAGGCAGCAGAATACATTTACAGGATTTATTACAAAAATGTAAATAGGTATGGTACTGAGTAAGCATAAAGTCTTTGTCATGAAGGCTCTCGGCAAATAAAACATGACACAGTACTGCAAAATCAAAAGTCCTTGGTGAACAGGAGAATCAAATGATAAATGGACAGCATCCCCAGAAGCATTGGAAAGTCTTGTGGCCCACCCAGAAAATCGGGGGTTAATAGAGAAAATCTTCTCATAAAACAAAATAGAAAGCGCAGATTCATTGTGGTGTGAGCAGACATATCTCATTATTAGCAAATCAAGACATAGTTTTATTAATCATCATAATGCCTTTGCACATAAGCACTACCCACTACATGAATAGTGGGTCTAGCCATTCTTTGCTAATATCATCCGGCGATGGCAGTACAAACTAGTTACATGAAGAACTGCAAACTATTATGAATAAATAGGACTCAGTGAGCTAGCGGAAGATCCTTGAAAAAGGTTCAGTATTGTGATCATGCTGGAACTTTTTTCAGCAAGAACAGTGCCATTGGAAATAAACATTAGACTGCTTGAATGAAGAAATAATGAACAGTGAAATGTTTGGGAGGATGGCATCCGTTTTGCAAAAGATCGTGACTTGGCATAAATTGAGACCTAGTTAACAAGAGCTAAGAATACACCCTTATTTCTACCTGTCATTGGAATTTAGTTTCAAATGTAATAATACTATATCAGTATGTCCCTCTGATCGAGAGTGAATCCACATTTTGTACTTTGCTTATATTGCATAAAAATACAAAAAAATGCACGAAAACACAACACTATAGCCTTTACAACAAAAACACATCCAAATTAGCCCAAGTCTCCTGGCATTGCGCCTGATTATTTTAACGGCCATTTCTACATTGATCAGTATTACATTATTCTGATAATCAAGTGGCAATGCCGCTAAAAGTTGGTGAATATTTCTCGGAGCAAATATTACTGTTGTAAATCTAATGGGTTTTTTCATAGATCATTTGTTTTGAAATGTTGGTTTCCTAACAATGTCAATTTTACATCGTTTTCCAAATACTAAGGGCCATTTATAAATTGACCCTACTATCATATTATTCAACCAGATGGGAATATGTCCTTTAAACACACTGCCAGTGCTGCTCATGCCAAGTAAAATGTCACTGCCAGTTTCCTTTATGCTGCCCAGCTTGTGATGAGCAGTGTGCAGTAAATCTCGCTCGGCTAGCACAATATGTAACTTTGAGTCTGCTCAGTTATCCTAGAAGGTGGCACTGAATTGATGATTTTTTCATCATGATCAGTATCCATTACTCCCAGCTAGCAAATCACAACCTATTTTCATTATTCAGAAGACCAGGGGCTGTATTACAAAAAGTGCCCCGGGGGCACAACGGGTGTCTACGCCCACCAGGACAGCACCAAGGGCATTTTGGTATTACAGAAGGGGCTGCACATGCTTGTGCAGCCCCTTCTGTAATGGAAATAGCGCTGGTGCACATGTTGCACCAGCGCTATTTGAAGAGGGCTTTGCCCCATGCAAATGAGGGAATCCCTTTGCCTATGCACCTGCGTCATATTATGGACATGGGCACAGAGGTAAAGAAGCTTTCCGGGGGGCACAGACAGTGTGCCACAAAAATATGGTGCACAATCAGTGTGCCCCTGATAGCAGCTCTCTGTAGGGGAGAAAGGGGGTCCCATGGACCCCCACCTACATTTCCTTGTCGGCGGGTACAGTAACTTACTGCACCCGCCTGTAAGGGGATCTCTCCCCCCTTTTTAAAGTGCAGGGGGGGGTGCTCCCTGCACAGTGAAACACAGAGCGGTTTTGAAGAAGTCACTCAGTATTAAATTTCAATGCGCTGCCCCCAGGAGAGCATGAGTCTGAGGCTGCCCTGATGGCAGCTCATTCAACCCAATAGGCTGCCCTTTCTCTGTTTTTGTACACGGTGCATCTGTTTTAAGGGGCGCCGTGGCGCAAACACTGATAGTGCGCCCTATACGCAACAGGGCTCCTGATATCCTTATTCCTAGCTAAAAGGCTGTAAAATGTATTTAATGCTCACGTACCATATCATTGCCAGGCTTTCTTTGTACTCATTTGCACACCACTGCCAAGGTTATAGTATGCTACTTAGTACATTATGCTGCATTTATATTATACTCTGTTCATTGTAACTAATTTAAATTCTGTTCAGTTACAGCATAACATTTGCAATTAGATTCAAGTAGCTCAGCGTGGCCCTTTCAGTGGTCCTCATGTCTTCCTCTTTAGCCCCTCCAAATCTAAAACCATAATCTAAGCCTCATTAGATTGTCATAAAGAGTGTAAAAGGGCTGGGAAAGGGATCTCCTGCAGCACCGCACACATGCATCATAAAAAGTCAATGTAGAGGCACTCACATTTCAAGCACATGTCGTTTTGCCTTTGCTAATTATTCTGTGTTTTTTACATTCTTTGTTATTATGTTTGTTACCTGATTACATGTACTTTTGATTTACAGGGCTCACCTTGTACCAGTGTTTTCTTTTGGAGAAAATGAACTCTTTCAGCAAGTTCCAAATCCGAAAGGATCTTTACTCCGGACTGTTCAGGAGAAGCTACAGAAGATAATGGGATTTTCAATGCCGTTGTTTCATGCTAGAGGAATATTTCAGTACAGTTTTGGCCTAATGCCATACAGGAAGCCTATCAACACAGTTGGTAAGAGCTGACCGGGCACCTTCACATTTGGTAGTGGCTGAGAGGGGGCTAGTGTCTCAGTGAAATTAGTGTTTGGCAGGTTGACACCATTTTGATAGATGTTGCTGTGTATGGACATTTCACGTTCTTCTCTGTATTTGCTCTCACTCACACTACTAATCAATATACCATATGTACTAGATAGGCCACTGAAATATTTGGCTATTGTATTATTGTCCAGAAAAGATTTAAGAGACCAGTTCACATTTATTTTCACTCACTGGATCCTCACTAGTAGTACCAGATTAAAACGATATCATTGGCAGGTGCTGCATCGTCCCTATTAGAAAATGCAGTGCTAAATCTCAAGTGATAGCAATGGGTGGATAGAAGAAAACACAAAACAAGCATTGGTAAAGACAATAGGCTGGGCCTTTAAAGTTCATTGGTAACACCAGTATGTCTCAGTCAGAGTGCACAGCCTCAATATTCCATAAAGGTGAGGAGCACTCAAATCATGTCCTTAGGAAGATTTGTTATAAGAGGAAAGGAGCACACAACATCCCAATGGAAGTCCAAAAAAATCAGAGTTACACAACTTCACAATATGTATACAAAAGGAAGTCTTGCAGAAGAAGTATTCAAAATGTTCTTTCTTTATTTCTTGCTTAGGACATTGGCATGGATAAAAAGTACACAGTTAACATGTTTAGTGCCCAAACCATTGGAACAGGAAAACAGGCTAATGCGTGTAGGAAGCTGGCTCTTTATATAGTGGGCCAAAAAGAGGCACACTGTGTAAAGACTCCATGCAAACCCCAAAGGAATGAGGAAGGCACAATTGATGCACCAATTCCCTCTTTTGTGGTAGTGTGGGTGAGCAGTTAGGCATATCATATGGTAGTGCTAAGCATGTATTGCACGCACACACACACACACACACACAGCGAGGCACACACTCAGTAAAGAAATTCGACAATAATTTATAAAAATAACATGTACGTTTATAGGAATTTGTATGCCTAGATAATTGCAATCAGTAAAGTACTTTTCAAGTTATTAATTTTTACAGTTTTTAAAAGTCGACTGCAATGTTTGGGTGTGGTAATATTATCCTATGGGGAAAAACATGTACTGCATTCCGGCGTTAACAGCGACTTACAGTTACTGTCTGTTCTCTGGGACTTAAGGTGAGAATTGGAAAGGTCCAAGGCCACACCAACAGATCACCTCTGGAGGTTCTGGGGCGTCCGGGTGCAGAGGTGTGTAACTGGGTCAGATGTCCTATTCACTTCAATGGTCTGTTCAGGAAGGGGCTGCAAACTGGGACTGGGGAGGCCTGTCTGGGGGAATCCACAGAGGTGCTCGACCCTTGAGATCCTCTGGCACATAGAGAAACCATTGGTCCACTTCTCCTTGGGCTGTGGGGCTCGGGTGCAGTGGTTTCTTTTGGCATCGGATCCGGTGCTGGAGTCACCCGCAGTTGGAAAGAGCTTTCAGAAAGAGGCTGCAAGCGGCACCTGAAAGTGCAGTCTTGGCAGTCCTAATGGTGGGCTTAGCCTTAGAGGGTCTCTGGACCCCTTTGGGACGTCACCTCTCTCGGATTCAGGCTTTGGGGCATGGGTGCAGAAACACTTTGAGGAGTCAGGTGGCAGAGGTCAAAGGCTGTCTCTTTGTCTTGGATTCTGCTGACGAGGGGCAAACTGGACAGCTGGGCCACTCACTACGGGGGTCTGACTGTCCCTGAAGTCCCTTGACGTGCAGGTCGTCTTTCCTCAGCATTGGTGCTTGGTCTGGACATCACAGGCTTTGACTGCTGCAACTGGTCTAGTACCCAGGGTATTGGTATGGTGGGGCTCCTCGATAGATCAGTGTCTCAAAACTCTATGGTGAGACAGGGCTAGAGCCTCAATGTCCTCTTCCTGGTAGCTTGTTCCCTCAGTGGACCCAATGGTCATCAATGCAGTGGACCAGACAGCTGCTGGCGGTACCTGCATATGCAGGGGAGTAGCTCTGCTACTCCAAGGGAGATTCACTGGTGATTGGTGAAGCACCGGCAGCTCTCCAGGTTTCTTGGAGTCTGCACAGCGGGAAGATGAGTCTTTCGCCACAAGGGTCAGGTGCAGCAGGCTGGCTGGCAGTGTTGATACCAAGGCAGTTGTGCTCCTCAGTTCTCGGGTCCGCAATCTTTTTTGTCCATTCCTTCTTTTGTGTCCATCGAAATCTGAAGTCCTGGTATAAGAGGGGTCCCCTAAATACTCAATTTAGGGGCGTTAAGGGGAGTGAGGGGTAGTAGCCAATAGGCTAGTTACCACTACGGTCACTACTCCCTGTAGATACGCTTTCTTTGGGGAGTGGGCATCACCCTGTCCCAGAATTCCTAGTTCCACAACACACAAGATGGTGGAATTCCTAACTGTGTTCACTTTCAGCCTGGCCACCTTAGAGGTGTGTCCAGCCTGCAAGTGCAACACGCCTCCTGCGTGGCTAATTTTTTCACCTGTCCAGGCGCCAAATAGGCCCTTGTCAAGGGGTTGGACATCCCCTCACCTCTGAGGGAAGCCAGATTTGCATACCAAAGGTGGTAGGCTTTGTTCCTGACTGCCTGAGAGCATAGGCTCTCACACCTTGGGGTCAGAAACTCGTCTGTGGTGGCAGGCTGGTTAGAACCAGTCAATCAGCATACTAGTAGTGGGTAGGTTTTCAGGGGGCACCTCTAAGGTGGAATCACTGGAATTTATTAGTGTGAGGTGTTTGATACCAAACATTATAGGTTTCAGTGAAGCCGTTATGTAGCTGGGGGAACTTGTTTTGACCAGTGCCAAGTACATACCTTAAGACAGCTTCCCAGTTCACTTGTACTGTCAGTAACTGAACTCGCTAGCACAGGGGCATATCTGCTCATGCAGATTTGTCCTCGTATGTAATATAATGCATCCTGTCTTAGGGCTGTAAGGTCAGCTGTAGGGGTAATGTATAAATATTTCATGCAGTGTTAAGGGACATGGCACACAAGTGTTTGTGTCATGTAGTGCTTTTGCTTTTTAGATCACCTTGTTATGCAGCCTGCAGTGGCAGTCTGTATAGGTTTAGTGCTAGATCCCTTAGAGTGGCACAAGCTATGCTGCAACTCTTAGGGAACTTCTTAAGTACCTTTACCCTACCTAACAGAGGTAAAACTTACTAGGGACTAACACGGGTACTGAAGGCCTTGTCACTTGGCGATCAAGTGACCAGTTGTCTTGTTTAGGGGAAGGAACACTGGCACCGAGGACCTGGTTAGCAGGAACCCAGTGCACTTCAGTCAGAGTTGTATTAAATACCAGCCAAAAAGTGGGGGGCTACTTCAACAAAAACCCAGCTTCCCAGAATGTGGAGCAGGTGGGAGGTAAGTACATGTGTGAAAAAGCAACAGAGAAGTACACAAGGGAGAGCGCTACTTATAGGGGGCATGTAGAAGCACAGGGATGACAGAGCATCATGGAGTCTGGGGAGAGAAGTACATGAGGGTAACAGTGGAAAAAACAAGGCAAAAGTAGTGCTTTAAAAGCAAGCAGTTGAAGCATAGAAGCCAACCAATCAAAATTGTAAAGAGGCAGTGCTCCATGGGAGGAACAAACACAAAAATTTCAAGCTGGGACGAGAAAAAGAAGTATGCAAATCAGTGACTGAAAAGCCAATCAATAGTAACTAATGGGCGAACTTCAAGCCCTGGTAAGGCAACCGTAGGTCTTGCTGTCTAGCGCATCTGCTTTCTAGCAGGCAAACGAAAAAAAGGAACAACGTTTGATACTGAAGAATTGACCTACTCTGCTCATACCTGAAAGTTCAGAAAATAATTACCCATAAACCTTGAATTTAAATGTTACTTTATAGCTCTATGAGCATATTGAGCAGGTCTGTATGTTTGGTTTCTTGGATAGTGTCTTGGTAGAGCCTAGAATAGAGCTAAAGGGTAGAGCACTAGTATATTTGAAGCAGCAGAGGACTTTGGGTATAGGAACAGGAATACGTAGGGAACGGGAATACGTTCAGGTCTGTACCCACTGGCATTGAAAGAGATACTTGAGTTCAGGTAGTGGCATTATGGTAGAGGAATAGGATGCAGGCAAGTGAAAGACTTGTTAGTGAAAAATCACTAGGTAGGTAGGAGATGAGTCAATTTTGTTATAATCAACTTTGGTATAAATGAAGGTTGTAGATAGGTGGAGGGATAAGAGAAGAGTTATTACTTTCCATGCAGGAAGTAAAAGAGGGGAACAGACAAGAAGAAAAATGAGTCAAGCAGAAGCTAGCCCACATTATAGGAAACGGTAGACATTTTGGCAAATACTTTTTTCAACATTCTGGGCAGTCATCACCGTGGACTCCATGTTGTAGAAATGGCATTTATTTGACGAAACAGGCTTGTGGGGAAAGTATTTTGAATAGGTTCCTATTAGTACATCTTTCTTCTGTATCACACGCAACCAAGTATAGTTATGAATAAGGGTCACAGATGTGCCAGTATTGACAGCCCTTGTTGAGAATATAATAAATATGTTTCTTAAGTCAACTGTCCATGAATACACATTATTAAAATTCATTTTTAACACAGCAAATTCCATTCATGTTAATAACGATTTAAATTCCTCAAAGCTCCTAAAAATAATCCAAAACCATTAGTAACAAAAAAAAAATATGCATATTGGTCAGATGTTCAGCAGCATTACATCTTGCAACGCTCTATATTTACAAAAGTGTTTTAAAAACAAATACATTGAAAATGTAAAAAACAATGGGCAATCAATAAAACTATGAGCAGTAATACATTTCACATTGAAAGGTAGGAGAAGATTGTAGCTTCTTTCTTTGGAATAAACCAGGGAGCCCCATTTTTGGATTACAGCCTAACTTTATTTTTTAGAACTTTTTGATAAAGTGAAAGTTTTGATAAATAATAAAGATATGGTAAAGTATCACCGTCACCCAGTGTTTGCAAGATCAGTCCATAGGAACATTTGTGAGACAAAAATCACCACAGAAAGATAAAATTGATGCTCCATCACATGCTAATTTTTTGATGAAGAAGAATGAGGCTAACATGCAGTTGCTCCTAGAGACAGTTTGAGTGTAATCCTGTATCTCACAAGGGCCTGAGCCCATCTGCATTCACCTTATTGTGCTTGAAATCAACCGGTTTAAGATAGTTCTGATTGGCTATCATCTGATAAACATTTATGTAAAAACGTACACCAGCCAAGTGTGATCATGGCTTCAAGTTAAATTCACATTGGATACTTTTGTATCTTAGTCTCTTTTGGGAGATTTAATGATTTTTGTAAGCATACATTTTCTACATGATGTAAAATAACACTATTTTTCCAAACAGTGTTTCTGACCCATAAAGTGCCATATGTGGGATCTTGTACAAAAAAGCTTATAGGAGCCATGTTTAGTTCCCCTGTAGATGGAATTAAATGTAACCACTAAACCATGGAACCTTGACCATGCTCATTAAAGATTATGCATAGAGGCCGTTTTAGAAACATGGGTCTTTATTACTATGCCAACATTCATACTTGCTTTAGGACTTCTGTTTCTAGACGTTGGTAAAGTGCTGTTACTTGCAAAAACAGGCTGTTTTTATCTGATACATTTTTCTTGACAGCATTCTTTCCAGTCTTCCATGAAATATTAGATGAGCTGCTGCCCTTCTTTGTCCTAAGTGGGGATGGGAGGGTAGGGGGTGTTAGAGCATAGTCAATTCTTGGTTTGTTTTTAGTAAATATTTTCTTTTTTGATCTTATGGGTCTTGTACAGTTAACACTTTCTTTCTAACCCAGTGTTACCCAATGTGAGAGATAGGCCTTCAAGTAGTGAATAGCAAGTTGAGGAGTTTTTCTCTACCAAGACGTGTAAAACTTCCATGTCCTACTTTTTGAAATGCAATACACGCTGGTATGTGAGCCCCTAGAACCTACATTTGGGGTGACTTGTTTTGCATTGAAAAGGAAGGTTTAGGCCTGGCAAAGAGTTTATTTTGCCAGGCTGAAATGGCAGTTTAGAACTGCACTCATGGCTGCAGTGGAAGGTCTCTGACATGTTTTAAAATGGCTACTTTGGTGGGTGGCAGAAGGAGTCCTGCTGGCCAGCTAGTAGCATTTAATTTTGAGACAATGGGTGGGTCTAGTACCATCTGCTAGGGACATACAAGTAAATTAATTGTTCCAATTGTATGTAAGCCAGTTTTATCATGTTCAAAGGAAAGAGCTGAAGCACTTTAGCACTGGCTGGGGTGGTAAAGTACACACAGTCCCAATGGCAGCAAAACAAATGCAGAGAACAGGAGGGGTGAAGGCAAAAGGTTTAGGGGAATACCACAGAGGATGTCAGGTCTAATAGCATGTTGCATAGGCTCTCATTATCCTAATGAGACTACTGGCTTATGAACGGCAAGATCGTTCACAGTGTGGGGGTCTAAGTCTAACCCACGGTGAAGGACCCTTGTCGCCCTAAATCCGTTTTTTGCTCCGGCTAACTAGCAGTGCCTCATCTCTCCCAAAGGGAAGAGACAATTGGGCAGCCGAGTGCATGACATCTTAGTACTTCCCAGGGAAGTCGTGGTCACTCAGGTCACAACCGGTTCTCTCATACACAGGGCGGTCTCATATATAAATGACAAAGGCAGTTTAGGTTTTAAAGATTGGTTTAATAAAACGAATGCATTTTAGATAGCAAAGCGTGAGCTGCAATAACCAGAACTACACAACACAGTAGAATTAAAACAGTAATGATGAGAGTGAAGCACAAGAATAAGGCTATCATAGTGCGACTAGATTAGGGTCTCTCTAAGTTATAGCCTGAGCACAGCATGTAAAACTCTAAGCCTGCCTTTCAGGTTCCCCTGGGAGGACATCAACCCTCATACCTTGAGCAAAGGCCTGTAATCTGCGTCAGCATCTGCAAAGGGGCAATCAGCATCTAGTTGTAGGTTCCTGGTCTGAATCTCCCTCTTACGTGTATTGGGACTAGAAAGTGTTTTTAAACCTAACACCCAGATGTTCTAAGAAAACGTCCCTACGTAAGGATGTGTATTTTCTACGAACACTAGAGACTAAACTACTACCACGTTTACCGGCAATGTACCAGACTGTAGCCTTGACTGAAGCACAGAGTGAGCAAGAATGCATTGTTTGAGAACACTGTGCTGAGCTAAGCTAAACAGTGTGATAGAATTAAACAAAAAACAAGACCGTAAAACTGGTTATTGTAAAATAACAGTGCGAGGTTGAATAAAAATGTATCCTAGGGCAAAGTGCACAGAGGCCTAATATGTTAAGCTAATGCGCACGAAGCTATATTTAAAAAAATGGCTACACTACACCCTCCCCTTGTCGGTAGAAAGTGGTTTAAGCCGAAGCTAAAAATGCCCTAAGCTAAAATATAAATAAAACCCTATTCAATTTTGACAAGTTAAGAGGACACACAAGCATAGTAATTTGAAATTTAAAATATGAGCATGCGGCCAAAGCTGAATCCAAAAACAATGTCAATTTAGAATAGATCCAAATCATTCATTGGTCACGGAAAGCAGGAGATTCTCCACTTCGGCAGATGACAAAACTGGAAAATCCACGCCAAAGACTAGCAAGGAGCAGGTGTGTTCCCAAGCCCCAGTGTCAACCAAGGCGGAATCCCGTGCAGTGCCTATGAACGAGTCAACATCAACTTCCTCCAGGAAGGGTACCTCGTAATCAGCCTCTCGAAGCAAACATAGCCGCAGCGTGCATGTCTGGTAATGAGCCCTCTCGAGAACATCAACAGATCAACATGAACCACTGGGGGGCGTTGCTGTGAGAGACAAACGTCCAGTGCATGTTCAAAAGAGCACTAACGGCACCGAAACACAGGCTGCACACAATCCAAAACCTGTCTGAATGACAGAGACCAGTTACACTCCAAATATTCCAGGAGTGTTGCTCCAAAGTGCTGCATCATGCGTGCATGACACAGCTGCGCTGATGGGAGCGCCCACATTCGTCCTCGTTGCGGCGGGACAGCCATTGTGGAAAAACAACAGCAACAGCAAAATGTCAGCTAATAAAGCCAAAGTTATCGGAAATCCCCCAAAAATGCTTCCGAAAATTGAATGAATAGCCGAAGGTATTAAACCGAATATGGAAGAGAAGATGTGAACGAAACCAATACCAACAGCTTTGAAAACATGTGCTAATCCAGCCGTGCTGGACGCATTAAATATACGTCCCACGAGTTCACCAAAGTAGCTCGGAAAGTTTGTATTTAACAGGGACTGTATTTCCACCGATGACCTTGCCACCTGAAGTGCGTAGGTCTTGCGTGCAAATGTAAGGGCCACATGCTTCTGAAACAATAAAGCCTTCAGTCTGCTTATCTTGTCAAAATTCACCTTGGAAGTAGCAATGTGAGGCCAAATATCTGCTACCTCCCTAATTTAAGTGGCGGGGAACAACACGTTCCCGCAGCAAGTAATGACCTTAGTGACCGAAACAACGTAAACTATTCCGGCCCGCATACCACAACAGTCTTCACTATTGAGGAGGACGTAGCTGCCGTGTGAAAGCACCTGGAACGTGCGTTTAATCAAGGGGACTGGAACTCCCATCAGATAGCGAGGCAAATTCGCAACCAGGGCATTACACGCGCCATGCAAGGACAGCTGCTTACAAATCATCGAATGGCTGACCGAAGTCTCACATTCACTGCCGCTAAGAAAGACCTCTTTCATGCCATTGAGGCATTTGTACAAGAAGGGAAGCTCCCACAACTCATGGATGTAACTATCTCCCAGCTTCTCATATCTGCCTTCCCGGAACATGTTTCAAACAAGAAGTGAATTGTAATGTAGAAATAGGCAGATGAAATAACCCTGTGTATCAACCACTCTGCTGAGGGAATCTCGGCTACGGTAAAAGGCAATCTTTCTAACTTTTCAATGTTAAGCATGACATAAGTCGCCTCCTTCCTAGCCATTAGTTGTTGTTGTCGTGTCAAATTAAAGGAGAAAAATATTTCCCTGGCACTGATGTGCTGCCACGGAACGCGACCCACCTTCGATGTCTGAAGCGTCCAACCGGACTGCATAATGGACCTGGTTTGACTCTGTCCATGATATAAAGAAGACATATCAGTTGTATAATGTCTATAGCAGAAGAAACAATGTTGTTAATTTTATAAATGCGGTCGGACAAGACGTGAATTCCATTATCTACAACAGCCAATGCTTTTTTCTGATTTTCCTGATCTATCTGCCTTAACCGGGCTGCAGCCTCTTGTTGGGGAAAGTTCCATATTTCATTGTATACATCATACAAGAAACGCTTCCTACGTGGCATCTTCGGGCCTGACAAAAAATCTTGTAAGTCAGTGTCATTAGACAGGAGAGTGAAATGTGTCTTAACTGCATCTTGCGAGGAGGATTTCAGCCATTGCTGGCACAATCTTCCCACACTATAGGTTATAATTAATTCCGCATGTTCTGGGGATATATAGCGAGGATCTGACCTACTCGTTCGGAAACCCCAGAGGAGGTGACAAAATATTGATGACACCCGTTGGTATCTACTGGCCACAATAACCACCCGCCTGGACGTGCCACTGAAGTGTTAAATGTACCATTCTGGACCCATTCAGTGGTCTCACTAAAGTTGGCATTTATGTATTTTTGCCAGTTATTAATTTTTTCAGGGGCAGGTATACTGGGCATGTTTAATTCTCTGATTGTAGCTAAACCTAAGCAGCTGGTCTGCTGTACTGTTTCATTTAAAAAAATCATTTGAGCGGGAATGAGACATGCTCTAAACAGTGTTTCTCTACCCTTCGTTTGCCAATTCTTTGTTCCCCAAACACTTTTCAAATCAATTTTTTTAACCAATATTCATAACCTTTAATTGACAATCGGGAAACAAAGGAATCCGAATATATGAATTTCGGGTTGGTCAGCAACATTTAATTATCTTTAATCGGAGTTAACTTAAAATAATATGACTCCGCATTCTTTTGATGGTGCCCAGAAAAATACGTAAATTTAACAAAATACGTTTTGGAACTCCCTTTCGGGGGAGATGGGCAATGTTCCCATTGCGTATAGTCAAATATCGTTTTGGGAGTACGTGCTTTATGTATGAAGTGGTGCCCATAATAATTATAACAAAACATGTCATCATAATTGTCTCTAAACTGGTAAACATCTTCATTTTCATAGACAGTGTAATATTGCAATTCTGTCATCATTGAGTCAACTGTCTTCACATCCCAATCATCAGATACAATGCCTGGTATCGCTATATCATTCATAGATAACTTTAGCACATATGGTATTTGAATTATTTCAGTGGGACCGTATATATCAAACAATAATTTATTCCACACAATCCGATCTAAGTTTTTGGCACTGCAGAGAAGTTCACAAAGGGCAAGTCTCATCGAACCTTATGTGATGAGAAATGTGGTTTTAACACCTCCTCCACCTGTTCAACCGCTGATCTCTCATGAAGAAAATTACCATGTATCAACAGAAAAAAGGTAATGACAAACCCAATCCAAAGAAAAAATGCTAGCATAGTCAATAAAAGCCACAGATAGTTCCATGGAGAAACAAAATATGTATCTTTAAGCCAACGCATCAGCTTACGTGGACCTGACAGGTCAGCAGTCGAAGAGGCAAACAAGTCCGATAGACCATCGTTGTTGTCGGCAAAGTAACCAGAGGCAGTTTGTGCAAAAGGCGTTGCTGTAGTCAATGGAGGAGTTGGTGTTTCTCGCGGTGGCACACTGTAGATAGCACCATCCTTCACATCCGTAGTCATGGTAACTTGATCAAATGTTTCTAAGTTGGTCGTTGTTAGTGGAACTAATGCAAGATCATCATCCACCCTCCCCAAGCTCAGAGAGGTACCAATATTGGTATAGACAACTTGAAGCGGAACTTCTTCTCCAGTAGTGAGAGGGATTCGGGAACTACTGGACGTTCCTCTTGGTCGGCTGTGTAGAATCGGGCACATGTTGTAACTTGACATTGTCAATAGAAACAGCGATTTTCTTTGGCACCTGGCAACGGGGTAGAATAACAGTTCTTGTTCCGTGTATCCCCAACACAGGGACTGGTGCACGATAAGAAGGGCCTAATTCCTTTCTCACTGTGACCATTTCATGCACAAGATCCCCAACCCTGGGAATCCAGCCGGTAGGTGTTACTGGCACATTCTTAATTCCTGTGGAGGCAGCACTTTTAGAAGAGTTATCTTCACGGAAATGCTGTAATTCCTGTAAAACAGTGACACAATCATTTATGTCAAAAGGTGTTTCTGCCGCCTCCACACCAGGACCATCAAGATCCGGAACAAACATTTGTGTTCCGAACAGGCACTCATATGAAGTACGACCCCCCAGGGACCTTCTAGGCAGGTTATTTAGTGCTCTCTGAACTCCGTATAGGTGGGTTAGCCAACTACGACCCGTACCTAAGACTCTGGCTGTTAAGGATTGCTTTAAATCGCGGATTAATCGCTCCACGACAGAATTTCTCTTGGGATGAAATGGAGACAAGTACTGGAGCTGGACCCCCAATGAAGCCATGGTGTCCCTGAATGCCCTTGAGGCAAAAGCAGGGCCCTGGTCCGAATGGAATGCTGCAACTGCATATGTACCGACAAAGACTCGCAAATCTTTAATAACAGTCCAAGTGTCAGCCGAGCGTTGTGGCCACACCCACACAAATCTGGAGCAGGAATCAACAGCGACTAATATATATTTGTATGCACTATCCGGTGTTAATGGACCACAATGATCCAGGTACACACATTGTAATGGTCTGTTAGAAATTAAGTGGGGCGTCTGCGGCGGGCGCTTAGCTGTTGAAACTTTAAATTGTTGACAGATGTCATAACAAAGGACATACTGCTTGGTCTCTTTATAGAGACCAGGCCACCAATAGCGGGCCTATAACAACGAAGTTGTAGCTGCCACGCCAGCATGTGCAGCTGTCACTCCCTCATGTACTGCTTTAATCAATTGTGGTCTTACATCTTTATTGGGGATGTCGCATACGCCTAAGCCTGGAATCTTAACTTCACCATTCAGCATACTACCCATCAAGTATTGGTATTTATTAGGAAATCCCTTAGGATAAGGCGTGCCATCAACCGTAGCTATTATGACAGCCATAATGTCTGTATCTGGTTTGGAACTCGAACGAGTCACTACAGCTATAGTGGCAACTGCCACTGCCGACTGTGCAGCTTCATCAGCCAAAGTATTTCCAGCAACGTGTATTCCAACGCGCTGGTGTCCAAGTGTATGCACAACATGGACCTTGGGTAGCGTCTCTTTCAGGTCTGCTACCTTCCCCCACAGTAGTCTGTGTTTAATGGTGTTGCCTTTCGAATCTCTGAACCCATTCAAGCGACAGTAATGCAGGTATTCATTAAAAGACTGGACGCAATAATACGAATCACAAACAATCGCTGTAAACTGTGTCGGATCTGTGTGTTCTAGTGCCATTAGTAGAGCTTTTAGCTCAGCCAATTGTGCTGTGCAATCCCCTAAGGTCTGGTATAGGTATGTTGGGGGCAGAATTTCTTCCCCTCCATATAGCCCTCACTACCGCACATGCAGCAGAATATTTATGTTTTGTTCCAACCGCCGGTTGTGCAGAGCCATCAGTGTACATGACTACCTGATATTGGTCAATAGGCAATGTGTCAGTGGGAACTGGATATTCAACTTCATATTGTAGAAATTCCTGAGTTTGTAACTTTGGGTCAAAAATGTAGTCTACATCAGAGGCTGTCAATCATGTGGACCACTGTATCCATCTCGGGTGGAGTGCTTTTGCATTCGGGACGCTAGCTTTTGTAACAGCCTCAAGGGCCGGAATAGGAGAAACAACAATAATGCGTTTTCCCTGGGCCAGAGATCTCTCTTTAATAACAGCCATCTGTACAGCAGTGAGAATTTTCTCTGTGGGTGCAAATCGTTGTTCGGCAGTGGAATACAAGTGTGACTTGGATGCTATTGGGACTGGCTCACCTTCATTAAATGTGACAAAGGTAAACCCAATGGCCCCAGCTATCACCCTGATGACCAAATGTGTCTTATTGTCCCGTGTGTGTAGATGTTTTGCTGCAAGCATATCTGCTTGTAACTCCCGAAGAGTATGTGTATGTTCTATTGTCCAAAATTTACTCGAAAAATCAGGACGTATTAATTGTATTAATTCATATAAAGACTTTTTATGCGTGTAGCATAATCCAGAATGTATGTACTGCCAAAATACAGAAAGCCCAACAATGATTGGAGTTTCTTAATCGTATTTGGTGGTTGCAGTTGTCTAAGAATTGTGGCGCTAGGCTCTTCCCTTCATTCGACAACTCATATCCCAAGAACAGGACGCTGAGGAAGGCAATTTTTGTTTTTTTTAAAGTTAAATTTGTAGCCTATTTTGGCAAACCCTACAACAATGCAGGCTACTGTCTTAAATGTTGTAGCAACTCGTCATCCGTAAGATATATATCATCCACATATGACAACGCTTCAGGGTCTAACTCGTGCAAAATAGCAGTCACACGAGCTGCAAACAGTCCTGGGCTGTTCTTATACCCCTGAGGCAAACAACAGAATTTTTCTGGGATCCTAGTGCGCTAAAGCTGGTTAAATCCCGGCTTTCAGGAGCTATGTTCTGGCAGAAGAATCCATTCCAGATATCCAAAGTTGTTTTATATTTTTTCCGCCCAGTGTTGCTCATTAATGCGGTGCTATGCAAGTTTTGTTTAGCATATGTACGTGTATGTCCGTTCAAATGTCTGTAGTCTAAGACTATTCTGTATGAATGGTCCGGCTTTGCTACAGGAAATAAGGGATTATTCATCGGTGAGACAAAGGGTTCAATTACCCCCTGGTATTCTAATTGTGTAAGTATTTCTCTCACCTGTGCCCTTGCTTCATGTTTTTATGGGATACTGCGGTTGTGGCTGAGGTTCACCTTTAACGGGAATTACATGATATGGAGAATCCCTGTCCCACCCTACGTGATTTCTATATAAGGCAGGTGCCTGTGCAAGAGCCCATTTTACAGAATAGGACTCTGCGAGTTCCTCTGGAACAAGGGGCGAGAAGGAAGGTCTAATAACCTCCTGCCCAGCTGGGCAGATGCGGACAAAATCAGACGGCCAGTCTTGTTCGGCCAGCAAAATGTCATATATCTTAACTACACGATCCCAGAAGATTGCGTGTATAGTGCGTTCAATGTCTCCTTCCAATTGTAAAGTTACTCTATACACCCTATCAGGTTTGGTGACACGCATATCTGCTGTTTCTACTTGTATAAAGTCATCAGTTGCTTTCACCTCCACATGCTCTAGAAGATTCCGACGAACTATTGTGACCTCTGCCGCGCTGTCTAGCAGTGCTAGAGCCCATTTCTTGTTCTTCAAGAGAACCCTCTTCCTGAGTGGCATGTTTAACTGAGACTGCTGCCACCTTTTTCTTTTTAAACTGTTATTTTTGTTGTACCGGTTTCTCTTCCTTCTTGACAGAAACCTCTTCACGTACTCTGTTCTCCGCTCTGACCGCCCACCTCTCTCATTTCTCTTTTCCGATGAGTCCTGAAAGGAACGAGATTGGCGTGTATCAGAATATTGATATCTATCAGGTGTTTTAATATTCTCTCTATTTCTGAGGTTATACTATTCTGCGGGGTCTCCGTACGTGGAGATTCTCCCCTTTCTTTTTTAGGTGTTTGTTGTTTTTTCTCCCAGCGCTTCTTATTACCCTTAGGTTGCTGTTTAGTATTAGCTTTATTATTTTTTCCCTGAAATTGAGGTTTCTGTGATCTAGCCCCCAGTCTATCTCGACCGATACTGGAATATGTTTCCGCTATTATTTTAGACAGCTCCCGCTCCTGATTTTGTTGCGGAACGTTACGAAGACGCATGCGCACTGCAAGTGCAACTGCTTCCCCTTTAAGATTGCTTAGAATTATCGAAGAAACCGTGGCAAAATTGCCCATCAGTTGCATTCCAAATCTAATGCCGGGGCAGACCCATATTCGTCTTGAATTTGTTTGAGCACTTCCGGTAGGTTGGCTAGTGTCGGTGTACCGTGTGCCGTTGTATAGAGCGCGGCAAACACTGTGCCCCATGTATTACAATGTTCCACTGTGGGAACCATCCCAAAGGGTAAACACACAGTTAATATCCTATGTTTGTCCTGAGGTCCCGTATGGGTAAATACTGCCTCCAGCATATTAATTTTTTGTGCCAGCCAAAACGGAGTCTCCTCTCGTTTTCCTGGGACCCTACCCATAATAGAGTGCACAGTCACTGGATTTATATCTGATGTTACTGCGTGTGGTTGTGCTGGAGCAGCGCGGGCTGGGTTTGTATTTAGTGTCTGTATCACAAATTGTACTAATCGTCTATATATTGCTGTTAATTCAGTATATAAGCGTCAAACTTCAGCCACCGCCATATTTGCAGCCGCAGGATGAGGTGTATATGTGGCCAATAAAGGCCAGGTAGGTCCATCATTACTTAGTGGACCTAACCTTACTGGTAATATCGTATGGGGTAGGGCGCCATCAAGCCAATTATTTTGGTCTTGATAAGATAGAGGTATCTCTAAATATGCGTATGCCCTGTATTGTCCAGGCGCGTTCACTACTGTATATGTATTGAATGTATTTGTGTTCCCATCAACTGCTGGAAATGTGACCCGAGAGTAAAAAAAAGTTCTATTCTTTAGGCTGCGTGGGCGTCCACCACAAACGTGACTGGACCACCCGGGGCCGTAAGGCCTTGTGCTAGCAAATGTGCTGTGAGCGGTTGTCTCATGTTAAGAGCCATTTGTACAACCTGGGGATTCGCCATCAGAAAAGCACCAAGAATTCAGAGAAGGCACACCAAAACGGGTTTTTTCCTTTGAAGGTTCAAGCTTGAACAACCACCCGCTGTAAATAGGGTTACTTATACGGCGGTGTTTGAAATCCTCAGTACCACGGACGTCTCCCTATACGGAACTGAGGGATCATTATATTATGAGACCGAGATATGCTGGTGGACCCGAAAATTAGAGCCTGACCAAATGCTGGCAGCGCCATGTCGCGTAGGCTCTCATTTATCCTAATGAGACTACTGGATTTTGAGCTGCAAGATCGTTCACAGTGTGGGGGACTAAGTCTGACCCACGATGAAGGACCCTTGTCACCCTAAATCCGGGTTTTGCTCCGGCTAACTAGCAGTGCCTCATCTCTCCCAAAGGGAAGAGACAATTGGGCAGCCGAGCGCATGACATCTTAGTACTTCCCAGGGAAGTTGTGGTCACTCAGGTCACAACCGGTTCTCTCATACAGTGTGGTCTCATATATAAATGACAAAGGCAGTTTAGGTTTTAAGGATTGGTTTAATAAAACAACTGCATTTTAGATAGCAAAGCGTGAGCTGCAATAACCAGAACTACACAACACAGTAGAATTAAAATAGTAACGATGAGAGTGAAGCACAAGAATAAGGCTATCATAGTGCAACTAGATTAGGGTCTCTCTAAGTTATAGCCTGAGCACAGCATGTAAAGCTCTAAGCCTGCCTTTCAGGTTCCCCCGGAGGACATCAACCCTCATACCTGAGCAAAGGCCTGTAATCTGCGTCAGCATCTGCAATGGGGCAGTCAGCATCTAGTTGTAGGTTCCTGGTCGGAATCTCTCTCTTACGTGTATTGGGACTAGAAAGTGTTTTTATAACTAACACGCAGATGTTCTAAGAAAACGTCTCTACGTAAGGATGTGTATTTTCTACGAACACTAGAGCCTAAACTTCTACCACGTTTACCGGCAATGTACCAGACTGTAACCTTGACTGAAGCACAGAGTGAGCAAGAATGCATTGTTTGAGAACACTGTGCTGAACTAAGCTAAACAGTGTGATAGAATGAAATAAAAACAAGACCATAAAACTGGTTATTGTAAAATAACAGTGCGAGGTTGAATAAAATGTATCCTAGGGCAACACAGAGGCCTAATATGTTAAGCTAACGCGCACAAAGCTATATTAAAAAATGGCTACAGTACAAGCAGATATAACCATTTGATCATACACAAGGTGGTTGTTTGTTGCCTGGATGTTGGAATAAGCTGTTGTTTAGGATCTACATTTATATCAACTCTAGGATGCAGTTTTTCTGTTTGTTTTGTTTTATAGTCAACATTAAGTTTTAGTAACAGTGGTACAGACTTCTCAGAAATCACTACAAGGCACATTTCGAATACTGTTCGTGATACCCACATGAGATCTATTGTGAGTCAGTGACAGCTATTCAGTACCACAAGATACTCAGCAGGGGTAAGCATCACCATGTGACACGTTTCAACCCACTTGACCCAACCATTTACCCCAAACCCGTTCATGTTTTGATGGACAGGCTCTTGGTTCATATACATGGTTCTCCTGCATTCCACACCAATCTAGTCCTTTGCGCATTTGTGCTAGGATTGGAGGAATAGGGCTCTTCCATTTGACTGCAATATCACGTTTGGCTACCATAGTAGCGGTGCCCAGGTACGCTTTGTCTACTTGGGATCCCCCGGAATGCTTGAATAACCTCAGCAGAAGGATCAGCGAAGTGTCCGACATCTCCCACACCAGGACATGAGTGAGCTCCTTCACTATTTCTGTTCAGTTGGTATGGATTAGAGTACAGGACCATACCATGTGATAAAAGTTAGTGTGAGATTCTGAGCAACAAGGGCAGTTTTTTGGGGACCTGCTCTGTGTAGTCTGACCGGAGTAATGTAGGCGCAGTGTAGATAGTTGGTTTGTATTAATCTCAAACTAGATGATAAGGTTGAGACCTTGGGGGTACCATTACAGCATCATGCCAATCATCGTCTTCCAAAAGGCCCAACCATCGCTCCTGGCGCATTCTCAGGTGTTCTAGGGTTGTGGAGGCATAAATAATGAGGGTGCGGTAGATCTGTGATATTCCTCCTTTCCCCAGTGCACCCATAAGTAGTTTGACATCTACTGGGTTGAACTCTGGTATGGGCTCCTCACAGGGAACGTGGGCGGTGAGTGCGTGTCGGAGTTGCAAGTATTTGTAGAATTGTGCGTGTTGCAAGGGAGTAGGTGTCTTGTAGCTTCTGAAAGGGGTGTAAATGAGACCCAGACCAGATGTCCCCTAATTGTGTGATGCCAATGAAGTCCTATTTCTTAAAGCCCTCCAGTATAGCCACGTCCCTCAACCAGGTGCCATGCCACAGAGGGGTCGGGAGGGGAAGTCTAGCCTCCCAATGTGTTTGTCAGAGAGTGGCTGTCCAAGCAAGAAAAATCATCCGAGTCACCACTAGAAGGGTGGTAGGTATCGGGGAGCCATATAACATTGCCATATTTTGGGGAAAGCCCAGGGAAATGAACTTTAGTTGATAAGCTGGGTCCATCCAGCCCTAAGAGAACCAGTCATTGATCACTGAATAATAGAAGTAGTTTGGTTGCTCTAGGCCCTCCTCGTAGGGAGCAGTGGCAAGTGGATCAGGACATTCTGAAATACATATAAGAATCTAGGAAGTATAATTCCGCGGCTCCCTTGACCAGTTTGCTGTGGCTCCCCATTATGACTTTTTTCAGTGGGTGGAGTAAATTTGCGCTATATAAAACTGCAAAGAAAAAAAGTTGTTGCATGACTAGATGGGTCTCTGCTTTGAGACCATGTTCTCGATCGAGAGATGTTTTTCGATCTGAATTTGACAGTGCATTGAACGCATCTCCTGGATAAAGTGGAACTGCGTTGTTGAATTTGTCGCTACCAGGAATGTTTTAGATTGGATGTTACCTACTAATTATATAAAATACATACTTTCAGGGCTGCTCAGTCCTGTTTATCCATTATAAGTCGACAGTGGTGTAACTCATATTTTGCTTCTGCCCTCCACAACATCTGGCACGAGGGACAGAGTAGGGCACGTCAACCACTGACTTACCTGACTGTAAGTAACAACATTTTGCTCTTCCACAGAGTGCACTACTGAATAATAAGCAGTTCCTTCAGTGTCAGGACAATATCTGTATTTTGTTATTTTACATTAAAAAAGTAGTTTTTCGTTTTGTTTGAGTTGCTCCTAGGATGTATTAATTTTCTTCTTCCAACTGCAGTTGTTTCTTAAATGTCCCTTCTTGCTTAGAAGCTGGGGCTTGATGCCGCTGCATGCAGATGTCAAGTGCTCGAAGAGTTCCCACTTGCCAGCACAATCGCCTTCCTCCTTAAATGGGAGCAGCAGAATCTTTCACTTCAAAGAACTCTCACCCTTGCCTCCATCCCATTTAGTGGCTTTACTTTATGATTGTATTCGTTCATACACTACCGGCTGATCACTGCTCATGCCGAGACATGAAGCTAGCTGGACACATTATGCTGCCTCCACTCATGTTGTCACCAAACCGCCACCCCTTTAAATGTCTGTTTCAGTGGGGGAGATAGACAGATTACAGGAAATTTCAGTCTCTTGCTTTGTTCACAATTGCAACTTGCATTTGACATGCAATGATGGGAGATGAACACCCCTTGATTAGTTATTTATCTATTCCTGGGCGAGGTGAGTTTAATAGCAACCTCTGTACTTTCATGCTTGAAAAGGGCTGGTAAGGATCAAGCTGTAAAAACAAACCCCCCAAAAAACACATAGTTTGAATGTACCTGATTTGTCATTTGGAAAAGTGACACCAATCTTTCATAGGCAGCAGGAGCTACCCATCCCATTAGGCAGTGTTGCCTCCCTCACATCCGGCCTGAACCCTATTCTCAGTGTGCTGCAAAACATTGCAGTCTCCAACAGTTCCTCTGCATCAGTCGCTAAGGTTGAGCATTAATTAAGCTCCTGATGTCCAACAGTTTAGAGAGGCAGTATGTTTTCCTTTTTTATCCTGATGTTTCTGTGGCTGCAAGGTCTTGATGTGTGTGCTCATCCTGGAATCTAGTAGCCATTATAAGAACGGCGGTTTGTCGAAACAATCTGCTAAGCTTCACTGCTGAACATTAAGGTGCTCAGCATTGTTGTTTTGTAGTAACCGCGGCGCCCCGGGCAGGTTTAGGCACACAGCTGTGCTACAAGGCACAATTTGGGAACTACTGGGTTAAGGTTGAGGGACCAGGTGAGCTCTGGAAGGAGTGCCACCTGAATCCCTGGATATTGGAAACTATTAGGAATTCCAGATTGCCACGCAATCGTGTGACTCATTCAACTGTATCCAAACCGATTTTACCTACAAACCCGCAGCTGTGCAAAACTACTGGAGAACCCAGATGCAACGGGGGCCCGTTATGTGGTCAGACACCAATAGTATGATGTCCTCCGCATAGAGAACAGTGCAGTCCGAATGGCAGCTTCGTATCTGGGCGTCGCATCTGATTCGCGCTCATGGCTCGGTCGCCAGGGCATCCCTCTCACATTCCCCACCTCATGGGAAAGGCGTCTTGTAGAATTCTGTTGATGCAGACCCGGGCCAAGGGATTACAGTATAGCACCCGGATGGGTCTGCGAAAACATGGCCCGAAGCCTCAACCGCACTCGCTTCAAATACCATCAATCTACTGTGTCAAAGGCTTTTTCATAAATCTGTAACCAATAAGGCCAGGCTGGGTGTTAAGAGGTGGCGTTGGGCTAGAGCAATGTGGAGCTGTCGAAGGAAGTCCCTCATACTTCGATGAGACATAAGGCTGCATTGGTCCAGGTAAATGAGTGTTTTAATTACTTGTCTTAGGCAGGTGACTAGTATTGTGGCATAGATCTTGTGGAGAAGTGTGGCACAATGGTTAGAGAGGCAGACCCTGATGGAGAGATCTTGCCTGGGACCAGGGTTCAATTCCCGCCTTGGCGGTTCTTGGGCTCAATTTCCCTGGACAGGATATTTCTCGCGTAATCTAACTAATGGGTCTCAATCTGCAACTCTGGGCAATAGCTTGCTTAATTTCCACAACGGCCCCAACAGCGCTGGGATGCCTGGCTTCACCAGGAGGGGTTCCACAGCTGTATGCGTTCAGCGCCTCAATACCTTAGTGTCAGAGTGTGCTTTACAAGTTCAAATTTACATTTACATAGATCTTCACTTCGGTTTTGAGTGAGATCGGATGGAAATCTGCACAGGAGGCCGATGGGGGTTGTGTTTTCGGAATAAATGTAATCATGGCCATGTCTATGTCAGAGGGGAAAGCACCGTTCTTGGCTGCTGATTGGTGTAAAGCATGAAGTCGGGGTGTCAGAGTGTCTCTAAATATGTCGTAGTATTCTGAAGGGAGCCCGTCCTGGCTGGGTTTCCCACATGCCACAGGCAATATAGCTGCTCCAACCTCCTCTATAGAGAGCGATTGATCTAATAGTAGGGACTCGGACTGGGAGAGTCTCGGGAGAGGCACCTCATCCAGGAGGGGGTTGTCCATTTCATGTTTCGACGGAGGGGTCGCTGTATAAAGGCGGTAGTAGTAATCCACAAATATCTGAGCTATGGCTCAAATGGTATGCTGAGTGAGCCCTTGGGCGTCTATTACCTCGGGTAATATTCAGTTTGCTAGAGGGCGGGAGGCGAGCCAGTAAAGGAGTTTACTATTTTGTCTCCCCATCCATAAATGCTGGCCATTGAGGCTCTCCACATCTGCCTCGCTATTTCAAGTGATAGGATGGATTTCCTCACATTTAAGCCCAAGCAGCCGGGACACTTCGTCTCGGCTGCCCGAGGTCACTCCTCTCTCAAGGTGAGGGCACTTAGCACCCAGACGGCGAACAGTGGATGAGGTCTCAGTAGTGAGTCAGGAGCCAGCACTGCATTGAAATCACCCTCGATTACTGTTAAACCCTCCAGAAGGGCTATCAGTACGGTGGAGAGGTTGCTGAGGAGAGCATCCAGGGCTGCTAAAGGCATGTAGATAGAGATAAGATTGATTGTGTACCCTTCCATAATCACAGACAGGACCAGAAATCGGCCCTAAGGTTCTCTGATTTCCCACGTCACACTAGTGGAAAGGGACAGCACAGGAGAATTGCCACTCCCTGGGAACCCTGTGTGAAAAACTCTGTGAAATCCATGTTGTGCCACAAAGGGACAGTGGTTCCCCATCAGGTGTGTCTCCGGAAGCAATAGGACATCGGAGATAAAGCAGTGAGAGTATTTGAGGACTGCCATGCACTTCACCCCATCCATTGACATTCCAGGAGAGTACTTGCATGGGCTCTAGGTTAAGGTAGGTTGCAGACATAGTGGTGAACGAAGAAATGTGTAGACAAAAGTGCATATGTCGCAATCCATAGTGTCAAGTAACATCTAGGAGGAATGGTAAAGTGTCTACTAAGTGGCATAATGAGCGATGAAGCAGGACTTGGATGGGTGTGTTAGTGTGTGAAACTGTATCTTCAACCTAAATTAAAAAAACACAAGATAACACAACATTACAATTCATCATCATCATTTAACTTTATTTCGGTAAGTAAAAAACAAACCATTAAAGTACAATACACAGCAAAGAGAAAGAGAGCTTCTTAAAAGCAGGAGAGTACTAAAAAAGTACAATACAAACACAGTTAAAAGGGACAAAACAAGTTTAAAAAACAAACAAAAAATAAACAGCCAGATAAGCATCACTTAGTATAATAAAAGGTCTACTCAACAAGGAAACTGGTTCCATGAATCAGTGATGGTTAAAAATATAATACACAAATATCTATATCCTGAGGAGTAATGACCAAGATCACGCGACCAATTTGATAAATATACATAAATAAGTCTAAAAATTAGTTCCCCAATCTTACTCCTTAAAATTGCTAATCTCAGATGTCAGAATAATACAATTTTTTTTACCATTAATAAAACTGTCTGGGTGGATGAATCACATTTTAAAATTCTCACAACATAAAATGAGGGATCAGTTCCATAGATCTATAAATAATCAATAATAAACCGAACCAATATCTATATCCTATACAACAAAAACTACAATCATACATCCAAGTTAAATAAATATACATAGGTAAAACTAAGCATTAACGACACAGTTTTGTTCCTTAAAATTGCTAATCTCAACCGCCAGATTGACTCAAGAAATCTTGCCACTGGTAGAGCTATCTGGACGTACGGGTCGCATTTTAAAATTCTCTCAGCGTGAAGACAGGATCTAACCCCTAATTGTTTGCAAAGCGGGATGAGCCAAAGTGCTCTTTGTTTATGATACGCTTGACAGTGGAAGAAAACATGTGAAACGGTTTCTTCACTTTTACAACCCATCGGGCAATGTTTAGATCTATTAGTTGAGCTGGACCATTTGTACGTAAAACAGCACAAAGGAAGAGACCCGATCCTAAACCTAATAAAAAGGGCACGAGCAAATGGAGATAACTTTGCGTCCATAAGGGACTCAAATTCGTAATGACATTTAACAAGTAAAAAATTGTCGGACATAGACAATGGGATAGAACTAACAAATTGTCCAACCTGAACATTATGCCAGAAAGCATCCTTTAACAGCTGTGCAGCATTTTTAGGAATAGAAATAGGATCCTGCCAAAAGAACCCTAAGCCAAGCCGAGAGAAAGATTGTTCAACAAAGACACACCATTTAGTTTTAATACTAGAATCGCGGTCCACCACATTAAGAAGGCCACAACGAAAAGGGGTTAGGGCATCTGTTGTCCACAACCGAATCCAAAACAGCAGGGGCCTTAAGGCAGCAATTTGAGAAATTGAGAAAAGATTTAGGTCCAGGCGAATGGGCAAGGATGGGGTACTCGATGGAACCTTTAGCATCATTTTTAGAAACTGATTTTCCGCCCTAGCCAAATTCGCCAAATTACAGTGGCCCCAAAGTTCAGCTCCATATAAGGCGGCCCCCCCTAGCTTGAGCTTTGTATATTTCCAGGGCAGGGGATATTGCAAATTTTGAAAAACTAGAGGCAAATCTGACAATGCCACCCGCCCTCTGCTTCAGGCATGATAAAGATTTTTGGCGTTGGGCATGCCAAAGATGTGAATCTTCCACTTTAATGCCTAAGTAATCAAAGGTACCCACCCTTTCCAAGGGGACACCATCTAAATATACAGGCCTCTTCATTTTTTGCCTAATAGCTCCAAAAATCATGTATTTTGTTTTTGCTGAATTAATTGATAGCCCATGGTCAGTGCAAAACTCCAGAAATCTGGAGAGCAGTCTAGAAAGGCCCATGGCAGTACGTGATAACAGTAGGGTATCATCTGCAAACAGAAGACAAGGAATCTTCCTCCCGCCCAATTACTTTAACCCTCCCCAACTGCCACCCGTCCCCATACTTCACCCATAGAAGCATCTGTCGTCCCAAACGTGTGAACACAATTATAACACGGTTTGAACTTGGGAATGGAGTGGTGGACCCCTCCTAGTTGTAGGATCAGGAGTAGGATTCAAGTCCCATGGTACCTTCATAGCAGATAGATCATTGTCTAAGCATGCAACTGATGGAAGAAAGTTTGCTCCTCCAGAGCGTCGAACTCCCTGAAAGGTTGGTGTTATACGGTAGGGTTTCTGGTGGTGTGGTGGGTTGTACCAGAAGGTCACCCAGTGTGGCATCCAGTGATCTGGGAGATAGAGAGGCAGGAGAGTGTGGCTCAGGCTGGCTCTGGCCCACGGGTGAGGATGAGGCCACGTGATGATCGCTGCGCCTCTTGCGTGAACGAGTACGATTTCTCTTCAGTTTCGGAGCCAGATCCTGCTTGGATGGTCTCTTTCTGGTCCGAAGAAGAGGTTTGAAGTGCTCTTCAAATCAAATCAGGGTTTATAAAGCGCAAGTACTCACCTATAAGGGTCTCACGGCACTAGGGGGATTAGTCCCCTGAGCTTCAATTGAAGAGCCAGGTTTAAAGTCCATCCTGAATTGAGTCAGCAATGGTGATTGCCTGAGGTGCAAGGACATTGTGTTCCAGCTCTTAGCCACGAGGTAGGTGAAGGATCTTCCACCCGCCGAGGCCTTCTATATGCTGGTACGGTGGCTAGTGCTTGTTGAGCGGAGAGGTCTGGTATGGAACTAGGGGATGATGCAGTGGTTGAGGTAAGCGGGTCCAAGGTCATGGAGGGCCTTGTAAGCATGGACAAGGAGCTTGAAGTTAATTTTTTGCTTGATGGGAAGCCAGTGGAGGTCTCTTAGGTGGTTGGAGATATGTCCAGGATTAGTCTGGCAGAGGAGGTTTGGATGTGCTGTAATTTCTTTGGGTTCTTCTGAGTGGTACTGGTGTAGAGGGTGTTGCCATGGTGAGCGATGAGTTCAGGACGAAGCAGAGGTTGCGTGTGTGGTTTGTTGCGCCGAGGGTTGATGGCCACAAGGAGTCTCCCTGGATGATGTGCATGCACCCAGGATGAGGATCTCAGGCTTGTTGGAGGTGAGCTATTTGTTGTGTGGAGCGGTCGTTTTTCCGTGAGCCACGTCCAGGCCACTTCCGGAGTGTCAAAGTAGTGTCTTCTATTGATGTGGACCACTCGAAGCCAGGCCAGAAACAGCAGCCTGAAGGAGAGATTGAGTGATCGGAGTTTCTGCTTGACTGCTGTATAGGAACGGCACTATGACTGTACCTCTTTTGTGTAATTTGAAAAGATGAGCGCTTTGTTCTCCTGGTAGGACAGATTTCAGTGAAAGCATGCCTCCTGTAGCCCAGCATCTCTGTCCTTAAAGTTAAGGATGCATGTTATTATAGGTGTATGGGGAGCACCTTGTGGTGGCTTTGGTGTCAGAGCCCGTTGCACGCTATTGACAGCAAACTACAGGGAAGAGGTGATCTGCTGGCATCCAGGATTCAGTCCAAGTTTCTATGAAGGCTGCTGCTTGTAAAGGTTCCGCTCCCGCAGGTAGGATGCCATTGTTAATAAAAAAAAATCCATCCCAAATATAAACTGTACCTGTCCCAAGAAATGTCAACACTCTATTCTGGCAAGATAAGGCATACATCAGGATACCTGATGCTGCAATCTGCAAACCTGTAAGTAAACCTTCAAATCAAATCGTCCTTTAAAATTAAGATTTGTTCTTATTACCTACTATTTCTACAGACCTCTTCATCAAAAAGTCCTATGGTACTTACTGTTTGTTACTTATTACTAAACACCCTGTCAGCCTGAACAACAGTCAGATTTGAGACCCAAAGATTGGTTTCTCATTCACCATGCTAATGAGCTGAATCATGAGACTCTTTTGTGTAGACCCCACAGATGGCTACCTGCCTCTGCTTCTTGTGATGTTCTCTGCATCCTTCAACCCATAAAATCGCAGTTATAAGTGTATTTGCAACTGACATTTGTGATTAGCCTCATTGTGAATTATCGTCTCGCCAAAAGGCACGGCCCGGTCCTTCGGCTTATCCTCAGCCCCATGCTACCCATGTCTTCTTTTCGCCCTTTTTGTGGCTACGGAAGGGGCTACCAGCTGCACTAATACCCATCAAGCAACTGTGCCATGCATGCTTCATAGCCCCCACGTGGCAGTGGGTGTGGTATCCAAAGACCTCGTGGATATGCCAGACAAAGGTCAGGTCATTCCACCACAGTCCCCCTCTCCTCACGTAGCTGAAGCCTCTAAACTATCCTAATGTGCCATTATACTGTCACATGCTCCCAGTTGGGAGGCTGGATACACCATCACCTTGCTCCACTGTCAGTCCATAACATCGGAAAGGTGGGTTTTGCAGATATCCCGAAGAGGCTATTCTTTCCACTTCATGACTACCCCTCCCCTCATCGCAAAAGAGGCCGACAGTGGATCATCTTTCTCTTTTCAGCTAGGCGGTTGCTGCTGTCTTGGCCAAGGGGGCCAAAGAGAGTGTTCCAACACCAGAAGTAGGTTGTGGTTTCTATTTCTAAAATGTTCTGGTGCCTGTGTTCACGGACAACACCACAGCCATGTGGGACTGCAACAAATTGGGCGGTGTTGAGGTTGTGGACCTTATGTCAAGAGACCCAGCGTCTCAGAACATTGCTGGAATGTCATGGCATTTCCCCTCTGGTTCAGCAACTGGTAGGCTCTCAGAATGCCAGGGAGGCCGAATCCAGCTGCCAATGCTTAGCTGATCACGAATGGTGTCTCCATCCAGAGATGGCAGAAGTCTCTTTCAGTAGTGGGGATCGCCTCGGCCTAGATCTGTTCACCTCTGGCAAGAACGCACAATGTCAGCAGTTCTGGGCGCTGGAGTTTCCAGGGTGGCTCTAACTCTGTAATGCATTCTTCTAAAGTGGAGCTAAGGCCTCCTATACACCTTTCCACCAATACCACTTCTGCTCGGGTCTTCCTTGTGGCCCCAGACTGCATGGAGAGTCTGGTATCCTGAGCTACTGAGCTTGCCCATCGTTCTCCGATAAAGCTGCCCATTCGGGAGAATATTCTGTTGCAGCAGCAGGGGAGGGTTCTCCACCGAATCTGTCCAGTCTCCACCTTCTTGCATGGAAATTGAGTGGTGGCAGTTAGAGAAATGGCAGGACAAGCAAGGGTGAGACAGGTATTCCTGTCCTAATGGATTCACACACACTGTCACTGACAACACACATGAAGTCAGGGCACAAGAGCCGGCACACATAATGGGACAGGGTAACAAACCCACAGGTTGAGCGAGTGGTTGGATGTAGGTTTTCTGTCCACATATTCTTTAACCACTTTGCTGATAAATGGATATTTTGTTAGACGGAAGATTTCACCTTTCTTCATGTACCTTTTTTGTCCAACGTCTGCCTACATTACAACAAAGGCACTTTTAACTGTCAAATTCCTTTGACTTGGAATTTTGTCTGGCTGACTAACTATTATCACTCCTAGCTTAGCTGACTTCATGAAAGAGTGTCTTTATGCAGCATCCACAGGCCCAAGGAATGTGGCTTACTCATATATTCAAATTGTCTGTTTTGTGAAAGTACGTTAGTTTTTTATATCCTTATGTTTACTGCTTGAAATCAAATATTGTGGTTCAGAGTCAAAATTAGGAAGGGGTGTCGTACTTAGACTGTTACATTTAGCTGATTCTGTTATCTTTTTCAGACTGTGTCAATATCATTTTTTTTTCTCTTTATTTCTCTTAGTCGGAAAGCCCATTGTCATAGCTAAGAATGAAAACCCTACTGTCGAAGAAATTGAAGAGCTCCATAAAAAATACCTAGAGGAACTACAAGCACTATTTGATGAGCACAAAGGGAAATTTGGGATACCAGAGCATGACACCCTTATTTTTACGTAATTGCATCTGTGCTTCTCACCAGTTTCTTATTCATATGTTATTTTTATGGGAACACCTGTTGGACACCCTCAGTCTGTCTTGCTGTAATCTTGTGTGCACGTTCCTTGTATAAGGGTTATAATGGGCTTCCCAAAGTACTTTTTTTAAAAACCTATATTAAATAATATTTAACTGAATTTTTTTAAAGTTTGAACATGTTTTCATTTGAAAACAAATTCAACATTAACCTATGGATATGGAGAATGAAGGGTACTTGTTGAGGCATGTAGACAGGGTGTTTAAATCAGTAATGAGAATAAATAAAATGCAGGTCATATTTGTGCTGATCATGAGGTGTTAATGGAAGGTACTTTTCAACAATGTGTATTCATTATATTAAATGCATAGTTTCTCAGGTTTAGTGATATACATGCTATATGTGCATGTTTGATTCAAAAGGTGTGGGTGACTACTTTCGCAAGTTATATTTTTGCATTTATATCTTAATTCCTCTTGCATTTGGTCATTTGGTTTACTGGCTTCCAGACTGTGCAATGATTTTCCTCTTTTTATTCCAACTGCGCCAAGCCTCGTTACTTTCAAGATGCTGCTGAAAAAGCATCACTTGTTGACATCAAATACGACCTTATTGTATTGGCTTTATTATGTTTCTCTTGTATTGTATAGATTGCTGGGTAAATGCATTGGGTGAAAGCAGCACTAAAATAAATAAAGAAAAAGAAAAGAAAATTGAGACCCAGACTTACTAACTATTCACGTACCTTAGCAGAATAATAGGTCTACAGTGCAAAATAGTAAAACAAAGCACAACCAGAAAGCGGCCCAGTTATCAAGGTTCAGGCTAAAGCACTGGATCACATTACACAGATTACCAAAGAATTAAAGAACAATGTGGTCTGATATTATTTCAAGGAAATATACTAAAATGGTCTTAGGAAAGAGAAAATGCCTCCTGAGAACAATCTTTAGAATGCCCACAATTCTCTTCGGGGTATCTATGCTTGAGAAATGGCTTCTTTCTTATATTTTTTAATGTCTGCTGTCAATTTCTGTGATTGTGGCAATTGTGATATAACTTTAACAAAAGAAATAGTTTCTAGCTGCACTTGATGTTGGTATTTTATTTATATAAGAAACAGATATCAAAATAAACCCACAACCACAGTTGTACATAAAGCGCTGTTACACAATTTTATCTTCCTATGCCGACTCCACACCCACACAACCCGGAGCAACAAAGAAACAATAAGAACCAAAACCTAAAAGAAGAAAAACAAAGTGGAGTGGAGAAGGAAGAGAGCAGTGTGAAAGGTAGATCAACCAACTAATTGCACAAAAAATGAAAACAAAGTCAACTTTGTGGTGACCAATCTGGGCCCCCCCCCCAGGAAAGCCCAATGCAGATTGACTGAGAGAGATTAATTCTAGGTTAAGCCCTACAACCCATGATGACTAAGCAGCAGCAACAAATATGGAACCTACAATAATAGATCTGCTTTCTACAAAGGAGAGAAAAGAAGTGAAAGGCTGCACTCATTGCAGCAATATGGAGGTAGTTGGTCTGCCTGGGAGGAGAGAGGGCTCGGAACTGGTTAAGTACATGAGACATTGGTTAAGAATAGTAGTGGTTTTTCAGGGACTGTCCTTCTTGTCACTTGAAGGTACACATAGGGCCCCCCTCAAGAAGCCCTCTACCAAGGCCGGTAGTCACCAAATGTTATGCTTTAGAGATAGTCTTCATATTACTGCAGGCCAGGAATGTGGGGCATACCATAGTGGACAGTCAAAGGGTGATGATAGTCCCTCATTTTCACACTGGAATTGAAGCATCATCGGCCTACTTTAAGAGGGTAGAAGACAAACTGTGAGAAATGAGACTGAAATATGTGCCCCTTTTTTCCATCTAGCTGAAAATCACACTGGAATTTTCTTCTGGAATCTGAAACTTTGTGGGAATGAGCGGAACAACAACAATCACCTGTCAGAACAACTATCACATGGCAGCAGTGGAAATTGCAACGGTTTAAGAAGAAGAAAGTGAAGAATCCTACTCAAGTCAGCCTCTTCATTGATGATGGTGGTGGCAACCTGAGAAACAGCAACCAGAGAAACAGCAAACCCTGTTGGATACAGAGAGCTCGGAATCTGAAGGAGAAACTGAGTCAAATGGACAAATCAGTGATACACTAAGCCTTACCTTTGTTACTCATCAAACAGCACATGATTTGGACATGGAAGACCCAAGGTTTTGTCATCTGTAATGAGTGTGAAATACTTCCTTGTGACTGGGGGGGGGGGGCTGAACTACAAGCCACAGAATCCTTAGGGGCACTAGAGCAGCCGGTTGCCATTTCGCACCCGGAGGGGCTGTGATAAGGACGCTGCAAACCCGCTCCGCGGGACGAACTTCCTTATGACTGAGGGGGAGCCTGAACTCCAAGCCCCAGACTCTTTAGAGGCATTAGAGCCGCCGGTTGCCATTTCGTGCCCGGAGGGGCTGTGATAAGGACGCTGCAAACCTGCTCCGCGGGACGAACTTCCTCATGACTGGGGCGGAGCCTGAACTACAAGACCCAGACTCTTTATAGGCATTAGAGCCGCCGGTTGCCATTTCGTGCCCAGAGGGGCTGTGATAAGGACGCTGCAAACCTGCCCCGGGGGACGAACTTCCTCGTGACTGGGGGGGAGCCTGAACTCCAAGCCCCAGACTCCTAAGCAGCTTTAGAGCCGCCGGTTGCCACATTGCTCCCGAAGGCGCTGTGATAAGGACGCTGCAAACCCGCTCCACGGGACGAACTTCCTCGTGACTGGGGGAGAGCCTGAACTACAAGCCCCAGACTCCTTAGCGGCATTAGAGCCACCAGTTGCCATTTCGAGCCTGGAGGCGCTGTGATAAGGACGCTGCAAACCCGCTCTGTAGGACGAACTTCCTAGTGACTGGGGGGGAGCCTGAACTACAAGCCCCAGACTCCTTAGCGGCATTAGAGCTGCCAGTTGCCATTTCGCGCCCGGAGGCGCTGTGATAAGGACGCTGTGAACCCGCCCTGCGGGACGCGCCCGTGCAAAGACTGGGCCATGAGCGGGCCCGTCAGAGCCTGGAGGAGGCTGGGCTGGGCTGGGCATACTCTGTTAATTTTTCATCTAGAGACCTGCATTAACCTTGTTTAGATTAGTAAAGAGTATTTAAAATAGCAACCCCATATTAACAGTGGGGAAAAGAAAGCAAAAACAAATGGGGAATGGTATGAACACCAAAACTCCGAGAACCACTAACATGATAACTAATTATCTTACAGATGCAATGGGGAAAATTAACGAAGAAATTATTAATGTTGAAGCACTTTTAGTGGCAACAAAAAATGTTTTACATGAGGCCATTATTGAAGTGAGTACTGAGGCTATAGGTTCAATTATTGAACGAGAAGCCCCAAAAGAAAGTCTCATTGGGGTGGACCCTAGGTTTTCCTTAGGCCCACCATTACCCATAGACACAATAGAAGAAACTTAACCATTGAACAGAATAGATGACAATCCCTCCACCACCAAAGAAAAAAAGTAGTAGACAGGTAACCAAACCTAACTTTGTGTCACCACCATCACAGTCCCGTAAGGGCAGCAAAATAACTACTGAAAAGTATGGAGGCCACCCAGTAGCTTTACCACCAGGCCATGATGGTGCCCTACTAAAAAGCATGGAACCTCTTTTCAAGAAACTACATGGTAAACTAGATCTTATAGAGTCAAAAGTACTGATAGAAATTAAGGTTATTAAAGAACACATAAGTAAGATAGAAGTAAGTGTGAATTTAATGACCAATGCGAAAAACGTGCCCCTTGGCCTCGATATCACACTAAATGAGAACCAAGTGGTTGTAGAAACAAGGAACAACATAATGATAGGGAAGGAAGATCCTAACAAAAGAAGTATGGAATGCCAGCACCCCATAAAGAAAGAAACATCCCAGCCTAAGGCACCTATTAATAATCATGAGAGACAACCAGTTGGTACTTACAAAGGGCAGCGTTTGAATAGAGATAGATCTGTGAAAGAAGTTTTACAACTACCGCCAGATGCTACTCCATACACAATCATTCTTAAAAATGTTCCCAAATTGGGACTAAACATCGTTGAGACCTGGCCAGATCTAGGTAATAAAGTAGTACACTGGATGACGAAGAATATATGTGCATCAGACATATTATTTTGTGAAATTCTTTATGCAAGGCGAGTTGACTGGGTGGAATCTTTGGAGGAAGAAGAGGGAGATTGTATTGTGGTCAATTTTCATGATCCCCGTTTTGTGGGCAACCTATAATTGGATCTAGATAAAAGACATTGAGCCTGTAAAAACATGAGAAGGGAGATCATGGCTGTTCCCTTAGGATATTTTTTATAGAATGTTGAACACTCCAGGCACAAGATGCACAGGGGCCATAAGTTTAAACATCTAGCAATTTGGATAGGTATGACAAATTAGAGTGTTCTAATCGATTTACTCCCCTGAGTAATATGGAGGACCTGGATTGACTACAGGAGGGCATGAAGAGAATAGGGACGCTGTTCCCTGATAAAACACAAATTACTACTATAGTGTCTGAACCGAATATTTTAAGCTGTAACGGTGACGTTGACCTTGATAAGAGGCCCTTAGCAGGAGACTCAATCACACTAATGTCGTGGAACATAGCTGGAGTAAGAACCAAAATGGCTGATGAGGGATGGCATACCATAATAAGTTTGTCACATTTAATATGTCTACAAGAGGCATGGCTTACCGGATCTTTCTATATTGAAGGATATGCTATATTCTTTACACCAGCTTCCGCTTCAGCAAGCCGTAGGGCCAAGGGAGCATTAGCATCACTGGTACCATTAACATTGGTGAAATCCTTCCTTGACTCCCCTTATTATCAGTTTCTACATTTTCGGATAGATGGCAACATAGGTTTTGTATTAATAAATTATTACAACAATCAATTTGACGATACCAACAAAGTAGTGGCATCAAACCTCCAGGATGATTTACAGATCTTCATAAACGATATAACATCTAGTTATACATTAGTATGGGCTGGAAACTTTAACATCGGGACGTGCCAGAACACTTTAGAAAAGATATGTGGATTTACTGATGATGGGGGAAATGCACAATCGCACTTTATACATGACAACTATGGAGCTATACTGAATGAAATAATATTTAGACATGACTTAGAATTGGGGGAACAAGATGGGGATAAGGGAACAAAGCTTCCAACGTTTATAGGAAGAGGGCATTTTTCAACAATTGACCAAATATTAATTTCCAAGAGTAATACAGACATGATTGAATCTCTGAAAATTGAGCCAACTATCTATAGTGACCACTACCCTTTGTCACTTACTATGAGATTAGTTAAATCCTTTAACATAGGAGAAAGATTAGCAATGAATATAGGGATAAAAAGGGAAAATGGAATTGCCATTAAATGGACTGGGGTAAATGAAGCAGATTTGATGACAAAAATTGTGACACGATATAGACAAGATATTTTAACATATACGGAATATATTCAAAGTCCATTTGAGATCTTAGTATCCTTTAACCAGCTTAGTAATGGCATTGCAGGGAGCCTAGTGGCAACATCGGGGAACAAAAGGAGAGTAAAAGTGGGGTGGTTTGATCATAATTGTTCACTAGCAAGTCAGGAACTTAAACGAGCCCTGCAAGCTCGACCAAGAAATAGGGAAGAAGTAATCATTAGACGCTCTAGCCACAAACATGCCCTGAAGATTAGGAAGGCACAATTGAGAGCTAGGGCATGGGATAATCTTGAGCAAGCAGTGGCACTGAGAGATAGTACCCTATTTTGGAAAACAATTAATCACCCATTCCTAAAAAAATAGCGATGCACTTGAAATAACTACACGTTCCATCATCAGAATGGCTTTCCCATTTCGGCTTGATTTTCAACCCAGATCATCTGATTATGTACCCATCGAATACTGGGATAATTGAGATCAAGCCACCCTTTCTGAAACCGGTTAGTCTAGGGGAAGTGAAATCTGCCATGGGAAGATGTCTGAAAGGGAAAGCACCGGGTTCCGATGGGGTGCCGGTAGATGCCTATCTGACATATATTGATCTATGGTCCCCTATTTTGACCCAAGTTTTTTTTGAGTGCATCAAAGGGATACATCTTAACATCATGGACTGAAAGCATAATTGTTCCTGTTTTTAAAAAAGGGAATAGAGGTGACCCTAAATGTTACCGACCTATTTCCCTCCTAGGCACCTCTCTCAAATTATTAGGGAGAGTACTCCTAGAAAGATTAGAGGTATGGGCAACCGACAGTCATATACTTACAGAGGCCCAACTGGGATTTAGACCTGGGGTTGGCACCTTGAAACAATGTATAAATCTTAATTTAATAATAAGTCAATATACAATAGCAAAAAGGGTCATGTGTTCCTCTGTTTTGCAGATCTTAGCAGCACTTTTGACTTGGTGAACTATGCAAAGCTGTGGAAAGTCTTAGTGACCTGGGTGCACCCCTAGATATAATTAACTTCTTAGCACAATTGTATAACCATTTAATAGCACGGGTGAGATATGGAAGAAATGGCAAGAGTACTCCAGGTTTTAGGATCGGGAGAGGGATACGTCAAGGCTGTGTCTTGGCGACCCTTCTATTTTCCCTTTATATAAACGAAGTAGATGCCCACCTAAAAAATATGGAAATCAATACCCCTAAAATAGAGGAATGTCCTATCCCAGTCCTTTCATATGCAGACGACGCGGTATTGCTGTCACAAACTGCCAATGGGCTGCAGCGGTTGATGGAGGGCTTTGTAGATTTTATGGAGGCAAGAGATATGTCGCTGTATATGAACAAAACTGTTTTAATGACTTGTGGACAGGGAAAGGCCAGAAAGAAAACTTACTTTATCAAGGGTCATAAATGCGAAGAGGTGAATAGATTTACATATCTGGGTGTCCAGTTTTCTAATATGGGCCATTGGAAACAACATTTAGAAATTATTAAGATGAAGTCCACCGATCAATGTATTCATTCCACAATCCAGTAATAATCTTACTTGAATTATATGTAAAGTGAACAAAAGACAGAGATTTCATGTTGGCAGTCAGTAGGTCATATAAATAGTGCAGATGATGCAGTGCTCAAGTGAGTGCATAAATACATAAAAGATATACATAAGACGCTGGAAAAGGCCCGTTGTTCAATACATGATTTTTGAAGTATGTTTGTGAATTATTACACATACCTATTGATCGCACTTAATCTGAGAACCAAGGGGAGTGGGGAGGGGAATGTTGATGTTTCAATCTTAAGTGAATGAAGGGGGTGTCTTCAGGACTAAGTTCAGAACCTGTATGTAAGTGGAGACACAAAACCCAGAACCAATCCTCAGTCAATATGCACCTCAACTATGGGATTCACAAGTCTTGTAGCATTTCCTAGATGTACCGTACCTACGTACGCTACCATAAATCATAGGAGTCCTGCGTGAATCTAGACAACATATAAACAGATTATTTAAACCATATTTTCCATCAAAAATGGTACTCAGCTTGTCGAAAATCAGCCATGCAGTGTATCCAGTCACCATTACTACATCACCAATGAAGCAAACCAATGCTCCTGTTAGGACTTAGTAGTTACCGAACATTAGGATTCACACCAATAAATGGATCCATTAACCTAGATGTGCTCAAGGAGCTATGCATGCCTGAATTGCTGCCTACTATATAAACACTCCGGCGGTGTGTCATGAACCTAACTTACATAGGCCTGGACAGAAAGTATGCTTAAGTCACCATGATGGAGCACAACTAGTGAGTCTACCTGACCATGCGTGGATAATGTGTTAAGTACTTACGTGCCTATGCAAGAACATTTGTATAACTCAGGATGTTTCAATTTGTGAATGTCTCCAAGGTCATAACTGCGACAGTCGTACCATATCAAGCAACATGCTGCAACAGACAAGATTGTATCCTCATTTTATACTTTTGCTCATTATGAAGTTCACATGCAGTGCACTGTGGTGTTTATCTTTTTCAAACAAGGTGCGCCCAATTAAAATACTCTTGGTCACTTGTGAATGATTCACCATGGCCATTTAGTCGTGGTCTGAATGAGCTGCGTGCGACTAGCTGGGCCCAAGTGCTCATAAATCCCACTTGAATAAACGTTTGGAAAACAAGGTCCAACGTGGGGACTCCCAAAAGCATGCACCTTCATCGCGCTACACGTGTGTGCATATCGTAACCTTCATGCTTCTAAAGGCACTCCGGGTTGTGGTTACAGGATAGGGCTGCATGTTGCCCACCTTTGCCATGCATGTTCAGTGGGTTCTTTAAATGCGACTATCAATGTGCAGAACGTTCATTAGGCCGTGTTGCGAGTTGCGAGCTCCTTGTCAAAGTGTTAAACCACCAGTGCCAAATCCAGTATAGGACTGCGCTACCTAACAATGCGTTATTGTGAAGTGGGCACACATCATGCATTACTATATCCAGTCTGCGCATTCTTACTTATAATCAGTGTGTTAATCGTATCTTCTATAACTACTCTGTATGTCTTTTCCAAATCAATCCAGAATTCAAATTCCTGTTAAAAACATAATTGACTATCAGTGCAATAAACTATCATCACTCTCTTACAGTGATGCACAACAGAAGGCCCAAAATTTCAACTCACCATCATGCTGTGATAGTGATCCACTTTGCATGACAGCTAAGGTCCGTATTAATATATTCAATTCTGTCAGAAACACAAAAATGCCTGTCAAAGTGAATGCTCGTCACTAATACCTTCTACTTGTGTTTTCTGGCCGACAACAGGCCCCAAAACACAAATTATCGTCCTTCTGTAAATCTCATCCGCTCATCAGAGCCAGCCTCGTGCAAAACCATAAAGTCACAGCAGATACTGCTGGCTTATCTAACACAAGTGTCTTCGATACACTAGAGCGCTACCCCATGGGTGTCATCTTGGATGAGGGTGCCAGATTTCAAACCAATTAGTAAGTTCCAACGAGCAGTAGCTCCACTTTGTTATGCATATAGACTGTCTACATTGAATGTAGCACAAACAGGGGTGCGTACAACCAGCTTAGAAGGGGGGTGTAGAGTTATGTTTAGTTGGGGGTAAAATAAACAAAGTTCCAAACAGGCAATGAATCCCCACGATATTCAGTGTTGGTCCTACTTATGGGAGTCCCAATTGTTGGGTCACATTTGACCAATCTAATGTTGGTGCATCAGACATGTGACAAAAATAATCAAAATGTACCAGTGCGAACACGTTGATGATAAGGAGAATTGTGAGCAGGTACAAAGGTCAAAGATCATCATTGTGGGAGAACTGAGAGGTGTCTCAGTTTGTTGACGTGCAGGCCACTTAGTGTACGTTTAAGCATGTGCATCCATATACACTCCTCATCTATCAAAATGTCTTTGATACTCCCTCCACGGCTGTCAAGGGAAACCACTTTTGCCCCTTGCCAGTACAATTCATCCTCCGTGTATTGCAGTTGCCCTTAATAAGTAAAATTACAAGGGGACGCATATAGGTCGATGAACCTTTTGACTAGTTTAAGATGATCTAACTATAGCTCCAGTATATGGAACAGCAATATTACACAACCAATCAATAATCATAAGTCAAATCATTAATCAATAATCAATGGAGTCAGTAATCGTCACACACCATGACCTTTCAACCATGAAATAACCACACCTTTAGTAGAGTTTAGTAATTTTGTTTCCCTTATATTAACAATACTAAGTCTGGTGTCTTAAACTCAAAATCAATTCAAAGTGCATGTGAGAACAGTAGTAATTAGCCAAAAGACACCAGGAACACAATCTAATCAAGGCTTGTATCACAATACATTCCAAAGCATTAGTGCAGTTCATTAATAAAGTCAGCTTCAATATTTCAACACGTCCATAAAATTTAGCAAAACAGTCCGTCAAACCTTTGTCTCTGCAATTTGTCAATCGCCAAGTAGAAAACCTCATCTAACCCAGATTAGCATCAGCATGTGGGGCTTCATGCAAAACAATTCAGAACATGAATTTAGAATACATCTAGCTAAGAAAAAACTTAACTAAGACAGCGCAGTTGGTACCTAGAAAGAAAAGGCACAGAAATACATTTCAGTCATATTGTCATATCTACCCATCCACAGTATGGGTCAGCAAACAGAATCAGTCTTTGTCCTCGGGTCATCAGTTGATCAGCAACTCATCAGGCTCTCAGTCAGAGGGTATGAGCCCAATGACAGAAATCCAGAATCTCTTCTAAAGTCTTGCAAAGTCACTCTTGATCCCTGGTCTCTTAATCTGTCTCCTAACATCTGAAGTATTTTTACCCTGTCACATTGTTATATCAAAGTCACCCAAACTATCCCCTAATTTCCAATTGGTCAGTTAATTGTACGTTATTACTCTATCCAAAGATTTAACTGTCTCAAAACTATGAATTCTAATATTTCTTCTTTTTCATGATGTTGATTGGTTCGCCTTACGATGTTCTCATCCTCCGGCTCGTCAGGTATCAACTTTGTTGCATCTTCCTCTACAGTCAATGTCTTCATTGTTCGCGTCCTGGGAAAGTACATCTAGCACACATTACTTCTAGTATGATACATTTTTTAAAATAAAATACTGTCTCCTGTTAGTTGGTGCTCGTGGATAGCTTCTGCTAAGCATTTTTATTAAAACAGTGAGCATTTCACAGCTAGTTCACTCTGTCAGCATTTTCTATTAAACGCTAAGAAATACGGCGTCTACATGAGGCCTAGCTAAACTGGGCCCAGACCCTCGCTAAGTTAAGGCATTACAATTAATAAGCTAGAGCATACTTCATAACCCTTAATATGATATATTACTACATTAATGTAATACATTTTCAATATTTCATACATATTAATCATTTAATTAGTACATTCCGTGAACACTGGTGGCCATTCTCCGAGGTCACAATTTAAAATGTGCACATTATTTTTCAAAGTTATTCATTTTCTACAAAACTCATTATTCCAAATACATAAACATACATAAAAAAATTCTAATTAAGACATTTGCATCAGCATTTCCTCTTCTGATGACTAAATGTGCCATCACACCAAATTTATCACCCACAATTTTACAACTCAATTTCTACAATATTTTGTCTTCTGGAATGTTCCCTTTTCTTTTCCTCCCTCCGCTGATTCTTTTTAGACCTTTTCAATTTAATTCTTTTGCACAATTTACATAATCCCCATATACCTAATAGACAACCCACGACAATTAGTATTCCCTGTATAATTTTCAACAGTACCCCATTCCAAATACTACTAAGCCAATTTCCCACTGAAGCAAACCCTTTACCAACCTTTTCCCAAACACCTGGTTCTTTCAACTCCTTCAAAGCACTACTTGCGTTAGTCAGATTAGTAAGTAAGTCTCTTATCTCTTTACTATTGTTAGGAATGTAAGAACAACAATGCCTAGAGTTAATCATTTTACGGACTCCGCCATCCTTCGCTAAAGAATATCTAAAGCAAGACGATTTTGAAGAGTCATAGCTCTGTCCGCAGCTAATTCAGTATCTATTAGGAGTATTGCCCCTGCAAAATGTGTCGCCATGTTATCCACAATAGTAGACAACTTTCGAATCTTTATCGAGTTCAAGATGACTCCCACTGAAGGAATCACTGCACCAAATATATCTCCCCCTACCGCAGAAGAGGACTCCCTCCTCTGTCTCTTAGGATGTAATTCAGTCACTTTCGGATACTTTTTCAAATCCTCTATCTGATAAATCTTTGGGAATAATGTTCCCTAATAACATGTCCCATACCATCCTCTTGGAAGACGGTAATAAGCATTAAGTCCACAAATGTAAGATATCCCCGGAATCGCAGGGTCCTGCCCATTCAACATAAATGTCCATTTACTATGAAACAAAAACACATACCTACATTCATTCGTACCCACAAATAAAGTGTCAGTGTGCGACTTTGGCTTACATATAGAAATCTTCCCTACGTGTAATGCATCTAAGTTAATTTTCCTTGCGTTTTAATTGCAGTATACGCATAATCATTCTTGTAAGTCCTTTTCTCTAAGCCTTTTTCTAATTTCTCCTTCAGCGCCTTTCTCCTGTCATCAGTATGATCTAAGAAACTTTTCTCTAAAGGTGTAAGCAAGCATGCATGATTATTTTTGTGACCATAAGCTGTCCCAAACATTAGCGCAGGTTTAAAGAACCCTCTAACGAATACTATGTCATTATCCTTAGCTATTCTACTCAAATACCTAATAATAGGAACAAACGAAAACACGAGGTCATGATTGGAGTAAAAATAATAAATATACTCCTGATTATAAAATCTTGTTAGTAGTAAACTACAACTTATCCCATATGTTAATGAAAGACTACGGTAAGTGACCCCTTCCTCGACTGATGAAGGAATCTGCGTACACACAAGACAATCCCTTGCATCCATTGTCTCAACAAACTCACTCAACAAGCGATTGAAAACAGAAGAAAGTTCTCCTTGCGCATTAGTACAATCATGCAAATACTTCTCATCTAACTTAAACCTCTCTAAAGCTGGTAATGTGGTAGTTTCAAAAGCAGAATTATGGTTGGCTCCTCTCGCATCAAGAACAGACAGTCCCACAATCAACACTATAAACAAAACCCCACACATAATTGCCAAACCAATGCTCATATATTTACAGTGCATGATGATGAGTGCATTGGCTGGAACCTCTGGCAACCTCATTGCTCGGCCCATGAGGATCTCATGGGGCGACAATCCTGTCTTCCTGTCAGGTGTATTTCTCTTTGACATCAACACCAAAGGGAAAGTATCGGGCCATTTCAGATTCGTAGCTGCACATATCTTTGCAATCCTTGACTTCAAAGTACCAATCATCTGCTCCACTAGTCCTGATGCTTCAAGGCGATAACTACAATGCAACTTCTGCTCCTATTCAATGCTGCACACAATAGTTTAATCACCTCATTATTGAAGTGCGTTCCCCTATCTGATTCTAAAGAGATTGGAAATCTGAAGCGTGGTTTCAGTTCCCTAAGCAACAATTTTGCTACTGTGAGGCTATCATTTCTCTGTGTAGGGTACGCTTAAATCCAGTGACTAAAGGTGCACACAATCACCAACACATATCTCAGCCCTCCACATGCAGGCATCTCAATGAAATCAAAATGCATTCTGCTGAATTGACCTCCTACTCTTCCAATGTGGCTCAAATAAACCACGGTCCCTTTCCCCGCATTTAATTGCTGACAAGTGACACAACGATGGCAAACTGCCTCAGCTGCTGTCTAAACTTGGGGTTAAACCAATCCATTTTGAACAAACAAACCATGGCATCCCTCCCAATGTGTGCCTGACCATGATAGTACCTTGCCATCTGAGATAACAGACTATTTGGCAATACCATACGACCCTCCTCAGATACCCACAACTCTTCCTGTCTTTGAACACATTTCATTTTGCTCCATGATCGTTTCTCTTCTTTGTCGACATTACTCTGCAGAGTTTTTAACTCTTCTAATGTGTTGATCACTTTTAGTGCAAAACTTGTACATGTAGTATCTTCCTCAGGTAACAATTCTCACTTGTCTTTGAACGATATACAGTTCAATGCGCAAAACCTTGCTACTTGATACGCATATCCAGTCCCTAGTGACACGTAGTCCTGCGACTTGAGATGTGCACTACACTTCATCACAGCAGTTTCTTCAGGCAATTGGATTGCATACAACAACTCCTTTATTCTCACACCATTTCTCACTGGTGAACCAGTAGAGGTCAGGAAACCTCTCTGCCACCACAATTGACCAGAATCATGAACTATTCCAAATCCGTATTGACTATCCGTATAGATAGTGACTCTTAATCGAGCAGAAACATGACACGTTCTAGTAAGAGCTACCAATTCTGCTACTTGCGCAGAATGCACTCCTCGAAGCCAGGAAGCTTCTAAGGTACGTGGAATTGTGTACACAGCATATCTTGCTCTCAGTGTCCCTGTGCTGTCTCTCAGACAAGAGCCATCAACAAAAACAATTTGGTCATTTTCTTCCGATCGAGTATCTTTAATGTCAGGCCTCGGTTTTGTACATAACTCAGATACTTCGAGACAATCATGTTCAACATCTTCCTCTTTTTCAATCTCAGTAGTATCACTTGGAAGTAAAGTTGCCGGGTTCAGCACCGTACATCTTTTCAGTGTCACATTTGGTGCTCCCAAAATGCTAGTCTCATACCTAGTCAACCTAGCACCCTTCAAATATTGGGTTTGTGTTCTTGTCAGTAAAATCTCAATCGAGTGAGGGACCATTACAGTCAGAAGATATCCCATCACTACAAGGCTGCTGCATCTCGGTCCAAGGTAGCTGAAAAATATGCTACTGGGCGATGAGCACCTCCATGGACCTGCGTCAAGACAGAATATGAACATGCATCAGGCTTATGGCAAAACAATGTGAATGGTTTAGTGTAGTCAGGCATACCCAACGCTAGAGCCCTGCACAAACTCTCTCTCAACTCTGTGAACACCTTCATTTGTTCCTGATCTAGCGCTATGGGATCGGTGACATCCTTATGAGTCGGCTTTTGCAAGGGTTTTGAAATCTCTGAAAAATTCGGGATCCACTGAGGACAATAGCCCCTCACACCGAAGAACATCCTGACACCTCTCTGTGAAATCGGGAGACTTATCTGCAGTATCATTGTGATCCGTTCTCTGGCTATTTTCCTCAACCCTTTCTCAATCTGGTGACCCAAATACTTCACTACTTTCTGACAGTACTGCAATTTCAGTGGTGACACTTTATGACCAAACTTTCCCAAATGATTCAAAAGGGCAATTGAGTCATATTTACACTCGTCCCTTGACTTGGACTCAATCAATAAATCATCAAAGTATTGCACCAGAGTCGATTGAAAAGGTAACTCTAATGACTCCAAATTCTTTTTCAAGATCTGGTTAAACAAGGAAGATGACTCTGTGTACCCTTGAGGAAGTCTACACCAGCAGTAGACTCGATCTAAGAGTTTGAAACTAAAGAGAAATTGACTATCCTCATGAAGAGGCACAGAAAAGAACGCTTGTGACAAATAAACCACTGTGAACCATTCTGTATTACGTTAAATCCAGAACAAAATTACAGCTGGATTTGGCACTACAGAACAACACTTAACCACAATACCATTTATCTTCCTGAAATCCTGAACAATTTGAAACTTTCCACATGGTTTCTTCAAACCCAATATCGGTGAATTACATAGGCTGCTCAATACCACTTTTAGAACTCCCTGCTTCACAAAATCGGCAAATATATGAGCCACTTTCATCAGGAAATCTTGTGTCATGTTATACTGTGGAAGCTGTGGAAACACTGCATTCGGCTTCAAAGTAACCTTAATCAGCTCCACTCCCTTGATTAGACCAACTTCTTTCCCTGTCAAATCCCAAACGTTCTCCTGCACTGTTCCCTGCAAGTCAGAATGAAACTCTCTCACTGTAAACATCGGGAAAAACTCAGTCAAGGGGTGTTCCTTATTTGTGGTTTCGCTTTCGGTCTCTGGAGCTGGGTCTTCCTCATCATGTCTTTGTCTGGATCTCAATTCCATAATTCGAGCAAGTAATCAAACACCTTGTTTTACACAATAAATCCCTTCCCAGTAGGGATACCAGACTCGAATCGCAGACTACAAACTTATGCAGTCCCTGAAAATTGCCAATCTCTACTTGCACTGGATCTGTAATCCGATTTGTTAAATACTGATTCGCTACCCCTACAGTCTGAACTGTTCTTCCTGAAAGGGGCAAATTTGGGACTTCTGCACTTCTTACTGTAGAGTGTGTAGCTCCCATGTCCACTACAATGACTCTGTGTCCCATCACTTTTCCCCTCACATAAGGTCCTCTCTGATCTACTTCTAAAGAAGTCGCAAGCACACATGGCTCCTCATCCGAACTATCACTCATCCATTCACCCTTTATTTCATTTTCACTGTGTAACGGGAATTGATGCACTGCGTTACTACTGGCTTGTCTCTGACCTGTGACCTGTTGAGCAAGCATCACCTGTTGCTGCTCCATCGGGGCTTGAGGTATCTGCATTTGCTGTCTAGATACCATGGGAACCTGCTGCTGCATTGGCTGCAACTGTGACACTTATGCACGGGGCACTGTACCTGCTGCATGGGTTAACAATTTTGCATCTGATTCACATTATTCTGGAAATTTGTATTAGGACCCCTTAGTGACGGTCCTCTCACATTTTGAAATGTATTGAAGTCGTTACTTTGCTGAACAACCCCCTCCTGCACCATCATCGGACACTCCCGCTTTCAGTGTCCCACGGCTTCGCAAATATGACACGCCAATAGCTTCTTCATCCCCTGCACATCATTCTGAACCACAACAGTATTCAAATCCGGACCACAATGAATATTGCCTCCACGACCCCTACTTCTCATCTGAGGCTGAAACATGACGTTTCCCTGCTGCCTCAGCATTTTCTGCACAAAAGTTCCCTGCACTCCTGTTTCAGCTGCCTTAACCTGCATTACCATTGCTTTCTCTTTCATATTTTTCTGCTTCAACTCAATCTTATCACTACAGTATTTAGCATACTGCAGCACCTCATCAATCGGCTTCACTTGCCAACAAATCAAATGACTCTTAATCATCTGATCGATCTCAGGTCTCAGTCCTTCCACAAATCTGAACTCAAAATGCAACATATCTTTCGGTTCAATTGCTTCCTTGCCACTGTACTCTTTGAAAGCCTTCAGCAATCTTTCATAATATGCATGTATTGACTCCTTTACCTCCTGCACTGTCCTGTCAATCCTCTGCCAATCAATATTCTTAGGTGAAATCCTCGTCTTCAAGAACTCGATCACCTTATAATAATGTTTCATTACTTCAGGAGATGGTGCACCTGTGCTCTTATCTCTCTCTGGCTCACTTGTCGGCCATTCTACAGCTCTTACATTCAACCCACAAATCAGCTGAAACCACTATTTCCAGTAAGGTATTCAGGTCTTCCCACAGACATTTCGAGAGCTTCACAAACCTGTCCGTCTGCTGATACCACTCAACTGGTTTCTCCCTCAATTTTGGATAATCATTTGTGAATGGCAGAATATCACTCCTACTCCAAGGGACATGAACAAAATTTCCCTCATTGGTAAAATCTTTACCTGATCCTTGTTCTGTTGTACGTTTTCGGTCACTTCTAGTGAGTCTCGTTTCCTTTTATCTCTTTTCTTTACCCATCTGCCTTCCCACTTCCCTAAGGCTCCCCAAACTTGCTTACTCTGCAGTAGTTCTTTAAGGTGCGCTTTCATTCCGGCTGACCTCATATGTTCAAAATATTTCGCCTCAAAATCTAATCTGTAGCTTCTCTTCAAATGCTTTTTCTTCTCTATTTCTATGCAGTGCTTCTCTGCCAACTCTGTTAATCTCTGATGTACCTTGCCCACCTCTCTTGTAATCCTTGGGCATACGTATCTTAATCCTGCTTCCGTGTAGTATTCTAACCTATTCACCCCCATTGTTCCTTCAACTAATTCACCTGCTTCCATGCTCAATTTGACACAATTGATCTGCTCCTCACCCTTGGTAGAATTCTGTGGGCTATTCAACTTGTCTAACCATTCAGTCAACTGCTGCGCTGTTAATCCTTGTAACGAAATGTTACTTGCATTCACCGGTGGCACCTGCTGTACCTCTGCACCTGGTGTTTGCGGTGTCAATAGCTTCAAACTCTGACCTGCACTTGGTCCATTCACAGCATCGGGAAGTGCGACAAGTGGACTGAGATCCAACAATGACCTGATCCATCAAAGGTCTGACCCACGGAAGAGAATACTTGAACCTTTTCATTTATTCCCCTCCTCATTAGACTCTGAGACACTGCTCCTTGCTCATTCACAATTGGCTTCTTCTGTGCAACTAATGGTACCACTGGACCAACAGTATTGCGATATTGCATCTGGGGCTGCTCTGGCACCTGAACTCTGGGAGAGTAACTCCCATACTCTGATTCATTACTGGAGTCAAGTCTGATTATGTCCCTGTCACTGGCGTAAACCTCAGCATCCCTTGTGACTGTGCCTGAGGCAACAAAATTGGAGTTGGCTCAGTCTGAACCAGCAGTGGTCTTGGAACCACTTGCTCCGTTGGCACCACTAAGTTCGAAGTTGTCTCTAGAATCGGAACATCAGGATAGATTCTCTGTACCGGCGGTGGATGCGTTTGTGCCTGAACTACTGGAGTAGTCAACGCGTTGGGACTACCCTGCACCACACCCTGTATCTGGCCAGCATTAACCTGATCTGGACTCACTGTCCCCATTGCCTGTGCCGGGGCTGTTGGATCACCACTAGCACTCAGACCACCCTCATGCTCCCCGTATGGTAGGGGTCGGTCGCTCAATATCTGGATAAACAAGATCCTCAGCATCTGATTCCTCCTTCACTATGGAAGACCTTTTAGCTTCTTTACTCCCTAACAGACTCCTATTAGTTTTTCTAGTTGCTTTCCTTCCTTCTGTCTCATCCTCCTGTGTAATGGCAGGAAACAATTTAACATCCTGCAATGTCACTGATCTCCATTTCTTCTGTTCCCAATCCCATCTCACTTCTGCCGAAGACTTTTCTACCTTTCTTACTCTCCTTTCGAATTTAATTTGTTGTTGCTGCCTAGCTAGTAGCTCCCACACTGCTAATGTATCAAACTATGCTGGTCTCGGAAGGGGCTTCGATTCATATAGCGCCACCCGCAATTGCTCCAAAATTCTCAAATTGAATGTCCCACTCTGAGGAAATACTAAGCTCCTATTTTTCTCTGTCAGCTTGTACCACTGCTTTAAACAAAGAGATGGCGCAACAACTCTCTCCTCCATTACAATGTAAGCCGGTGTACCATCCGGCGGTGTAGGCTCCCCTAAATTCACTCTAATGTACGTATCTCCCCTCAGGGCACTTTTTAATGCATTGAAAAACTTCATCTTTTCTACTTTTTGTTTATTTGAATCAAATCAGCAAATTACTTTTACTCCCAAGATTCCTTTCACCTACATTCTCAACCAGTTGCCTCTCATGGACAACTGCCAATCCGTGCACGACCCTTCTCACTAACCAACCTATCCCAGTACGACTCCAATGATGACACACTCACACCTACTGTGGCTGACAAAGTCTTGCGGCTCATCCTCGTAAACTCAAACTCTCACAAAACTAATGCAGAATATTGCGAGCACTAATCAAAAAACAAAAACAAATCATCTGATTTACTACAGGAAAGGTAACACAATCACTTCAGAAACCTTGTGGATTTTCAGTGATGGCCCTTTCGCTCATTCAGCTATTCCTCTTTCTCGGTCTCCCAGATTCGCAAGCTAAATTTGACCAGCAAATTTTACTTTCAACTGATCAATGGGTCTGTCCTGGTGCACATAGGACTCGCCAAATCTCACTCAAAATTTCCTCTCGCCCACTTTAACTTGCACACTGACTTGTTGACCACGCCCGATCAACCTACTAAACCATACAGATTACAACATATAACCAAGTGTATCATACACTTTTCAATATACTTCGGAGTCTTTAGACCACGCAGGGTCCGTACATCAACAACCACATGGACAATTTTTGAGCACAAGGCATCACACACATGTGAAGTTCGACTTCCCTCCTCTCATACTGCGGAGTACGCACACTCCTACTAAAACTTCCTCTGGAGCACGCAGACTCCCTAAATTCTCCCATACCTCACAATTTACCTGCGATGTGCATAAGCTGTGCAAGCGCAACCTATCTCTCTCACTCTATCACTAGAACACATGAACATACCCAACACCACTTAGCAGGACCCAGGATCTGGAAAAGTCATTTCTGGGCTTAAGGGGACATAATTTTCTCTATAAATGTCATCTTGAAAAACAAAATCCAAATCTCAATAATAGTGAATTCTTAACGGATCAATCTTAGACTATCGCCATAACTAAGAACACCTGTTCATCAGTCTCTTACCACAACTGTTAACACTTTTCGTTCCGTCCTGGAAAAATGTACTACCCTATACCGGACACTTATGCCAAGCTTTTAAAGAGACTAACCATCCTTTGCTACCATAACTGTTAATGCACCGGTCCTTAATAAGTAAACTTACGAGGGGACGTGTATAGGTCGATGAACTTTTTGACTCGTTTAATATGGTTTTACCATAACTCCAGTATAGGGAACAGCAACCAATACACAACCAATCAATAATCATAAGTCAGATCATTAATCAATAATCTATGGAGTCAGTAAATGTCACACACCATGACCTTTCAGCCATGAAATGACCACACCTTTAGTAAAGTTTAGTAATTTTATTTCCCTCATATTAACAATACTGAGGCCCCCATTATGACATTGGCGGCAAATGCTGCCTACCGCCACGTCAACGCCCGCCAAAATACCGTCACTACCGATCGTCCACCTGATTATGACCGTAGGCGGAATTGCGCCAGAAGGTTGGTGGAATTCCGTCAACGGTCATGGCGGCGGACGGCGGTAAGGTGGCGTTGCTGCCAGCAGCAGCGCCACGCCTGCAGAACGCCGCCGACCGTATCATGAGCCATGATACGGCCTGGCAGTGTTTTGCTGATGGGCGCTGCTGCTGGCAGCAGCGCCACGTCTCATCTCCGGCCGGAGGCCCCCCTGCAAGCAGGCAAGTCGGGTTCTCCGACAGGAGAGGGGGGCGGGGGGGTGTTGTGTGCATGTATGGGGGGGTGTGACTGTGTTTGTATGCGTACATGTGGGTTTTATGCGTGTGTGCATAAATTGGTGTGTGTGTTCGTGCATGTTGTGTCGTGTGATTGCGTGTACGCCTGGATGTATGTTAGTGAGTTGCTGAGAGTGAGTATGAATGTATGTGTGAATGTGGGTATGCATGTGTGTATGGGTGTGTATGTATGTGCGTGTATGTGTGTATATGTTGGGGGCGCTGGGAGGGGAAAGGGGAGGGTGGAGGAGGACTCTGGGGAGAGGGAGGTGGTGGAGGAAACCCCTATCAGTGCCAGGGAAGGAATTCCCTGGCACTGATGGTGCCTACCGCCATGTTTTCCGTGGCGGTACAGAAACCACGGACACCATGGCGGTGGGTGGGGTGAAAATGCCATGGGTGGCCTAGTGACGGCCACCGGGCTGGAGACTGTAGTCACTATTACACCGGCCGTCGGGGTCGTAATGACCCCCTAAGTCTTGTGTCTTAAACTCAAAATCAATTCAAAATGCATTGGAGAACAGTATTAATTAGCCAAAGGACACCAGGAACACAATCTAATCAAGGCTTATATCACAATACATTCCAAAGCATTAGTGCAGATCATTAATAAAGTCCGCTTCAATATTTCAACACAGTCCATAAAATTTAGCATATTAGTCCGTCAAATATTTGTCTCTGCAAATTGTCAATCGTCAAGTCGAAAACCTCATCTAACCCAGATTAGCATCAGCATGTGGGGCTTCATGCAAAACAATTTAGAACATTAACTTATAATACATGTAGCTAAGGAAAAACTTACCTAAGTCAGCGCAGTTGGTACCTAGAAAGAAAAGGCACAAAAATAAATGTCAGTCATATTGTCATCTCTACCTATCCACGGTATGGGTAAGCAAACAGAATCAGTCTTTGTCCTCGGGACATCAGTGGGTCAGCAACACATCAGGCTCTCAGTCAGAGAGTATGAGCCCAATGACAGAAATCTCGAATCTCTTCTAAAGTCTCGCAAAGTCACTCTTGATCTCTGGTCTCGTAATCTGTCTCCTAACATCTGAAGTATTTTTCCTCTGTCACGTTGTTATATCAAAGTCACCCAAACTATCCCCTAATTTCCAATTGGTCAATTAATCATACGTTAATACTCTATCCAATGATTTAACTGTCCCAAGTCTATGAATTCTAATATTTCTTCATTCTCATGATGTTGATTGGTTCGCCTTACGATGTTCTCATCATCCGGCTTGTCAGGTATCAGCTGTGTTGCATCTTCCTCTCCAGACAGTGTCTTCATTGTTCCATCCTGGGAAAGTACATCTAGCACACATTACATACAGCATGATACATTTTTTTTTTTTTAAATACTGTCTGCTGTTAGTTGGTTCTCATGGAAAGCTTCTGCTAAGCATTTGTATCAAAACAATGAGCATTTCACAGCTAGTTCACTCTGTCAACATTTTCTATTAAACGCTAAGAAATACAGCTTCTGCATGAGGCCTGGCAAAAATTGGCCAAGGCACTCGCTAAGTTAAGGCTTACAAATAATAAGGTATAGCATACTTCATAATGCTTAATATGATATGTTACTATATTAATCTAATACATTTTCAATATTTCATACATATTAATCATTTCATTAGTACATTCCGTGAACACTGGTGGCCATTCTCCGAGGTTACAATTTCAAACGTGCACATTATTTTTCAAAGTTATTAATTTTCTACAAAATTCATTTTTCCAAATACATAAACATTCATTAAAGATTTCTAATTAAGACATTTGCGTCAACACAGTTCTTGAAAGTGTCGTATCAACGGTGCTCCTTCCACTTTGCATCTGATTCTGCTCCTATGGCAACAATTCGTTACAGTTTAAGAATGCTCTTAGTGTGAAAGTCCTGTCAGACCCTTCATGGATCTTCGTATTAGTGGTAAATGTACAAACCCTGCAGCCTCCACATTTATGGTGATCTCTCACAGCTCGAGGCCCCACAAAGCTCTTATGTCATTATTCCTGGGGTGGGGGACATTGTGTGTCCTAACTGAGTAATCCCTGAACTCATTATTGCGCATAAACACAAACAATGGTACCTCCTTACATGTGTCATTTACAAGTTTCCAGATACTTCTGATGATCTTTTGTACCACATTACTCGTAGGTGAAAAGGTGCTTACCATCACTACTCTTTCAATGATTCCCTCAGGCGAAACCAGGCCCGCTTCATGGATCCGGTCACAATCTTAAAATAGCCTTTGTCTAGTAGTTTGTTCTACAATTTCGCTGCCTGTCTAAGTTTACAACTCCTATGCAGTCAGAATAGGTTGCTCTGTGGGCTCATGGGTGGTGGCTGGTATATCTTAATAATGAGTTTGTATCTGTGGGTTTCTTGTGCAATGTCGTGTAAAGGATACCATCTTGGTGTCTTACCAAGAGATCCAGGTAACTGACTTCAACCTGACTGTAGTTGGTGGTGTATTTAAGATCCTGACACTGAGTGTTTATCAACTGTAGGAAAATGTTAAGTTCATCCTCATTACCATGCCATATTAGTAATATGTAAGCAATAAACCGTTTCCATTCTCTGATTTTTTTCTAAACATTGCTTGCTCTGGTGATAAATGGTCCTTTCTTCAAATCAGACAACAAACAGGTTCGCTACATTTGGATAGAAGAGAGCTCCCAAGGCAACTCCTTTCTTTTGAATGTAGAATTCATTTCTAAGCATGGAGTCGTTTTTCTTCAGTGCTACATTCATCAATGTAGTGATGACTTCACATGTCGCATCATTAGTCTCACCCCATGAGATGCACTCCTGTATCACCTGTATTGCTTCGTCTTGGGGGATATTCGTGTAGATGGACTCTACATATAGGGTCACTAGTATAACCCATCCCACCCCAAACTCAAGGCCCTCTATTGCATTAATGAACTGCATGCTGTACCTCATGTGGGATCTTAGTTTGGGAACTTCATCCTTGATGTACAAATCAATGTACCTACCTATGGGTTCAGCACTGAACTGCAGCCCAAGACTTTGCGTTTTACTGGGGGGCTGTTCTACATTTTTATGAATTTTGGTTAAGGTGTGAATCACCAGGGTATGTGGATTTGATTTGTTATGCATGTTCCTTTTAGTGTATTGTGCCCTCATCCAGTGTGTTACATGTGATGTTGTGTATCTCATCTTGGATTTCTCTCATCCATGGCCATCTTTTGGTAGTGTCTAATGTCTGATAGTTGTCTGTAGATTTCATTTTCATAGTCTGAACTATTTTGAATATCAATTGCGCCATCCTTATTGGCAGGTTTGATTGATATATCACAATTATTTGTTAGAGAGTCCAGAGCTTCTTTCCCACTTTTTGGGATGTTAAAAGGAATGAATCTTTTCTGCATCTCAAGCTTGTTAACCTGCTTAAGAACAGTGTTCTCAAAGGTCAGTTTTTTAGGGCTCACAAGATGGCTTGAAGGGTCAGACTGTGAGGGTAGGCCAGTGCCCCACCCAAGGGAATTGGTGGTTTATCCTTTAAAAAGGGCTCTAGTCTGATGGTTCTGAATTACCTGTAAAGTTCACTTTTGAGTCTGAAAAAAAGTAGATATTTTCGTAATTGCAAAACCTAACCCTTTGCCCAAAACATTGTTCTCATCGTGGGTCAACGCCTATTCAGAAATGTTAAAGATACAATGTGACAATAACGGGTGTATGGTGATTGTGCTTGACTGTTTTGTAGAGATGGTTTTCGTAAGACTGCCCAGCATCTCTGTTTTCCGTGGCCGAGGACATAGCATCCTCAAGAGTTTCACATTCCTTGTTTCGTCCTGAAGAGGCCATGATTCGATAGGCCGAAATGAGTCAACCAAGAACTATGAGAAGTTCACACTGAAAGCATAAAAGGAAAAATCTATTAATGGACCACATTCTAAACTATGTTGGATGTTCTACGCACACATGACAGCCCAAGATACAGTGTACTATCTATAGAAGAGTCTTTCTTGGAATTTAGTCTTGTCGTCTCATGATATAACAACGTATTCCATGCAAGAATAGTGTGAACCAGTTATCAAAGACTTTGGAACATTTTAAGTCATACATTTATTAACTAAATTGATTTTGAAAAGATAGTTTGTGTATATATTTGAGATATTCACACATTATGGAGATCTCAAAAGGAGTTATCTATATAAAAGTATTATATTATTGCACTGACAAAAAAAAGTTTTATATGTGCAATAATAATTCCTGTGCGACTGTTAACCAACAATATAAGGCAAATCTGTCCCACTAGACTTATTCCCTTTTCATTAATCTATTAGTCCAACCTCTAGAGGATTCTTTATTTTTCAGCTGTAGCCCCACTGGCACAGTGGTTAAATAGCTGATCGCTACTTTAATTGTGGTTATGTCAGTGTCCCCTGGGAAGAGAATACTCCATGTCCTCATTTGTACATAATTTGCATTCAGGATTAATCCCTAATGTGTGCTCTGTACTTCTGAAGATGTTGGTGTTTCACGTTGACACCTAGCCAAATCAGTCTTGGATCATAATCTGCTTAATATTAGGGGTTCACATTTCTATCTCTGATACCTTTGTGGGAACTATGGAGTAGTGTGCTGGAGGATCCTGCCTTCATGGCATTACTATCAGAAGCTATAGATAATTTCTTGAAAACAATGAGACCATTTATAGTGACTGTATTGAAGGACTCTAAGGTTGTGATAGGAGGTCAAAGTATAAGGGCAGGATATGAAGCAAGTAAAACTATAGAACATGAACTAAGTGCATGGTATCCAGCTCTGGCAGCTGTAGAGTGAAATTAGAGATCCTTAGGGGCTGCAATCATGGCAAGAGTCCAAGGAGTCCCATGCCTTCCAGATAGAAAGGCTGCAATGTCTGGACCAATGCTTGTAGGGGACATGTGAACACAGTTGTTAGATGGGAATTGAAGTATGTCATATATTATTTAGTTTCTCTGAAATAATATAATGTTGATATTTATTATTAATGTGTTTCTCTGTTGGAACTTAAGTATGTCATTGGGGGGGACTCTAGTATGTTGATATTAAGCAGTCACGTTCAGTGCTGCTGTGCAGGGAAGCAGTTGTGGGTCCCTTGCAGGAAATAAACCTGTTATTTGAAGTAACCCATCATATCCAGTCTCTTTAAATAGAAAAGAAAACATCAGGAGTGTGCTGCAGGTGTGGATCAAGATATCATGTGGGCAACAGTGCGGCATGTCCAGACAAGGAAAGAAATGTAATAACTGTAAGAAAGTTGGACACTTTCACAGTGTATACAAATCTGCTAAATTAAACCCAAAGGTTAGCCAAATGAGTATGGAGGTAGATACATTATGTGAAAGTCTCAATGCTTTGCTAACTGTCAATGTTGATATGTTTAAACGCTTCTTGGAATCAAAGTAAAGGTCCCATTTAAGAGTTGTAGATAGGTTCAGTCAGTTTTAGAGCATCGTTCAATTCTGGTTCACCTGTCACTAGTCTAGCTGATGTTACCTGTGGAAAATTATGGTAAAAAAACTTGTTGAAACCAAAAGATGTTAATCCTAAAGCATTTGAGAAGTATGACATTATCATGAAAGGGTATTTTACAGATGTAGTAACATTTAAAGGAAGAGAGATTTTCATCAAAGTCTATGTGGCCCTAAATGGACGGCACATCTCGGGTTGGCAGGATCAAGCAAAATTGGGTATAATACTCAACTAAGGTCACAAAGAACCAGTGGTCCTAGGGGATCAGTGGAGAATTCCTTTACTCTTGAGAGTGTTATGGATGGATGGATTGATTAGAAAACATAAATGCGTGTTGGAGGACAGTGTGGGATTGATGAAAGGTTTTTGAACACTCTATTAAATTGAAAACTGACACTACACCTGTGAGTTAGAAGGTTAGACCGATTCCCATTTCCATGAAACAAGACTTGAAAAATCTATTAGACAAAATGTGTGCACAAGGTATCATTCCACTTGTTGAATCACCTCTATGGGTTTCTGCTGCTGTGATTGCCTGAAACAAAACTGGGGACATAGTTTATGTGCCGATTTGAGAGTTGTGAACTGTAATATATTGTTGGATTTCGATCCTCTACCCAGAACTCATGATATGCTGGAAAGTCTAGGAAATACTTTTCTACCATAGATTTATGGTCGGCATACCACCAGATCCCACTGACAAAGGAGTCTCAGCCTTTAATTACCCTCATAACTCCATTTGAGGCATATATGTATATACGGATGCCATTTGGAGTAGCATCCACTGGTAGTGTTTTACAAAAATTGATGGATAAAATGTTTGGTGCTGAGTCCGGACTACAAACTTTCCAGGATCATATTCTTATTCATGCGGAAGATCTTGAACACCGTTATGAGTGATTAGAACTGGTTTTGAGTACGTTGGAGAAACTTGGTATGATGGTCTATTTAGAGAAATGTAAATTTGTGACTAATCAAGTGGACTACCTAGGGCACAATGTTTTGCATGAGTGTATTAAATTCAAATTATCATTGCTTAATGCAATAAGTGATGCGCCTGTCCCTTTTGACAAAGATTCACTTAGGGCTTTCTTGAGACTTAAGGGATATTATGCCAGGTTTATGTAAGGTTACACTTTGATTGTACTGCCTCTAAGATGCCATTTAATAACAATGTTAAATATGTATGGTCAAAGGAAGTACAACAAGGTTTTGATAGCATAAAAAAGTTGATTATTAATGTATCAGTCGTCAGACCATTTGCGCATGGGAAGAAGTATCATTACAGTGGATGCCAATTCAAAAGATCTAGAAGCAGTGTTGAGTCAGTTTGTGAATGGAGAAGAACACACCATAGCATTTGTTTCTAGGAAGTTTACGCTCAGCTGAAACACCTACAGTACCATTGAGAGAAAGGCACTTGCTTTGTCTTGGGCTGCAGAAAAAAATTAAATGTATATTTGCTGAACAAGGTTTGACCTGGTCACGGATCAAAAAGCCCCTGATTTATATGTCCGGGCATAGTTGCTCCAATAAGGCCTCTTCAAGATTGATCAGATTATTGTCTAGATTGCAAGAGTTTACTTTTGACATACAAGATTTACATGGAGGTAAGACCAGCAGAGCTGACTGCTTGTCAAGACCACCTTTACAGGATTACGAAGATAATTGAATTCATCTTAATGAAGCTGAATGTGTAATGACAGCAACTGATGCTAAAGAACATTTTAAAATCACTGTAGCAGAATGGGAGGACAATTGTGCTCATGATGAGTGTTTGAATAGAGTTAAAAGGTATTTTGTGAATGGTTGACCTTCTGATAGAGGTTTAAGTTTGGAGTTAAAATCTTTTGCACAGGTTGCATCCGAGTTATCTCTAGTTAATGATACAATTTTGAGGCAGGATATTTTTGTATCACCAGTGGGATTATGTGACAAAATAATATCCCGTGCACATGAAGGCCATTTAGTAATTATGGCTACAGTAAAAAGGATTAAGCAACATTATTGGTGGTCAGGACTTGATGGTCAGGTAAAAGAAATATATTGAGAATTGCAAAGAATGTTTATGTTCCAAAAAGCTTTGGAGATTGACCACAGCTCCCTTATGTCTTCTGGAATGGCCTAACGGTGCATGGGAGAAAATTGGTATTGATTTTGCCAGTCCATTTAATATATTGGGCAATGAAAACAAATTTCTCGTTGTGGGTGTGGACAATTTTTAAAAATGGTTGTATTCTGCTTTTAGTTAATAACTCTGACACACAGACTGTTGTGAAGTTCCTGGAACCATTGTTTCAAGTAGAGGGTACATCTAAAGAGATTGTTTCTGACAACGGCTTGCATGTTGTATCTGATGAGATGACAACATTTCTCTGAATGCATGATGTTAGGCATGTAAAAGTTCTGCGTTACAGTCCTTCTAATGGTCTTGTGGAAAGAGAAAATTGTATGTTAAAAGTTGGTGTTCACACAGCCATTGCTAGTGAGCTTAATGTTGCTGAATATTTGCAACAGAAGGTGTGGAGTTACTAGACACAGCAATACTGGAGTTGCCCCTTTTTTCTTTTGAGAGGAAGAAAACCCTAGTCTGTTTTGAATTCCGTTTGGTTGGGTTATAGAGTTGGACAAAGCAATGTAGTGTTGGATTTGGAGGGAGTTTGAGAACATGTGAGCGATAAACAGAATACTAGTAAAACATATTTTGCTAAAACAAAACATGTTAAAGAAAAAAATGTGTACCTGGAGACAGTTTTTTTTTTTTTTTTGTTAAAAAACCCAGGCGAGTGATGAAAAGAGAGTCAAAAGCTTCCAACCCCACAAAAGTGGTCAAGGTGTCTAAAATGGCTGTTCGTCTTGAGAATAATGTATGGTTGAACAAAAATGTGCTTGTTAAGTTGAGTGAAGAACAAGCCAGCATTATAAGAGATAGTGGCAAAATAATGGATACAAATGAGGAAGGACGTGCAGGTTGATATCATGTTGGAGATTTGTCAGACAGATCTCATGGTTGTCAAATGGATGTGGATAATGGAGTTACTAGTCCTGTCATTATTAATGCAAGTCTTGAGAATACTGGTGTGATGATGGTAATGGTTTGACTAGGAGTGAAAGGATGAGAACTGTTCCTATCAGGTTTAGAAACTATGGTGGTCATTATGACCGTGGCGGTCCTCTGACCACCAGAGTTGACGTGGCGGTATCACCGCCAACAGGCTGGCGGTAATGAACGCCAAATTATGACCATGGCGGTGATCCCTCCCATAGACAGCCAATGTACCACACCAACCACTAGCACAGTACAAACACCGAACATGGCAGTAGCCACCTACAGGCAGGCGGAAAACAAGGATCTGACCACCATATCATGACATAGGACACCGCCACGATTCCTGGGGCGGTAGCAACACCACCAAAAGCCTGGCGGAAACAGATCATTTAAAATTAGACACTCAACTCCAAGGAGACACAGGAGTCCGTGTCCGCCATGGGACCTGAACTGTAAGTATTCTCGATGCTGTATCATGCCATGACCGTCCTGGAGCACCAACGCCGCGAAGACGACAACGGTGAGTACAGCTACCTACTACATAAGGGTGGGAGAGTGGGGTAGAGTGACACACACCATACACACACCACACTCCCAATAACACATGCACAGGAATACACAGCAACAGAAACATGAAGTAAATAAAAGCAGGAGACATGCACAGTTCCAACCACTGTATTCCTTTTGTATGAATATGGAAAATGCAAACACATGCACAACTGCAGAAACAAAGAAATGTAGGCCCACAGGCCAGTCCAAAGTCACTAATGCCCACAGGGCAAAGTCCATGCCCCAACTTGACACCCGACAACATCGGGACTCCACTGTTCAGTGGCATCATGTTGGAAATGGGTAGGCACCTCGGGGGCAGGGGGTGGAGTGGGTGGGGACTGCAACTCATTGTGAGGGGGCTCCTAGCCCACCGGTTCTGGAGGGGGGCTTCCTGCCCACAGGATGAGGAGGAGACTGGCTGCCCACTGGTTCTGGAGGGGGCTGACTTCCCACAGGATGAAAAGGGGGCTGGCTGCCCACAGGATGAAGAGGGGGCTGGCAGCCCACTGGTTCTGGAGGGGGCTGGCTGCCCCGAGGATGAGGAAAGGGCTGGAGGTGGCTGGCTGCCCACAGGATGAGGAGGGGGCTGGCTGCCCACTGCTTCTGGAGGGGGCTAGCTTCCCAAAGGATGAGGAGGGGGCTGGCTGCCCACTGGTTACTGATGGTGTACCTTGGCCTCTGGTTCCGGATGCTGCTCGTTGGCCTCTGGTTCCGGATGCTGTTCCTTGACCTCTGGTTCCAGATGCTACCCCATGTCCACTGTATTGTGAGCCTCCTGGTCCAGGGATTCCTGGGTCTCCTCCTTGTCCAGGGATTTCTGGGGTTCTTCCTTGTCCAGGGATATCTGTGGGGCCTCCTTGTTCAGGGATTTCTGGGGCTCCTCCTTGTCCAGGGATTTCTGGGGTTCTTCCTTGTCCAGGGATTCCTGTGGGGCTTCCTCCAGGGGTGTCTGGGGCTTCGCCTTTGCCTTGGATGTGTGGGGGGCCTCCTTGGCCTTTAATTTCCTGGGCTTCCCTTTGGCCTTGGATGTCTGGGGGGCCTCCTTGGCCTTTGATTTCTTGGGTTTCTCCTTGGCCTTGGATGTCTGGGGGGGCTCCTTGGCCTTTGATTTCTTGGGTTTCTCCTTGGCCTTGGATGTCTGGGGGGCCTCCTTGGCCTTTGATTTCTTGGGCTCCCCCTTGGCCTTGAATGTCTGGGGGGCCTCCTTGGCCTTTGATTTCTTGGGTTTCTACTTGGCTTTGGATGTCTGGGGGGCATCCTTGGCATTTGATTTCTTGGGCTCCTCCTTGGCCTTGGTTTTCTTGGGCTCCTCCTTGGCCTTGGATTTCTTGGGCTCCTCCTTGGCCTTGGATTTCTTGGGCTCCTCCTTGGCCTTTGATTTCTTGGGCTCCTTCTTGGCCTTGGATGTCTGAGGGGCCTCCTTGGCCTTTGATTTCTTGGGCTCCTACTTGGCCTTTGATTTTTATGGGGCCTCCTTGTGCATGGATTTCGTTGGGGCCTCTTTGACCCAGGGTTTTGGAGGTGGCCCCATGGTCTTGCCATTCTGTTTGGGAGTGGGAGGTACTTTAGCCCTCCATTTTGGGTGGGAAGGAGTGTCCTTGGTGTGCCGGCTTCTCACTCATGTGCCCCTTAGTTGCAGCTGGAGACTTTGGGGGTAGAGCTGTGTCAGGTTGGGTGCTTGAGGTACTGGGCTGGGGTGGTGTGACCTTCCTCTTACGGGCAGGACGGGGGCAGGGATGAGGTCAAGGCGGGCAAGCAAAAGCTTCTTAGGAACAATGGGGCGGGATGTGGGAGGAAGGATGGGAATGGAGGTAGAGGGAGTGGTTGTAGGAGGAGGAGGTGTTCTGGACTTGGGTGCAGGTGCATGTACAGTGTGCGTATGTGAGGTGGATGGCTGTTGGGGGTCTGAGTGTGAGCGTTTGTGTGTTACTGGAGGGGGGCAGACAGGGTGGAGGAAGACAAACATTAGGTGTGGATGGATGTGGTGGTGTCTGCAAGTGAGGTGGGTGTGCTGCATGTGGTGGTGGTGACTGCGCATGTGGTGTGTGGTGCATGTCTGCAGGTCTGCTGTTGTGACTGTGGACAAGGCTGTGCAGGTGGCAGGATCTGGGAATGTTGATGCAGTGCATTCAGGTGTGAGAGAGGAGGATGGGGGAGACAGTGGAGGCAGTCGATGATGTTTTGTGTGCATCTGCATGTTGGCTGTGTGAGTGCTTGTGGACTGAAGTGTGCTGCCTGTGTTTGTCTGGGTGAGTCTTGTGTGTTGTTTTGGGTGCATGCTTGTCAGAATGTGTGCGTGGGATGGGTTGGGGTAAGGAGACTGGCACTGGGTAGTGGTAGTAGGAGGGGGAGCGGGTGAAACAGGGACACTGGCTGCCATCAGTGAAGAGGCCAAAGCCTGAAATTATCCCTGTAGGGCCGCCAGCCCACCGTGGATGCCCTACAGGAAGGCATTGCATTGTTGCATTTGGGATGCCAGCCCCTGGATGGCCTTCACAATGGCTGACTGCCCTACAGAGATGGATCTCAGGAGGTCAATAGCCTCCTCACTGAGGGCAGCAGGGCTGATTGGGGCAGGGCCTGAGGTGCCTGGGGCGAAGGAGATGCCCACCCTCCTGGGTGAGCGGGCACAGGCGGGCTACTGGAGGGCGGTGCTGGTATGAGGGGTGGCGGTAGACTCTGTAGCTGGGGTAGTCCCAGAGAGGTTTGCCACCACCAGGGAGCTCCCATCAGAGGATGATTCAGAGTCAGTGGGGTCCCCACTGTGGTGCTCCCCTCGCCCTCCGTCCCACTGGTCCCCTCGGCGTCGGTGGACTCTGCCCCCTGGGTCCCGTGGGCTGCCGCTCCCTTACTCGCCGGTGCCCCTGCTCCTTCGCCAGATGATGCTAATTCACACATGGACAGGATGACAGAAGTAGAGAGAGGGGGAAGAGAGAAAGGGAGCACAGGGTCAATCTCAGCACCAACAGCACAGATGGCAGACACATCACTGTCACACACTGAGAATGAGAAAGGGCAGTATGAACCACATTGTCATACCATTGGCTAAGTACCACAGCAGGTAGGAGCAGAACATTGCCAGCCACACACCAACTGGGCCCAGCTAAGCCCTGCCTGACATGGGACGTCACCTCCCTAGCTATCTAATACATGCTTTCAACCCTATTGTCCTGAGCTGGACCACGCAGCAATATCTGAACTGGCATAGTGGGGCATCCACTGACTAGTACCCTGCACCCAAATCCCAAGCCAGGCAGCAGAGATGGTTGACATACACACTGTACTCACCCCTTTGTGGTTGCTGTGATGCCCTCAAGCACACATCAAGCTCTGGCCACCGCCAGTATGCGGGTCATCATGGGGGTCAGGTTCCGACGGGCACCCCTTCCTCATTGGGAGGCCATCCCCACCTGGGCCTCTGCGGTCTTCCGGGCCCAGCCTCTCGGGTCCTCCCACAGTTTCCTGCAGTGGGTTCTCTGCCTGCTATAGAAGTCCAGGGTGGGCACGTCCTTGGCAATGGCACGCCACAATCCCTTCGTCTGATGGGCGCTGATCTGCAGAGGAAATCCAGCCTGTCACACTTATGGTCCACAAAAAGCACTTCCCCTTTTCAGGCTCACATAGGTCCCGTACCACTGCATTGACGCTGCCACCAGTCACACCCCACACCTGACACATTGCCAGCACACACCACATATCCATGCAGTCATGTCGCATGCAACGTACCCATGGTGTACTCACCTGTTGGTCTGGAGGCCCGTACAACTGCCATACTGGGGTAGGACCCCATCCATGAGGCACTCAAACTCCTCAGACGTGCAGGCTGGGGCCCTTTCCCCTGTAGCACGAGCAATGGCAGGTTCCAGACACAGATCACAGCAGCACACGCAGTGGAGATGTTGTTCTGTGGAAAGTCAGGAATCCAATGAAGTGGTAGAAAGGAAATGGCGGTCGCGTCAGCTGTGGTGAGCACCATCACAGCCGGCGTTGATCATCATTGGTTCCCATACTCCATGAAGGGCCGTGTTTGCCAATGAGGAATTGCATGGCAGTGCGGACCGCATTCCACCATGACGCCAACGCCAGCGGTGTGAGGTCACTTTCACCTGTCCCTGAATAAAGGACAGGCGAGTGCCATTTTCTAAATGCTGGTACACATGTACAGATTAATAAGTGCGTAATTGTAGTCAAATGTACTCACCTACACAGTTCCAGGGTCCAAAATACAAACATGCTCTGTGTACACTGCTGTAGTGTGGTCATGGTTCCTGTTGACACTCCTTTTCTACATATGGGTCTCTTAGGTACAAACCACTGTGGAGGAATAGGAGGAGGCAAACACTGGTGTACAGACCCCTTGTGGACATGGCTACACTGGAGGACCGGCACAGCATACTTCCCTATTGTCCTGACAGGGCCACAATCACAGAGCGCACAATTGGAGCCTGATCTACTACCTGCTATCGGTAGCACAGCAATCCCCCGTCTTGTGCAGGTACTCTCAGTGCTCCATTTTCTGGCAACCGGCTCCTTCCAGGTGACAGTGGGCTTGGCTGCAGGGATGTCACAGCCAATGTTCTCTATTGTGCTTGCAAGGGTTTTGTCTGCCTTGCTCAAACACATGCAGCTGCCTCGCATTCCCCCAGGTAGATGACATACCCACTGTGAAGGCTGGATTCTATGCAATGGGACATACCTCATGTTATTGGGGCCATCGACGGGACCCATATAGCCTTAGCTCCCCACCCCGCCCCGGGGCCAATGAACCGGTGTACAGGAATCAGAAGAGTTTCCACTCACTCAATGTCCAGATGGTGTGCCTGACTGACCACTACATCTCCCACATCACTGCCAAGTATCCAGGGTTGGTGCATGATGCCTTTATCCTGAGACATAGCAGTGTCCCACAGCTGATGGCACAACTACAGATGCACAGAGTGTGGCTTGTAGGTGAGCCTGAGTCCCGTCCCAATGTATGTTAGTGTATTCCTTCAGGAGTAATCCCCCCTGCCAATGTGCAAGGCTAACGTGTGTCCCTCACTTCTTGCAGGTGATTCCATCTACCCAAACCTGTCCTTGCTCATGACCCCTGTTAGGAATCCGAGAACAGGGGCTGAAAATAGGTATAATGATGCCCATGGGCGTTCCAGGAGGATTGTCGAAAGGACCTTCGGTCTCATGAAGGCTAGGTTTTGGTGCCTCCATCTGACAGGTGGATCCCTCTGCTACTCCCCTGAGAAGGTCTGCAGAATCGTTGTGTGCTACAATTTGGCCCTCAGACGGCATGCACCCTATCTGCAGGAGGAGAGGGGTGACAATGCTGCTGTGGCAGCACTGGACACTGAGGACTATGAGGAGGAGGAAGGTGTGAAGGATGTGGGCAACAGGTTACATTTGATCCAGCTGTACTTCCAATGACACTCAGGTAAGACTGTTGACTAAGCAAGACTACATTTTAGTGTTGTACTGTGTGACTGCAGCATGACAGTCACTCCCTTTGCATCCCACCTGTCTGTCATCTATATCTTCCCTTATTGCAGATGTTGGTGTTGTTCCAACAGTTTACTGCTGTGATGTGTACAGACTGCTGAGACACATTTGTTGGATCGGTCAACATATTTCTGGACATTTACGCAGTTCATTACAGTTCGTTACATTGTACATTACCTGTAGATAAAGCACTATTACACAAGTTGTGTCCAAGGGTGTTTATTGAAATTTGTTCTACAATGGGAAGTGCAGTAGAGTGGGGTGATGGTTGGGAATAGTCCAGGGTATTGGTCCAGTCTGTTTGTGGCACAGGTCCAGTGTCTAAGGGGCCATAGGAAGGGGAGCAATGGCAGTTCAAAATGGACAAGGTGACACATTGGAACACAAGGGCGACATTCAGGAGGGTCTCATTTCCTGGCAGCGGTCTTGGACTTGGCAAGCATCTCTGGTGTCTGTCTGGGTTGCAGGGAACGTTTGCCGGTGGTTCACCTTCTGCAGGGGGCCCTTTGGTTCCTATGGCAGGGCCTCCTGTCCACTAGATGCAGCAGATGTGGAGGTGTGGTCAGTTGACTGGCTAGTGGAAGGGGCCCGCTGCTGTGATGTGTACCCTTTCATGATGTTGGCCATATCACCCAGCATCCCTGCTATGGAGACCATGGTGGTGTTGAGGGCCTGCAATTCTTTCCTGACCTCCTTGTGGTATTCCTCCTGCAGCTGCTGGTTCTCCTGCATGATGTCTATCACCTGACCAACTTGTTCTGGGTTTGTTGGTAAGCCCCCAGGAAATTGGTGAGTGCCTCCTGGACAGTCGGTTCCCTGGGCCTGTCCTCCCCCTGGTGAACAGCTGTCCCCAGAGTGTCCCTGGCCCCTGTGTCTGTGTCCATTGAATGGTGTGCCCACTGCCACTGACGCCAGGACCCTCACTGTCGTGTCTGTGAGGTGTGGAATGGGGTCCCTGTACAGAGGACTGAGGATGTGGGGTGGCTGCTGTGGTGTTGGATAGTGAGTGGGGAGGCTCTGTGCTGGACTCGGTGTGGGCTGGAGTATCGGACTGACCAATGGTCCCCTGATGGGCCAGGGAGTTCATCCAGATCCAGAAGTCTAGAGTTGCTGTCATCACTGGTGGCATCTTCTAGTGAGGGACTGGGTAGCCATGGCATCTCCTCGCCGCTGGCAGTGGCTGGGCCACCTGTGGGGATGTAAGTGGTCTATTATACTACATGTCTGTGACATATTCTGCATCCTTTGCTTCCACTATGTCATTGCTGTAGCCCTGCCACCTTTGTTTGTGTATGTTGATGTATTGTGGGATTGTTAGTTCTCCATGATGTGCATGCATTGGTGGTGGGTGTACATGGAGGGCTTGAAGGGATATACATGCAGTGGGTATGGCATGCAGGACTTGGCATTTGGGTTAGTAAATTGTGGTAGTACACTGTGGTGGATGGAGTGGTGTGATGTGTATCAGGTTGAAGGGTGGTGGTGGCATGCAGGTATGGGGGGGCTGATAGGTAGTAAAATTCACTCACAAGTGTCCAGTCCTCCGGCAACTCCAGTGAGTCCCTCAGGATGCAGCTTGCCAAGACTTGCTTCTCCCATGCTCTCAGCTGTAGGGGAGGAGGTAGGGGTCCAAAGCCAGTCCTCTGGATGGCGAGCTGGTGCCCTGCTGCTATGGAAGGTACCTTCCGCCATAGGTCGTTCCCCCTCTTCCTGATGTCGTCGCTTGTTCGTGGATGCTGTCCCACGGCATTCACCCGGTCCACAATCCTCCGCCATAGCTCCATCTTCCTAGCAATGGAGATCTGCTGGATCTGTGCTCCAAACAGCTGTGGCTCTACCCTGACTATTTCCTCAACCATGACCCACAACTCCTCATCAGTGAAAAGGGGGTGCTTTTGGGCGGGACATGTGTGTTGTGTGGGGACATGTGTGTTGTGCAGAGTAATCTGGTAGGGTAGGGTTTGGGGTGTGTGGTGCATGACTGAAGAATGGGTGGTTGTGATGTGTGAAGTTGTCTCTGTGATTTGTGTGGTTAGCTATTGCGGTCTTGTGTTGACAGGATTGTGGGTGATGTGGGTGTGTGTTTTATAGTGCTGTTGGTGGGTGTGTGTGTGTATTTGTGTCAGGTGTGGGTTTTTACTTCTGGCCAATATTGTCTTGCTTTGTCTTTGTGTGGCCTTATCCATCGTGGTGGTGTTCACCACCAATGGTTTACCGTTGTTGAATGCCCGCTGTGGTGATTGGTGGGTCATTATTTGGAGGGCGTAGTGCGGGTGGGGTAACTGTATGGGTGGGAGTACTGACATTTTATGACATTCAGTGGGTCTGGCGGATTTGTGGTTGTAGCTGTTTTCTGTCAGTTTTGGATGTATATGTCATTATGTGGCGGACGGATGTCTGTCTCCGTGGTAGTATGTTGCCGGCAGTCAGCACAGCGGTATTCCGTTTTTACCGCCAATGTCATAATGAGGTCCTATGTCAAGAACTAATGCATATATGGATGAACTGTTGTGTATTTTATTAGACATAGTTACAGGAACTTTATTGTGTTGCATTTATTTTTATTATTTTATTTTGTTTTTATACAACAAGGGGGGTGGTGTTGTATGGGAATTGAAGTACGTCATAGTATGTTTAAGTATATTATTAAGTTTCACTGAAATAATATAATGATGCTATTTATTATTAATGTGTTTTCTGTTGGAACTTTAATATATGTCATGGGGGGCATTCTAGAATGTTGATATTAAGCAGTCACTTTCAGGGCTTCTATGCAGGGAAGCAGTCATAGGTCCTTGTAGGAAATAAACCTGTTATTTGAAATAACCCATCATATTCAGTTTCTTCATCTTTGGATCCTTCACTATAACAATGATTAGTAAAATCTGACACAACCAGTAGTTCAATATAACTGATATGGGATTAACAGGGAAATTTACTTTTTTCCACAAGAGGCCTTTTATGACTACTTATCAACTTTATATTGTAGGGATGATAGATGCCCTGATGCCGATGTTGGGGGCTTCCTAGAAGGGATTGATCTCCACAAAATGTCCCCTTAACAGAGGGCAATAATGGACCAAACTGTTAAGGTCCAGGAGGTAAGAGAAGCCATTAAGGGCAGTTGGAAAATGTTGTGCTCACATATCTGATAGCATTATCACACACTTGTGGATGAATTAGCTTCAAAGCTAGTTGCACAGTATTTTGCAGAATATGAGACTGGTTACCTATCTCTGATAGTTAATAAAGCATTGACTGGCTCTTTAATGTACCCAGCAGATATTCTTTGGAAAAGCATCATACAGACAGCCCTCTCTTCTTTAACATGAACTATAAAACATGGAGTAAGGTGCTGACAAGGGCACTACTTCCTAGGTTTCCACAATTAGCCATCTGCAACCACAATGCATTTATCTCAGGCTGCAATAACCCACTGAACATCAGGAGACTGTTCTAGGTCCTGGAGGAAGCACCAATAACTTTCCCCTACTCAACAGTCATAAATAAACTGGGATACTTATGAAGGAGCAGAATGTTAGCCAGCACTACCCTTACCTTGAAGCAGTAGCCATGAACGAGAACAGTGGCAAACCATGACAAGATGAAGTGCGTGGGAGAAGGATGACAAAGGGAACTCCATGGACTAGAACCTGCAAACTTTGATACACGGTTAGACCCTGGCTTGGTAGATAAGAATATGCAAACATTACTAAACAGTACTTGGAATAGGAATACCTAAATTCTCCAACCACAAATCCTGAGATTCCTAGGCCTACCTACAAGATGGAATGTGTTGTTTGCTTGGAGCAATGTTGAGGAAAAAGTGTTGGGACTGGAAGAAAGATCTTTCAGCTGAAACCCTACAAAGGAATTACAGAGTGAGTGCATCAATATTCAAATATTCAATTAAGGAAAACTTTCAATACTATAAATAATTTCATTCTTCTGTTCCACCCAAAGTATTCTGTAGCAAGACTCTGTATTTATCGATAGAAAGTTCAGTCAAATAGGATATCGTCATGAAGTTGCAACAGCAGCTCAGAATGAACTAGTTTTTTTTCACTGTAGCACAGCTGATTATACAGTTATTGTTTATCCATGGCAACTACTGAAAATAGAGTTGCTGAGAAGAGTTGTTCAGGTTCAAATCCCAGAGGATATCTCAGATAAGGTTTTAACTTAAAACAGCACCATTTTGTCAAATGTTTCTTTGGTCAAAAATCCTGATGATATCCCAAAAAGATATAACTTTAGACTGTTTAGTATGGTTCCATTATAGAACATGGCCGGCTCTTCAGTGGAGATTAATTTGGCCACAATAACAAATTAAAAGATTAATTTACCACTCTCCTCGAATGTGCAAAAGAAACTCTCCACAGTCGTTTCTCTGTAAACTCACTCCATAGCACAGGACATCTCAAAATCCAGAAAACGCTGAAGCATCAAAGCAGAAATCCTTCCGCTGGCTCGAAGTCTCATTAACTGGCTGTTGGAAATGGGGGGCCTCCTTTTATAGACAGGCCTTTCACAAGATGGCTGAAGCCTCATTTTGGGAATGGGTAGGGCCTCCCATTATCAGGTGGGAATGGGTGGGGCCTGCTTTTGTAGAGAGGCCCTTTCAAAAATGGCTTTTCTCGATGGGCGGGTTAGCAGGACAACATTTGACCCAGCAGCAATGAGCATGGGAGTGTTTGAGGCCACTGCAATTCTTTTTGCAAATAGTTGCTGTTAGAGCTGACATCCTTGGTGTGGTCTTCCCTCAAACTCTTGGTCTTCACTCCTCCAGTTTTTTTAATTCCGTTTTTGTTGACATTAGGACCCTGTGCACATTTCTACTTTAGTACTAACGTGCTTGTGCTATCCAATTAAAATATGGTAATGTCTTGCACCTTGTGGCACATTTAATTTACTTATAATTTACTTATAAGTCCCGGGTGTATGGCACTACATGTACCCAGGGCATATTCATTGTGCCACCCACTAATGTAGCACTTTGAAACATGTTCTCCAGCCTGCCATTGCAGCCTGAAGTTGTTTTAAACTTCCAATTGAAGTTGGCAAAATAACCCTTTTGCAAGGCCTAAACCTCCCTTCTTAATACATGTAGGTTACCCCTAGGGTAAGATCTGAAGAGCCCATAGGACAAGGTGCATTGTTAAAAATTCCTAAATTTGTTTTTCACTACTGTAAGGCCTACCTCACCCTTAGGATAGCAGTGGGCTACCTTATTACATTTAATGAGTGCTAACATTTGATTGGGACCAGGTAGAAATGCAATGTTTGGACTAAATAAATTGCAATTTAAAATCATCTTTAATGGTAAAGTCAGATTTTAAGTCTCAATTCCTAAAACACTACTTTAAGAGAGTTTGCATTTTCTTGTTCTAACTATATCATGTTTGTTATCAGGGTCCTGGGTATCATGACTGAATAGCTTAACTGTTGGCCTTTGTGTATTCCTCCTAGACAGTGGAACAGGGGGGATCTAAGTGTTGGCAGGATGGGTGGGGTGGAGCTGCTCCCTATCTCTTACTTACTTTTCAAAGGGCTGCCTCCAGCACATGCACAAAGAAACTTGACACTAGTACTTTGTCACCTCAGACTTCTTGTAGTCTTTGCAGGGGGAGGAAGGAACTTTTCAGGACCAGATGTGGTCTATGCTAGAAGATTGCCCCATTTCAAAGGCTGGACCCAGGTATAAATATTGGGCCTCTTGAACCACTCATCAGCACACTCCTGGACCTGTGAAAGAATTCTGAAGCACTGCCTTGGTCCCCCAGAGGACTGCCTGCTGGAGGCCTGCCCTGTACCTCATAGGGCTACCTTTTTGCCACCAGAGGACTGCCCTGCTGATTGAGGCTTGCCATGCCCCTCAGTGGACTGCCCTGCGGCTTAAGGGCTACCTTGTTGCTTGAACCCAGGCCTGAGTGACTCCACGAGCTAATTGGCTTGGTTCCTGTGTGAGCTATAAGGGCATTATAAGCTCCAGAGACCTTGAACCCTGCACCTGCCGTCTGCTACAGTGAGTCTTAACCCCCCCAACGGTGCGTCTCCAGTCATCAACACTAGAAATTGATGTCAGAGGTACTGCTCATGCCGAACTCAAAAACTTGGGACATAGAAAGATGTTCACCAAAAAGTGCCAGAAGACCCACCAGAAGGCTGGGAACTACCTGCCAGCCGATCCACCCAGTGTGTATTGCTGTTAGCCTGACTTTGCAGTAGCTCCTGCTACATACTTCTCTGCAGCAGCAAATTCTGCTCAACAGGACCTCCAAGCAATGGTATCTGACCTCGTGGAGTTCTCTTCAACTACAGTTTGCAGTTTTGTCCTGCTGTAAGTTTTCGACTTCCAAAACGTTGTCAAAGTTTGAAGTTAAAAATCTTCACCGGACTCAAGTGTGGATGACAACAACCTCCTCTGCCTGGAAACCTGGCTTTTTTTCCAGCTTTGAGCTTTTTCCTGCCATCATCAACGGCTTCACTGAGACTTTGTCCACTGCTCCCCTGGTGACAACTCCCTCTAAACCACAGGCTGCTGCCTTGCCCCATTGAACTCTACCTTCTCGAGGACATTTTCTGACAATTTATTTCTTCTAGGTCCAGAGGTAATCCTAGACCGGGCCCAATCCACCTCATTTATCTGACCCAAAATCCGCCATGGCAGGCCTTAAATTTTGACTTATCTGTGGTCTCGCGCAACCAGAAAACTGCGTTTGGTGCTTTGATCTTTTAGGCGCTAGTTTTAACTAAAAAAGGTAAAAATGAATAGCTCTAGTTCTACTGATTGCATTTAATTTGTTTTGGTGTTATTGTATTTATTAAAATATACTGTATTTTGAGTGGTTTGGGATTTTTCTTGTGTTCTGTTTTCTGTTTATTACTCTCTGTGTGCTACATAAATACCGTACACATTGCCTCTAAATTAAGCCTGACAGCTATTGTGCCAAGCTACCACAGGGTTAAGCGCAGGTTATATTAGTATATTTTGTGGTTCACTGTGTCAAGGATTGTGGTTATTGCTTGAGTAGGGATTACACCTCCCTCAACCAATAACCGGATTGCTTTCACTTGCCTTGCTAGATGAAGAAGCTTGGCATTTGACGCTGCAGGACATGAAGAATGCAGCTGGTGAAAGGTGCCTCAGGTATGTATTGTTCCTTGTAAACATGATGAGTTCTTGACAGTGGGGACCTTAACAGCACTTTTGGCCCTTGTTCTTGAAAAGGCTTTTGACGCTTTGAGTTGGTAATATTTGTTTCCGTTTCTGGGGAAGTTTTGCACAGGAAAGGGCATGATCAAAGTGATTGCACCAATATATTCCCAATCAACGGCTTGGATCAAATTGAGCCGAGTAACATCTGACTCTTATGGTGTCCACAGAGACAAGACGGATGCCCTCTCGCCCTGCTTGTATTCACCCTGGTGCTGGAACATTTATCAGCTAAACTCTGGGAGGGGGGGTTATGATGTAGTATCCCTCTGTGCAGGAAAATTTGTTTGGTCTCACTCGAAGCTGATGTTATGTTGGTCGTCTTCAAAGATGTGAGAATTGATATGCCACTTATAACAGAGTCTCTGCATACATTTGAGACAGTGGCAGGATTGAAAGTAAACTGGATGAAATTATGTTTCTTCCTTACTTGGCAGGGATTGGATCAAAACAGTGTGGACCAGTAGTGTGCATATTTCAGAGGGGAGCCCAACATCTCTTAGTGTTTGGGAGTTAGGATGTAGCATTTGGATGGAGACATATTAGACATGAACCTTGGGGCAGCAATTGCGACACTGTACTCCCAGGAGGCCTGCTAAATGTCCTGGGTGGATTTTGTTAGCCAAGATGACGATGCGTCATATCCACCATCACGAGTGCTTAATTTGTGCTTATTGTTTCCGGTGCTGAGCACCGGCACTTATTTTTGAGGGCCGGTGCTTATTCTTCTGCCTCAAGCATTTGCTGCGAGCAAAAGACATATATGGGAAAGACAGAGGAAGGGAAAAACTAAAAAGCGTCACAAAGAGAGAAAGCAGAAAGCTGAAAGAGTGAGCTGACGGGGCAGGGAGTGGCTTTATATGGATTGAAGAGGCCTGAGATGGCTTCAGGATTACGCCGCTTCAGTATTCCCTGTTCCCACATTTAATTACAGCAGCCGCATATTTAAAAGGAGGGCTTTGGGCACCAGCACATTTTTATTTACAAATTAAGCACTGACCATTACTATTTTACTGACGAGGTTGCTTTGAGGATGAACTAGTGTAGAGCACTGGTCACCACTGAAGCTGCTAGTAACACAGGGAAGGATGCTGGCCCCTAATTCTGAGTGGTATTACATGATCTCTCAGTTGCAATGGAGAGAATATAGGTTAAGTGTTAAGAACATCTTTAAAAAAGTCTTCCCTGGGGCCAAATTCCCAAGGATGTTAAACTATCTGTGTATCAATTCAGGGCCAAGAGCATGGTCAGCTCCTAGGTCGGTCAGAGTAGCATGGAGTTATTACCAGACGACAAGTGGTATTAGCCCCTGTAGTCCAAAAAGCCCACTGAAGGAACTCCTCCAGTGCTGAGGATACAACTTGAATAACGAATTGAATAAAGAACTGTTTGAATCGGGGTTCCTTGATACCATTCCACTCTGTGGCAAATTAAGGGCACCCTAAAGGCCTGCTGCTACGCAGTGGTTGATGGCAGTGTTACATAGGAAGTGGGAGGGTAAGGATACCAAACTTTAGACCCATGAACTGCTAAATTTTCTGTACATAATGGAGGATGGTCAATGACTGGTCTCCTGTACAGCATCCATTTTAGGACATCCTCATTCCTCACTCCTCATCCCTACTTCTCATCCATCATCCCTACTTTTCATCCATCATCCCTACTTCTCATCCATCATCCATACTTCTCATCCATCATATATTATCCCTACTTCTCTTCCATCATCCCTACTTCTCTTCCATCATCCCTACTTCTCATCCCTGCGTCTCATCCCTGCTTCTTATCCATCATCCCTACTTCTCATCCATCATCACTGCTTCTCTTCCATCATTCCTACTTCTAATCCATCATCCCTACTTCTCATCCATCATATATCATCCCTACTTCTCATCCATCATCCCTACTTCTCATCCATCATACATCATCCCTACTTCTCATCCATCACCCCTACTTCTCATCCATCATCCCTACTTCTCATCCATCATCCCTACTTCTCATCCATCATACATTATCCCTACTTCTCATCCATCACCCCTACTTCTCATCCATCATCCCTGCTTCTCATCCATCATCCCTACTCCTCATCCCTGCTTCTCATCCATCTTACATCATACCTACTTCTCATCCATTATCCCTACTTCTCATCCATCATCCCTACTTCTCATCCATCATCCCTGTTTCTCATCCATCATACATCATCCCTACTTCTCATCCATCATCCCTACTTCTCATCCATCATCCCTGCTTCTCTTCCATCACCCCTACTCCTCATCCCTACTTCTCTTCCATCATCCCTACTTCTCATCCATATCCCTCATCCCTGCTTCTCATCCCTACTTCTCATCCATCATTCCTACTTCTCATGCCTCAGCCATCATCCCTACTCCTCATCCCTCAGTCATACCAACACATTTTCAGTTTTGTGAAACATACCTTCACACTGATTGGTTGGGAACAGCCAATCAGAGTTATGAGAGAGATCTGCATGCATTCTTACAGCTCTGCTGGTTTGGGAAATACAAGGAGCCCACAGCTAGGGCCATAAATCAGCTCTTGGAGAAAGGGTTATACAGTTCATCGAAAATCTTTCCGGTTTCAGAAAAGAAAAAAAAACAGCCCTCAGAGATAAAAGCAGCCTCAGATTTAAACATGTTATTAGTTACAAATAAAAATCAGGCTCAGATTTAACCTTTGTATTTATTACAAATAAAAATGAAACCAGAAAAGGTTTGCATGAATTGGACTGCACTGTCACCAAAGTTGATTTTAAACATTTTGTTTCTACATATGAAAATGAAACCAGAAAGGTTTTCAGTTGAACTGTAGATGACCTGTATAACCCTTTCTCCAAGAGCTGAATTATAGCCCAGGCTGTGCACTCCTTGTATTTCCCAAACCAGCAGAGCCTGTGTAAACAGAAAAACACTTAGTTAAATAAAATGAAATATTGTGCAGCCTTGAATTCACTGGAAACAAACACACAGTTGCATTTCCTCTCCTACCTCTTCATCCACCATGTGCAACTGAGGGATGAGGAATGAGGAGTAGGGATGATGGATGAGGAGTAGGGATGATGGCTGAGACATGAGAAGTAGGAATGATGGATGAGAAGTAGGGATGAGAAGTAAGGATGATGGAAGAGAAGTAGCGATGAGAAGCAGGGATGAGGAGTAGGGATGATGCAAGAGAAGCAGGGATGATGGATGAGAAGTAGGGATGATGTATGATGGATGAGAAGCAGGGATGATGGATGAGAAGTAGGGATGATGGATGAGAAGTGAGAAGTAGGGATGAGGAGTGAGGAATGAGGATGTCCTAAAATGGATGCTGTACTCCTGGCTCGATAGAGAAATCGGACATGACTGGTTCCCCCCGAATGGTTGCGTGATAAACGGGAGACAGCTTTTGGTAGCCTGCTCAATGATTCAGATCTGTGGGTTTCCTCACAAAGTGTCAAGAAGTGCCAAGTTCAAATATATCCAGTTCAACATTCAGCATAGATCATATATGACCCCAACAAGAATCCTTTTATAAATACTTCTCTATGGTCATTGACAAGTGTACTTCTGGCACATGGAGTGGGGCTGTCTGGTAATTATGATATAATGAGGAAAAATGACAAGCAATTTGGAAGTGTGGCCCGGCGGGAAAGCCTACACGATGCAAAATGATGTGTCCTGGAATACTTTAGTCAATCAAAGGATGGGAGAGCAGACACATTTTTTCCGATATTGTTCTCCATCTAGTGAGAGCTTATTTAATCCTTGGCTAGGGTGGAGCAGTGAATGGGGCTAAGAGTTTAGTGGTACATGCAGTGGGAACTAGAGAGCTTAGGAAATATCCAATATCTTCACAATGAGATGAGCAGTGCTTAATTTGTGTTTGTTATTTCCAGTGCGGAGCACCTGTCCTTATTTTTGAGGTCCGGCACTTATTTTTCTGCCTCACGCATTTGCTGAGAGCAAAAGACACATATGGGAAAGAAGAAGGGAGAGAAAAACGAAAAAGAGTCACAATGGGAGGAAGCAGAAAGCTGCAAGAGTGAGCTGAACCGGCAGGGAGTGGCTGCAAATAGAATGAAGAGGCCCAAGATGGCTTCAGGATTACGCTGCCTCAGTATTCCATGCTTGCACATTTAGTTGCAGCATCTGCTTGTTTCAGAGGAGAGCTTTAGGCACTGGCAAGTTTTTGTTTACAAATTAAGCACTGGGGATGAGCTTATGTAACCCTTTCTTACCAGTAACCAGAACAATGATAAACCCTTGTGATGAACATATGGCTTGAAAAGGCAAATGCTACAACTGTTCCATTACTGGTCTGAGGCCGAAGAAGGCTGTAATAGCAGTGCTGGATGACGGAAGTCGTAGGCCCCTCATGATGATTGTCTATTCTCCCCACCAAGCTTCTGGAAAAATAAGAAGTAAAATACTAACCTGCACAGTGCAGGTTTTAGGTATGGGTTGATTACTGAATAAGGAAACATTAGCATACATGGATAAGAAGTAGGCTGACACTAAACAACAAATCCATGTGACCAAGCAGTGGCGTAGAGAACCCCCACTTTCGCAGCTTAAGCGGGGGCTGTGCCAGGCTGGTGAAGTGGGCCCTACTAAAACATGAATAAGTTATTTATGGCCCACTTCTGTCTGTAGAGATAGTACTCATACATATCACTTAGAGGGGTGGGATCCATGGCTGATATGTACATTTTAGGAAAACGAAAAAGAGAAATGATGAACTATGGAAAAATAACGAACTAAAAACAGAAAAAGTGAGCATGAGAGAAAAAATTGAGAAAGAAAAAATAAGCATGAAAAAGATGTAGAGGTAGAAAAAAAGTAAAAAAGAACAGGAGGAGGTGGGAAGGGTGTCGGGAAAGAAAAGGTGAAGGATAGGATATAAGAGTGAAACGAAGGAATGTTGAAAGAGAGTACATGTAAAGATGGAATGGTGAAATTAAGAATCGAGTGCAGCATGAAAGAAAGAATTAAAGAGTGAAAGGAACAATAGGCGAAACGGTTCATAGAAGGAAGAATGGATGGAGGAAGCATGATTGAATGGTGGATAGAAAAAGAATGAATTTCTGAGTAGAAAAGTCGATAGATGGAAAGGTGAAGCCATGGAGAGGTGGGTGTATGAATGAAAATGAATGGATGGATGTATAGATAAACGGAAGGAGAATGAAAGGCTGAGGGCTACTGTCCTAAGTAAGGTTAGAAATGCTGAATTCACATGCTTGTGTGAGTAGAGACATTTTTCAAGTGAGGGGTATTTTGATTTTCTGGCAACTCCCTTGTTACCAAGGATATCATTATTTATGTTATACGTTGACAAATGTAATTGGCCAAATATATTGAGTGTATGTGATGGTCATGCGTATTAAATGCTTATTGCATGGAAACTGCGACGTGTTCAGCCCTGTCAAACTATGATAGTTATCAATAACCTGTAAATTGTTTTTTTTTTTTAAATAGGCTTTTGGTTGCTAAATGTACACCTGGTGATTATCCGTTGAAGGGTTTGTGGTTTTTGGGGTGGGTTTATATGGGCAAAGGTTTGGCAGTGTAAACTTACAAGGGGACGCGTATAGGTCGATAAACCTTTTGACTCATTTAAGATGTTCTTACCATAGCTCCAGACCAGAAACAATAATCAATACACAATAATCAATAATCATTAGTCAAATCAATAATCAAAAATCAATGGAGTCAGTAATTGTCACGCACAAATGTTTCAGCCATGAATAACCACAGCTTTAGTGAAAGTTTAGTAAATTTATTTCCCTTATATTAACAATGCTAAAGTCATGTAGATTAATCTCAAAATCAAATTAAACACATATAAGAACAATACTGGTTGACCAAAACGACGAAAGAAACACAATCTAACCAAGGCTTGAATCACAGCACAATCTAAGGCAACAGTACAGATCAATAGCAGAGTCAGCTAGTCATACATTGTCCCTTCAATTCGTCAGGGGTCATGTAGATAGCCTCAACTAACCCAGATTAGCATCAGCATGTGGGGCTTCATGCAAAACAATTTAGAACACAAATTTAGAAAACATCTAGCTAGGAAAACTATTAAGACAGAGCAGTTGGTACCTAGAAAGGAAAGGCATAAAAATGCAACTCAGTCACACTGTCATATCTACCTATCCACGGTATGGGTCAGCAAGCAGAATCAGTCTTCGTCCTCAGGTCATCAATCGATCAGCAAAGCATCAGGCTCTCAGTCAGAGAGTATGAGCCCAATTACAGAATCTCAAATCTCTTCTCCCAAAGTCAGTCTAGATCTCTGGTCTCTCGTAATCTGTCTAAGTTCCTTCTGTCGCATTGTTAAAGTCACCCAAACTATCCCCTAATTCCCAATTGGTCAATTAATCATACGTTATTACTCTACCCAATAATACTTCTATACCAAATCTATGAATTCTAATATTTTGCTCTTCACACGACGTTGATTGGTCTGCTTTACGATGTCCTCATCATCTGGCTCGTCAGGTATGTAATTTGTTGCATCTTCCTCTCCAGTCAGTGTCTTCATTGTTCGTGCCCTGGGAAAGTACTTCTCACACACATTACACACAGCTTGTTACAAATTTTAGGACACTGTCTGCTGTTAGTTGGTACTCATGAAAGCTTCTGCTAAGCATTTTATTAAAACAATGAACAATTCACAGTTAGTTCACTCTGTCAGCATTATCTATTAAACACTAAGAAATGCTTCTTCTGCATGAGGCCTGGCAAAACTAGGACAAGACACTTGCTAAGTTAAGGCCTACAATTTATGAACTAAAGCATATTTCATAACCCTCAATATGACCTACTACTACATTAATCTAATGTATTTTCAATATTTCATAAGTATTAATCATTAATTAGTACTTTTCGTGAACACTGGTGGCCATTCTTCGAGGTCACTTTTTCAAATGTGCACATTATTTTCTTCTACGTTATCAATTTTCTACATAGGTCATTATTCGAAATACATACACATTTATTAATAATTTCTCATTAAAACATCTGCTTCAGCAATCCCATCACTGATGACTAAATGTGTCATTACACGAATTTACCACCCACAATTTTATAGCTCTATTTCTTCAAAATGTTTTCTCCTTGAATTTTCCCTATAAATTCTTTCCCTTTTCTTTCCTTCCCTCCTCTGATTCTTGTTAGACTTTTTCAATGTAATTCTTTTGCACAATTTGCATAATCCCCATATTCCTAATAGCCAGCCCACAACAATTAATATTCCCTGTATAATTTTCAATAGCACCCCATTCCAAATACTACTAAGCCAATTTCCCACTGAAGTAAACCCTTTACCACCCTTTTCCCAAACACCTTGTTCTTTCAACTCCTTCAAATCACTACTTGCGTTAGTCAGATTAGTAAGTAAGTCTCTTATCTCTTTACTGTTGTTAGGAATGTATGAGCAGCATTGTCTCGAGTTAATCATTTTACAGACTTCGCCATCCTTCGCTAAAAGAATGGCTAAAGCAAGAAGATTTTGAAGAGTCATAGCTCTATCCGTAGCCAATTCAGTAACTATCAGGAGTATTGCCCCAGAAAAAATTGTCAGCATGTTATCCACAATAGTAGACAACTTTCGAACCTTGATCGAATTCAGGATGACTCCCACTGAAGAAATCACCTCATCAAATAAATCTCCCACTATCGCAGAAGAGGACTCCCTCCTTTGTCTCTTCTGATGTAATTCAGTCACTTTCAGGAAATTCTTCAAATCCTCCAGCTGGTAAATCTTTGGGAAAACTATCCCCAAATAACACGTCCCATACCATCCTCTTGAAAGACGATAATAAGCATTAAGTCTACAAATATAATATATTCCCGGAATCGCAGGGTCCTGCCCATTCAACATAAATGTCCATTTGTTCTGAAACAAAAACACATGCCTGCATTCACTCGTACCTACAAATAAAGTGTCAGTACGCGACTTTGGCCTATATATACAAAGCTTCCCTACGTGTAATGCATCTAAAGCTAATTCCCCTTGCGTTTTAATTGCAGTATAAGCATAATGATTCTTGTAAGTCCTCTTCTCTAAGCCTTTTTCTAATTTCTCTTTCAGCGCCTTTCTCCTGTCATCAGGTGTAAGTAAGCATGTTAGGTTGTTCTTATGCGCATAAGCTGTACCAAACGATAGTGTAGGTTCAGAGAATCCTCTACCTAATACTATGTCATTATCCTTCGCTACTCTACTCAAATACCTAATAATAGGAACAAACGAAAACACAACATCATGGTTAGAATAGAAATACTGAATATACTCCTGGTTATAGAACCTTGTTAGTAGCAGACTCCAACTTATCCCGTACGTTAGTGGAAGACTATGATAAGTGACTCCTACCTCGACTGATGAAGGAATCTGCGTACATGCAAGACAGTCCTTTGCATCTATTGTTTCAACATACTCACTCAACAAGTGATAGAAAACATTAGAAGAAAGTTCTCCTTGCACGTTAGTATAATCATGCAAATACTCCTCATCTAACTTAAACCTCTCTAAATCCGTTAGTGTAGTAGTCTCAAAAGCAGAAGTACATTGGCTGCTTCCGCATCAAGAACAGACATACCCACAATCAATACTAGAAACAAAATTCCACAGATAATTGCCAAACCAATGCTCATATATTTACAGCGCCTACCATCTCTAATCTGCTTATCAAATTCAGCCATGATCTGTAAAGAATCCGAAAGAAGAAGTAACTTTAGAAAAACTTGCAGCAAAAATCAAAAATAAACAACTCTTCTTTCAGCAGTTCAGTTCCCTTCCAGGAACCCTTCTTTCTTGTCAAAATCGGTTAGCAGCTTGTCAAATCAGGTTTCAAAAGGTCAAATCAGGTTATCAATGTCTTTTCTGGTTACTTTCAACAATGTCTTTCTCAAAAGTAATTCTCAGATTGTTTCAACAGTTAAGTTCATCAATCTTCTTCAGGTTTCCTCAAAATATTGACTTGGAATTTCCCTATCAAAACAAAAAGACATAAACTCTTGTTGCCATTCGTTTGTAGTTGCATACGCCCATTCAAGACCTGCATATCTTCGACATGCTATTCTCTTTCTTTTCAATTTTCGATCACCATTCAGCTCTCCTTCACTTAGTTCTTCTTTTCTCGTATTATCTACTTCTTCCTCTATCGTTGGTTCGACAATCACCTCCTTCCTTTTCTCGACTTGCAATTTTTGCCACTTATCTCCTTCCCGTGAACTCTCAGTTAGTATTCTCTTCAGGACTGAACTCAAATCCTTTTCTTTCTTGGTGGTGGTTTCTTTTGACGGACCTGCAACCGGTTCAGGAGGAGTCAGACCATTGTGACTTTGATCCAGCTCAACCCCTTCCCCTTCTGGGTCTGTCTATTGCTCTGTTTGCCTCACTGACTCGTCTGCTTCTGGGAGAGCCCCCTCTGCATTAGGCTTTCCTGCTGGTTCAGTTGAAATAGGTTCTCCAGCACCCTCCTGGAGATCTCCACCCTCGTCTCTCACTGGAGTGATGGAACCGTCTTCAACGAGCTCAGGTTAAGCTTCAGTTCTTCCTTGCTCCTTTTCCGCTGCTGTAATTTGTCTCACAATTGTTGGTACTCTCAACAACACTTCTTCATGATCCAGTGGACATGCCACTTTTTTTGTGTGACTCGCGTGAATCCAGTTCTGGATCCCAGCACACTTCACAGCTGTCCTAGTCGTTAGGACCACCTGGCACGATCCCTTCCAATGAAGCTCCAAACACATCTTTCTCATATGCTTCCGGACAACAACCCAGTCTCCGGCTCTTAGGTTGTGCCCTGGATCTTGGATCGGTGGCAGAGTGGTGGCCTCCACCTGCTGAGAGAAAGAGCGGATTACATCAGCCAGACCCTTGCAGTAATACAACACCATATCATCTGTAATGTTCACAAGTGCATTGGCTGGAACTGCTGGCAACACCATTGCTCTGCCCATAAGGATCTCATGGGGCGACAATCCTGTCTTCCTGTCAGGTGTATTTCTCATTGACATCAATACCAAAAGCAATGCATCAGGTCTTTGCAGATTCATAGCTGCACATATCTTTGTAATTCTTGACTTCAAAGTACCATTCATCTGCTCCACTAGTCCTGATGCTTCAGGGCTGTAACTACAATGCAACTTCTGCTCAATGTTCAATGCTGCACACAGTAATTTAATCACCTCATTATTGAAGTGAGTTCCCCTATCTGATTCTAAAGAGATCGGAAATCTGGATCGTGGTATCAGTTCCCTAAGCGGCAATTTCGCTACGTGAGACTATCATTTCTCCATGTAAATTACGCTTCAAACCAATGACTAAAGATGCACACAATCACCAACACATATCTCAAACCTCCACACACAGGCATCTCAATACAATCCAATTGCATTCTGCTGAATGGACCTCCTGCTCTTCCAATGTGGCTCAAATTAACAACTGTCCCTTTCCCCGCATTTAATTGCTGACAAATGACACAGCGATGACAAACTGCTTCAGCTGCTTGTCTAAACTTGGGGTTGAACCAATTAATTTTGAACAGACAAACCATGGCATCCCTCCCAATGTGTGCCTGACCATGATAGCCTATTGTCCCAGATGGGGAGGTACTATTTGGCAAAACTAGTTGACCCTCCTCAGATACCCACAATTCATCTTGTCTTTGGACACATTTCATTTTGCTCCATGAACATTTCTCCTCTTTGTCAACGTTACCCTGCAATGATTTTAACTCTTCCAAAGTGTCAATCACTTTTAATGCAAAACTCGTACATGTTGTGTCTTATTTAGGTAACAATTCCCACTTGTCCTTGAATGATATACAGTGCAATGCGCAAAACCGTGCGACTTGATCCGCATATCCACTCCCTAGTGACACATAGTCCTGTGACTTTAGATGCGCACTGCATTTCACCACGGCAATTTCTTCATGTAGTTGAATCGCATATAACAACTCCTTTATTCTCTCACCATTTCTCACTGGTGATCAAGTAGAGGTCAGAAAACCTCTCTGCGACCACAGTTTAACAAAATCATGAACTATTCCAAATCCATATTGACTATCTGTATAGATAGTGACTCTCAATCGAGCAGAAACATGGCATGCTCTAGTAAAAGCGACCAATTCTGCTACCTGGGCAGAATACACTCCCCAAAGCCAGGAAGCTTCTAAGGTACCAGTAATTGTACACACAGCATATCCTGCTCTCAGTGTCCATGTGTTATCTCTCAGACAGAAACAATCAACAAAAGCAATTTGGTCATTTTCTTCCAATTGGGTATCCCTAATGAGAGGTCTTGGTTACTTCGAGACAATCATGTTCCACATCTTCCTCTTTCTCAATTTCAGTAGCATCACTTGGAAGTAAAGGTGCCGGGTTCAGCACTGTACATCTTTTCAGTGTCACATTTGGTGCACCCAAAATACTCGTCTCAGACCTAGTCAATCTAGCACCAGTCAAGTATTGGGTTTTGTCCTTGTCAGTAAAATCTCAGTCGAGTGAGGGACCATTACAGTCAGGGGATATCCCATCACAACGCCTTAACACTGTGAAAGACTCTGACCAACTGCTGCAACTGCACTCAAACAACCTGGTAAAGCTGCTTCAACTGGGTCCAAGGTAGCTGAAAAATATGCTACTGGGCGATGAGCACCTTCAAGGACCTGAGTCAAGACAGACAATGAACATGCATCACACTCATGACAAAACAATGTGAACGGCTTTGTGTAGTCAGGCATACCCAACGCTGGAGCTCTGCACAAACTCTCTCTCAACTCAGTGAACGCTTTCATCTCATCCTGGTCTAGCACAATGGGATCAGTAACATCCTTATGAGTCAGCTTCTGCAACGGGTTTGAGAGCTCTTAAAAATTCAGGATCCATTGGCGACAATAGCCCACCATTCCCATAAACATCCTGACATCTCTATGTGAAGTCGGGGGATTTATCTGCAGTATCATTTTGATCCTTTCTCTGGATATTTTCCTCGACCCTTTCTCAGTCTGATGACCCAAATACTTCACCACCTTCTGACAGTACTGCAATTTCAGTGGGGTCACTTTATGACCATATTTTCCCAAATGAATCAACAGGGCAATTGAGTCATATTTACACTCGTCTCTTGTCTTAGATGCAATCAATAAGTTGTCAATGTACTGTACCAAAGTCGATTGAAAAGGTAACTCTAATGACTCCAAATCCATTTTCAAGATTTGGTTAAACAAGGAAGGTGACTCTGTGTACCCTCAAGGAAGTCGACACCAGCAGTAGACTCGATCCAGGAATTTAAAACTAAAGAGAAATTGACTATCCCCGTGAAGAGGCACAGAAGAGAACGCTTGTGACAAATCAACCACTGCGCACCACTCTGCATTACATGGAATCTAGAACATTATTACAGCTGGATTGGGCACAATGGGACAGCACTTAACCACAATATCATTAATTTTTCTCAAATCCTGAACAATTCAAACCTTCCCACATGGTTTCTTCAAACCCATTACTGGTGAATTACATGGGCTGCTCAACACCTCTTTCAAAACTCCCTGCTTCACAAAATCTGAAATCATCTGAGCCACTTTCATCAGGACATCTTGTGCCATGTTATACTGTGGAAGCTGCAGAAAGACTGCATTCGGCTTCAAGGTAACCTTAATCGGCTCCACTCCTTTGATCAAACCCACTTCTTTGCCTGTCAAATCCCACACGTACTATTTCCTGCAAATCAGAATGAAGCTCTCTCACTGTGAACATTGGGAAAAACTCAATCAAGTGATACTCCTCATTTGCAGTTTCACACTCAAGGCCATACTTATACTTTTTGACGCAAAACTGCGCCAGCGCAGTTTTGCGTAAAAAATCTTACCATCGGCTAACGCCATTTCGGTGTGCCGTGCCGGCGTCAATTTTATACTTTGACACCCGGTGGCCCAAACCACAGGTGTAAGTCATTTTTTTTTACCCACACCGCAGCATCAAGTCGTAAAGCAAAACGACGTTAACGCGACGGAAATGACTGTGGGTCGATTTACGACAACACAAACCAGATATGCAGTGTTTTTTGACGCAATAGCGTCAAACTTCCCCCACGAACACAGCCGTTTCAGCAGAGGAGAGCCAAAATGGATCCCAGATGCCTGTACAGACCCCAGGAAGATGACAACAGACCAGAAACCAGCCAGGAGGACCCACACAAGACCGAAGACAGTTTGAAGAAGAAAAGAAAGTGTCGCTTCTGTGCAGAGGAACAGGAAATTCTGGTGAAAGAGGTTACGGAACACCAGCACCAACTGTTTGTCACCTCAAAGTTGCCAATCAGTAGGAGAGAGGCAATATGGCAACAAATTGTTGACAAGATTAACAGTGCGGCAGAAGTACGCAGAACAGTCATTGAGTGCAAGAAACGCTGGCATGACAGCAAGCGCAGGACCAAGGAAAAGATGGCCAGGAACCGGAAGGCAGCACTGCAGACTGGAGGTGGGAGTCCAGCACACCAGGAGGCCCCGGACCACATGGAGGAGATGGTCACAGCCGTCATCCCTGAGATCATCGTCACAGGGATTCAAGGGCAGGACAGCGCAGACTACCACGAGACAACACACATGCAGGGTAAGTCGCATGGGAAACTAAAATGCACAACTGTTAACTGTAAGGGGGGGATACTGACCACTAAATGCATGGAAGCCATGATATACATGGAGTGGCATGGGTAAAGGGGTATGGCATGGGGGCATGGCTCATACAGAGAGAAGCTGGGGCACACCATAACACAACACCAACAACAGTCCCATGGGGGTATGCTGCCATGCCAACAATGTAGCAAAGGTAAAGCCACACCAGGAGGGAAGGGTACAACGTCAAACTGACATACCATCACACGTCAGCCACTATACCCACTACATTAACTAGGGCCCAATTAACTTCTAGCCATACCGACAACTGGAATGTAACAGTGACAACAGTTGCCACTACCACCTCCGCTCTGTGTGCAGCTCAAGTAGCCAATGGCAGTAACGTTCCCATGGATCATACACACCTAAATTAGTGGGTTGAGGATGACAACTGTAACAATCCCCTGAAACAAGACAAATGTTCCAGTCCTGTCAAATGTTAATGCCCATAGTTGCCGCAAACACCAGCCAATGTCATCAACATTAAGAGGTACGCAGCACTAAGGTCACACCCATGCTGCATATGTCAGGGTCCATCCTGTGGCTGGGTCACAATGCAACATCCCACATGTCATACTGCCCAGACAACAGCATTGAGGGGGAGGACACATGTAACTGGTCACTGACATACACCTGCACAGTCAGAGGAGGAAATAGGACACTGCTACGACTATCAGGGCAATCCAATCTCCACACATTCCCCAACATCAGCTGTACACATTACCAATGCTAACATCCATATCATGCCTTAACAATGCAATGCATAGTATACGCTACATTTCAACTACCTATAAGTGGATGTGAAAGATCAGAGACTGGGGCAGGTCCAGATTGTTAAGCGTGCTGCTAGTGCCATCAGAGCACCCACAGCCAGTGAAAGGCCTTACCATGAGAATGGATATAGATGGAGGCTTGAGTTGGACAAGAAGGTGGAAAATCACTATTTGGCCAGAACCAACACTAGAGGAGATGATGCCGACAACTCTAATAACTTACCACAATACATGTGACATGCAGGTGGGGCATAGGCCTGGGAGAATGCCCATCTGACAGACTGGAGCAATAAACAGGAAACAATATCACAATGTGAAATCATCACAAAGCAGGCATTTCACATCACCAATGCCACAACACAGACACACTAATTGTACCCTATTTCATTGCAGAGGACGATGGATCTCCTGCGGATATGCCTGTCCAGGACTACCCTGATGACATGGATGACAAGCTGACAAACATCAGCCACCAGACCCTCCAAGATGTCCTTAAAACCCTCCAGACACCACCTTCTGTCACAAGGAGGAGCTCAGAACAAGCAGCCACCACCCCAATTGTAAGACCTGCCAGCTCCAATACAGCTGAGGACTCAGGTGACACAGGCACCAACTGTAGTCGGAGTACAGCGGGAGCTGGCCATGGAGGTGCGGGTGGGGATGCAAACTATGGCAGCCAGCCTAGAAGGGGTGCGTTCGTGAATGATGCCAACTGAAGAACAGGCAGCAGCTATGCAAGGGCGAACAACTATCTTGCAGGAACTTGAAAAAAGGCTGAAGGAAATCAGTACAGCTGTAATACAGTTGACCCAACACCTACAACAGCAATCCTGTCAATGCGTGCACAAATGCAACATTGAACCCCTCAGGGCCGACCTGGCTGCCTACCATCGTGATGTGGCTGCTATTCTCAAGAACCAGCAGATCCTCCTTGCAGCAGTACTGCCCTTAAGATCTTCACAGGTAGCAGCAACGGGATGTCTGACTCCACGTCTTCTTACACTGAGGTGTATGTTGCCCCTTCACAACCACCACCACCAAGGACAGAGGAGGCAACACACATATCAGAAGAAGAAAACATGGAACAGATCACCTTCACACGGAAAAGTACCCGGAAGCACTAGTCACTGCCACATGGCCAACTATTACCAAGGTCCAGCTATTTGTAACATGCCAGTCTTCCAACAACTGTACTCAATGACTGTTCTGCAAACCACTGTATATGTTGTCAGCCAGCCCAGTGCTTGTCTCTCACTTACTCATTGGCAAATCCTGTCCCTCTGCACTGTCTGACACACCACCCCAGCATGTCAAATGCATTTTCCTTTAGCACTTGTGTAGGATCACAATGGAAGATGTCACTATAATGGACTCACAATCATGGGCAATGTACATATAGCACTACAGCACTTTTCAATAAATAGCACTTACACAACCACTTTGTCTCTGTGTAATGTGACACATCTACCGTACAGTAGATCCCTGAAATTTGCTTCCTGTCAAATTACATAGCTTGTCAATACAACTGTCCTGAAATTATGTAGTCTGCTAACTATGCACAGTGGCCTGGATTGCAGCCATACTCTGCCCTTCCTGAGGGTAATATCTGACGAAAAGAGAAACCATAACCATAATGCTATGTTGGACAGAATAATGCTTCCTCAAGGGATATCTAAGCCATTAAATAGTGGCAGCAAAATGTTGCTACCATGCAATTCTAACACATATAACATTGCCCACAAATCTAAGCAAACAGTCAACAAACTGCATGAATGAAGGTGTCTGAGTTTACATCCAAATAAGTAATCATGCTGAACAGTGTCACAAATGATCTATGTGAGTCATGAACACAATACTACAAGAGTGCTTATTACCACTCAGCTAATAAGGGTTTCCTTGAACATCACACTGCAGTCAGACATAACACAGTGTCCCCAATCATAAATCTGGAAGCACTGTATGTGATATTGAAAACAAACTTAATGAAAAAAACACGTTGTGATCCATAGTAACTGTGATTGGTGGTTGCAATGAATGGTCGAATCTTTGCAAGGTAGCTCTGGGGTAGCTGCAATCTTACAGCTCAGTTGGGATTTGTTCGTAGCATAGGACACAAATGTAATACAACAAAATTCATGAACACTTATGCCAAGGCCCTGATCTACAAGCATTTCACACATATTGTAAAGGGTTAACTACATATTTATTAAACGGTAATAACAGAAGAGAAAACTCGGGGAAAAGTTTTACCTACCCTAATCTACGCTAGCTACTCATTACCCACAACTGTCCCTAACTAACCTAAGCTAAACTTACTTATCACGTGTAACGGAACGTTCTAAACATAAACCCCCCAACCCCCCTTATGAGACGGGACACATGGAGGACAACAGATACTAACCTAAAGACATACTATCCTATCCTAAACAAATAAATATATTTTTTTTAATTTTTTTTTTATAATAAAAAAAAAAATAATCAAAACACACAAGAACCACAACATAGCCCCCCGCCCACCCACCCACACACTCAAAAATATATTTTTTTAATAATCGGGACCCCCGCTCCCCACACACTAACTAAACTAACAGCCTATACTAACCTAACACTAAGCCCCCTAAACCCACAAAGTAAAAGAATAAGGAAATAGGAGGTAGGGGAGGGAATCATGTCCATCAAAAAAGTCTAGAGGTTGGCCCTCCCGAGGGTCCGCTTAATGGACCGCACACGCCTGTTGATATGACGAACATCCTGCCGCAGGTGACTCATTTTCCTGAGGACACGGTCCATTTTGCGCTGCATGTCCACAGAAGCAGCAGGGTCAATTGTTGCAGCGGGGGTGGTCTGTGTACCAGCTGAGGACATGTGTGGCCATGTATGGTCAATGCCTGTTAGGGCCTGGAGCACTTGCAGATGTTGTTGGCACAACAGTCCCAGCTGTGGGTGGTGCTACCTGGGTGGTAGTGGTGGTGGTGCTGGTGGTGGCTGTGGTGGGCAAAGAAGGGCTACCCTGTGGGAAAGCCCTCCAGGCTCCGGAGGCCTGTTCGGTCCTGTATCTTCGGCCATCCTTCTGTACCCTGACTCTACCAGCAGGATATGCTGGTACCGCATTGCCCGCCTCTGGAATTCACGCACCTGGATGGGTGTCCTATTTGCAGCTGTGAAGACAAATGAAAAAACTTACATTAGGAACTGCATTGTGTGAAATGGCACAAGAAGTAAATCAGACAGTACATCTACTGTACTTGTAACAGCTCCTATCATCATACAGATCATTGAATGTCCCTGAGGAAGTACATGGCAGGCCAGCCTACAAAGGTCGTATCACACATAGCACATCCAAACCCTACAAGATGGGTAACAACTGGCATGATTTTGTCATCAGAGTTCTGCCAGTTGTCAGTTAACAATCATGCTGCACATCCTCTGCCAATGCCTGGGCTACAAATGTCAGTGTACGGGATAGAAAACTAGGGCCACATGATCTGCAAGTTATAAATGGATTTGCTAGTATAGTACTCATGTAGTGTTGTGTAGTGCATCATGTAGTGTTTCTAAAGTCAGTCTAGCTGTTGCGTCAACAAAGGTCGGTAATGTTTTGGAAAATCTATACCTCACTGGCAAATGTGACCTATATATACATAATTGGCTTCTAATTTGTGTTGCTGTCTGACACAAAGGCGGTACCAACTTACATTAAGCAAAATTATTCAGTAAGTTTGCAGAGCACTTGCTTCCTGACAGCTAGCAATTGTGGTCCTTAACATAGTCCATCACTGACCCTGTATGTTTCCAAAGCATTCCACACACTCAACAACATAGCCGGCAGATATTGTACAAATCCTCTGATGTCACTACAGAGCTTTTAATCGTGCACATTTACATGATTTGTACTCACCAACAGGGCCACCAATCATAATTCCCAGGTGGTCCAGCAGATCTTGCTCCCTGGAGATGAGGTCAGCACAGCAGTGCTTCAGCTGGTGGTCATTCCTCTGGCTCCGATACACATGTTGCAAGTGATGCAGAACCTTTCCCCACCGGATTCTACGTGCCTCGGTGTGATACCCATGTATCACCCACCCCCCTGCCTCAATCATAAGTGGGAGGAAATGGCACACCAGCCATATGGACCCCCCAAGCTCCTCCTCACCCATCTTGCCAAGACGTGGCCTACCCAACATCTTAGCACAGAAAAAGTGGAATAGGGGATAAAGAAGAACAAAGGAGAAAGTAATAGACCACACAGGAGACAAAAGCACAATTTCACTGGACAAAACTCAGAACACAGCCACACAGTCTAGAAGAATCACAGGCTGCAAAGTGAAAGTGAAAGTACCCCCACTGTACATAATCTGTAAACAGGATATCCTATTACATCACTTCCTGCATAAAATGGCCACCGTTTTTATCGTTATGCGTCATAATTTTTTGACGCATACAGTATGTGCGTCATTTTTTTCAACGCACAGGAGTAAAAATTAGGCCGCATCCATATATTTGGAAATAGTCTAACACTTAACCAATTTTAGGGGCATAATGTGTCGTTTTTTGGGACATACGTGTCATTTTATGACACATATGCGTAAACATTTCAGGGCATTAACTGGGTTTGGGTCATTTTGCTATTTTAATGTAATGTTACATTTGTGACACAACTGAGATAGGCTGATTGCACCCGCTTTGGTGTTGACGGTGTATGGTCACATGTGAGACATCGTACTGCTGCGGACCATGATCCGCTACTTCCTTAACAGGATTTTCACTATTGGCTGACGCACTAGATGGCCATATGTGTGGCCTACATATATGTATTGCACAAATTGGGAATGTGTGGGGTCAGGAGAGGATAGCAAGGGGACGCACATAATTACAATACCTCAATGCCTATGGCTCAATTTGTGTGCATTGGCTACTAATGTAGTTGTCGACCCAGTGTGTGTGCATCACAAGATGCATTATTGAAAATATGCTTGTTTGAATGTGAAGTCAATGTGTCCAAACCTTAGATGCAAGTCAGTGTGGAAATGAGAGAGGACATGTGCTAGTCATACGTGTAGCAACATCTGTTGTGTGCACTTCCAAGATTTTGGGTAACGTAGACACCACAAATGACAAAGCATGCACCTGATAGATGGCAGATGCTTGTTCATGTCATTGGTCCAACCGTGCATTGGGGAACCCACCGTGAGTCTGGCACATGTACAGACTAAGTGGGTACCATGTTATTGGCACACACAGCCAAAGGTGACCCACAACTGTTATATCACGCCACCGTTGTGGTCATATGACTGAGCCACAGCTCTCCAGTGGCAGTGGTGGACCAGCCAACGAGGCAGCACGGGGCCACATATTTCCAGTGCTCAATTGCACAGAGGTGTCTGGTTCATGTGTGTGGTCCAATGTTGATCCTGTATATTTTTAGGGGTCTATGTTGTCACAGTTACGTCCAGGTCTCATCATAAGTCAGTGGCGGCTATTACTGTATCTACTTAGTATCCTTCGGAGATCAATGGAAGTAAAGTCGATGAGGACATGAGAACCTACATGGGGATGGTCCTATCCTGTCACTGCAGACGTGTTATGAGACTGTCAACAGGGCAACCTTGGTGTGCTGAGTGAGATCATATCTCAGGAGTCATGTTCCGGCGGGTGTCATTACAACATTTGTACACAGGTTGGCCTGTAAAGTTCCCACTTCATCTGGGAACATCATAGCCTCTGTGTTGATTAATCTTGCAGCTATTCAGCACGCACAGCCCATCAATATGTTGTAAGCAATGTGATTCAGCTTGTGAACTGTCAGGGTCCTAACGTGTGGATTTTTCATGCACATTATCTGACGTTGCTGGTTCTGCTGGAGACACCATACCCAATCCCTGCATACGGCCATGGTACACTGTCACACTTTGTTGTACATGCATACATGAGATCCAGACAAGGGATAGGCCATGATTTTGGTATTCAAAGACAATTTTACTAATATGGTACAATTAAAAAGCAGATGATGCTATACAATGTATTTGGATATGCATTGCGGAACCACAGACAAAATACCCCCTGAGGAACGTGAGGTTTGGTAACGCAAGTGTGGTACATATGTAGCCACAAGGAACTTTTAGGGTAACGCACAGACAGGTGCCAGTCAGGCTGACAGGATGCAGGGTCAATCAGGATCCAGCAATTTCACAAGGTACATACTCAGTGGTCTGACTTACACTGGTCGGAGGAAGAGCAAGACAGTCGACATGGGAAACTGTGTTTGTCCTGTGTTTTTGAAGGTGACATATAAACCCAAGGGCTGTGTTACACGGCTTAATTACTAGCAATGCAGAACAGTGTATTTGACAAAATGGCAACTTCTATGCTGTTCCAAGCATCTGCAGGGGCAGTGCATGTTCAAATGGGTGGTGTGCATGGAGGTGATCACAGTTGTGTGCTGCATCAGTTTATCACAAGTCCTGTAGGTGAGATTCCAGTTCAAATGGCCAACAGTACCTTTCACATGGGAAGCAATCTACAGGTGATAACAGGACTTAGAAACTACAAGCCAGTGTATTAATTGACCTGACGTTCATGCAGTCAGATGTACTATGACAATGGCATACCATAGGAAAGGGTGTAGCACACTGGATTACTATTGTTAGTATGTGTGTGTAGAGGTGGCAAGATCAGGGTACACATAATACCATTCCAGGGACCTCTTCAGACATGTGGGTTGAGACCAGTAGCATGGGTGTGTCAGGAGTTAGGAAATGGGCTGACATTTACATGGAATGTCATGTGTGCAATGCTTGTCATAGGTATGACACTTGTGCTGTCTATGTTCTGCTTCTAGGGAACTCTAGTCACAGATTGTCCTTGCAAAGATAGGTGCTGTATGACTTACTGCTGCCAAGGGTCTGGACATACATTCCTGTTACCAATGCAACAGCACATTCACTGCCTAATGTATGAGGCATTTTTTCCCCTTATAGACTGATGGTGTCTTAGTTGTGTGCCATAAGCTGCAATAAACCATGTTGCCAACATGTAAGTGTGAAATAGGTGTGATCCTCTGCTATTGCCCTTCAAAGGTGAAATGTACAGGATATGTCATTTACAGTGTGTGTGTATGTGACTGTTGTGTAATACGCATCACAATTGCTCAGAAAATTTCTGTGTCCTGATCGGTATATCAGCAATGCTCCATGAGGCTACACTCTTATTCTGATAGTTAGAGATAAAGGTGAGCACAATGATTATCCATACCATGATATGGTGATTATTATCGGTGTTTATTTACATTAGTTAATACAGTGGTGATGGTGAGTTGTTTAAAAAAACATTGTTCAAAATATGTTGGCGCCTACGCAATCCAGCAGCTGTGTTTTGTTGTTTCCCCTCATGTTGCAGGCTAGCATCCTCCTCTTCCTCCTCTTCAGGCATTTGTGGCTCTGGTTCTAAGAGGGGAATGTTCCTTCGTATGCAAATGTTGTGCAGGATGGCATATGTTAGAATGATCTTACAGACCATTTCTGGTAAATATAGGAGGCTGCCACCAGTGGTGTCGAGGCACCTGAATTTTCTACTTGAGGATGCCGAAGGTCCTCTCGACTATGGTGCGTGTCCTCCTATGTGCCTCATTGTAGGCACGCTCTGCTGCAGTGCTTGGGTTGCCAAATGGTGTCATAATCCATGGCTGGATCCCATACCCCTGATCAGCTGAAAAAGAAAATGAATGGGATCATGTTGATATAGCTTGCCCCATTAATATCACCTTGCTTGGCAGTAGTTGTCTTGTCTTGTCTGTGACTCTTTTGTGTTATTGTGTTCCTTCCTAGGCTTGTAGGATGTACCATCTGCATTGTGTTGTTTCCCTGGCTGAACGAGTGTTTGCCTGCTGACCGTTTGTCAGCAGTATGTTTGGGTATTTTTAGTACAGTGTGCACTCCCTAGCATTGTGACTTGTGACACAGGTGTCCCTGTGTCTTCACTGGGGGTGAGATGATAGTTCCATACACAGATTAATTTTGACAGTGGTGGTAACACGTTAACATCTATGTACCCTGGACATCCCATACCTTTAGACTTATGCAATGGATTAATTAAAACATCAGTGAGACGCTTACATTTTGCAAGGTGACAATTAGCCAAACCTCTCCATACGTTGTGATCATTGACGTCTTAACATTTGACTGTACACTAATTTCAGATGTGTGACAGGTTCACTGCAGACCTATCAAACATGGCTAGCGATGTCACGACCTCTGTGTGTTCCTGTCCACATTTTGCTGTCGTGTGATATGTGTTGTGTGTCCTAGAGGGTAGCTGTGCAGTGTGTATATAAGTAGGTTTTTGTACTTACCAATAAGTAGTCCATTGCCATATCGTCCATCCTGGAAGTGTTGATTGATGGTAGAGTGGCGGAAGATGAATGAGTCATGTACACTCCCAGGATACTTTGCCACGATGTTGGTGATCAATCCTTGGTGATCGACAATGGCCTGCACATTGATGGAGTGTGTGTGCTTCCTGTTGCGGTAGAGGTGTTCAGTTGCAGCAGGTGGCACAAGGCGTACATGTGTGCAGTCGATGGCACCAAGGACGTGTGGGAATCCATTAATGAGGTAAAACCCCTGTTTTGTCTCATGCTGCTTCTGCAGTGTGTTTGGGAAGCAGATGTGGCGGGGTGCGAGTCCAATGATGGCATCCAGTACTTTGGGCAAGAAGGCAGAGAATGATGGCTGTGATATTCCGGCAACCAGGGCGCCAGTGCTTTGAAAGGAGCCACTTTCCAACATGTGAAGTACAGCTAGCAGCTTGGTTTCTTTTGGGATGGTGCAGGGTGTCAGCAAGGTGGGTGCCAACTGTGGCTCTATGTTGCGCAGCAGCTGCTGAATGGCCTGCCAGTTCAACATGTACCTCTGGATGATGTCATGTTCCCTGAGGCCATGAAGGGTTGTTCTGGTGCGGAATATCCTCTCCTGCCTTCTGCGCTGCCTTTGGGGTCCCTGCTGGTGTTGTGTGGTAGCTGCTGTTGTTGTTGCTGGGCTCTGCGTCTGCGTGCACGCTGGATGAGAAGCACCTCCATGTCTCCCTTTTGCTGCTCTGCTGTTGCTTCTGTGTGTTCTGATTAAATACAGGTGCGTTTGCCCCATTTTAACACCTGCCCTGACCCAGGTGTTAATTTTTGACGCATATCGGGCTGTGCGTCACTTTCCGACTCTGCCTCCCGGCCGTGCAGCATTTTTGCCCGGAAGCATAAATACGCTGCACGGCCGTTTAAGTCATTTTTTGAACGGGAACGCCTACCTTGCATATGATTAACGCAAGGCGGTTTCCTGCATCCAGAAAATGACACACACGGTGGGATTTTGACATCCGCGTGCTTGTGTGTCAAAGTTTAAATATGGGGCAACTTTTGCTCCGAATGTGCGTCAACATTTTTTACGCACATTCGGCGCAGACGGAGTATAAATATGCTCCTCAGTCTCTGGACCTGGGTCTTCCTCATCATCACTATTTGTCTGGATCTCGATTCCATCATTTGAGCAAGTAATCAAACACTTTGTCTTGCACAACAAGTCCCTTCCAAATAGGGATACTGGACTCGAATTGCAGACTATAAACGTATGCAGTCCCTGGAAATTGCCAATCTCTACTTGCACTGGATCTGTAATCGAGTTTGTTAAATACGGATTCGCTACCCCCACAACCTGAACTGTTCTTCCTGAAAGGGGCAGATTCGGGACCTCTGCACTTCTTACGGTAGAGCGTGTAGCTCCTATGTCCACCAAGAATGAAACTCTGTGACCCATTACCTTTCCCCTCACATAGGGTCCCCTCTGATCTACCTCCAAGGAAGTTGCAAGCACACATGGCTCCTCATCTGAATTGTCACTCATCCATTCACCATTTATTTCATTCTCCCTGTGTAATGGGAATTGGTGCACTGTGTTGCTACTTCTCTCTTGTCTCTGACCTGTTGAGAAAGCATCATCTGTTGCTGTTCCATTGGGGCTTGAGGTATCTGCATTTGCTGTCTAGGTACCATGAGAACCTGCTGCTGCATCGGCTACAACTGTGACACTTGTGCATGGGGCATTTGCACCTGTTGCATCTAATTCGCATTATTCTGGAAATTTAGATTAGGACCCCTTAATCTCGGTCCTCTCACATTCTGAAATGTATTGATGTCGTTACCTTGCTGAACAACACCCTCTTGCACCATCAGACACTCCCGCTCCCAGTGTCCCACAGCTCTGCAAATGTGACACAGCAACAGCTTCTTCATTCCCTGCACGTCATTTTGAACTACTGCAGTATACAAATCTGGAGCATGATTCATATTGCCTCCATGACCTCTACCTCTTATCTGAGGCTGAAGCATGACATTTCCCTGCTGCTGTGGTATCTGTTTCACAAATCTTTCCTGCACTCCTGTCTGTGCTGCCTTAATCTGCATTACTATCACCTTCTCTTTCAACTTCTTCTGCTTCAGCTCGATCTCGTTAGTACGATATTTTGCATACTGCAACACTTTATCGATTGGCTTTGCCTGCCAGCAAATCAAATGACTCTTAATCATCTGACCTATCTCAGGTCTCAATCCTTCCACAAATCTGAATACAAAATGCAGCATGTCTTTCGGCTCAATTGCTTCCTTGCCACTGTACTCCTTGAAAGCCTTCAACAATCTCTCATAGTACTCATATATCGACTCCTTTACTTCCTGCACTGCCCTATCAATCCTCTACCAATCAATATTTCTGGGCGAAATCCTCGTTTTCAGAAACTCAATCACCTTATAGTAATATTTCATTACCTCAGGAGATGGTGCACCTGTACTCTTGTCTCTCTCCGGTTCACTTGTTGCCCAATCTACAGCTCTTTAACACTCAAACCACAAATCAGCTGGAACCACTATTTCCAGTAAGGTGTTCAAGTCTTCCCACAAACACTTCACGGGCTTCACAAGCCTGTCCGTCTGCTGATACCACTCTACTGGCTTCTTTCTCAATTGTAGATAATCATTCGTAAATGATAGAATATCACTCCTACTCCATGGGACATGAACAAAATTTCCCCCTGGGATTTCTCTCATTGGTAAAATCTTTACCGGATCCTTGTCCTGTTATACATTCTTGGTCACTTCTAGGGAATCTCGTTTCTTCTTGTCTTTTTTCTTTACCCATCTAACTTCCCACTTCTCCAATGCTCCCCAAACCTGAGCACTCTGCAAGGTGCGCCTTCATTCCAGCTGACCTCATGTGTTCGAAATCCTTTGCCTCAAAATCTAATCTGTAACTTCTCTTCAAATGCTGCATTTTCAAAAAATGTATGCCATGTTTTTCTGCCAAATCTGCTAATCCCTGGTGTAACTTGCCCACCTCTCTTGTAATCCTTGGACATAAGTATTTCAACTCTGCTTCTGTGTAGGACTCTAATCTATTCACCCCCATTGTTCCCTCGACTAATTCACCCGCTTCCATGTTCAACCTAACACAATTGATTTGCTCCTCACCCTTAGAAGCATTCTGTGGGGTGTTCAACTTGTCTAACCATGCAGTCAATTGCTGAGCTGCCAATCCCTGTAACAAAATGTTACTCAATTGAACCGGTAGCACCTGCTGTACCACTGCATTCGGTGTCTGCTGTGTCAATGACTTCAAGCTCTGACCTGCACTAGGTCTATTCACAGCATCTGGGAGTGCAGCAAGTGGACTAAGATCTAACAATGATCTCGATCCATCGAAAGTCTGACCCATGGAAGAGACTACCTGAACTTGTTCACTTGGTCCCCTCCTCATTAGACTCTGGGACATTGCTCCCTGTTCACCCATAATTGGTATCTTTTGCGCAAATAATGGTACCGCTGAACCAACAGTAATCAGCAGCGATATTGCATCTGGGGCAGCTCTGGCACCTGTACTCTGTGGGAGAGTAAATCCCATACTCTGATTCATCATTGGAGTCAAGTCTGACTGTGTCCCTGTCATTGGCGTAAACCTCGGCATCCCCTGCAGCTGTACCTGGGGCAACAATATCGGAGTCGGCTCAGTTTGGATCAACATTGACCTCTGAACCACTTGCTCCGTAGGCACCACTAAGTTCAAGTTGTCTCTAGAACAGGCACATCAGGATAAATTCTCTGTATCGGTGGCGGCTGCATCTGTGCCTGGACTACTGGAGTAGTGAGCACATTGGGACTACCCTGCACCACACTCTGTGTCTGGTTAGCATTAACCTGTACTGGACTCACTGTCCCCGTTGCCTGTGTCAGGGCTGTTGGATCAGCACTAGTACTCAGACAATCCTCATACACTGCATATGGTGATGGTCGGTCTCTCAATATCTGCGTAACAAGATCTTCAGCATCTGATTCCTCCTTTACTATGGAAGATCTTTTAGTTTCCTTACTCTCGGACGGACTCTTATTAGTTTTTCTAGTCTCCTTCTTTCCTTCCGGCTCATCCTCCTGTTTAATGGCTGGAAACAATTTAACTCCCTGCAAAGTCTCTGATCTCCACCTTTTCTGCTCCTAATCCCGTTAGCCTCAGCAAAAGTCTTTTCTACACCCTCTTATTCTCCTCTCGAATTTCATTTGCTGTTGCTGTCTAGCCACCAGCTCCCAAGCTGCTAATGCCTCAAACTGTGCTGGTCTCGGAAGGGGCTTCGATTCATATAGCGCCATCTAAAATTGTTCCAAAATTCTCAAATTGAACGTCCCATTCTCGGGAAACGCTAAGCTCCCATTTTTCTCTGTCAACTTGCACCATTGCTTTAACCAAAGACATGGCGCGACACCTCGCTCCTCCATTTCAATGTAAGCCGGTGTATTCTCCGGCGGTGTTGGCTGCCCTTCATTCGCTCTAATGTAAGTATCTCCCCTTAGGGCACTTTTCAATGCCTTGAAAAACTTAATCCTTTCTACTTTTGTTTAATTGAATCAAATCAGGAAATGACTTTTACTCCCAAGATTCCTTTCTCCCACGTTCTTGACCAATTGCCTCTCACTGGCGGCTGCCAATCCGTGCGCGACCCTTCTCACTAGCCAACCCATCCCAGCGCGGCTCCAATGACGTCACACTCACACGTACTGGGGCTGACAAAGTCTTACGGCTCGTCCTCCTAAACTCAGACTCTCACAAAACTAATGCAAAATATTGCGAGCACTAATCCAAAAACCAAAACAAATCTACTGGTTTACTACAGGAAGGTAACACAAGTGCTTCAGAAACCTTACGGAGTTTCACTGATGGCCCTTTCACTCATGCAGCTATTACTCTTTCTCGGTCTCCCAGATTTCCAAGCAAAATTCGACCTGCAATTTTTACTCTCAACTGATCAATGGGTCTGTTCTGGTGCACATAGGACTCACCACATCTCAGTCTAAATTTTCTCTTGCCCACTTAACTCACACACTTACTTGTTGACCACGCCTGATCAACCTACTAAACCAAACAGATTACAACATATAACCAAGTGTCTCATACACTTTTTCAATATACTCCGGAGTCTTAGACCATGCAGGGTCCGTACATCAACAACCATGTAGACAATTTTTTAGCACAAAGCGCCACACACATGTGAAGTTCGACGACTTCCCTACTCTCATACTGCAGGGTACGCACACTCCTACTAAAACTTCATTTGGAGTATGCAAACTCCCTAAATTCGCCCATATGTCACAATTCAACTGCGATTTGCATAAGCTGTGCAAGCCCAACCTATCTCTCTCACGCTATCACTAGAATGCCAGGAACATACCCAACACTACTAGCAGGATCCAGGATCTGGGAAAGTCATTTCTGGACTTAAGGGAACATCATTTTTTCTGCAAATGTCATCTTTGAAAACAAAAATCCAAATCTCAATATTAGTGAACTCTCAAACAGATCAAACACGTGTCACTCTGTTCTGGACACCTATGCCATGTTCTCAAAGAGACAAACCATCAGTCTGCTACCATAACTGTTAGCATGTTGGTCCTTAATAAGTAAACCTACAAGGGGACGCGTATAGGTCGATGAACCTTTTGACTCATTTAAAATGTTCTTACCATAGCTCCAGAACGGAAACAATAATCAATACACATTAATCAATAATCATTAGTCAAATCAATAATAAAAAATTTATGGAGTCAGTAATTGTCACGCACCATGACTTTTCAGCCATGAATAACCACACGTTTAGTGAAAGTTTATTTCCCTTATATTAACAATGCTAAAGTCATGTAGATTAATCTCAAAATCAAATGAAACACATATAAGAACAATACTGGTTGACCAAAACGACGAAAGAAATGCAATCTAACCAAAGCTTGAATCACAACACATTCTAAGGCAACAGTACAGATCAATAGCAGAGACCGCTGCAACAGTGATATAGGATACTTAGAATTCAGAACGATAGCTTGTCAAACATTGTCCCTACAATTCATCAGGCATCATGTAGATAGCCTCAACTAACCCAAATGAGCATCAGCATGTGGGGCTTCATGCAAAACAATTTAGAACACAAATTTAGAAAACATCTAGCTAGGAAAACTATTAAGACAGAGCAGTTGGTACCAAGAAAGGAAAGGCATAAAAATGCAACTCAGTCAAATTGTCATATCTACCTTTCCACAGTATGGGTCAGCAAGCAGAATCGGTCTTCGGCCTCAGGTCATCAATTGATCAGCAAAGCATCATGCTCTCAGTCAGAAAGTATGAGCCCAATGACAGAATCTCAAATCTCTTCTCCCAAAGTCACTCTAGATCTCTGGTCTCGTAATTTGTCTAAATACCCTCTGTCGCATTGTTAAAGTCACCCAAACTATCCCCTAATTCCCAATTGATCCATTAATCGTACGTTATTAGTCTACCCAATAATACTTCTATATCAAATCCATGAATTATAACATTTCGCTCTTCATACGACGTTGATTGGTCTGCTTTACGATGTCCTCATCATCTGGCTCGTCAGGTATGTAATTTGTTGCATCTTCCTCTCCAGTCAGTGTTTTCATTGTTCGCGTCCTGGGAAAGTACTTCTCACACACATTACACACAGCTTATTACAAATTTTAGGACACTGTCTGCTGTTAGTTGGTTCTCATGAAAGCTTCTGCTAAGCATTTTATTAAAACAATGAACAATTCACAGTTAGTTCACTCTGTCAGCATTTTCTATTAAACGCTAAGAAATACATTTTCTGCATGAGGCCTGGCAAAACTAGGACAAGACACTTGCTAAGTTAAGGCCTACAATTTATGAACTAAAACATATTTCATAATCCTCAATATGACATGTTACTACATTAATATAATACATTTTCAATATTTCATAAGTATTAATCATTAATTAGTAAATTTCGTGAACACTGGTGGCCATTCTTCGAGGTCACTTTTTCAAACGTGAGCATTATTTTCTTCTACGTTAATCATTTTCTACATAGGTCATTATTCAAAATACATAAACACTAATTAATAATTTCTAATTAAGACATCTGCTTCAGCAGCAGTGAGTGGCTTTATTGTGTTTTCATTGTTCAAGACGTTTAGCATATTTTCTCAGTGGATTTCTCTTATGTCAGGCTGTATGACTTTCTCAATATTTCGAAATTCGTTTTTCTTTACTGGATAGCATAATGAAGAAAGCTTACGGTTCACGCTGGTGATTTTTCTGACTATCGTGGTAGGGTTTGGGGTTCCTTTGGCTCCGGAAATGACAACAGCTTTGTCCCTGTTTATTGAATTGGAACAGTGGTTAATCTATGCGAGGAAGTGATGATTTTTTAAAATTAAATGCTTTGCGTGTACATTTGCATTAATCTGCGGTATTGAAATGTTTTTACTGTGTGGTTTTTACCTTAACTATTGTTGAGGTAGGCCTCAATTTAAAATGGCAAATATGCAGCCACCATGTTTCCTTCTTGTTGTGTATTTTTTTCCTTTTTCTCGTTACAGGAACCAAGTTGTACCAGTCAACATTAATTAAATGCAGCTTTTGTTTGATTCTCATGTAGATGTTTATTTCTGCATGTTCTTCGGAGACCGGAGGAACTAATGAGCAACCACATAGGAAGGAGAAAATCATGGCTTTTCACCTCGGTGTGGATATCGAGCCAAATGTCGTTGAGCAGTGCCTCCGTTGTGTGTCAGTCATGGGAAGGAACAGAGCTGATGCTGTTGATCATCCTGATTGGTTCTATTCTGATCATCCTGATTGGTTCTCTTCATGAGAATCATGTATAAGTGTATCGACTGGAGGGTGACAATGACTGAAACAAATGTAGTGCAGAGATAGGAGATGCCTTCCTTGCTCCCTTTAGAGAAGATGTCCTTTCCTCTCGCCGGAAAGAGTTAGACGTTTGGGCAGATACTTTTCACTTGCTTGACAAATCGTTGTTTGATTCATTTGATTCTGTCTTTTAGAGGCTTTTTACACTGACACCTTCTGCTTGCCTTCACCCCAACTCTGCCACCCCTTTTCTTAGCCTAATAAGTAGGGACTTTCACTTCATGGTAAATTGAGTCTGCTTTGATTCGTTTGAGACAACTTTGGAATAGTTTGTATTTGCATTTACGATTTTGAATGGCTTTGAATTATATTGATTAATGTATTTATGTAATGATTACTGATTTACGACTAATTTGATGATTTGAGTTTGTAACTTTGCCAATCCTTTAATAAAACTTCATGGCTTTGCAAATCTAATTCTTTCTGGCATTCTTGTGGAGTCAAATTTGCTTCATATTATTGAAATGTATTGATTTGTTGTGACAACCTCAGTTCGGAACTAAAATTCCGCCCACTTGAGTGCAGCCTGTACTTGAAATGTTCATGGTGTAAAGTGCTGCTACAGAAGGTTGTGGCAAGGTGAGACACAGGTTATGATACAGTTGAGTATGGCCCTGGTAGGGTGTAGACATGAGGTCCATTTAGGTTTAGTTAGACTACATTATCTTTGCATATATAGTGGTCAGGAGTAAGGACCAGTTGTAGGAGGTTTGGTTTGACACGGTCAGAGACCTACATACCCTAATGTTGGATTAGGCTGTTAGCTGGAATTAAGCTGGACTTGCTAGTGCGGACTCTTTTCCTGAGAAATTTCAATAGCATTACCTTTTAGCATTTGAGGATAAGGTGTAATTGAGAGTTCAATTTTCTGGCTCTGCAGCAGGATGCAAATTTGGACTATTTTCACGGAGAAGTGGCTGGAGTCTAGTTTACAGGAAGGGAGAACAATGAGTTTCTGGTGTTCCTTTTTTTGGTGGTGGCTTTGGTGTTATGGGGAAGGATTTTCAGCAAAAGGATGGTGATTTTCATTGTTGATAATGCAGCAGTCATGAGGCTGATGGCTAAGTGAGGAGACGAGGGCCACTGCAGCTGAGATACTCACATAAACTATGCAAACTCATTGCAGGGGTGCTGCAGATGCTGATCACTAATGTGTGGAAGAACAGGTAGCTGGCTACAGGGATAGCAATGAAGCATGATGTTTCTGTTGCCTAGCCGTGGGAAAAGAACTGCAGAATGTTATCTGTTCATCTGCCAATCAGGTGGTGGTAGTTAGGGAAGGCGTGGATAGGATCCAAAAGTGTACTACTGGGGGATTGGAGTTTAATGGGCATTTACCACAAAACTCTGAATTGTTCTTGCCAGTGATGCTGCCATAGGAGGCAAAGGAGGGGTGGGGTCACCAGGTCTGGCACCTCTGGGTACTAACATTACATCAAGTCAAGGAATGCCCTATTTCTGCCATATCTTTCACTCCAGTAAATGGTCACGTATTAGCGTTATTAGTGTATTGTATATTTTCTTAAGGTTAGTTAATAGTGGTAAAGGATGATTAAATAATTCTTGTGTTTTTGTGAATAGTGCAGAAGGTTTGGCTGCCCTACTGGGGGTTATGGAACAGGCCTTAGTTAGGTTGGCTAGACCCCAAAAAAACACCAGGTAGCTAGCAGGCTGGTGACAGCTGTTTTAGCCGCTTGCCTCCTTGCAGCAGGGATAAGACCAGTGATTTTACTTTACAGACTAGGTGCATTAAGTGTGAAGGGAGCTGTCTTTGTGATAGTGAGTAGTGGATAGGCATATGGTTACTGTAAGGACAATGAAGCCTTGCTTTAGTTCCTCTGCTGACAGATTAGGGATACCCATTTGAGGACAGGACCAGTGTCTGGTGCTCCTTCATATGACCTAAAAGCTTTTTATTTTGAAGGCAGCTGGGAGGAAATGCAGGTTATGGGAGTGGACAAACTTAAGGGGCAGGAGTGCAGGACGGCGCAACAGTGCATGACAGGGCGAGAAGAGCTGCAGTGGTTCTGGCAAGTGCGATGAGGGGTAGTGATCGGCAAGTGGTATCAGACTGAGTGTACACCTACCAGTCACAGCTTGGAAAAGAAAATGGGTGACAGCTGTTTTTCGTATTGGATGTGTTGGATGGCATTCCTCCCATTAAAAGAGTGTGTCAGGCAGAAGTGTCTCATCCCTTAAATATGGGTTGCAGATGCCACGATGGGTGTGGGGATACTAAGTAATAAAAGGTCAGAGATTACTTGGTTTTGAAGTTGTTATAGATTTTATGCTGGACTTGCTTACATTATATTGTTTTGTTTATAGCAAAATATGTACCACGTGGGGACAATAATATACCTCGTGCTTTGCCACATTTATAGCGGCAGAGGTTCAGTGGGCTGCCACCTGGAGGGGATGTATAGAGTTCTGGTATACCACATGAGCTCTAGCCTTTAGAAGAACAAACATGTTACATTTGGTGGAAAACCCTATGGTAGCGTTTTCCTGGAGAACCTACAGGCAGGCCTGAAGGAATTTTTGAATAGAGGTGCTAAGAGGTGGGGAGTTTGCAGGCTGGAACTACAAGAAAGAAGGAATGATTTTGTGCATTTCTTTACTTCATTAAAATAGAGTTATTTGTCAACAGTGATAATTGTAGGTCAATTAGTAGGAGCAGCATTGTGTGTGTGTTCTTAGACTATGAACCATCTGTAGGAGAGTTTGGATATGATCCGTCTGCGGGAGAGTTTGGGGGGAGGATTTTTGCATGGGAGGGACTTATCACTGATGTCCTATTGCTGAAAAACTGTAGAAGAACTTGTTAGCAGGCCTGGCAGAATGCTGTAAGTTTGTTGTTGACTTGAGTGTATTGTTAGTTTGCATACTTTGGTTGTTTTTGGATCCTTTAGGATTTCTCAGCTGCTTAGTTCTGTGCTTAGGAGGTGCTTATTGAGGTATACTAATTAGCTGTTTGTGGGAGATGTGGCGATATGGTTGGGGCAGTTTTATATAGATCAGCTTTGTAAAGGTAGACAAGCTCATTGTAATGGTAAATCATTTTCAAGCTTGTGTTGTTTATTTCAAAGTGAGATTTTTTGCATTGAGGGTGGTCACAATCTGTCTGTTCTTCGAGTTCTGAGCATTTCGAAAAAAGTGTTAAACAAATCTGGGTTGCCCTGAGAGCAATTCGGCAAACAATCTTTTAGAACATGGGTGGCCACAAAAGCTAATAGGGTGGATTTTTCAAGAGTGGATGTTAGACACATTGTGTGGTAGAGTTTGGCCTGTCATGACAGACCTGTTCCACCATAGGGTTTGTTTTTAAAGGGATGGTTCTAATGTTTTTCTTGTTGTTTATATATTTTCTTTTCATATGCTGTGTTCTAGAACTGGTAATGAAGAAGACTGTTTTTTGACCATTAGTCATTCGTTGGTGTATTGGGCAGCCCAAAGTGCAGACACAAGGGCATTGGAAAGATCATTGGGTCTGGATGGAAGGAGCAATGGAGTACAGTAGAGTGGCAAGATTGTTATGAGGTGGGGCCATCTGCTCCCTCCTTTGGCCAAACCGATGTAAGTAGAGATTCCCCCGACTTGTTGGTGTTACAACTAAGTGAGAATGATCTTCCACAAATTCATTCAGAAAAGGAGATGGAGGAGAGAAGGAAGGCTGAATGCTGTTGAGGAGGCACGGCAAAAGGCGAACAGGGAAATGAGGGGGGTTAGACATTGGTGTCATCAAGCACATTAACATAGTCCAGAAAGACCATAGACAATTTCGCTTGGCTGGATAACTTCTATTATTATTCAGTAACGCAAGATAGTTGGAGTAGCAGTAGATGATCCCAAATGTTTAGGGAGAACAATGATGGGGATCAAATCTAGTTGGAATACTTTGGTTTCAGGTGACACTTTTTGCTGTATTATTTGGGCTAAAGGGTTGAGAGACAGGAAAACACCTAGGATTTTCCTGGTTGGCATGAGAAAGGGATACAATTATGGATATTGTGAGAACTGAGTTGTTAATGGGTGAGCAAATCCAGATTAAGGCTATGGGGGTTGGGGAAGAGGGCGAGGATTGGAGATCTGGCTAGGTTTCTGTATTGGCATAACTTTTAGGTAGGAAAGATGCTCAGGGTCAATCCTCATTTGGTGCAGGTGGTTCCAAGCGTGGCCCACTGGCACTCATTTTTGGGCACCAGCACGTATTATTCCTCAGCAGACATTCACCTTGAGCAAAAGAGAGATTAACTCAAGCATTCCACCCATCACTTTTTTATATACTTCAGTACAAAGCCCTACGTTCGATGGGAATGTCTAGACGTCGGTCCCTGACTGTGTGCCAATGGTACTAAAGTACACCTGACAGAAGCAGTCTCGGGTTGCTTGTGTTCCAGTTCAGGGAGAACCTGGTCTGGCATTTCTGGCTTGGCTGACTGCTCCTTTTGGAGCATGATCAAGGCTGATTTGCGTATGTCTGGGTGTAAACTGAGGTGGCATGGTGTGCAAAATAACGATGGGCTGTGATGCAGTACTGTGTAATTACTAGTAGCTTTGATTAATTCAAGCATTCCACTCCTTTCCACATTTTTGTATTCTTCAGGAGATAAAGTTAGTTCTTTATAAAGAGCTCTATTTTTAGCTGGAGGCCCTCTGCCTTGATGCTAGTAGTTAAAATAGGACTGTGTTTGGAAAGGTGCAGGTGCTTCTTGGGGCAAAGTTTAGGAGCTTGTCTGATGGGTCGAAAGAGTATATGAGGAGGCCCATTAGAAGACTGTGACAATTGTTTATGTAGTAGAATTAGTATGCTCTTCAGCCAAAATATTAAAATCATCAGAGATGATTATATTATACTATGCCAAATGTCCCTGGTCCATGCATGATTAAGTTCTCCAGTTCAGGGTTTTAGTTTGTATTTTGTAAATTGTAGTCTGTTTGGATTATCATGACTGTAGGTGCCAAAATGCAGAGAAAAATTGTGTAGGCTGGAATAGCTTGCCACACATCGACTAGAGAAAGTTGGCATGGCTAGATGGTTAGGTTATCAAGGCAAGAAAAATAATTAGCTAGAGTTGATGTGGTCATGGCAGTCTGCAGTCCCCCATTCGGGGAATGGGAATCCCACCATCCCAGGTTGTGCCACTTTTGGTCATACTTGATGTATTTTGGTTATGGTCATGAGTTCCTTCCATTTGGGTCTTTTACAGTTCAGAGGTCCTCGCCGTGCTCAGTAGGTTATACTGCTTCATTCTGCCCAGGATGGTGCTGCGTTTGCATTTTAATATGCTTGTGTGATATCTGTTGGTGTTTGGATAACATGAGTCAATATGATTAATTAAATATGCACATAACTCGCGAATAGCCACTCGTCACGTGTTACACCTTCAGCCATTTCTGGATTTTGAGCTGACAGTAACTTGCATTCTAGGACTTTTTCCTTTCCTTTTTTTTACGAGTATTCATATTGAAGTGCCAACTCCCAGAGTATGAAACACTATTGAGATAAAATCCAGGTCTGGATAGACGTGTCACCTTGAATGAGGAGTCTTGACCGTGGTGCATAAGGCACAGATAAAATGTGTGTTCACTCTTTATAGGTTACTTATGAATGAGGCTCTGTTTTTCATTTTTATTGATTTTATATATAAATGAAGGCAGAAAATTGAATGTCGTCCTTTCTGTGTTTATTTAGAAAAAAAGAGAAAATGGCAAAATAAAGACCCCCATTTACTAAAGTGTAGACTGTGTGTTCACATGATGATGCAAAAGATGGTGTCAATGTAATTGCCATTTTAAAGGGCCGCATGAGCAGCACTAGAATGTGTTGGGCTTAAACATGAATTTGAGTCTCTGTCCATGCTGTCCGTTATGACTAGAGCCACTGGGATTATGTGATTGTGCGGCCACAGCATTTTTTGCGTAATTATACATTTGCCCCATAATCCATCATCTGCTGCATAGTCTGCAGATTTTAACAAAAAAAGTTTGGTTTTGGCTCAGACTGTTCAAACGTTACTAAAAAAAAGCAGCAACAATTTGCAAAGGTTGACTGGTCATCTTTCTGTTACTTAATGCTATATTTGGGTGTTGATTTGGTTCTAATGAGGTTCAACTAGTGCCCAGACACTGTTAACAACTGTTAAAATGTCAAAATATTAAAGTGTTGCTATCACAAAATGTGCCACGCTAAACCACGTAATTTGGCTTTTCTTATCGCACAATTTGGCTCTTCTTGCCTCATAATTTGCTCAACACTGCTGCATAATTCCAGAGTTATAACTGCCAACCCAATAGCTGTTCATATTGATAAAATAGAGTTTTGGGAAAAGAATGACATTTTCTTCTGACGTTTTAGTATGCGCACCTGGGCACATTTACAGTAGTACAATGCTAATTCTGAAACCACAGAATTGTCAAAAAAAGCCTACCGAAACCGTGACTGCTTCTCACAAATTAGAATGGCGTTTTGAGATGGAAATGTGTACCGTTTCTGTCCAATTAGGAGTCATGTTTTGTTCGTGAGAAACAACAACAGCGTTCCGCTGTGTACTGCCCGCAGCGCACTGTCAGCATTTAGTTCAGGAGCAGATTGATTTCCTACTCAATAAAGAGTGGAATAGGGACGAGCGAGAGACAGATAAGATTAAAGAAATGCCAAGCCATGGATCGCTGTTCAGCCACTAACTTGATTAAAAGGATATCCAGCCGGTCCAATCAGAAGCTGGTTTACATCTTCCCTTTAGACACCGACGGTAGCATCCAGCTGCTGCCGCTTTGCTGTTAAATCCTCAAGGTTTTTCAGCCACAATGCTGAATGCACCGGATAGCTTCAGCCACCGGCTGCAGAAAACGAAATAAACCCTAGCACTCAATAGGAAATTCTCACTTCCTTAGTCCAGTGCCAGCAATTTCCTTCGGATGGGATGGAAGGTCAGGTCAGCCATTTAATTATAGTATCTGGGATGACTGTTGAAGGACAGAAGAATGTGGGATGGAGAGGCTTATTAGTAACTGACATGTTTCACTGAGTTATGGGATGACATAAGTACAGCCCAAAACACAGAGAAAGATGTCGGATGCATGTAAACAAAAGGCGTCATCTGAGGGAGAGCAAAAATGCACGCACCGCTTGGACGGTGTAATATTCGTTCATCATACTGCAGAGACGCGTCCTGTTATTTTACATGTAAAAGGGTGTTCTTCCTGCTGCTCGTACTAGCTGTGAGAATTCGTCTATTTTTAATCTGATGAAGTAGATTGGCAGGAAAGCGGTAGTACACTCCTTAGTATTCACATTTCCCTGTCATGCACCCTCCTTTCCCATCTTTTGCTCCTATAGGGCGGCAAATGTATACTTGGAAGTCAGCAATAACTGTGTGTTGCATCTTATCTGCTTGTTAGATTCCAGTTGTTCCCCCACTACTTGCCTAAATAAGAAAATGACGACACTACTTTACTGTAATAGTTTATTACTGTTAAGTTGTGAGATCACAATGCGTCCCACCAGAGCCACCACACAGTGTAAAAGGCGGGCCAGAGCGCAGAATTATGACTTCTGTAGGCACAATCAAAGGAATAGTACGCTTTCAATCTCTCTTTCTATTTAACTATTTCAGACTGAAAATTCAGTTATCACCTAGTAAGGAGACAGTTATTAGAGTATTAGTTTCCTGCACTGTTGGAGTTCATCACAAGAAAGCAGGAGTATTTCTCCATGTCACACACAATCTGAAATTGAACATGTTGAACATGTTTAGAGAGTGTCTTAGGGCAAGCTGTGGCATTCTTTATTACAGCGCAGGGATGGATCACCGAGCATTTTACAATCAATATGAACAGTAGAAAGAAAAGAAATACAATTAGGGCTCACACTTTGTAGAGCACACAAAGAGTGAAGCACATTTAGGATTTAACACGTTTAACTATGTTAGTACTGCAAACACTGTTACTGGACCGATATTAAATATCGCAATTTGAGAATTATTTAAATCTTTGCAGTGAGATCCGAACTCCTTGCATACATTGCTCCTGATTTATATAAGGGACTCAACCCAGGAGGGCACAGTAACCCCCCAAATTAATATTTACGTAACCAGAGTTAAAGCTCAGGAATTTTAAAAATGTGACAGAAGTAGAATTTTGATTGAACCTGTGTAACAGAAAGGGAAAACGTGATAACCCAGAACATCAAACTTTAATGCGCTCTAACTATTTGTCAATTACTTTGAAATCCTGAGGTTGGAAATTTTGTCCATTTTATTTTTATAGAGGATCTTACCCTTGCAGTAAAATAACTACACCATAACTTCCACTCCTAAACTTAGAGCTACCTCCATTAATTAAACCTTACGGTTTTGTTCCTTACCACAGCCCCTAACCCTAGCATTAACCTCAATATCTCATCCATGCCGACCCTAACCGCCCCCAGTCCCTATTCATAATACCTACCCCAAGAATGTTCTTTATCCTAGTCCTCACCCTGTCTGTTACTCTTACTTCATTTCTAACTTTGATCCCATCCGCTACCAAGCCTAACTCACACCCAGAACCTATCCCTAACCATCTTGGTATTGTTTATCATTACTCTTACCCTCACCCTAATGCACACGCTCTCCCTAACAATTAGCCTTATTCTAAAGTTAACCCTAACCATCTCCCTCATCCATTTTAAATATCTTCACATTTTCTGAATATTTTCAGACTTCCTTCTTCTTTCTTTTGTTTTTTAACTTTGATTTTTTTGGTGTGCAAATTTTGCTTTTCTGGGTTTTTTCGAAATTGAGACCGAGTAGAAATTCATGTATCTATCCATTTCTATCAAAGTCAGTGGGGAGGTAACCCTAAAACTATTCAATATCCACATACCCTAGGTCCTTGAAAGGTTGACCCACTTCTAAGAGTAAATTGAAGATCAGATGACAGAGAGGGAAATTTCAACAGTTGTATCAGATCCTCCTTTATCTTCCTAGAATTAATGCTATAGCCCAATACCAAGATAGGTCCGTGGGTTAAGCTAAAGCTGTGCCCATGACATAAAACACAGACTCAAATTAATTAAAATCTCAGTGGTGGTGCTTTTAGTGGTACGGGTAAAATCTGTAATTTTTTAATTTTTCCTTTAAATTCACACATTTTAATACGCGAAGCACATTCCAAATGTTTTCTGCAGGTGAAGGCATAGGCCTAGCCAAGAGAAGTCCAACACCAACCCCTTGGATGCCTGTTTACAGTACCACATTATGAATCTAGAAAGGGATTTGTTTGCAGTTGAGGTAGTATTTCTATCCATTTGTTAATGCTGTTCGAACTTGTATCTATGGTTCATTACTGCAAACCTTTTATTATTAGGGTGAGCGCTCTAAATAAATGTTGTAAGCTCGGACTGATATACTGATAGTGGTTCCAGTAAAAATAATTGTGTACACATGTTTGCAAAGTCTAACAATATGAGGCTATGCATAATGTTCCCAAATTGCTCTCTGATTAGATGCAAGTATCTGCATAAGTTTGAAAGCAAGATTGATGATTCTTTGCTTTCAAATCAAAATGTACACAATAATGCAACTAGAGAAAAATCTTTTGTTAAATTACTGTGAAAGTTTAGGTGTGATTTCTTTGAAGTATCATTTAGTAAAATGTTGATGCATGCTAGTATTTCCAAAAAGCACTAATAATGGAAAATGAGTGTAAACAGTTTCAACAAGACTATGGGAAACATAAAAAAAAAAACATTGGCAAAGCCAACAGGCCAGACATTGGTGGTCAGTCTTTTGGTTTTGTGAATGTGTCTCTTGTTTTGACATGGCTTTTGTAAAACTTTATTGTTGTGGGGGATGCAAATGCAAAAATGTTTTTGGGTCTCAAAAAGCACACATTTCCACATTAGTTCCTGGCACTGAACGAAACTACTGTGTGTATCGATATGCTCCTTGTGAAAGAGCAGATTGCTATCACTCACATGAATCCAGACAGCACTTTGATAGAGAGAGATAGAATTTAATAAAAAGAAAAGGTCTAGGTAAATGCCAGACCTACTTAGAGGCCACATTCTTGAAGAAAGCCCCAAAACTGCACCCAGGGTAGATGCTTTTGCAGATTTACGTATTTCCTGAATTTACACAAATACACCACAAAATTGTAATTCTTGAATATATTTCTGAACTGTATTTTAGTATGAGCAATTATGCATGTTTAGATTTGCTCATGTGAAAATCTGTTAAGCATTTATAAGTTTGCTTTCCCTCCAACCACTTTTTTCCCAAGCCTGGAAGAAGTTTTACTTTTGCCCTTGTCAGGAGTAAATTTCTAACCTTTCTCAGTAAAAGATTACTGAAGAGCTAGTGAAAACCCTTAAAACATGCAAGTTAGTAGTTTTGCACAGACTCAAAAGGTCATTCAGACCCTGGAACTATTTCTTACCTCTACCTCCTTCCCCAGTATGTAGCATGTAGATCCACAAAAAGGTGGCAAAATAAGGAAGGTGCTAGTATTCCAGCCCTGCTGTAGTATTAGCCCTGGCATAATCAAAGAGGCTATTATCAGAAATCTAATATAATGATATTGCTACCATAAATTGTCGCCACACTACAATGCAGCACAGTGAAAAGTAGATTTTTTTTTACAGGACAAGTAGGTTTATGAAGGAACTTGTCACACGGACAAATAGATATTTTATTAAATTCTACACTCTGTAGGTCTGTATCTACCTTTAACATAATGAATGCTTTGCACCTCAACATACAGAGACAACTGTTGTCAAGTTTTTAATGGGACTTTGCCGCGGTCATACAGCAATCTTTGTAACTTCTCACACACTAGCCACAATTTATCATTGAAGGGGTAGAAAGCAATATCTCCTTTTGTAGCACTGTTGCAACATTTGCTGTTAAAGCACTGAAATTTGCATTTTTGGGAGTAGCTAAACATTTTTCAATGGTTGGATGTTGATTGTTCAACCCATACTGGAATCTGAATCATCACCTCTTTGGTATGTAGGATTCTGCCAAAAAACCTTTTAGAAGTTGTTGATTCACAAAAAATATGTTGCAATTGCATGATATAACTGTTTTTAAGAATATGATATCATATCAATTTCTTATTGTGGTTTTCTTCTTTCATGTTAATATTTTGCCACACCGTTTTTAACATCCTCTTTAAAAATATTTTCACTATATTCTCCTTCAGCAAATTTACCTCAGCATACTCTTTTTCAGAAATATTATTGTATTTGAAACCACCATTTGATACAAAGAACTTGATTCTAAGGAAAAGTTTTCAGTGAAGTTTTCATAAGATGAGATGAAGTAAATAAACTGTTCCTCTCAGAGCAAATATTTTGGTATTTTGTGCCCCATCAAGTTTCAAAATGTGTGTTTCTAAAACAAAGTTCAGTTTCCCATTGTATTTGTTGGTGATGTTTGTCAAATAATGTTTTCAAATTATTAACAAACGCTTACTATTCCTCTTACTTTCCCAGCCAAAAGCAAGTCTGCTAAGGCAAACACCATAGATCTGATATTAGTTGTCAGCATGCTAGCTTTGCCAAAAGTTTTTGTTTTTTTGTTTTATCATGTGTTTTGTGAAGTTGATTTCTTGGATGAGCAGCCAGGCCCTTGCTAATACATAAAAAAAACAATTGGCTTAAAGCAAAACAATGTATGGTCTAAAAACAGACATTGCCATATAAGTTCCTGAAGTGATGGGAACTACTTTGTGTACATAAGGGCTTCTTGTGAAAGAGCAGAGTGTTGTTACTCACAGTAAAGATAGCCAATGGCTGATGTGGGCTGACCATTGCCCCAAGTTGCTTGCTGTAGAGGGTGACAAAACAACAAACCAATTGATAAAGAGACGGTGCTGAAAACTGCTATACGGGTGTATGTATGTATGTATGTATGTAGATAGATAGATAAATAATTGTATCCTTGTAGTAACATCAAAAGTTCTCGGCTTACACCAAACAGAAAAATGTCTGTTCACAAAAAAGTACTTTGTGTTTTTTCAGTTAACACACCTCTCCGGGAGTACACTTTCAGAGCTATGCCATTTGCAGGATTCTAAGCATGCTCCTGGAATGTCATTTAAAATGTTCTTATGTGAACATTTCCACAATGTAAAATTGTTTGCATAGTATAAATCTGCTCTGAGGAAAGGGAGCACCACACAATAACCACACATTTTTACATATGTGTCTGTTTTAGTTCTTATTCTCCATGGGAAAAACATTTTCCCTTTTCCCCAAACCGATAAAAAAAAATTGGGTGTTTCATTCCTCTTCCTATCCTGAAAGGGTATGTATGCCAGCCCTTCACAACTGTAAATTTGCACCCATTTCTGGAGTGAGAAAGTGTCAGAGACTGTTTAATGAATGGCCATAAATGAACATTTTGGGTCGTAAAAGTAATTTTACATCTGAAAATGCTTTCATGAATCAGGCCCATTAAAGAGACGCATGGCTGCCAATCTACATGGTGTGAGCAACTGATCTACCACCTGGGTGAATGGTATTATCTGAATCCTGCCTAAGCAAAAATGTCATGAAAGAAAAGTGCTTCAAAGTGGGAGAACGACTCTATTGTCCCACAGTATCCTGTCAAATGGAGCTCTGAGAAAGACCTTGCTTGGGAAGGCTTTCCGAGGGTTGTGCAGGACGTAAGAAGGATCCAATAGTAAGGCGGGGTGGTTAGGAGGATCAGTTTGAGCTGTTAGCTGGTTATACCTTTGGTGGCCAGATCTATTTTCCTATTTCTGTGGACAAAACATGCTGGTATGAGAGCAGTAAGTGGTCCAGACAAGTAGGTGAGCATTAGGGCTGCAAATATGTAGGGGGGATCGGGCACTTGCCCAGTTTTGATTGGGATGGTCGCTTCTCATCATCCAAATGGTTTGCCACAATAAAACCTTTGTATCTTAGGTTCATGACTGGTAACCGATTCATCATGCTGCTGCTCCCTTGGAAAGGAGAAGCAATGTTCTGTTGTGCAAGCCCATAAGCCTGCAATGCCTCTCTTACAAGACTGTTCACATGTCCCCTAGATGGTGGGTACATCCAGAGCTAAGGGTGACAGTGAGACTAGAAGATTGGTAGCATAGGGCTCAGGCAACTGTGATAACCTCAGGGAGAAACTCTTACACTGCTGCTGCTCTTCAGTACTTCCTGTATATTGTCAAGCTATCGGACCGAAGGTGTGTGTTTTGAGTCTTCAAGTGAATGACACTGTCTGATAGGTATTGAGGGGCCTAATCCCTTTGATAAAGACACCAATAAGCATAACCACACTAGCATGGCAGCTTGCAACTAGGATTGGAACTCACCAATGAAGGAGTGTTTAACATAAATGTTACTGTCTCTCAGCCCTTTATTAAGGGAGAGCAGGTTGCCATGCTGAAGATTATAGCATCCTCCTGTTGTGCTAACAAAGGTGGTGCAAGTCTGGCATTTGATTAATAAAGTTTTGTGCCAGCGATCGTGCAACATTTCATAAAGGATAGTATCAATTTACTAACCATTTCAATGTCCCATGTGCAGCACTGGTGCTGGAACAATTTTCAAAGTGGGGGTGCATTGATCAAAGTAGCATCACTGAAGTCATAGGGATTGTGAAAAATCGTCACACAAAAAAAAGTCTGAAAATTGTGCCACACCCATTCAGCTGGCGAGTGGTAAGGGTGTGGTATGTAGCTGGTGCTGCATTTGAAAGCAAACCGTCACAAATACATTATTAAAGCATGGTGTAGAATCACACTTCCATTTGCAAACTGTCTATTCACCACTGAAATGGGCACTTTATTTGTACAGACATATTTTACCGATAAGCCTGTGTAGCACACAAACAATTTGTGTGGAAATTAGGTTTCAGCAAATATTTGTGCATAACTAAGTAGTGTCTTGATTCCTTTGATCCTACTGAAATCTTTGCTTTCTTCACCCTTTGGTGTTTCAAAAAACGGGCTTATTTTTTGTTTTTATAACTGTTGATATATTTTGAAATATTTGTACAGTTCAATTACAGGTTTTTAAATTTTGTTTTGGTTACGAAAAAAACTGGCAACCTGCAGCCTTGTCTTTTCTCGCTTCCTGTACCCTAGCCAGTTTGCAAGATAGTTTTTCTTACAAAACTCTTTAACTTTGCAGTTAGAATAAGGAAGGTAACCACCAGCCTCCATAGTTATAAACAACAGAAGACATAGCCTGACATTTGATCTGTTTTTCAACCCATCACTAATGGCCCCAAATAAAAAACTATACTTAAAGACATATTTATTGTTCATTCATCTTCTGAACTCCAGCATGGCTATTTTTATGGTGCTCCAGCACCCCTACTAGCAGCACCTATGATGTACACAGCTCCAAATTGCATTATGTCATGCAAGTGTCCCCATTATCTTTAGTAATAAGGGCCTCAGTCTCCTGTGTTACTGGGTGCAAGGAGCTATCACTTGGCCACTTAGAAGGCACAGATGGTTCCCTGTTTTGTATTAAATGTAAAGAGCTATTGTGGTTGCCTCTTACCAGAAAGTGACCCCTCACACAATGAAGCTATGAAATGCTGGTACTGTGTATTAGAGCTATGGCTCTCCTACTGATAAGAGCTGGTAAAGCACCATTAAAAAATGATGCCATTATCTCTTACTGCCGCTAATTTTTAGGTTGAGCTTTTGATTTTTTTTTTATACATCTTTGTTGGCTTAAAGCCTGCCCACTGCTTTTCATTTGTTTGTTTCAGTGCCCTTTAACAATCATTGCTTGCTAGTGGTCAATCCTTCCTCTTTGTCCTTTCTTTTTGTCTTTCGTTTCCTCCCACAGAGCAGGGACCAAGTACTGTATCTTTTACGCTTAGGTTGTTTATCTGTTCCTTTGGCGGACTACTTTTTTATTCTTGCCCTGCTCGTGTTACACTGTGGGTGCGTGTTTAGCTACAGCGCCTGTATTTTATTGCCTCGTCCCTCCCGCCCCCTCCTTCCCCTGTTGTTGCTGCCATCCTTCCCACACCATCCTCCGTCTGAGGTGAATATTTAATTAACATAGTGAGTTCAGTGACTCCCGGGGCTCTTGTCAGATGATCTGGGGAAGGCCTGTGAAAAGTATGCCAGGAATGCAGTAATTTAGGAAGAAACAACACAAGTTGAGGCCACAAAAGGCTTTCAGCGGTGCACAATCACCAAGTGCTGCAGAAAGTGCCAGTAAAAAACACAAGCTTGCTGGATATTTGGCAGAGAAGGCTCTATTCTACTCACTCAAAATGCAACCCGAGCTTTGCAAGTTAAGAGGAGAAGTGTCTCTTAGGAATTATAGCAAACATGTAGGGCAGACGCATTCCATTCACCTAATAGTGTAAGTCTGTTTTTGATTGTACATCATTTTTAGCTTTTTCTACTTTATTTTGATTTCATTTTTTATGCTGAATACAGCTCATTGCTAAAGGTAAACTACTTAGCTAGTGACTCCTGAATAGCTACAAAATGTGCATACTTTATCATTCAAACTGTTCATTCCTTATAGCTGTTTCCAGTAGAATGTAAACAGCCAAGTCACCAGCACACTTGGCAACATTATCCAGTCCAGCAGGAAAAGAACAAAAGCATTTAGCTATTCCCCCCCAAAAATAAAAAAATAAGGAAAACATTTTTCATTGCTCCGCCAAACTGGAGATGAATTTCTCCCACTTTGACAATTGTGCTCAACGTAAGTATAAGATGGTGAAAAGACAGAATACTCAGTGAGAAGCTACCTGAGGCATAGAAATCAATGTGGGCTTCCTCCACTACATCTCACCCGCTGCACGGCCAACTTCATCTTTGGACAAATCTCCTTACCTTGGGTCCTCAGAGTTGGCAGCCTGTATGGATGACAAAGACCCAGAGAAACACTGACAGGGGACCACAGGCTCTTACTGACTCACATAATGGCTGCATCCTGAACCAGGAGCCACCAGCCTAACAAAAAGATGGAAGTCATTCTGAAAACCACACATATCAAACCTGTGGATTGATGCCACAGAAGCTAACTGAGCCAGCCACACTTCGCTGCTAGGCTACACATGGTACCTGGTGCTCACCTGCGCCACCTTGGTTCTTCCCATCACCAAGTCTCCATAAGGCTGTGCGCACCATCAAGCAAATCCCAGACATCCACAGCCTTTCTTGCAGCTTTATGATAATCTCGCACTTGGTCGACCATCCAACATGTCTTTCCTTTTTTTTTTATTGAATAATTTCAGTTCTCGTTTAAGCTGTTCTGTTGCAGGTTGTCTAGCGTACCCAGGGTGTAGGTACTGTGTGATATTTGCAGCATATGCGTCAGCGACTGATATTTGTTTCAGCAGGCTCTAGTCTCTACTCTATCACTATCCCCTTAGCTTTACAATACTCTGTTTATTCACCACACAGACTGGTTTGCTGTGCAGAGCGAGCTGAGGAGGCGTTGATCATGGCAGGGTTGGGGATCCAACAGGTCTGCACTTTCTCTGACTATGCATATTATCTGCTTGAACTCCTTGGCTGTGATCTTCGCTGGCTGGAGTTGCCGTTTTTACAAAGCAGATGCTCTCCTGCTCACCAGGCTGACTCACACTTATGCTACCCAGGTTATAAGGTGTTAGTTGTCTGGCATAAAGCAATCTCTCCAGCCATATGACTTTCCTTTTATTAGACAGCTACCACCCAGTCGCACTACGAGGCAAAAGGAAGACCTAAATGCCCCTGGACTGGCTACCCTAACCCGATTGTCCTTGTTTTCTGGCAGTTTCCAATGATAAGTGATTCTCTTAAATGTCATGCCCACTACAAATACTATGAAAACAAATCTCTATGATCTGTTTTTTTTCTGCTGCAGACATCTGTGTGTCATCTGGCAACAACAGGTTCATGTCCTGAACTTGTCCTTTCATCTTTCTAAATTGGATGAAATAAGACCCAAATTGAACTGGTGTATAGTAGTTCTGTCATGTGAACAAGTTAGGTGTGCTACGCAACCTCATTGCACTACATGTTCCAAACTTTGCAAACAGTAATCATTTTGAAGGGAGTGCAATTTTCAGATGCTGTACCCCCCACCCCACAAAGCCTTTGTCATTTTCAAGGTTATGGAAGATGGGTGGCAACCTATATGTTTAGGTCGAGCCTAGGGAACTATTGAGATTGCTTCTAGGCTCAAGAAGCCCATCCAGAGTGCTTCAAAAACAACGGTGAAGCCTCCAGGGGCTTCACAAAGGTGGCATTTGTTAATACGTATAAGAGCACTGGTTACATTTACACATGGTCACATTCATGTTTTTCCAATACCACATAAATACACCCCACATAGAACCACTCTATGTCACATATCAACAATCAACATAAATACACTCCACACCATTCCATGTAATTTAAATCAGCATAATTCCACTCAACACCACACAGTTCAACGCCACACATTTGCATTCCACACCACATAATTCTACACCAAACCACATAATTCAACTGAACAACACAGTTACACAACACACCACATACATCAATCCACACCACAAAATTCCACATAACTAAACTCCACTACATACCTCTCCACAATACAAAATACCATTCCACATAATTACACTCCATGACACACAATCCCACTCCACATAATTCCAGCACACTCAATATCACATAATTACTGTCCACATAATTCCTCTGCACACCATGCCACATAATTCCACAACAAAAATCCATTCCATGCCACACAATTCCACAACTAACAATTCAAATCCAACCCACATAATTCCACCCCACAAGACATAGATCTTCCCCATTCCATAACACATGGGTAAAAGACAAGGCCAATAGTTCTAACTCCCGCAAAAGCAAGACCTATTGGCTTTGCCAATGTTTGTTTATCATATCTGGTTAGTAGGGTAAAATGAAGCTGAGTCTCATGGCACATATATATTTGCCCTCTGTAAGACTTTCAATGAGTTTCTGTATTTTCTTTACCGTTTTAGAAAATACTACACATACACAACACAACTTCATACTCAACAGATGAGAACTATGAAAAGTCAGATTGATTGGCATTGTAAATGTGTGTAGTGCTTGACATTGCCAATCTATGAGCAGGCCTTTTCCCCATGTGGACCATGTTATTAAATAACTCCTCCTACAGTCTTTTTCCCCCCTCTCTTGTTCTTGTAATGATTCCTGTATCTCAGGACTCGTTTTTGACAGGACGTTTTGGACCCACATATTTTTTTAAACCTGTTGCCTTTAATTTTGAGCATACAAGCTTAAGGTAAATACTACACGCAGTAATACTGGTACCATGAGTGCGATATTTATTGTATGTAGGAAATTCTTCCTATCCCGATTTTCTCTCTGGAGAATTAACAGTTATATGTAGAATTGGTACTTTCAACTCTAAATTCTGCATGTATCAGAATTTATCGCTTGTTTTTCCCAGTAAATGTTGTCAGGTTTCAACTGCTGATAGTTTTCAGGTGTGGAGTGTTTACCAAAAATGGGTGGACCACTGATCCCTCTACAAACAGAGCTTGCATGGGTATTCACTCTTACTTCCTCACTCCTAATTAGGTTCTAAGGGCTAGATGCACTAAGATAGGAATAATGATTACCTAATTGCAATTTTTGCAAATTGTAACTACAAAATCGGTATTCCTAATGTATGAAACTCTTTTGGGTTGATTACCAATTCATAGTGGGGTTCACTAGCCCTACCTCATGGATATTAATGAGGTAAGTCACAATTTCTGACCCTCTGGGACTTGCTGCCATCACAGGAATGGTGGCCTGCGGGGTTCAACAGATCACCATGTCTGTGATAGCTTTTAAATAAAGCAATCTTTTTTTTAACACAGGCTGTTTTCCATAAAGGAGAATGGGATGGATTTAAAAAAAAAAAAGAACTTTATAGTTTCATTTTTTAAGTGTAGGCAATGGCCCATTGGACCACTGCCTGTATAAAATGAAAATTTTTCTAACAATTCCCAAAGGGGCAAGGGTCCCTTGGGGACCCATTTCCATTTGCGAACAGGTTACCCCCAACTTTCAATTGGCACTAAAGTGCAAATGTTTTATGACCACATTTTGGTTGCAAAACATTTGTACATACCATTCCACTTCAGTATTAGGAAGGGACACCCTCAATATCCCCCTTCCAAATACCGAATTGCAAAACCCAAAATTGTGATTTGTTGACAAGTTACTGAATCTCTTGTATATCTCAAAAAGCATACCCTTTTGTGAATGCAAAAATGCTTCATACATCCAGTCCCTAAGTGCGATGAGAGTGTGGAGAGGTCTGGCGATGCCTTTAGTAATGGATTTACGTGACTCGATGCAGTGAGGTAACTGTGACATGGCTGGTTATATGTAAATTATTATTGATAACTAGTGACGTTAGACAGAACAACCTTGTACAAATAAAATAAGGCATAGGGAAATACAACATTTCTCCATACCCTATCCATGCAGTAATAACACTCTAGCTGTACATTTCAATGATGTTGTAAATCACAGATGAACTCTTTAACTATATAGAGGCACAAAGCTTGAGACCATGGGCAAGATGCACTAAGCATTTTTGATTTTGCAAATGGTCCAATTCTCAGAATCAGGCCATTTGCAACAGCAAAAATGCTTTTGGTATATACAAACACTAGACTGTGATCCTACAGAATTGCAGTTTGAGTTCTCAAATTGTTATTTGTAAGAGGCATGTTTAGGATGTCCCTTCAAATACTGATTCAGAGTAGTGTGTATTAATGTTTTGCAACTGAATTACGGTTGCCAAACATTAATATTTTACTGATTACTGAAAGATTGGTGGCTGTCATTCGCAAATGGGAAGGGATCCCTGTGGGACCTCTTTTGCTTTGAGAATGCTAAAAAATATCATTTTGAAAAAAAGGCAGTGGTCGCATAGACCACTGACTACTTTTTAAAAATTAGACTTAAATCTTTGTTATTTCCTTTTGAAACACATTCTGTTTGTTTTAAGGAAAACGGGCTATTAAAAAAAAAAAAAAAAAGCTTTTTTTAAAAGCAATCACAGACATGGTGGTCTGCATACCCCAGTCGACCACCATCAATGTGATGGCTATCATTCCTATTGGGTCACAAAAGCGACGTATCTTATTAATTTTCTTGAAGTAGATCAATTTGCAACTCACTAGGAATGGTTATTTTATATTTTAAAGTTTAGCACATTAGGAATAGCAATTGCCAAATAGCAATTCGGTGAAAATCGCGATTTGGAAATTGCTATTCTTAATATTTGTACATTGGTCCCAAGTTCTTTCAGAATGGCATGGAAGTCCTAGGTGACTTGCAATATACTTTTGCATGTACAGTTGAGGGAATGTTATGCCATATAATGAGTGGTCCCCCAAACTACCTACTCAAATACAGTATTCCACCATCTGTGAACCCTTAAGATAATTCAGAAAATCCTCTTCCTACCAGTGAGGTTGCGGGGGAGGGGAGTTCCTAAACCAGCTAATATGAAGAAGAAAGAGCTCTCTAATGTCACTACTCACTTGTAATACATTACTATAAGCATATAGCAATGTAATTTTCTTATTACCGATCTGTGCTGATGTCAGGACGTTCCTCTAAATGTTAAAGTACTAGCATTTATACTCAGATAATACTCTTCCACTCGTTATGAAAGTCTATCCACACCAATGTTTAACAATCTCATTCCTGAAAATATCATTTTGTTTTATAAAATATGAGGTAGATTGACGGGGCTATACATGTTTCTTTCTATATAACAGTGCTATTCACCGTTTCAATTTCTTTGTTCATCAAATAATTGAAAAACATTTATCAGAGATGATTATATATTTTTTCATATAGGGATTTGATTCTGGAGTATGGATGTATCTCAATGCATAACGCAAGGCATAACTTTGTATTGCATTTCTATAATTTAAAGATGGCGTCCCTCTGGAAAGACTAATTAGTGTCATTGCCCATGAGCGTGTGATTGTTTCATAGTTCATGATACAATGTCAAGACTTATTTGTCCGGAGTTCGAGCTTATGCCTTCTGTACCAAAATATATCTTTATTTACTGCTGTGTTATATTTATCTTTGTTGAGGTGCAGTGCTGATTTTATTTATTAGCACTGGTATAGTGTACAGTTTTTGTCATGACAGTGATGTAACAGAGAAGAGAATGGAATGTGGGAGGCAGTTTGAGTTTAGGCTATCAGTTGTACCTGCCTAGGTCACGGGTTGGTTGTCATACTTGTTACTAAATAAAAACATAAGCAAACATTCAAATTGCAGTGGATGTACGATGGAGAAGAAGGATGTTTCACCGGTGACGAGGATGGGATATGTTTAATGACAGGTCCAGCCTGATTCTGTCATTCAGAAGATCATTCAGTGAGTGATTTATTGGATGTCCACACTGTTGAGGCAAGAAAACCTGCATTGGATGTTGGTGAGGACTCTGATCAAAAAGGGGACCTGCGTACTACCCCGTGATTCGGGTATCTACAGAAAGAGTGATAATCTTAATCTTTATTGATTAGCCAATAGACAAACCATACTCCAGCGATCCAGCGTGAGCACAAGCCAGGTGAGATTGTGGATATGGGAGAAAGGCACCTTGAGGAAGTGTGACCTCAATCCATTGTTGAAGCCGGCCTCTAAGTGCACGCAGCAGTGTGTAAGACAATCATCGTAGGTGGCAGTGCGAGGCTGCGCGACTGCAAGGTATTGCCAGGCTGACTGCTTATGGCCGTGAGGCAGTGAGCAAGATGCTCGAATTTCAGCGCAAGGCATTGCGATATCAGAGCAACTACTGCTATGAGGGAGGAGTTCACAGTAGTTGAGAAGAGCTTGCCTTACTAACTAGTGAACATCCTAACGTGAAGCAGTGGGAAGCACTTGTGTAAAAAAAAATCGGAACCGCGCACAAGGAAAAGGTACATGGATTTTGTTACGAAGACGCTATCAGTAAAATGAAGAAGCAAGCTGGAACCATTAATCACCAAATCTAACCCCCCCCCTCAGTGCCTGGAGCATCAGTGTCAACCAGGCTCCAGAATGTGAGTCCTGGAACACTAATGTCACCGAGGTTCCAGGCCTAGCGCATGCTAGGAATAAGAACATTACAACACATCCCCCTCCCTCACAATAATATCCCAACAACCCGGAAAATGATAACAAAACAATGTAACAAGATGTACCAGTATTAGAACAGAATAGCAGATCACAACGAGTCAAGATGTATAGTCTTTCATCCAGAGTGGTTTAGAACGTAAGCTGGATGAAGCATTAGGGCGTGGTAACTCCTTAGATGTTTCCGTGAGATTTCTTCTTTGATTTTCCAACGTAGGGGAGTGTAATTCCTTAGATGTTTCCGTGAGATTTCTCCTTTGATTTTCCAACGTAGGGGAGTCTTCCACCCCACCTCTCCATCTCGCAATTCTGGACATGCTCCAAGCATCCCCATTGTCAAGAATCACAATGTTTTTCTTTACCTCTCTGATGCTGAAAGGGCCCTTGAAGGATGATTTATCCTTAGTTTTAAAACAAGGATCCCTCACCAACACCAAGTCACCAACCTTCCACTCAACACTAGAAACACAATGCTTGGCATCAAAATGCAACTTGTAACTAAGCTGTTTCCGGCATGGTTCGATAACAGTTTGGCGCAGGTTGATCTGAATCAGGAGAAATTTGATAAGTCACCCGGTCTCAGGGAGAGGTACCAACGTAATTACAAGTTGCGTTTTGATGCCAAGCATTGTGTTTCTCGTGTTGAGTGGAAGGTTGGTGACTTGGTGTTGGTGAAGGATCCTTGTTTTTTGTACAGTGGAGAGACTATCCCCTTCAGTATGGTTCATCTCTTTGATCCAGTTGCTAGTACTTTCCATTCCTTCGACAATAGCGATCGCTTCCCTCAAATCTGGGTTCTTTGTCAACAGTTGCTCCTGAACCCTCTTGTTATTGGTGCAACACACAAGTTGATCACGAATAAAAGAGTCTGTGATTTCACCGAAGTCACAAGTGCGTGCTAATGTGCGTAAAGCGACGATAACATTTCCTACACTCTCCGTATTACCCTGAGATCTGGCGAAGAATTTATGTCTTTCTAGAACAACATTGAGTTTGGACTTGAAATGGGTCACCAACCTCGCCACTGACATCTCATAAAAGTCTCTGCGTTCGCTATCAGCCCCACCAATGGCCAAGGGTTCTAGACTGTCATAGATATTTCTGCCTTCAATTCCTAGGAAGAATCAAAAAGATTTTTCCAACGTTTCCATGGAAGGATGGGGTCACCTTTGTCCAATAAGAAAGGAGGTGGTTGGGACATAGTAGGTGTAGCCATGGTGATTTAAGGCAAAATTATATCTGGAACTAACAACTAGGTGGAGAATGACACAAGATAATTAGATTGCATGAGGCTTTCCACTATTGCTCTAGCGAAGAAAAAGGCTCAGGCTCAGTGAACAGTCTAAATTTCTCCTAAAAAATGATGTGAAGAATGTGGAGACAAAAAAAATTGAAAAACAGTCCAGTCTTCTTAATTGTAACCGGTACGGAGGCATAGATTTTTTTTCCCAGAGCAATTGCAGCGGTCTAGTTTTTGGTTGAGGCCGTGACGTAATGAGGTGCTCACGGAGGACAGCAGCAGTCTAGTTGTCTCCGTAGAAACTGCCGAGTTTTAAGCACGCTCCATAAGAATTATATAAACAAAATGCGCGCGAGGGAGAGGTCTCTTCCTTTTTAAAGTGAAAGAAAGTTTCCGGGGGAAAGACGAGCTCAAAAAGTAAAGCTTTCCCGTGTACCGCTCTCACCTTCCTTCAGGCAGCGGCAGGACACCGCTCACGATACCGATCTCACCTTCCTTCAGGCAGCGGCAGCAGACTGCTTATGGGAGGAGGAGTCTTCCGCTCTCACCTTCCTTCAGGCGGCAGCAGCCGTCTGTTCTGCTTTCACCTTCCTTCAGACAGCGGCAGCCGTCTGCTCACAGGAGGAAGGTCCGCGGCAACCGTCTGCTCACGGGAGATTCTCAGGACACTGCAGGAATTGGCCTCATGCGCGGAGGTGAAACTTCAAACAGAACGGAAAACACGGAGTCTTCCAAAACGCCACAGGATCGCTACGGTCTTCAATTCTCCTCGTTCTCCTCGAAATGGATGATCTGAAAGACACCAGCGCAGATCGAAGTTGAAAGGTAAGTCAGTGGGTTCTGGGTTGTTTACTTTCATTGTCCTCGTCGCCAGTGTTACGAAGACGCTATCGGTAAAATGAAGAAGCAAGCTGGAACCATTAAAATTAAGCTTTAATCGAGGTAAACAACCCAAACAGGAATTTGTGCTGCGCACCACCTCAACCGACACCGAATCTAACCCCCCCCCCCTCAGTGCCTGGAACATCAGTGTCAACCAGGCTCCAGAATGTGAGTCCTATAACTCTAATGTCACTGAGGTTCCAGTCCTAGCTCATGCTAGGAATAAGAACATTACAACAGATTTTTATTTTCCTACTTGATTATCTGATTTTTTAGGAAGACTGGAGTTCATGCCCAGCGACCTGGAGGAACATTAAGAATTATGGAAATAGAAAGGGACTAACATTTCTAGTGGCTGAAACACAGGAATTAAGTATTATTTGTTCGGTGGCGATGATGGTTTGGGAAATTGAGTAAACCGTAATCAATCTGTTATTGTACAGGCATTTGCTTGTTACCATACTTCAAGGATGGTGACAATGGTGACATCTTTATGTTATGTTAGCTATGTTAATTATTTGTTTATTTCAAGTGTAATTGTTGCATGACGACAGAGCCAATTTTATGCTAGTTAATTGTTATTGGGACAATATTAAGGGCCTGATTCTAACTTTGGAGGACGGTGTTAAACCGTCCCAAAAGTGGCGGATATACCACCTACCGTATTACGAGTCCATTATATCCTATGGAACTCGTAATACGGTAGGTGGTATATCCGCCACTTTTGGGACGGTTTAACACCGTCCTCCAAAGTTAGAATCAGGCCCTAAGTGTGTTAGTAGAGTGTAACATTTGTAATATGCCATTTTTAACAAATCTTACAATTCAGGTTTACCAATACTGAAGTGTGGCAGGGTGTAGACACATTATAGTGATTATACATTTGGTTTCACCACCACCTACTCTTTAGCTAAGCCAGGTGATCCCATAATGTTATGGAAGGACTGGCGTGCGGCAGTTGAAATGTATTTGGAAGCAATAGGTGGGGATATATTTATACCAAAGAAAAATGTAGCTATGCTAAAGCCTAGTTTAGGCATTGAGGGTAGGAAAGTGCTGAAAACATTGCCAGAAGTGAGAAGTTTTGAGAATGGTAGGGACGAAACTTCTGACGTGAAAGAAGAAACAGGATGAGTAGGTGTGTACGATGAAAGCATTGGGAGAGAATTTTGGACGTAAGGTGATTGTGGTCATGGAAAGGCACAAATCCTTTCCTTGAGCACAAGGTGTGAATGAGTAGGTGGATCAGTATGTGGTGGTATTATGCAATTTAGCTGTTACATGCAAATATAAAGAATTGCAGGAAGAAATAATTTGGGGTCAGTTGATCAATCGGACAAATAATATTAAAATACTAGAGAAATTGTTAGCAATGAAATAACTGATATAAGAAAAAGCTATTGCAGCAGCTAAACAAGTAGAGGAGGAATTAGGATCACTTGATACTGTTTGCAAAATAAAGGGGAATAGGAAATCCAAAGAAGAAGGTAAAAAAACGAATTTCCCAAGAAAAAGTCAGAAAAACGTAATATATATATATATGGATGTATGAAGCACATTGCTACGTTAACTAATTGTCCTTCAGTGAAAGTAAAATGTTACACATGTAAAAAGATGGGACACTTTGCAAGAATCTGTAAAAGTGAGGGAAGTAATAGGAGGATAAGTAAATTCATTTATTGTTGTACATCCTGATGTGGATAGTAGAAGGGTTGTGGAGAATAGATCGGATTCTGATGAGCATGTGAAAGTACTGATGGTGCACAATCTTGTAAGGCGATTGAATTTGGAACCTGTGAGATCCAATGATGAGTATTGACCTCCCAAGTGGCAAGTGAGTATACGTGGAATGGATGTATGGATGTAGGCAGATTCATGTTCACCCAATACGTTAATTAATAAAGACATTTGAGAGAAATTAGTTATTGTATGTTTAAGTAAAACACATATTGATATTTTCAATCTAAATTGTTGTTTGAGGATAGAAGTGCAATATCAGTGGTCTATGTAGTAGAAAGGGGAAGAATATTACTAGGATGGAAAGATCAATGTGCCCTTAGTATAAAAGTAGATCCAATGAGAAGTAACAAATGTTAGGAAACAGGTACATGTTAGTCAGGAAACAACTTTTCACACACAGTTCTCGTTTGACAACATCAGCCAATAACAGCGCAACTCTCTATGATGTAGACAACCAATAGCAGCATGGCTCAACACCAACTGACCAATTCCAGCATGGCACACTGTGACATCACTCTCACTCCTTGCAGCGTCTCACCCCCCTTTACAAGTTTTCATGTATGCACTCTTCTCACTACTAAACACGCACAACAAAATGCAAAGCAAATTCAACAAATACCTTTGTCTGCTCCACTAAAGAAATTAAAGTACTCAGTCACACAAGAAATGGTCCGAAGAAATGCTTTCCGACCCTCTCTGACTCATACTTTAATGAAACCTTGAACAGTGGTGAATCGCCTGGATTAGTGTAGCTTCTCCCTGTGCACACACAGTAGCTTCTCGTCAATGATTTGGTTCTGTTTAAGTCTACATCATATTTTTAAGCCAGTTCATACAATTTATCATGAGCCTGTCCTGCATGCTTCGTGACATCCTTACACATAAACACAAGCTCATTCTCTTGGTAGGTACCTAATTGGGAAAGATCAAGATTTCCTAATATCATTTCATCTAGCTCTAACTTTAGTTTGACCATATCCACTGCGTTTTCTGTCATTGGAGAATGGGATGTATCTACATTTATTCCAGGGCTCAGACCGCCTTTCCAGGTCTTGATTACATTTCTAAGCCATTTGTCATACTCTTTGGCACTGAGACCAACTGGTGTTACACGGCCACTAGACACTATCCTCTTCTCTGGGGCTGCTATGGTTGACATTCAGAGGTGAATTCCAGAAGGACATGTTAAAAGGTTGTGATCTTTGTGCTAGTTCTTCTTTCAGAGAAATCCCTGCTTGATTCGGTGCTAGGGACACAGAAGCAGCTTGGGGCATAGTCACCTTAGTCTGAATCAATGGGGTATTTCCTGTTCTTTCCCCTTCGGAGACAACAGGTACAGCAGTTGATAAATTTACTCCAGTAGAAACTATCAAAGCATGTGTTGTGCTTCCCGATGGTTCGGTCTGTATAATGGAACTGTGGGACTAATAGTGACTGGAACAGTAATTGCATCTTGGGCATTCTGAACAATGGGGTTAACAGGAGTATTAATCCCTGGATTCCCTTCCATCGGGGTTTGACTCCCAATTACTCCCATATTTACTGGTGCAGAATGTACTTCTGAATTTCCATTGGGGAGTGTTCCCCTTGTTCATCCAAGTTGGAATTCATTGTATGGGGGGTGGGCATACCGATAGCAACACATCCAAACTAGAGTCGTTATCACTATTTTTGTCTATATTCTATGTGTCTTTTGTCTTTTTCCCTTTCACGGTCCTTGCCTTTCCTTTCTCCTTTTCCTTATCCATCTCTTCTCTCACAAATGCAGGGTACAGTCTAGCTCCCTCTATCATATCAGTTTTCCACCTTTTTTGTTCTGCATCCCATCTAGCATCTGAGAAAGTACTCAGTACCTTTTGGACCCTTCCCTGATATTTTTCCCTCTGTCTAACGTGGGCTGCACATTCCCAAGCATAAAGTGCCTGGTACTAGGTTGTGGTTTCATCTCGTACAATACTCTCCTCCAATTTTCACTGATTCTCAAATTAAATGTTCCATAGCATAGAAATCTCAATGCACCTCCTTTCTCTGTGATCTTATGCCTTTTGATTGGCCAAATACATGTATGAAGGCCCACATTTATAGCCATAAAATGACTTAGCATATCTTCGGGTGGTGCCTTTTCCCTCCACGAACAGGTATATTCACATCTCCCCATAGTAGATCTTGTAAAGTCTTAAGACATTTAATTTTTCAACAATAACTTCAATAATCACATTTGAAAATCTGTTTCGGATCAGGAAATAACTCTTTCCACACAGTTCTCGTTCAGCAACATCAGCAAATAACAGAGAAACACTATGGTGGTCATTACAACCCTGGTGGTTGGTGTTAAAGCGGCGGTAAGACCGCCAACAGGCCGTCGGTAAAAAAAAATGGAACTATGACCGTGGCTGAAACCGCCAACATAGACAGCCACTTTAACACTCTGACCGCCATGGTGGTACAAACAAACAGCGTGGCGGTCAACGCCAACAGACAGGCGGAGGACAATGTACGGCCCACAGAATTACAACCCACCAATCCGCCACCTTTTCAGGGCGGATTCACCGCAAACAAAAACACGGCGGAAACAGGACTTCGAAGGGAAAACGCTCACCTCTGCACACCCCACGAGGAACCAGGACACCATGGAACCAGAGCTCCAGATTTTTCCAGCCTTTATCTTCCTGCTCCTCTACCAGGAGCACGAACGCCAGCGGCGAAGACCACGGTGAGTACTGCACCTACGACACAGGGGAGGGAAAAAAGAGTGACACGCAACACACAACTCCCCCACCCTCAACCACTACAACACACATGCTAATACATCATGACACATCACAGTTACACCCCCCAACCTCTCCTGGAAGAATGCAAGGACAAAAGGAAATGAGTTGAATTATTGTGATATATTCAAAAACATGATTCGAAAATATTTACAAATATATACATTTATACTATATACAATTAAATACACCAAGAACACAAGTCCAAGGTATTCCACCATCATAGTCCATGGATCACTGGGTCCAAAAGGCATGGGTGAGGCCCACACAAGATACCCGAACAAGACGGAGAGAACACTGCAGGGGCATCAGATAGAAACAAAACAGGTACCTCAGGGGGAAGGGAAGGGAGGGCACCTCAGCCGGTTGAGTGATCAACGCAAAATCCACGAGGGGGGCCCCATGCCCACTGTTCAGTCCTGTGGAGTGCAAAGCCACAGTCTCTCAAGTCTCTACAGTGGGTGGTTTGCCCACTGTTCAATCCTGGGTAGTGCAAAGCCACAGTCTCTCAAGTCTCTACAGTGGGTGGTTTGCCCACTGTCAATCCTGGGGAGTGCAAAGCCACAGTCTCTCAAGTGGATAACAGTCTCCACTGGTTCTGGAGGGAGCTTTGTGCCCAGAGTGCTTCATCCTGCCAAGGACAGAGGTAGTGGATGTGAATCTCCACTGGTTCTGGAGGGGGCTTTGTGCCCAGAGTGCTTCATCCTGCCAGGGACAGAGGTAGTGGATGCTTTTCTTCACTGCTTCTGGAGGGGGCTTTGTGCCCAGAGTGCTTCATCCTGCCAAGGACAGAGGTAGTGGATGTAATTCTCCACTGGTTCTGGAGGGGGCTTTGTGCCCAGAGTGCTTCATCCTGCCAAGGACTGAGGTAGTGGATGCTTTTCTCCACTGGTTCTGGAGGGGGCTTTCTTTCCCAGAGTGTTCCATCCTGCCAAGGACAGAGGTAGTGGATGTAAATCTCCACTGGTTCTGGAGGGGGCTTTGTGCCCAGAGTGCTTCATCCTGCCAAGGACAGACGTAGTGGATGCTTTTCTCCACTGGTTCTGGAGGGGGCTTTGTGCCCAGAGTGCTTCATCCTGCCAAGGACAGAGGTAGTGGATGCTTTTCTCCACTGGTTCTGGAGGGGGCTTTGTGCCCATAGTGCTTTATCCTGCCAAGGACAGAGGCAGTGGATGCTTTTCTCCACTGGTTCTGGAGGGGGCTTTGTGCCCAGTGTGCTTCATCCTGCTCGTGCCGGCCTCAGTAGCGTCAGAGCTTTTGCCGTTCATGGGCCTGCGGTGCTTGTGGCGGCGGTGTCCTTGGCAGCGGTGCTTGTGACGGCAGTGTCCTTGGCAGCGGTGCTTGTGGCGGCGGTGTCCTTGGCAGCAGTGCTTGTGCCGGCGGTGTCCTTAGCAGCGGTGCTTGTGGCGGCAGTGTCCTTGGCACCGGTGCTTGTGGCGGCGGAGTCTTTGGCAGCGGTGCTTGTGGCGGCGGTGTCTTTGGCAGCGGTTCGGCTGCTGGCGGTCCTGTCTGTGGCAGTGGGGCTGCTGGTGGTCGCCTCCTGGGCAGCGGGGCTGCTGCTGGCAGTCGGGGCTGCTGGCGGTCGCCTCCTGGGCAGCGGGGCTGCTGCTGGCGGTCCTGTCTGTGGCAGCGGGGCTGCAGGCGGTCTCCTCCTGGGCAGCGGGGCTGCTGTTGGCGGTCCTGTCTGTGGCAGCGGGGCTGCTGGCTGTCTCCTCCTGGGCAGTGGGGCTGCTGCTTGCAGTCCTGTCTGGGGCCGCGGGGCTGCTGGCGGTCGCATCCTGGGCAGCGGGGCTGATGGCGGTCTTCTCCGCCGTGCCGATCTTCCCAGACTTGCCGTTTTTCTTGTGCCCCTTCCCCACCTTGAAAGGTGTTGCAGCTGACTCCGCAATCCCAACTGTACCCCTGGGAGCGGCTTTGGTGGCTGGTGTCTTCCCCCTCTCCCACTGGCACTGTCCGTGCTGTGGCTCCTTGCCACACTGGCTGCCCTGCTGCCTGGTGCACTCCAGAATCCGGTGACTACTGGCACCACTGGTCCCGCCGATGTTGTGGCTGAGGTGCTAGGTTGGGACCTGGAGAGTCTGGCCCTAGGAGACTGGCGGGGTGCGGGAGGTGAGGGAAAGAGGTCAAGGGTGGCCAGGAAAAGTTTCTTAGGAACACTGGGATGGGTAGATGGAAGGGGTTTGGGAGTGGAGGAAGAGGTAGTGGTCGTAGGAGGTGTACGTTTGGTGACTTTGGGTGAAGGTGCATGGGCTGGAGGCTGTCGTGAGGTGGATGGCTGTTGGGTGGGTGTGTGGCTGCGTTTGTGTACCTTGGGCGGTGGGCTCACAGACACACTGGGAGAGGACACAGGGGATGTGTGAATGGTAGTGGGGGTGGTGACTGCACGTGAGTGTGGTGTGGTGGTGGGTGTGCTGGTGAGGAACGTATTGGCTGAAGATGTAGTGCATGCAGGTGTGAGTGGAGACGAGACTGGGACGGAGGAGGGAGACGAGGAGGCTGGGGACACAGTGGAGGCAGTGGATGTTGGTATGTCTGCATGTGTCTGATGCTTGCGTGAGTGCCTGTGGGATGTGTGGTGCTTATGTTTGCCTGAGCTTCCTTTGTGTGTTGAGGTGTCTGCATGCTGGTCTGATGGTGTGCTTGGAATAAGCTGAGGTACAGGGGTGTGGGTCTGGGTGGAGGAAGTTGGAGGGGGGAGGCTAGAGACAGGGACAATGGCTTCCATCAGTGCTGAGGCCAGAGTCTGAAAAGCTCGCTGAAGGGCTTACTGACCAGAATGAATGCCCTCCAGGAATGCATTGGTTTGTTGCAACTGCCTCTCTACACCCTGGATGGCATTCAAAATGGTAGACTGCCCAACAGTGAGGGACCTGAGGAGGTCAATGGCCTCCTCACTGAGGGCAGCAGGGGTGACAGGGGCAGGGCCTGAGGTGCCTGGGGCGAAGGTAATGCCCACCCTCCTGGGTGAGCGGGCACGGGGCAAAGGCTGAGGGGCTGCTGGGAGGGCGGTGCTGGAGGGGGGGTGGCGGCTGTACCTCTAGATGCGGGAGGCACAGATGGGCTCGCCACCGCAAGGGAGCTCCCATCAGAGGAGGAGTCCGTATCGCTGGTGTCAGCTCCTGTCCCCGCCGTGGAGCTCCCCTCGCCCTCCGTCCCACTGGTGAATTCGGAGTCCGTAGTCTCGCCCTCCAGGGCCATGTGGGATTCAGCTCCCTCCTGCTCTGGTGCCACTGCTCCCCCGCCTGATGATGCTAATGCACACAAGTACAGGGAGACCACAAAAAGAGGGGGGGGAGACAGAAGAAAGACATGTTGAGTGCATGCAATACCGCTACCGTTGGCAGACACGACAGACAAAGAAGCCCCCTGCACTAGGCCGCGCACTTGGGGTCCACTATTCAATCCCTGGGACATGGCTTACAAGGCAATGGCCGATTTCGGCACATATGGATGTCACAGGAGCCTGACTAGGTGTAGTTGGCACTGTACCCAGGTGGAGTGGGGTGACACAGGGTCTGCCTGAAAAAGGGGACTTCACTAGAAAACTCGCCCTGGCCTAGGGGAACCCACAGCCCACCTCCCCCACCCAGACACCTACAATGCGCTCTGAACCAGCTGAATGAGAGTGTACTCACCCCCTTGTTGCTGTTGTGCTGCCCTCAAGCGCCCATCCAACTCCGGGTACGCCACCGCCAGGATCCTGAACATCAGGGGGGTCATGGTGCGACGGGCACCCCTCCCAAGTTGGGAGGCCATACTCAGCTGGACCTCCGCTGTCTTCTTGCTCCAGCGGCAAATGTCCTCCCATCTTTTCCGGCAGTGGGTGCCCCGTCTCTGGTGGGCACCCAGGGTCCGGACATCCTTGGCGATGGCACGCCAAATATCCTTCTTCTGGTGGGCGCTGACCTAAAGGAATTGTACAGGGGAAAAAAAGAAGTTATTACCAACTGCACCGTCACAGTCATTGGCCCGCATCCCTACCCTTGCCATGTGGCACATGCACTCACCGTCGTTTCATGCACGCCTCATTCTCCCCCCCCCTATCTTTCATCCATCCCACCCCACACAGGAATTGCCAATACAGCATGAACCCAGTGTACTTACCTGCTTGTCTTGAGGACCGTAGAGTAGCGTGTACTGGGGGAGGACCCAATCCACGAGTTTCTCCAACTCCTCCGTGCTGAAGGCAGGGGCCCTTTCCCCAGACACACGAGCCATTGTCTCTTCCAGACTCAGGTCACAGCAGCACTTGCAGTGTAAGTCCTCTCCTGTCGAAGATCAGGTACCGAGTGATTGAACAGTTAGAAAATAGCGGCCACGTCCCCGGCGATGCGTACCGTCGCCGCCGGCGTACATCGTCATTGTCTCCTGGGACCCATAGTGTCCAATGTTAACCAATGCAGAATTGCGCCACGGTCTTTGACCGCCTACCGCGACGGTGTACAACGCCACCGCAGTTACCTCATATCCCATTGTCCCACTTTACAGGTCAGGCAGCCGCCATTTCAGGGGCCCACATGGCTTTATTTTTTACTGCGTCACACATACCCAGGCCTTGGCTCAACACTCATACAGGCAAATTTAGGGTTATGTATAGTTTTCTAAGTAAGCTGTGTGTTCGTACCTCTGAGATGGTTGACTCTGTGCTGGCTGTTCTCCTCCATAGGCACCGTCCGCTGGGGCATGTGAGGAGATGGCGGCATCCTCCGGTGTACAGACCGCTGGTGGACCTGTCGACAATGGAGGAAAGACATGTGATCATCACCTACAGGCTTGATCGTGCCACAATCCTGGAACTGTGTGCCCAGTTGGAGCCAGACCTGATGTCAGCCATCCCACAGGAATCCCCCCTCAAGTGCAGGTGCTGTCAGTACTCAATTTCCTTGCAAGTGGGTCATTTCAAACAACAGTGGCCATAGCATCAGGGATGTCCCAGCCTTTGTTTTCCAACGTGTTGTCCAGAGTGTTGTCTGCCCTGCTGAAACACATGCCTAGCTACATCATTTTCCCTCATGTGGAGGATTTGCCTACAGTGAAAGGTGACTTCTATGCCCTGGGACATATCCCTAACATCATAGGTGCCATTGATGGGACCCATGTGGCCTTGGTCCCCCCTCAGGAGCGAACAGGTGTACAGAAACCGGAAGAGTTATCATTCGATGAATGTGCAGATGGTGTGTTCGGCAGACCAGTACATCTCCCATGTTAATGTCAAATTCCCTGTCTCAGTGCATGACGCTTACATCCTGCGGAATAGCAGCATCCTTTATGTGATGGGGCAACTTCAGAGGCATCGTGTGTGGCTATTAGGTGAGCACCTTGAACCAAATGAGTGGGAATAGTTGTCTGGGTCTGGGGATATCCTGAAGAGTTAGTTTGTGTCTAACAGTTGCCCCTCGCCATTTGCAGGTGACTCTGGTTACCCTAACCTGTCATGGCTACTGACCCCAGTGAGGAATCCCAGGACAAGGGCAGAGGAATGCTACAATGAGGTCCATGGGCGAACTAGGAGGATTATAGAGCGGACCTTGGGCCTCCTGAAGGCCAGGTTTCGGTGCCTACTTATGACCGGTGGTTCCCTATTCTACTCACCAAAGAAGGTGTGCCATATTACTGTGGCCTGCTGTATGCTTCACAACTTGGCTTTGTGCCTTTTCTGCAGGAGGATGGTCCAGATGGAGGTGTTGTGGCAGCTGTGGAGCCTGTGGACAGTGAGGAAGCAGAAGAAGAGGACATCGACAACAGGAACTCTGTAATCCTGCAATACTTCCAGTGAGACACAGGTAAGAAGACAAACCTGCCTGCCCCATGTACTTTAACACTACTACCTCTCTACTGTCTGTCCTTTTCACCCAGCGTATGGTCACTGAGTTGTCACTTTCCCTTACCATTTCACAGATGTGGGTCCCACTGTGTGACATCTGCTTTGTTTCCTCATGGACTAGAGCTGTGTGACATAGGTATGTTGACATTACATTTGAAAGAGCATATCTGTAATTGCTAATACACTAATTTGAAATCACAGACAGACTCCAGATAGTTTTGTGCTTTAAGGGTGTTTATTTTAGTGCTCAATATTGGAGGTGGTTGTAAAATGGTGAGGGGTGATGGTGTAGGAATGTCAATGGCAGAGTCCAGTCTATTAGTCTCGCAGGTGCATTGTCCAAAGGGGCATAGGAAGTGGAGCTGGGGCAGTTTGAGAATGGACAAGGTGGGACAAAAGGATGACAATCAGGGTGGTCTAATTTCTTGGCGGGGGTCTTGGCATCGTTCTCTGTCTTTGTCCTGGATCACAGGGACCGTTTGCGGGGTGGTTCTTCATCTGCAGGGGGTGGGGTGCTGGTGTGGTGGTCCTGTGGCGGTGCCTCCTGTCCACTAGCGCCGTTGGAGGTGGTGGGCAGTTCATCATCCAGGCTAATGTCAGGGGCCCCTTGAGGACTTCCTTCAGCACCCCTATGATGGTGCCCAGGGTGGAACTGATGGATTTGAGTTCCTCCCTGAACCCCAAATACTGTTCCTCCTGCAGCCGCTGGGTCTCCTGAAACTTGGCCAGTACCGTTGCCATTGTCTCCTGGGAATGATGGTAGGCTCCCATGATGTTGGAGAGGGCCTTGTGGAGAGTGGGTTCCCTGGGCCTGTCCTCCCCCTGTCGCACAGCAGCCCTCCCAGTTCCCCTGTTTCCCTGGGCCTCTGTCCCCTGAACGGTGTGCCCACTGCCACTGCCCCCAGGTCCCTGTTGTTGTTGGGGTGGTGGGTTAGCCTAGATTCCCTGTATTGGGCGGCACACTACTGATTGACGTGTCCTGGGGACGGAGGTATGGGCCCGCTGGGTGGGTGCTGTGCTGGTGTTTCCAGAGGGGGCAAGCTCTGTGGTGGCCTGTGCCAGTGTGAGGGGAACCGACTGTCCCGAGGTCCCAGATGGGCCGGGCTAGTCGTCTAGAACCAGTTGGACAGAGCTGCTGTCATCACTGTGGGCCTCTTCTGTTGGTGGTGTGGACATGTCTGGACTCTCCTGTCCGGTGACATTGGGTAGGGGTCCTGCAGGGGTGTAAAAGCATGATTATTGCATCTGTGTGTGCCATGGTGTGCAATGGGTGGGTGACCGTGTACCCCAGTGCTTGCATTCCTGTGTGGGACCTTGTGTGATGATGGTTTAGGGGGGTGTATGGGTATGTGCAGTGGCCATGCTTTGGTGATGGGTGTCCATGCTTTGGTGTTGCATGCAGGGTTTGGTGTTGAGATGTGTGGTTTGTGATATTGGGATATTTGTGAGGAGTTGGAGTGATGAGGGTGAGGGCAAGGATGGGGGTATGTGATAGCATGCAGGTAGGGTGGGGGATGTAATAGTTAAGATTTGACTTACCAGAGTCCATTCCTCCAGCTACTCCTGCGAGACCCTCAGGATGCAGAATAGCCAAGACTTGCTCCTCCCATGTTGTTAGTTGTGGGGGATGATTTCCTCCACCATGACCCTGAGCTCCTCCTCAGAGAACCTGGGGTGTCTTTGCCGTGCCATGGGGTGGTGTGGGTGATGTGTGGGTTGGTGTGTGTTGTGATGTGTGGGGTGATATTTAGTGACGTGTTGTGTGAGGTGTGTGGATGTTGTGTGAGTGATGGTGTTGAGTGCCTGTGGATGCTTCTTTGTAAATTGTGGTGTCTGTCTCTGGCCTTCTTTCGGAATTTTTGGTAGTAGGGGTTTGTGGGTTATGTGGGTGTGTGTTTTATATTGTATTGGGTGTGTGGGAGTGGTGTGCGTATGTGTATCAGCTGTGTGTGTTTCGAATTGTCCAATGTGGATATGTTTTGTAAATGTGTGTGTATTTTGAGCACAGCGGTGTGTACTGCCAATGGAATACCGCGGTTGAAAGACCGGCGCGTGGATTCGTGGGTCGTGATAGTGTGGGCGTATTCCTGTTGGCGTGACGGTGGAGGTTTTGTTTTTGCCAGTTTATCACTGACCTTTGGTGTGGCGGACTTGTGTGGGTGTCTAGATTTTGGCGGATTCCGAGCTGTGGGTCATAATGACCGTGGCGGAATTCCGCGGCTGCGGCGGTGTGTTGGCGGTCTTCTGCACGGCAGTAAGCGGCTTTTAGCACCAAAGTTGGAATGACCCCCTATATCACGTAGACAACCAATAGCAGCATGGCTCAACACCAGCCGACCAATGCCTGCATGGCAATGGTCGGTTGGTGACATCACTTTCACTCCTCAGTGTCTCACCCTTGTTTACAATTTTTCAGGAATGCAGTCCTCTCACTACTAAACATGCATAATGAAATGCTAAGCACATTCAACAAATAACTTTGTCGGCTCCATTAAAGGAAATAAAGTACTCAATCACACAAGAAATGGTCCGAATAAACACTTTCGGACCCACTCTGACTCATACTCGAACTAACCCATGACCAGCAGGGAATCACCTGGATTAGTGTAGCTTCTCCCTGTGCATTAGGATTTTGCCACACCAACCACACCTTACTCTTATGAAAAGATAAATGTCCCTATCTCAATTGTGCCATTGGCGACGTCGCACGTCAAACACCACAAAACTTAGCAGACAACTACAACATGGTGTCTTCTACACCATTAACCTATTACTACCACGGTATATTAGCCTACTTCAAGCCTGATAACAACTTCAGCTTCTCTGCATCAAGCACTACACTCACACAACAACTTAAAACATTACTGCATCAGTTCACACAAAAAACACTGCAAGCCAGGCATAAGCAATTGCAACAAGCAACCCTATTAAAGGAATTTGGATTGATCTGTCTCAACATAAACAGAATTGAAGACATCTAGGTAGGTTCTAGGCTAAATAGAATAAGGTCTCAAGGATTTTGGGTATAAGGCAAGTAGGTGGCAGCATCGGAAAGACTCCAGTAGGAGTCTTTAAAAGAAAGGAATCGGTGTTAGCATGATGTTATGCATTGTAAGGGCAAAAGGGTCCTAAGGGATCTGTACCCCTCCAGGGGGCATATTTATGACCCCTTTATGCCACCATTTTGTCACTTTTTGTGATGCAACTGAAGCACGTTTGCACTGTAAGGGCAGAGGGTACTAAGAGTGCTGTGCCTCTCCAAGTCTAAAGGAATCTGTCGGAACTCTACCAAAGGTAATACGCACTTAAAGTGGAAAGATCCAGAAGCATCCATATCTTCCAACACATCACTATAAACCCAATTATTTATCTTTCTCACAGAGGGCACTTGCAACATCGAATGATTCTCCCATCCCACAGAGCTCCAACGACCAGGTGAACCTTGAACGTCTTCACCCCAGAAATGTGATGAACAGAAGGCCTCTTTGCTTATTAAATCGTCCAGTCCATGCCAAGATTTCTATTCTCAAGCCTCTCTATCTCTGATACACAATACTGTCTGCTCTAGCTAAGAAATCACAAATGCGCACCTGCAAATTAAAAACATACAGAACACGGAAAAATACAGCGCATGTTAAAACAAAGGACCTAGTTATGTCAACTTTAGTAAATCATTGTCAGTAGGTACTTTTCATACACCATTACTGGTGCAACCATCATGTCAGAATAAATGCAAAAAATGAATACATGAATTCTTGATTACATATGCAATATGCTTTGCAATAAATGCAACATTTCAAAACACAAGTGTGAATGAGAACTACAAATCTTCATGTTAACGCTAAACATTAAAACACACATGTATAAATCAAATCTCTAGCTTCTACAGTGAATGCGCCTTCGATAATTATTATTATTATTTTTATATAGCATATGTAAAGCACACTGTGATCAGACTGGTATCATGACACTGAGGCAAATTGTGTTTACAGAGGGAGCAGGATGCAAGTAAAGCCGAGAAGTGAAGGCAGTTACTGTTTTGAAAACAGCCATGTCTTCAGGGATTTCCTAAATTTCAGCAGATCTGTATGTGAGTGGCTGGGAGCGTATTTGACTGCTGAGCAGCTTTAATAGAAAAGGCTCTGTCCCCCCTGTCGAGATCTTTGAAACCTGGGTACCTGCACAAAATTTGCAGTGGCAGAACGCAGAGTCCTCCTTGGAACATATCTTTTCAGTTTGTGCTGCAGAAGTATCAGTCTCTTCCCCTGCAAGGCCCTAAATACAATGCACATAGATTTTAAATGGATCCTCTGTTCCATAGGGAGCAATGCTGTTCCCTGAGAGCGTAAGAGGCAGAGGATCCTCGAGACCTATTCAGTGACAGTTTTGCAGTAATAATATGTTTTGGTGCTTCACTTTACATTAATAATGTTATGGCACACAGATATATGATGGCGGTTCCATTTTATTGTTACTTTTGTAACGTGTAGGGGTGCAGCCAACATTCCGCTGCTCCACCTTTCCCAAGCTCTGCTGCATCATATCAGCCAGTGCTGTCTCACAGGCAGAGCACTGTATTGTGGACCATTCCTTTGTCCAGTAGGGTAAGAGCGAGGTTGGACTGGGACAAAAAATTTGGTCTAGGCACCAAAATAAATGTAGCCCTCATTAGCAAAGCATATAGTTAAAAAATTGGCAAAGCATTAAAAGCTGCCACATAGCCATAAAACCAGACCAAAACTGCTAAAAAAAAAGCAGCCCACTCACTGGTCTTTTAGACCAGTCCATCAGGCACTGCCTGATTGCCCTATAGACCAATCCGACCCTTGGTAAGAGTTGTGCTTATGTGTGTGTATGCTCAGCAAGGTACTTGCATGAGTGCAGTGCTAGTGGCGTGCCTGTATAAGGAGTAGGAGTGCTGCATGCCAGTTGGGGTACAGGATGGGGGGGTGGTTACAGGGTGAATTGTGTGCTTTTTTTTAGAGTAAAGTGAATTGCGTACTTGTGTGACTGCAGGATGAACAGTATGTCTGTATGAATGCTGGAGAAAGAGTGTGGCTGTGTGAGCGCAGTGCCTTTGCAAGTGTAAGGTGAAGGGCATACCTGTATGTACGTCCCTGTGTGGGTACAGGGTGAGTAGTGTGCCTGTGTGAGAGCAGGATGATAGGTGACTTTTAGTGAAGGATGAGGGGTGTGCTGCCTCTAAGAAGCAAGAGAAGGGGCGTACCTTTTTACTGCAGAGTTACTAAGGAGGTGTTAGGCTGTGTAAGTGCAGGGGGGAGGGTGCCTCTTTGTGATTCAGCGAGGAGGGGTGTGCATGTTGGAGTGAGTGGACAGCTGTGTGCTTGTGGGGTTTATGGTGTTTTTGTTGGGGCGCATATTGATTTTTCCAGACTACACTCGCATAGTATAGACACAGCCCAAGTCCTTTGATCAGGTTAAAGCTAAGCTGCGGGCCACGCACATTCAATACATGCTCCTCTACCCCGCTAAATTGCGAGTGATCCATCAGTCCAAGACTATTTTCTTTGATTCTCCAAAAAAGGCTTGGCCATGGCTAACCGAACAACTCCCGCTTGCCCCTAATCCTACACTTCCATTGGGGTCCTCCGGACCAACTCGAACGTCTGACCGGGAACCAGGGAAGCCAAAGAGCAAATGTCACTGGAGGCGGTCATGCCAGCAGCCCGCAAGACACTAGGAGGGAGACACCACCGTGAGTTCTGAGTGGGAGAGGGAACATCAGTCAACGGACACCACCTCTGCAGCTCAACCAAATCCGGTCTGTCCGCAGACTCAAGCTCAGGATGACTAAATCAGCATGTTAGATACTTTTAGCAGGCCAGTACCACTGTATCCTGCTATGATATTTTTTAATGTGGTTCGGAAGTGGCAGTTGGGGGAATTTTCGGGCCCATGGGTACATCTCCCCTCATCATTTCATAGTTATTTCCTTGCTTCAGTTTGGGATGGGTGACAGATGCTTCTTCAGGGTGGGACATATAGGGAGGGAGAAGTTGGGGGTGAGGGTATTGTTTTGCAAGTTTATTTTTCTCTCTTCTTTGTTCTGCATCCACTACGGAGGTCCCTGTGGTTTTCTGGCCTCTCAGTTGGGACCCCAGATGTTGTCCCTCCTGAACCACACACTTGTTGGCCTTACTCCTGGGGTGACACAGAGACTCAATATGTTGGCCCAATAATCATTTTGCCACCTCTGCCATCTCTCACTCCTTAATACTTGTTGGAAGTTATCTGCAGGATCATCCCCAGACTTTTTGCCTTCCTCCTCCTCATTTTCTGACCTTGTTTTTGTTGGGCTTAGGATTCTGGGCACTTTACCACTGCTGACCAGTGCTAAAGTGTAGGTGCTCCATACTCTAAACATAGTAACCTTGGCTTCGCCACAATTGGCATATTTAATGTACTTGTAAGTCCCTCAGTAAAGTGTACTGTATGTTCCCAGGGTCTGTGAATTAAATGCTACAAGTGGGCCTGCAGCACTGTTTGTGCCACCCACTACAGTAGCCTTTCAAACATGTCTCAGGCCTGCCACTGCAAAGCACGAGTGTGCAGTTTTAAACTGCCATTTCGGCCTGGCAAGAGCACCCACTTGCAAGGCCCAAACCTTCCTTTTTATTTCATATATGTCATCCCTGATGTAGGCCCGAGTTAGCCCCAAGGGCAGGGTGCAGTATATTTAAAAGGTTGGGCATGCACCTTTAAGTTTAACATGTCCTGGTAGTGAAAACCCATTAAATTAGTTTTTCACTACTGCAGGGCCTATCTCTCCCATACATTAACATTGTATGGGAACATTGTGGTTACCTTGAAGCAGCCTTCAATTGTAACTTCTAATTGGGAAAATATAGAAATTTGCAGTTTGGTGTCTCTGGACTCCCAATTTAAAATTACAACCTATGATGAAGTAGGATGTTAAATTGCAAGCCTGAAAATGCAACTTTAAAAGGTTGGCATTTTCTTACTTTAACCATTCTGTGCCTCTGCCTGTCTCTGAATATATGTCTGGGGTTTGTGACTGCTGGACTTTGTACATTCCCTCTAGGCAGTCACACACAATGGGAGCTTAGGGGTGACTCAGTAGGCTTAAATGGGCCATTAACTGGCTTGGAGGGGGACGGAGCTTAGCACTGCCTCACTTACACAGGAATAGGGCTGTACCTCTTCCCACACAAAGGGCTGCATAACCCCCTGCAGAGTGTCTGGAGTCAGGGAAGGAAGAGCAGGGACCTTGTAATCTTCAAAGGCCTCTTTGAAGTCTCCGCCACTTCAATGGCACTTTTGGGTATAAGTACTGGACCCCTAACCATAGCAGATCAGAACTCTACTGGAACCAAGGACATTCTGCCAGAAAGAAGGACTGCAGTGCTGTCAGGGAGGACTGCCACTCTGCAACTACATTGCTGTGTTAGCCTACTGCTTGCTGTGCGCTGGGTTGCAGGAGGGACTGACACTTTGCTACTTGCTTTGCTGTGTTGGCCTGCTGCCTTCTGCTTTTTGCCTGCAGTGAGAAGAACTGGACCCGTTCTGTACATCCTTGAACCCAAGATTCTCCAAGGGCTTGTTGGCTTGTCCCCTGTTCTCCTGCAGTCTCAAGGACATCAAAGACTGCCTGCAACTCTCCTGATGCTGTTGGACTCTGCTGCCATCTGTGCCCTCTTGCCTGAGGTGCGGCCCCCTCCAGTCCTGCGCCTCAGATATGGCGTCTGCAGCTGATTTCTCCAAAAAGTGACACATCATGTCATTGATGTTGACGCTTTGCTCCATCAAAGGTACTGTTTCAGTGGTCCCTGCGTGGGTTCTGTAGCTGGCCTACCCTCCATCGCAGTCAGCTTAGAGTTTGTATTTGCACCGGTCCCTCACAACCTCAAGTAACCTTTTGACCACTGGTGACTTCTAAGCACTGATTTCACATTTAATCTTTAAAAATTATTGTCTCTGCTTTCATTTATTAGACTTGTCATTTTGGTCTTGTTATACTCAGATGAATATTCTCTGTTTTCCCAAACTGGTGTGGAGTCTTTTTGTGGTGTCTTTCACTGTGTTAATGTAATTAAGTGCTTCACAAATACTTTACACATTGCATCGTAGGTTAAGCCAGACTGCTCTGTGCCCAGCTACCAGAGCGTGAGCACAGGTTAATTTAGTGTTTGTTTCTAACTTGCCCTGACTAAGATTGTGTCCCTACTTGGTCAGGATGCACATCTCTGCCAGCTAGGGACCCAAATTTTAACAATACTTATGAAATTGAATGCTAACTGTCTATTGGACCATATTAAACAGGGGCAGTGTTTCAGTTCTTTTGCAGTGACACGACCCTGGAATAGTCTTACTACAAGAAACCCATTCACATGATAAAAATTGGCAGTGCCTCGCCCTCAGGGATTACAACAGGATATTCCATGCAGGGTATGTCAGTGGATCCCAGGTGGTGGCTGTCCTTTTACATAATTCCCTGCCACTGGACGTCACTAGGATTATACAAGATACCCAAGCCCGATATATAATATTGGAGGGCATGATGGAAGGTACCACATAAAATATTTTTAGTGTCTACGTCCCACCAGCGTTGCATCAAACCACGTTGAAGGTCCTTCGAGAGTTGGTGGCAGCACTCCCTCAAGCAGTCACTATAGTGAGAGGTGTTTTAATGACATCAGGCGGTGAAAGGACTGGTTCAAATCATGAGGAGGCGTTCAGAGACACAGTCTGGGCTTAGCGGACTTGTTGCAGGGACTCAGCGATAGTGACACCTGGTGAGTGTGACATCAAGAGGCCTTAGAATAGGGTCTCTGTCCCACATTGACTTCTTGTCCTTACCCTCTAATGACCTCCTTCATAGCAAAGAAACACATATCTTTCCTCAAGGGATATTTGACCATGCCCCCTGGGGCTGATCACCTTATGTGGTCCCTTAATGTGTGGTTCCTCCAGGATGTTAATTTTGTAGAATTCCTGACTGACAAATTCATAACTTTCCTTGGGTGGAATAAAGGCTGGGTAGACTCAGCTGGCACCTTAGGGGAGGCAGGCGAGGCTTTCACGCAGGGCGTGGTCTGGTCATACCTTCGGAGAGCAGACCGTTATAAACTTAGTCGTATAACTGACTTAGAGGCATCAATACTGACTAGAGAGTGCAGGGGCCCACTGGCGCAGAGCGAGTCGGAGAAGTCTCAACTAGAACTTGACATATCATCCCCATGCCACCTTTGCATGGCTGAAGCTCATAAGTGTTGGATGGCCTCCACCCGTCGGGTGTATGAGTGGGGGGACAAATCGAGCAAATTGCTACTTTGGCTTGCCACTTGAAGTCCAGGGCCATACCTCACAAACAGAATGATTCTGGGAAGTGTACTAAGGACTCTCATGAGATTGCAGCAGTATTTACTCAATTTTATGAGAACCTGTACACTAAAAGGGCACGAACGGCTTGTGAGTCAGCGTCCCCTCTGGTGACGGAACTCCCCCTGCCTTGTATCTCAGCCCCATACAAACCTGTTTTGGAGCAAGTCATCACAATGGAAGAGATAGGGGAAGCCCTGACAGACTTGAACCCTGGCAAAACACCGGGACTCAATGGATACCCGGTGGAGTTCTATCACAGACTCCGTCCAGATAGCATCCCACCCTTGCTGAAACTATATTCTGAGGCCATTGACAGATGCTGTTTTCCTACTGGTATTGCCCAGGCCACAATTGTGGTATTGCACAAACCTGGCCGCCCACAGTTAGCTTGTGCCTCCTTTCAACCTGTCCCTCTTTTAAACAAGCAAAGTAAAATTATACGCAAAACTCTTGGCCAACCGACTAATGACCGTCATCTCACATCTTTTCCACCCAGACCAGTGTGGGATCATTCTCCGAAGGGGGACCAGACACTATTTGTCAAGAGCATGTGACCCTGACCTGTATTAAAGCCCTGGGGATTTGGAAAAAGCATTCAAAACAGTCGACTGATCCTTTCTCAAGAAAACCTTGGTCTGGATGGGCTTTGGACCCCTGTTCCACACTTATGTTAGGATTCTCTATGCAGGCCCATGGGCCCATGTACGAGTTATTGGTGTGCTGTCTCATGAGTTTTCCATAAAAATGGGCACCCGGCAGGGATGTCCCCTCTCCCCGCTTTTTTATTCACACCGGCTCTAGAACCCTTGGGGGTCTGGATTAGATGTGACGCTCAATTGTGGGGCTTTGATTGGGGCCTAGCAATGGAAGACCGCATCACTCTCTATGTGGACGACATCCTACTGTTTGTCTCACCTGGCTGAGACGGAGCCCAGACTCCTCCAAATACTAGGGCTCTTCGAAGAGGCATCAGTATTATGTATGAACTGGAGTAAATCCCTGCTAGTCCCTCTGAGAATTCATGGGGACTGGCAATCCTGGATCCAGATATGCCAGATTAGTTTTCAGTATCTCCTGGGAGCCGGGCCTGACATGGAGTTTGAACCTGTGCCCTGTGACACACAAACTCCGTGAAGACATGACGCACTGGACCAGTCTTCCCCTTAACTTCATGGATAGGGTCACGCTTTTAAGATGATGGTCCTCCCAAAACTAGCCTATGTTCTGCAAAACTATCCCTCACACATCCCACAGGCATAGTTTGATAATATGCAAGCCATGGGACGCAAGTTCATATGGGCTGGTGGACTTGTGCGACATACAACGGTGGACTAGCACTGGAGGACATACATCTGTACTACTAGGCAACACAACTCCTTCCCATTAATGATTGGTTGCACATGGTGGGATGATCCCACCTTCAGGGGTGAGCTGGCCATGGTGGGCTTGGATGAAGTGATGGCATCCTATATAGCACCTCCCTCCACTCCCATCGTCCAGAAATAAAGCAAGTGGCATTTAGAGCATGGAGAGCCACACTTCGGTGGACAGGATGGAATCATAAACTTACCTTAGATACTCCATTATGGGAGGGCAGATGGCTGGCCTATGTGTCAACTCTGGAGGGGTTTCGAGGCTGGAATTCTATAGGACTCTCAAAGATAATTAATGTCTGGGATAGAGGCCACATGAAGTCTTTTCAGAACCTTAAGACTGAGTTCCACATGCCATTCTACCAATTCTTCCTCTATTTACAACTCCATCATGCCCTTTCTTCTACAAAGAGGAATTAGAAAACATTCCTGAGTACAGTCCCTTCGAGTGCAAACTACTCTTGGGTCGCTTGGGCAAAGAAGCAGTGTTCCAGATTTACAGATCACTAGGAGTGCACTCCCCCGTATCGCTAGACGATTTGAAAGGGAAATGGGAGAGCTGGGTTGGAGTTCTGAACAAGGCAGATTGGAGAGACACCTCCATGTCCCCTAAAATACTGGCAATATCCACTAGTCTCCATCTGGTGCAGTTTAGGTACCTGCATCAGGCATACATGACACCCAGTCACATGTAGAGAGCAGTCATTTGCGAACCCCCAACCTGTTATAGGTGTCAAGATCCCATGGAGAATTTTTTAATGGTGATACATGCTTAGTGGGTCCCTATTATGAATGTTCTTTCCACTGTTGTGGGGTCCCCCATCGAACCACATCCACGAATTACACTGTTGGACATCATGGATGACATGGGTGGGTCCAGGGGAGACAGGACACTAGTTGACCTGGGCACTGTGGTAGCTAAAAGGGACATAGTCCAACACTGGACATATCTCACAGCCCCATCAGTAGAGACATGGACGAGGGGTATGGATTGGTGTGGCAAGCTAGAAGAAACAATTTATGAACAATTTATGAAGCAAGGGGCTGCCTCTAGAAGTATATTAAAGTGTGGAGAAAATGGTGGGACTATCACTTAGTGGAGGGCTAGTAGGAGGCTGAGGTATTATGTTGGAGTGTGATCTTTAAAATCAATATTAAAATGAAAAGCTTACAATATATTGTGTAATGAAGCTGCATAGAAAATGTGTTAACGTAGAAGATAATACACGCGTTTGAAATGTGCCCATGGGGAGTGGCCACCAATGTATACGATGACTAATGAAACTTATTAATGATGAATTAATAATACACTAATGTATGGATTTGTATCAGCATATTATGATTAATGCATGTAAATTAATCACTAGGCGTTAGTTAGCGAGGGTCTGGGCCTAGCTGCCTGGTCTCATATTAACTGTGTTTTTCTAACGTGCAATGTGCTGCTTTCCTGAAGGACACAAAGCTGTACTTTTCCAGAAGCTAGAGATATGTGTGTGTGTAGCCGTAGTAAATTCTTTCTCATGGGACCCAACTTGCTCAAGGAGACATTCTTGTTGAATGCAAAAGTGTCATTCGTAACAGGTGCAAGGCTGCGTAGACTGGGAGAAGACATTGGGACTACTGCCTGTAGCGTAAAGTGTAACTTTTCTTACCGGACATTCCACCCGATGAAGACGTCAATTACAAGAGCCAATCACCTACATGAGAACTGTGTTTTGTGGAAAATTGTAGTTAGGTGCGTGGAGAATTATTGGACAGAGATAATGATGCACCAAATATTATCCAATGAGGAATTAGGAGTAAATTAGACAGTTTTGATATAACCGCATGACCCGAGGAGAAATCAGCCATTATTTGGACATTTGTAATGCCGCACTCTGACGTGGCGTCTCTTTCTGTCCTCGCGGATGGAACGCGCTACCGATACTCTGAGCGCCGTTCCCCGCGTTGTTTGACTACACATTCTGGGAAGCATATATTTTGCTCCCGGTCGCGCTACACTTACCTGTAGCCCTTTTTTCTTCTTTTTTGTTGTTGGTGGTGGGTTTGTCTGGTCTTTTTGCCTGTCTCTGTCCATTTTGTGTCCATCTTGTCTTCTTCGTGTTTTTGTCCAAGCATGCTCTGTTTTTCTTTTATACTACTTTCTTTTTCCTATACTGCTCTATGGGCTCTTCCCAATTCAAGATGGTGTTCTTTCCTTTTCCTGTGATGTCACTTCCCTTTTCTCAGTATATAAGTCAGTCAGTCTTGTTCCACCTTGTGTTGCAAACACTTCCTTCTGGTTGTGCTGTTCGCTCCTGTTCTTTGTTCCTGCTTTTTGGCTTGGGAGATTTTATCCTGTTCTTTGTTCCTGCTTTTTGCCTTGGGAGATTTTTGCCTGTTCTTTGTTCCTGCTTTTGCCTTGGGAGATTTTGGCTATTTTTGTTTCCTGTTGTCACATCCTGTTTTTTCTTGTTTTTCTTCAGGAGTTCCTGTTTGAGGTTTTTTCCCTAGTGTTGGGGTTTTTTCCATCGGGGACTTCTTCTGAAGGGTACGGTCTGCTTTGGCGAAGCCTGCCAAGCGGCACCGTGGCTACTAGAAGGGGTCGCCCTTATCTGGGAGTATCCAGAACCTGTAGAGGACTTGGTGTATTCGTCAACCCGGTATCCAGAGGTGAGAAGTCCAGCGCAGTACGTAACAACATTCTACTTTAAGCCATACTTTGCCATTGCTCTTTTGAGACTTTGCTGTTTATCCTTCTTGTCTGTTTGCCTTTTTTTTCTAGGTACAAACTGCTATTTTGATAGAGGCCATAGTTAGATGTTTTCCAAATTTGTGTTTGCTAAAATTGTTTTGCATGAATCCCAACATGCCGATTCTAATTTGAGGTTAGTTAAGGTGTTCACAAATATCTGACGCTAATAGACAAATGACTGAATTCTTGCTTTGTTGAACCTTGTATTCCAAGACTTTGTTAAACTGCTTCTTATTAGTAATGTGTTAAATGCTAAATGAATATTCGCTATGCATTGATTAACTGTGTATTAATGAGAAAATGTGAGGAGCTACTAATAGAATTGATTACTAATGAGATTAACAGAAATTACTTTAGATTGTAACTAATAGGGAATAAATATCCTAACACTTAATTAGATTTGTGTGGTTATTCATGGCTGGAAGGTCATGGTGTATTCGCGTTATTGATCTTTATTAAATATTATCGACTAACTTGTTGATTTGGTATTGCAAATATTGATTGGGATATTGAGATATTGATTTTGGTGATGCCAGAAAGATATCTCGTTCTGGGAAGTCTCCGAACGTGGTCAAAAGGTTCATCAGCCTAGGCGTGTCCCCTTGTAAGTTTACTTATCAAGGTTCTGATGCGCTATCAATCATTTGTTGTATATGGGGGCAACGCACTGGAGTGGATTTGGGATTGTATTACTGTGGTAGATCACTCTGTAAGTGAATTTCTGAAAGCAACAAAATGTTCCTATACAAAAACATTAACATCTTATGATCTCAGGAACACCCAAGCTCTGACAAGACTATGCTGTCAACCTCCGGTTTGTTGTACGCTGACATTTGTAGGTGGAGGAGATTTACTGTATCCTTTTACTGTATAGCAGAGGATATTTTATTATTTTGCAACGTAGTCACACCATAACCATTTAGCCAAGTCGCATTTTGGCTCTTCTTATTTTATTTGAAAGACTTTTGTTGCAGATATCTTGAATGAATGTGAATCCTACCATAAGAAAACAAACCAACTAGTAATATTTTGCAAAAACTAACACTAAGATTAATGTAAGTCCCTTTAAATTAGTTGTAGTACTGAAGCAATTGTAACATGCAGAATGATTTGCGCTTTAGTGTATTGAATGTTAGCTGTTGAAAAAATAAAATCGATGACATAATGTCTCCTCACTTTCCTTTAACTATTTAAACAGCAACTCTAATTATATACATGGTCCTTCACACTGTCTGTTGGCACTGGGAGCAAGCATCATAACATCACAACTCACCTGTAATTACCTATTAGAGCATCAATGTCACTGTCTTCTTACAGGTGCTTTGTAATAGAAAAATTAGAATGTAATGAAATTAGAGATGCATATATTGTAGTCTTTCACGTTTATTATATGTTACATTTTCAACTCTTGTTATAGCACAAACTCCAGTGTCACAGGGATCCTTGAATAAATGGAAGATATAAATGGAAGAAATGTAGGAAATTCTTTCCGGATCCACTTGAAATATTGTCTTAGTCATCATAATGACAGCTCCACCCCTCTCTGTGAGGTTTTACCATAATCTATTGTTAAATCATCTTTCTATTCAAGAAAAGGTATCAAAACCTGAGCATTGTAATTCTGTTCAATGCCCATTGTTAGCTGCACCAACAGCTTAAAATATCTTAAAAATATCACTCTACAGACATCGTAGTCCAGTATTCCAAGTGCTATTTTCAAATAGCATTTCATTATTAAAAATTAATATTTTAACAACTCGGGTGCCTTGGACGAGGTCACTCGTCCAAGGCACCGGTTCCCGGGTGCCTTGGAAAAGGTCACCTCGTCCTACACCTGGGAACTCGCGTGCTCCCCACCCCCCCAAGGCAGGAATGGAAGGGAAAGCCCTTCCCCTTCCACCCCGACCCCCGTGACGTCAGCGTGCATAGCGCGCTGACAATCACAGAGGGCCTCCTCCCATGCGATCAAAAGAGAAATGCAAAGCATTTCTCTTTCGATCACGTGGGGGAGGCCCAGAGAGGCTTCAAAGGGAAGGAAAGGAATTTCCTTCCCTTTGAAGTCTCTCTCAGCGTTTCAAAAGCCGGATTGCTTGCAATCCGGCTTTTGAAATGCCCACTAGACACCAGGGATTTTTTTTTAATGAAATGGACATAAGGGAGCGACCCCTTGGGCAAGGGTCGCTCCCGGGGGCATTTTTTTGGAAGGCCTTTTCTGCCCCCTCTGAGGGCAGATCGGCCTATTATTAGGCCGATCTGTCCCCAGGGGGGGCAGAAACTTCTAGGCACCAGGGATCATTTTTTTTTTTTTCTTATTGTTTTGGTTTTTTTGGAAGTGGGGAGCGACCCCTTAGGCAAGGGTCCCCCACCTAGGGTGCAAATTATATTTAGGCCATTTCTGCCCCCCTTGGGGGCAGATTGGCCTATTTTTATGAGGCCAATCTGCCCCCAAAGGGGACAGAAACCACTAGACACCAGGGAGTTTTTTTTTTTTTTACGTGAATTTCACGCAAGGGAAGCGACCCCTTAGGCAAGGGTCGCTCCCCTGGGGGGAAAATTTATTTTAGGCCATTTCTGCCCCCCTGGGGGGCAGATCAGCCTATTTTGATTAGGCTGATGGGGCAGAAACCACTATGCACCGGGGATTTTTTTATTTTTTTGTTTTACAGTTGGGGAGCGACCCCTTGGACAAGGGTCACTCCCCTGGAGGGGAAAATTGTATTTAGGCCATTTCTGACCCCTTTGGGGCCAGATCGGCCGATTTTTTGCTACGCCAATCTGCCCCCACGGGGGGCAGAAACCACTAGGCACCGGGGATTTTGTTTTTATGCCATTTCTGCCCCCCCTGGGGCCGGCTGAGCTAGAGGCAAAAATCCACAGGTAGGCACTTTTTATTAGGCCAATCTGCCCCCAGGGGGGGCAGAAACCTCTAGACGCCAGGGCAAATTCTTTTTTTGTGTATTTTTTTTTGTGTTTTTTTTTTTTTTAGAGATGGGGAGCGACCCATTAGGCAAGGGTCGCTCCCCTGGGGGGGCAAATTGTATTTAGACCATTTCTGCCCCCCTTGGGGGCAGATCGGCCGTTTTTAGGTAAATCTTCCTCAAGGAGGGAATAAACCACTAGGCACCAGGGATTTTTTTTTGGCGCCAAAGTCACGCAGGGGGAGCGACCCCGTAGGCAAGGGTCGCTCCGGGGGGGGGTTAGGAGGGGGCAAGTTTATTTTAGGCCATTTCGGCCCCCCCTATTATTAGGCCGATCTGCCCCCGGGTGGGGCAGAAACCTCTAGGCGCCAGGGCAAATTTTATTTTAGTGTTTTTTTTTTGTTTTGTTTTTTTTTTAGATGGGGAGCGACCCATTAGGCAAGGGTTGCTCCCCTGGGGGGGCAAATTGTATTTAGACCATTTCTGCCTCCGGCCGATTTTAGGTCAATCTGCCCCCAAGGGGGCAGAAACCACTAGGCACGGGGGATTTTTTTTTGGTGCCAATGTCACACAGTGGGAGCGACCCCTTAGGCAAGGGTCGCTCCCGGGGGAGGGGGTTGGGGGCAAATTTATTTTAGGCCATTTCTGCCCCCCTGGGGCCGGCTGAGCTAGAGGCCAAAAACCACAGGCAGGCACTTTGCAAAAAACACCTCTGTTTTCTGTGAAAAAATGTGATGTGTCAACGTTGTGTTTTGGGCCATTTCCTTTCGCAGGCGCTAGGCCTACCCACACAAGTGAGGTATCATTTTTATCGGGAGACTTGGGGGAACGCTGGGTGGAAGGAAATTTGTGGCTCCTCTCAGATTCCAGAACTTTCTGTCACCGAAATGTGAGGAAAAAGTGTTTTTTTAGCCAAATTTGGAGGTTTGCAAAGGATTCTGGGTAACAGAACCTGGTCAGAGCCCCACAAGTCACCCCATCTTGGTTTCCCCTAGGTATCTAGTTTTAAAAAATGCACAGGTTTGGTAGGTTTCCCTAGGTGCTGACTGAGCTAGAGGCCAAAAGCTACAGGTAGGCACTTTGCAAAAAACACCTCTATTTTCTTTCAAAAAATGTGATGTGTCCACGTTGTGTTTAGGGGCATTTCCTGTCGCGGGCGCTAGGCCTACCCACACAAGTGAGGTATAATTTTTATCGGGAGACTTGGGGGAACGCTGGGTGGAAGGAAATTTGTGGCTCCTCGCAGATTCCAGAACTTTCTGTCACCAAAATGTGAGGAAAATGTGGTTTTTTTTGCCAAATTTTGAGGTTTGCAAAGCATTCTGGGTAACAGAACCTGGTCAGAGCCCCACAAGTCTCCCCATCATGGATTCCCCTAGGTCTCTAGTTTTAAAAAATGCACATGTTTGTAGGTTTCCCTAGGTGCCGGTTGAGCTAGAGGCCAAAATCTACAGGTAGGCACTTTGCAAAAACACCTCTGTTTTCTTTCAAAACATGTGATGTGTCCACGTTGTGTTTTGGGGCATTTCCTGTTGTGGGCGCTAGGCCTACCCACACAAGTGAGGTATCATTTTTATCGGGAGACTTGGGGGAACAAAGAATAGCAATACAAGTGTTATTGCCCCTTGTCTTTCCCTACATTTTTCCTTCCAAATATAAGAGAGTGTGTAAAAAAGACGTCTATTTGAGAAATGCCCTGTAATTCACATGCTAGTATGGTCACCCCGGAATTCAGAGATGTGCAAATAACTGCTGCTCCTCAACACCTTATCTTGTGCCCATTTTGGAAATACAAAGGTTTTCTTGATAGCTATTTTTCACTCTTTATATTTCAGCAAATGAATTGCTGTATACCCGGTATAGAATGAAAACACACTGCAGGGTGCAGCTCATTTATTGCCTCTGGGTATCTAGGGTTCTTGATGATCCTACAAGCCCTATATATCCCCGCAACCAGAGGAGTCCAGCAGACGTAACAGTATATTGCTTTCGAAAATCTGACATTGCAGGAAAAAGTTACAGAGTAAAACGTAGAGAAAAATTGCTGTATTTTTCACCTCAATTTCAATATTTTTCTTTTTCAGTTGTTATTTTCTGTAGGAAAGCCTTGTAGGATCTACACAAATGACCCCTTGCTGAATTCAGAATTTTGTCTACTTTTCCGAAATGTTTAGGTTTCTGGGATCCAGCATTGGTTTCATGCCCATTTCTGTCCGTGACTGGAAGGAGGCTGAAAGCACAATTTTTTTTAAAACTGGGGTATGTCCCAGTAAAATGCCAAATTTGTGTTGAAAAATTGGGTTTTCTGATTCAAGTCTGCCTGTTCCTGAAAGCTGGGAAGCTGGTGATTTTAGCACCGCAAACCCTTTGTTGATGCCATTTTCAGGGAAAAAAACACAAGCCTTCTTCTGCAGCCACTTTTTCCCATTTAAAAAAAAAAAAAGAAATCTTCACTGTATTTTGGCTAATTTCTTGGCCTCCTTCAGGGGAACCCACAAAGTCTGGGTACCTCTAGAATCCCTAGGATGCTGGAAAAAAAGAACGCGAATTTGGCTTGGCAAGCTTATGTGGACAAAAAGTTATGAGGGCCTAAGTGCGAACTGCCCCAATTAGCCAAAAAAAGGCCTGGCACAGGAGGGGGAAAAGGCCTGGCAGCGAAGGGCTTAATCAAGCTACCTGTCCCAAAATAAACATATTAATATGAAAAAAAGCATATAAACCTACATATATAATATGGTCTGATGTGCTATCACAGGGTTCTGGTTACAGTCTATAAACTGCTCAGTCATAAGCAGTGCATATGGAGGCGCAGGTTATAGTTAGTTCACTAAACTATAACTGGCATGTTTCAGTAGATGCTGTTTTTGAACTTAGTTTGTATCTCAGTCCAACACCCAACTATAATGTCACTTTAACTGTGTTTTTTCAAGTGAGCATACGTATACGTGCGAGAATTTCAGCATGCTAACAGCTGCCAACTCACCACAAGTCTTCAGACTGAGTTTCTGCCAGATGTGTTTTTCTTTTTTTAGCCCATAGCGGTTTACATTCCATGACCTGTAGTTTCACTTTTTCCTCTCTAGATATGTTTCTACCAGCTCCAACTTGCCTTGTGCTATTGGCTATAACCCAGGACTGTTAGCAAGTCAGTCCTAAGAAGGGTTGTACTTGTCACTTTCATTTACTTGCTTCTTATTTGATAGTATGGGCTTTACTTTCCTTTAATGTTAGCCCCCCCACCCCCCTTTAGGCATGGCACATTTCAGTGTCCTTACACTTCTCATTTTGTTGGTGCTACTGTTTTCTTTTTTAGTGTTTCACAGATGTCGGCCTCCTGTGCTCCTGTGTCACATCTATCCCCGTATTCCTCTGTCTCGTCGTGTGCTTCTCTGCCCCACTACATGTGAGTGAGCCACTTAAAGCACGAGCCACCTTCCAAGGCAGATGCCGAGCTCTGGTTCAGCTCGATGTTCTCTTGGAACCTCAAGCCCAAAACGAGCCAAGCAGTTATATGGCTTCTGCTTGCTACCCTTTCTCTACCTTCCTGCACAAAGCATTAACATTTCAGGTTATATAGGAGGGGTAATGGATATGGATTTAGTGGCAAATAAGCACACAGTTAAACCAGAAAACCTGGTATTAATCCTGGCTTCCCAGCTTAACCAACCTCTGTGATTCTAAGCAAATGTTTTGTTTCACCCGTCCCCTTTTGCTTCATTACCTCTCAATCAACCTATAATATGATTAATGAATGTCAAAACTGCCACATGTTAAAGAAATGTGATTTTCTAATTATAAGGAAACTTTATCATATTTTATGAGGTGTTTGATGCACAAGTTACAAGTCAGTTATTTTCCAGACTTGGCTCGTGCAAGAGCTCTTAGAGCCAAGCCAGGCCGTTGACTTGCCTTTCCCTGTTAATTTGTTAGCTCTATCACCTCAATGCCCCATGTCTCTGTGCTGCCTTGTGTCCCCTCTCAATCTCTGCCGTTGTGTCTCGCTGCATGCTTTTCTGCCCTACCTACCCCTACCTACCCCAGTCCCTTAGTTGCACCATCTCATTATGTGCTTCTCTTCCTCATATCTCTGTGTTGCACTGTTTCGCTGTCTGCTTCTCTGCCCCTTCTGTGTTGTTTATGTCCGTGTTGTTTATGTTATGTCTTCCCCTCGCCCAAGTCCAAAGTTTTGCTTCCCAACCCACCTGGGTCCCCCTATTTTGCTTCCACACCCCTCCCTGGTGTTTTTTTTTTCTTTTTAGTTGCAAATCCAACTGATCTGTGACTGAAAAAAAAGCACCCATGTTAGTTTTGTAGGCGTCTGCATATTTTTTTTTAATTCTTTGCTGTGCAGGAAAGCTACAGCCCATTAGTAAAGCCAATAGGTCTCAATTGCAGGACAATTAATAATTTCCGTTCTGCGATTTCTGCGGGGCACCCACATTTGGATGGCAAAGCCAGTAGGTGAATATCCATTGGTGTGTAAGGTACTCAGGGTTATTCGCAATGGTTCGACCTCCTCAACCGAAGTATTCTTCGTTGTGGGATGTTAACGTAGTTTTTTAATTTTCCTTGATCCTGGGCAGTTAATGAGGATCACTCTTGTAAACAGTTTCTGCTAAACTGACGCTCCTTTTGTGTCTAGTTTCCTTAAGGAGTGTTTTGCATGTGTGAGCACTGGATTTAGCCGATAAAGTATTTATTCCCTGTGGAGTTTCTTTTACTATTTCAAGACGTACAAAAACTGCTTCGAGGTGTATTAGTTATCCTGCGTTTCCTCTTCAACAAGAATTGTGTGTGGTTCGATGTCTTAGGGCACATAAGGACTGTACTCATGAACTGAGGAGAGATTTCACAAGTCAATTGCTTATTTCTTTACAGAAACCTTTCCATCCAGTCACTTCAGCAGCGTTAGCCAGATGGGTTAAATGGTTGTTGGCTGAAGCGGGGATAGATGTCTCCAGTTTTGGAGCTCATTCTGTGAGAGGAGCTATGGCTTCTAAAGCTTTTTCTGCACGTTCTCGTCTAGAGGACATTATGGCTGAGGCGGATTGGTCTTCTGTTTCCACCTTTAAGGTCTTTCATCATAAGCCTATTGTGGATGAGGCATTGATGGTAGTGGATCAACTTTATACTAGCATAATCTGAAGCCTCCATTCTTGTCATAAAAATAAATATTTTCAAGCGAACGCATTAAGAATTTTCAATTCTATTAAGAACATGGAGGCGATGATTATCCCACTGTAATATTGCAACAGTGTTGAAATAACACTTACTCATGGATATGTTCATTGTTATAAATGTGTTATATTCTATAATGCTCTCTGTGATGCATTGTGTTTACTGTTAGCATCTTCCATATTTCCCTCCCGCTATTGTTTGATGTATTCTTTGAAGATGGATATTATTTTGATGCTTTCTTTTCAGGCACGGATGCTAAATCAACTTGAAGCTTGACATTGTGTGGCCAGTAGCTGAGCAACTGTTGATGCAGAGGGAGTTCGCCTTCATCGGTTGGATGGCATTCTACCTGTCGAAGTTGTCCTGTTGGTTTCATTACAGTTCTAGTTGGATTCCAGTTTCTAGACATTATGTTGTGGTTTGCAAAGAAAGAGGAAGGACTAAGGTGTTTTTGACATACATAGGAGGACTGAACTGTGGTGACTGGATGAGGCAGTGGGCTGTGGGCTCGTGGGATATGCAGTTTAGAGTTTTATGTGTACTGATTGGCTGCTGTGGAATTCTCAGAAAAGAAAGAGAAGCATAATCCTCACCTGCCTTCGTGTCCTTATTTGAATTGAGTATTCTTAACGCGTTAGCTTGACATTTTTTCACTCTTGTTCATTTACAGAGGTATGAATTACACAGAAACAAACCATTAGGTACCTAGTACCAAAACAAGAAAGTAAAACAAGTATTTGATCACAATGAGGGAGTGCAGGAAGCTCTGTAAACGTTTCAAGTCACTTTAAATCTAACTTTTCAGCAGAAGAATTTTAGTTGCCCATTCACGACCCTGCCTCTGCTATTCTCTTTCCTAGTCCAGCTACCATTTACACAAACATTTTAAACCAATTCTATAACGAAAAGGGAAGTGTTGTGTTTTAGGTCCCAGTTAATTTCCACCAAAGCTGGTCTGCATCTCAAGTGCCACGTGCTGGGTGGGTGGCAGGACCAAAGCCATGTAGTTTGCAGTGTGCTTCACTCAAGAACTAAATTAAGATTTTGGGGCCTCTGAGCACATATATAATTGGAGGCCCCCTATTTTAAAACCCGTACACATAACAAGTGTTACAAATACGTGTTACTTGAAAAAAGGACTGGAAGACGATGTTATCAGAGTTTTAAAATCATTTTCACCAAATCGTGGGTTACACTTCAGCAATGCCAATGGTCTCTTGATAAGATATTTTTGTGTCCATGTGAATAAAAAAAAAATGGGAAAGTTTAAAATCTGGTGAATTTTCCTTTTGGAATTTAAATCTGAAATAACAAGCACATTAGGAAAATTCTTAAACACTTCTTTCTAACTGATCATCAAAGCAAACAGTGGGATAATTGTCATGTTTCAAAATAACATTGAGAATTGTACACAATGTCTTTTTTACCAATTTCCATTTGGCCCTTCCAGAACAGCAAAGCATACACAAATGGCTGGTATTTTTTCTGAGAAAGGCGGAAACCCAGGCTCTGTGCCATAGTTATCACCTTAGGCTATGCCTTACGCTAAGAGTTCCAAGACCTTTACGGTTATGGTGTGCAAACGTTTCGCTCAAAAAGCAAAACAGTGAAATTTGCACCCTTTTTTGTTTGCAGATTGGAAGTAGGGTTACACCAAAGGCGAAAGAAAAAAATTAACAAAGCACAAAAAAGATGCTTTGAGGAGCACTGTCAGAGACCAGTAATTACCTCACTGGTAATCACATCGTGTTAATTACATTGCTCGGCCCCTGAAACTATTTTAAAAGCACTTCCCCATCCAGAGTCGCTGTGTGCCACGTCTGCCTTCAAGGTCTTAGGCGCAACACTTAGGCTCCTCTAGTGGGAAAGTTCCGCCCAAAACTTTTAGGTGTCCACTACTGTAATTAATTTAATGGAATTACCATTACAGTAATTACATTGGCAGGCCACAGGCTGTGCTGGCATAGAGATAAGTATTAATTATTCCTCCCATTGAGAAATACACACATGCTTAGCATTTCTTAGTGTGATGAACGAGGCATTGGGTACTTCAGGTACATGCATCATTTTTCATTGTGTGATAAGCGAATGTGAAACGCACAGAAACAAACAAAATTTCCTGAAGTTTCGCAAACTCTAACTGCGGATTACAAAACTCACCCACCACTACTTTTGGTTAATAATTTTTGAGTGCATGTTCCTCCTCTCTTTTTGTTTTGGGTTGAGAATAGTTAAGTATTTAGGTGCATCTCTGACGCTTCCCAGAGAGATTCACTAACCCTAAACATTTCTGAAAATTAGACACTCAGCAGAGTCCAGGTTGTGTGACTCAAGTAGATCCCACAATGTTTTTTTGTCATACAAATCTCAAACTTTGGAGTTCACACACTTCTTCCGATAAAAATGGAACCACACGTGTGTGGCCGGGCCAATTGCCAGTGACAGGAATGGATGAAAACTGTGATCATATGAAGTCAATGTTGGCGACACATAGGGCCAGATGTATCAAGATTTTTTGCATTCGCAAACAGTGTGAATTCCCGTTTGCGAATGCAAAAAGACAGTTCAGAATGTATGAAAGACATTCTGAATGCAATTTTAAGGAATCGCAAAAATAGCGATTCCTTAAAATTGCGACCCTGTTTAGAGAGTCGCAAATTGCGACTCTCTAAATAAGAAATCGCAAATAAGGATTCCTTATTTGCGATTTCTTAGCACATGTATGAAGCCATTCCTAAATGCGATTTGGGCATTTAGGAATCGCTAATTACCACCAGGTTGAACCTGGTGGTAACCATATGCAAAATTTAAAAATGCATTTGAAATGCATTTTTAAAATGTACATGTAAAGCACACATGCCCTTTTGGCATGTGTGCACCTTACATGTCCCCCCAAAATTTTTTGGGATGCAGCAGAGGGGGTCTTTGGCCCCCAGCACCCTGGGGTTTTGCATTTCCAAAATTGCGATTTCTGGTTAAGAAATCGCAATTTTGGAAATGCAAAAAATTCGCAGATATGGGCCAACAGGCCCATATGTGCGAATGGGGACGGATTCTCTATTTGCGATTCGGTATAAGCATTTGCGATTTTTAAGAAATCGCTATTACCGAATTGCAAAAATCATACATACCTTTTTGCATTTCTGAAATAGCGATTTTTTTAAAAATCGCTATTTGAGAATCGCAAATCGGTTGTATGATACATTTGGCCCATAGTCCCTGGTTTGGTACATTCTTATCTTAGGTTATTGGCTTAGCCACGGAAATAGTACTATTATTATTGGTAAAAGTGTGAGAATCGTTTTGTAGATCCTCACAGATTCTGGAAGTTTGCGGAGCTTTCCAGAAGCCATACACTGATTACACTGTTTAACTTTGGTTGTGTTTTTAGTGGGGATTTCACAAAACTTGCAAGTCAAACATGACTGGCAAGTCAGGCACAACATAGCAGTTGAATCATGCACTAAAATGGCTGCTCACATGAGTTACTTCTGTCTCAGTCTCTCACAAGTCACTTCTGTCTCACAAGCCATTCACTCTTTTAGGTGCTATGTTTCTGCAGAGCATTTTATTTTCAACCCGTGTGGGTACTCTTGATCAGTTCCCCGTGGTCAGTCGCCTTTAGTGTTGGCCACTCATAACTGTGGAAACTATTTTTCCACAATGTGAACTTGCAAGTAGGAGAGTGTTCACACTTTAGAATCCTGGTGGTAACTTTTTAAAATGCTTATATCTCAAAAACTACTGAAGTGATCAAACCAGAATAGCATGCATTCTGAGTGAAGTAAAACATTTTGCCATGTTTGGTGTACATCTGTTCAGCTGTTTGGACTGTAGATAAAATCAAAATTTCCTGTGAGAGCTAAAACAGGAAGCCCTTGTTTTTTTTACCCCTCAGCATTGTTACCTGTGGAGAGATCTTTATGAACCATAGCATGCTGAAGCTTAGTTGACAGTTAGACTAAAATATTTTGTGGAAATCCTTCCATATGGTCAAACATTGTAGGTAAAACAAAAATCAATGAAAAGTGCGGCTGAATCATAACTACCTAGTGGAGACCACCTCTGTATGACCACTACTGTATGAAATATATATCTAAACATATGCATACACTTACAACCCTGGCGGTCGGTGATAAAGTGGTGGTAATACCAGCAACAGTCTGGCGGTGAGAACTCAGATAGCCACTTTACCACACCGACTGCCAGGGCGGAAACAACAGTCACCACGGCGGTAGCCACCTACAGCCAGACGGAAGCCAATGTCCCGCCCGGCATATAAAGACCCTGCAATCCGCCACCTTTTCCGGGGCAGTACAAACAACATCAAAACCCTGGCGGAAACACTGCACAGAAGGGAAAGGATTCACCACTGGAGACACAGGGAACAACCACGCTGCCATGGAGCCCGAGCTGCATGTCTTCCCAATGATTTTCTACGTGCTGCTCCACCACAAACACCAATGACAGAGAAGACGACGACAGTGAGTACAGCCGCCTAGCACACAAGGGAGGGGGGGAGGAATAAGAGAGAGACACACACACGCAACACAAACACCCCCACCCCAACACCATACACACAATCAGCTGCAGTAATAAAACATATATACCTCATACCTCGGATGAATAATGCAAGGACAACAGGAATTTACTAAAGTGAGTGTAATAAGATCAACACAGTCTAAAAACAAATATGCAATGTAACTTATATATACAAATGTGCAGTTCAAGGGACCCTGTCCAGTCCTCAGTGTGCGTGGGCCACAGGGCCACAGGCCAAAGTCCAAGGCCCCACTTGTCACCTGCACCAACACGGAGAGAACACTGCAGGGTCATCAGTTGGAAAATAGGCAGGCACCCCAGGGGATGGGGAACAGAGGGCACCTCAGCCGGCAGATGGAACAAGACCACTGGTTCTGTAGGGGGCAACATGCCCTGTGCTTAGTCCTGGGGAGTGCAAGGCCACAGTCTCTCAAGTGGGTGACTGTCCCACATGCTCTGGAGGGGGCAACATGCCCTGTGCTTCGTCCTGGGGAGTGCAAGGCCACAGTCTCTCGAGTAGGGGACTTGCCCACATGCTCTGGAGGGGCAACATGCCCTGTGCTCTGTCCTGGGGAGTGCAAGGTCACATTCTCTCAAGTGGGTGACTTGCCCACATGCTCTGGAGGGGGCAACATGGCCAGTGCTCTGTCCTGTGGAATGCAAGGCCACAGTCTCTCAAGTGGGGAGGCTGTGGTTGGTGGAGGCTGGGTTTGGTGGGTGTCTTACCCACTGGTTCTGGAGGGGCCATCGTGCCCTATGCTCTTGATCCTGGGGATGCTGGGGTTGGTGGGTGTCTTACCCACTGGTTCTGGAGGGGGCATCATGCCCTGTGCTCTTGATCCTGGGAAGTGCAAGGTCACGGTCTCTCAGGTGGGTGTCATACCCACTGGATTTGCAGGGGGCAGGCCACACAGCAGCCCATGGATGCAGGATTACATACCGTCCGCCGGCGGTGACGGCTGCCCAGTGGTGGTAGTGGTGCTGCTGCTGCTGGTGGGGGGCGGCTACAGCCCATCCCCTGCAACCTCCAACGGCTGCCCACTGGTGGTGGTGGTACTGCTGCTGCTGGTGGGGGGAGGCTCCAGCCCATCCCCTGCAGCCTCGGACGGCTGCAGAACCATGGTTGGTGGTGGGGGCTCCGTCTGAGCCCCTGTCCCAGGCCTCTTGTCCTTCCTGCCTGCTAGTGCTGGCTCCTTGCCCTTACTGGCTGCAGCTGGTGCTGGCTCCTTGCTCTTCCTGACTGCAGCTGGTTCCTTGCCCTTCCTGGCAGCAGCTGGTGCTGGCTCCTGGCCCTTCCTGGCAGAAGCTGGTGCTGGCTCCTTGCCCTTCCTGGCAGTAGCTGGGGCTGGCTCCTTGCCCTTCCGGGCAGCAGCTGGGGCAGGCACCCTTTCCTTGAGGCTGCCTGGTGCAGGCTCCTTCACCCTCTGCACAAGTGCCCTGGATCCTTTCCTACCACGAGTGGGTGTGGATAGTACTGGGGCCATGGACTGGGTGGCTGAGGTGCTTGCCTGGGTTTTTGCCACCCGGGCCAGATGTAAAGCACAGGGGGGTAGGGAAGAGGTCAATGGTGGAGAGGAAAAGCTTCTTAGGGGCATTGGGGCGGGAAGAGGGAGAAGGTTTGGGAGTGGAGTAAGAGGGAGTGGTTGTAGGAGGTGTCTGTCTGTTGAGTTTGGGTGCAGGTGTATGGGCTGGATGCTGTTGTGAGGTGGATGGCTGTTGGGTGTCTGAGTGCTTGCGTTTGTGTACTTTAGGGGATGGGACAGACACAGTGTGCACGGCTGTTGTGGAATGAGGTGTATGTTCTGCTTTGTGTGGTGGTGATGCTGGTAGTGGATGAGGATGTAGTGCATGCAGGTGTGAGTGTAGACGCAACTGGGAGGGAGGAGGAGGGAGAGACAGTGGAAATTGTGGATGTTATGTCTGCATCTGGATGGTGTTTGTGTGAGTGACAGTGCCACTCTTGTGTGTTGTCTTGTGTGCATGCTCGTCTGCCTGTGTGCTTGGGATAGGTTGGGTTGAGGGGAATGGGATTGGGAAGTAGAAGTTGGAGGGGGAGGGGGAAAACAGGGACAATGGCTGCCATCACAGAGGAGGCCAGGGCCTGGATCGATCTCTGTTGGGCCGCCAAGGCAGTGTGAATGCCCTCCAGAAATGCATTAGTTTGTTGCATTTGGGCTGCCAGCCCCTGGATGGCATTCACAATGGTTGACTGCCCTACTTAGATGGATCTCAGGAGGTCAATAGCCTCCTCACTCAGGGCAGCAGGGCTGACTGGGGCAGGGCCTGAGGTGCCTGGGGCAAAGGAGATGCCCACCCTCCTGGGTGAGCGGGCACGGGCAACTCAATGAGGGACTGCTGGGAGGGCGGTGCTGGTACGGGGTGGCGGATGTACCTGTAGCCGGGGTGGTCACAGAGGTGTCCACCACCACCAGGGAGCTTCCATCGGAGGAGGAATCTGTGTCTGAACTGTCCCCTCCAGTCTCCGCTTTGATGCTCCCCTCGCCCTCCGTCCCACTGGTGCCCTCAGCGTCGGTGGACTCTGCCTCCTGGGTCCTGTGGGATGCAGCTCCCTCCGTCGCCGGTGCCTCTGCTCCCCCACCAGATGATGCTAATGCACATAAGGACAGGGAGACAAAACAAAAAGGGGGGGAGACAAAGGATACACAGGGTCAATGTCTGCACCAACACCACCGTTGGTGTACACACCACTCTCACACACAGGGAACAGCCCTACACACTATGCATTGCACTACCAGTTATTTTGCTAGCCACCAAGGCATGGAGAGGGGCACACACCGCCAAATGCAGCACACCTGGGACCCACGCAGCCCTGACCAGTTGTGGATGTCTACGAGCTCAATAGCAGGATTATTCCTTCAGGAACCTTGCCACCAGGGGACCTACTCTGCAATGTCAGGCCTGCGCCAGGGGCACCCACTGACACACAACCCCCACCCGGATACCACCCTACCATGTGTAAGTTGTAATGATGGGCACTGTACTCACCACCTTGTGGCTGCCGTGATGCCCTAAAGCGCCCATCCAGCTCAGTATAGGTCACCGCCAGTATGCAGGCCATCAGGGGGGCTCAGGGTTTGACGGGCACCCCTTCCTGGTTGAGAGGCCATCCCCAGCTGGGCCTCCACCGTCTTCCGTGCCTAGCGTCCCAGGTCCACCTACCGTTTCTGATAGTGGGTGCTCTGCCTGCCGTAGACCCCCAGGGTCCGCACGTCCTTGGCGATGGCACGCCATATACCCTTGTTTTGATGGGCGCTGACCTGCAGAAGTAATACATACAGAAAAATAGTATCAGTCAGACAGTCCTGCCTGTTACACTTATGGCCCACCATACCCCTTCACATCACCATTTGCACACACATGGCCCAGCACACTACCAAAACGCCAACCAGAGGGCATCCACCCACCCCCCTTACAAGAGGCCTTCACACACACCACTCCATGCATTCATGCCACATGCATCATGCTCACAGTGTACTCACCTGGAGGCCCATACATCAGTCCGTACTGGGGTAGGACCACACCCACCAGTTGCTCCAACTCTGCAGATGTGAAGGCAGGGCCCCTTTCCCCAGTCACACGGGCCATGGTAGGTTCCAGACACAGGTCACAGCAGCACATGCAGTGTAGGTCCTCTCCTGTTGTAGGTCAGGTAGCAAGTGAGTGATCAGATAGAAAATGTCTGTCACATCCCCGGCGGTGCATACCGTCGCCGCCGGCGTAGAGCACCACTGGTCACTGTACCCCATAGGGCCCAATGTTAACCAATGAGGAGTTGCACGGCGGTTCCCGACCGTCTCCCGTAACGGTGCACAACGTCAGTGGAACTACCTCACTTCCACCTGTCCCTCCACACAGGACAGGTGGACACCATTTCAGGGGAGTGGGGGGGGGGGGCAGGCCCTGGATAATAACTGCGTCATAGTTAAAAGTTTGACATACAGGACAAATCCCACTTACCCATTACAAATTGACATCATGCATTGTACTGTTATGGCTCCAATGTTCAGTTTGTGACCGGCTCCTCACTCTTTTGTCCTCCCGTGTACAGACCCCTAGTGGACTTGGCAACACTCGAGGACAGGCACATCATCCTCACCTATAGACTTGACAGGGCCAATATCACTGAACTGTGTGCCCAGTTGGAGCTTGACCTGATAACTGCTATCCATCACCCCACTGGTATCCCCCCTCTTTTGCAAGTTCTATCAGTGCTCCATTTCCTGGCAACTGGTTCTTTCCAAGTGACAGTGGGCTTGGCAGCAGAAATGCCACAGCCAAGGTTCTCAATGGTGCTGACAAGAGTGTTGTCTGCCCTGATTAAACACATGTGTAGCTACATTGTTTTCCCCTAGGTGGAGGATTTGGCCACAGTGAAGGCTGACTTCTTTGCAATGGGACATATCCCCAACATAATTGGGGCAATTGATGGAACTCATATTGCATTTGTCCCTCCCCCGTCACAAAGAACAGGTGTTCAGAAATCGTAAGAGTTTCCACTCCATGAATGTGCAGATGGTGTGCTTGGCGGACCAGTACATCTCCCATGTCAATGCTAAGTATCCTGGGTCGGTGCATGATGCCTTTATCCTGAGGAACAGTAATATCCCAAATGTTATGGCCAAACTACAGAGGCAGAGGGTGTGGCTAATAGGTGAGCCCTGGATCCCACAAAGTAGGTGTTGGTGTATGGGTAAGGTGTGGGCCATATGGGATAGTGTGTGCCTAAATGTTGTCCCTCAATATTTGCAAGTGACTCTAGTTACCCCAACCTATCATGGCTACTGACCCCTGTGAGGAATGCCAGGACAAGGGCAGAAGAACATTACAATGAGGCACATGGGCGAACAAGAAGGATAATTGAAAGAGCCATTGGCCTCCTGAAGGCCAGGTTCAGGTGCCTCCATCTAACAGGTGGATCCCTGTGATACTCCCCCAAGAAGGTCTGCCAGATAATCGTGGCATGCTGCATGTTGCACAACCTTGCCTTGAGGCGCCATGTGGCTTTTCTGCAGGAGGAGGAGGCTGGAGATGCCCGTGTGGCAGCAGTGGACCCTGTGGACAGTGAGGATGAGGAGGCAGAGGATGAGGATGAGGACAACAGAACAGCAGTGATACAACAATACTTCCAATGACACACAGGTAAGACAGTGTTACTTCACATTTCATTGTCATCATTTTGTATATCTTTAGCAATGGCATGCTGTTATTTCCCACTTCTATGCCCACTTACTGTACCCTTTGGCAATTCATTTTACAGATGTTGGTGCCCCACTATCGCTTCTCGTGTGATCACTGCAGCCACATTCAGGTCTTTCCTATGTGCACAATTACTGTACAGTTGAATTGGAATGTTTGAACCTGGTTAAGTGAATATATACTTTAAAAATGTAACATTACTCCATACTTGTTTTTTTGCAATGGTGTTTATTGAAGTGCTAAGAAGAAGAGGGGCAAGTGCATTGGGATGGGGTGATGATGGAGGAATGTTAAGGGTATTGTTCCAGTCTATTTGTAGCACAGGTGCATTGTCCAAGGGGACATAGGAAGGGGAGCAATGGCAGTTCAAGGTGTACAAGGTGACAGAGTGGGACAAAAGGGTGACAATCAGGAGAGTCTCATTTCATGGTGGGGTTCTGGCAATAGTCTCTGGCTTCTGCCTGGATCGCAGGGAATGTTTGTGGGGTGGTTCTCCTTCTGCAGGGGGGGGGGTGCTGGTGGCCTGTGAGTCCTGTGGCGGGGCCTCCTGCCACTAGGGGCAACGGAGATGGAAGGCAGTTCAGATGTCTGGCTAGTGGCAGGGGCCCGGTGTTGTGAGACTGCCTCCCTCATAATGTTGGCCATGTCTGCCAGCACCCCTGCAATGGAGTCCAGGGTGGTGTTGATGGCTTGCAAGTCCTCCCAGATCCCCTGATACTGTCCCTCCTGCAGCCGCCTGTTCTCCTGCACATTGTCCAGGATCTGGCCCATCCTGTCCTGGGAATGTTGATACGCTCCCAGGATCTCGGTGAGTGCCTCCTGGAGAGTCAGTTCCCTGGGCCTGTCCTCCCCCTGGCGCACAGCACTCCTCCCAGTTTCCCTGTTTTTCTGCGCCTCTGTCCCCTGAACCGTGTGCCCACTGCCACTGACCCCAGGTCCCTGATTGTCTTGGGTATGGGGTGTGGCCTGTGGTCCCTGTAGATGTGGACACACTGCTGATTGATGTGTCATGTGGACAGAGGTGTGGGTACGCTGGGTGAGTGCTGTGGTGGTGTTGCCAGATGGGAAGGCTCTGTGGTGGTGTGTGACTGGGCCGGGGTAACCGACCGTCCAGAGGTCCCTGATGGGCCAGGTTGGTCATCCAGATCCAGGCGACCAGAGTTGCTGTCATCAATGTGGGCCTCTTCAATTGGGGGACTGGATAGTGCTGGCACCTCTTCTCCAGTCACATTGGCTGGGATACCTGTGGGGATGTAAATGCTCTGTTATTGTTTCTGTGTGTGACATATTGTGTATCAGTGGGTTGCCCTATTTGGTTTTATTTGCCCTGGCAGCTTTCACTTGTGTAAGTTGGTATATGGTGGGCTAGCTGATTCTCTCTAGTGCGCATGCTTTGGTGATAGGTGTCCATTCAGGGCTATGAGTGATGTCCATGCTTTGGTAGTGCATGCAGGGCTTGGCATTGGAATGAGTGGGATGTGATGGTGGGGTGTGTAGGAGGTGGTGGAGTGATGGGAGTGAGGGTGAGGGTATGTGATGGCATGCAGGTAGGGGGTAGTAGTAGTATAGAGCTGACTTACCAGAGTCCAGTCCTCCTCCTACTCCGGCCAGGCCCTCAGGATGCATGATTGCAAAGACTTTCTCTTCCCATGTTGTTAGTTGTGGGGGAGGAGGTGGGGGTCCACCGCCAGTCCTCTGTACAGCGAGCTGGTGTCTTGCTGCACTGGAACGTACCTTTCCCCGTAGGTCGTTCCACATCTTCCTGATGTCATCCCTAGTTCTTGGGTGCTGTTCCACGGTGTTGACCCTGTCCATGATTCTCCGCCATAGCTCCATCTTCCTAGCTATAGATATCTGCTGCACCTGTGCTCCAAATAGTGAGGCTCTACCCTCATGATTTCCTCCACCATGACCCTTAGCTCCTCCTCTGAGAATCGGGGTTGTCTTTGTGGTGCCATGGTTGTTGTGTAAGGTTGTGTAGGTGAGGGTGTGTAGGGTAATGTGTTGGGGTGTGTGATGTGGGGTGTGTGAGTGGTGTATAGGTGTGAGTGGTATGTGGCTCTGGTTGTGTCAGAGGTCTTGCTGTCTCTCTCTGGTGGCAATTAGTTGTAAAGGGTTGTAGGTAATGTGGGTGGGTGTTTTATAATGGTGTGAGTGGGTGTGTGTGGTGTGTGTATGGATGTCAGGTGTGTGTTATTTAATTTGACCAATGTAATGTTGTTTTGTATGTGTGTGTGTGTATTTTGAGCGCGGCGGTATGTACCGCCAATTGTTTACTGCCATTGAATGTCCACTGTGGTGATTCGTGGGTCATAATGTGATGGGTGTAGTTCTGTTGGCGTAACGGTGTGGGTTTGGATACCGCCAGTTTATCACTGACTTTTGGTGTGGCGGACTTGTGTCTGTGGCTGAATAGTGACGGACTGGTGTGTGTGTGTGTCATAATATGGTGAACGGCGGCGGTATGTTGGCAGCAGTCAGCATGGCGGTATGTGGGATTTACCGCCAATGTCATAATGAGTGCCTTAGTGCATTTTATTAAAAAAGAATTGAAAGCAACATTATGGTTATGACCCAGAAAACGGAGAATTTTGCTAGATATTGTTAGCTATGCGGATGCCTCCCGTCCAAATCACTTCTCGTCCTTCACAAGCCCTGTATCATGTGCCCCATCTGCTGTAGGTTTTGTAACCATTCCAAGTGCCAGCTGGGCCAAGTGGATACATGGAAATGTGCCCAGTATTCCTTTCTGAAGATGTGACAGCACCAAAAACGCTAAGAGCAGGAAGCCTGGGTAAAGGGCCTTTTAATATATATGTATATACAAGTGGAGCAGCATTAGATCTATTATTACCAAACGTTTGCAAAGTCGTTTTTTTTAAATGCTTTGAATTGGGAATATTTTCTCAGTGTCTTAAAAAGCATATCCCCTGGCTATAAACCAGGACAACTGTCCAACTGCTGTCAGCTTTCAACTGACCATAAATCAGCAAGTTGTGTTTCTGTCAGATGTAGTTTTCCAGCCTAGATGACAGTGAATTGTGGCTTCGCTCTCCCCACTATTTGTATGGAGCAAGTCATGCAATATGCAACATGCCTAGTGCCACTGGGTAAAACCCTGGTCTGATAGCAAGCCAGGCTTAAGCCGTGGTTTGATACCTACGTATGTATCATTTATTGTTTTTTGCAACAGTTGTGTACTGAAATATATTTAAAATCAATGTAAAATTCTTGAAGGGAGACTGTTCTCCTTATCTGTGAATATAATTTAAAAGGTCTCCAAGCACTCGTTCAGCACACTGTGGTGATATAGGCTTTGTATAATTAGCAACAAGATCTAATTTCTCTTCTATGACAAGGCTGAAGCCATGAAATGTGGCCTATTTAAAGCGCTTGCCCTTTGGGAGATTTAATTAGTGTAACATTTTGCTGTTTAAGATTCAAATGAGCTAAAAGAAATCGGTTAGTTTGTGATAAGCTAAAAAAAGCTGCCCCAGGATAATTTATGTTCTTTGTCTTGACATGAGATAGATTCATGTTATTGTGCAAGGTTACTTCTTTTGATTTTATTTTTGTTTTGTTTATCCTGAGGGGGCAGGAAAAGAGGTAATACAGAACTGAATCTGGTTTCAAAGGTAGAAGATCCTGTATTGTGCATCCGTATATTCTCTGTGCCATATTCCATATAGAAGTGGGGAATTAGCTCAAATGGTAGAGCGCTTGCTTAGCATGCAAGAGGTAGCGGGATCGATGTCTGTATTCTCAAAAGAAGTCTTTTTAGCACATTTCCATTTCTGAAATGTTTAATTTAGATTGCATTTGAATTCTTCAAAGTGCACAGTGGAATGAATCAAAGAGGAGCAAACGTAGACATAAAACAGCTATGTGATTATATAGGGACTGTTCTAGAAATTGTGTGGCCCGGGCAAAAAGGGAATGTGTGAGTGAGACTCCTCTAATTTGCATACAACATGACACAAGTTGAGAGGGTTAAAACCAAAAAACGGCTGCTGCAAATAGCAAGGGGAGGAATGGGGGGGAAGGAATACATTTAAACAATAAAAAAGAATTACCGTTCACCGATGCCGTCCTCTCCTGCCTCCTCGCTCAGCCTCCTTTCCTGTTCTGTTGTCACATTCTTCGCTGGACACCAGAGCAGGCTCCCCAGTAATCCTGGCTTCATGCCAAAGCTAGCAAAAAAGCAGCTCTAGGATTGGTCTGAGCAGCAGTGACTGCCGCTCAGACACAACCCTGGAACCTGTGTAGTTTCTCCAGCCTGGCTGTATGTGGAAAAACCTAAGTGCGCATGTGTGTTTGGCCGGCCATCTTGGGCCGTCCAAACATACATGCACACTTAGTGCACCCCATTCTCATCCCCCATCCCACCTCCCGAGGCCATGTGCAGGGGGCAGGGCAGAAGGCAATTTTTTGGGTCCGCGGACGCCGTGCGTGCTCTGTGTTGTGAGACATATTGTTTCATTGTTACTCTCTAACAATATTTCGGTTCCTTTGCCTCCTTAGGCTTCCCTTTCTTGTTTAGCTGCACCCTGGAACATGGACCAAGTACATACGTTCTTCCTCATCTTTTTGCAGCACGCTACTTGTTTTATAAGCTTTTCAGTATTATTCCTCGACATGCAATGTGCTTTCCTACTTTTAACACAGGCATACAGCTTCTTATTTACGTTGCTTTCACCCTATCTACCATCTCTATCAACACTTTCGTTACTTACACCCACAACTGCACTTCTCTGCGCTACACATCCCTACTCTACAGAACTCCACTCTATTCTACTCCACTGTACTCTGTACTCTACGCTGCTCCACCCTACTCTACTCCAATCTGTAATGTGGGTTACACTTCAGCAATGCGCCGATGCTCTTAGTAGGAGGATCGTCACCTGGTGGATATTTTACAAGTCTGACCTGTATTTCTATATCCATATCAGTAGAATACCATATGGGAAAAGTTTGAAATCTGATGTTTCTTCCTTTTGAAATATAAATCTAAAACAACGAACGCATGAAGACATTCTTTAAAAAGTTTGTGAGAACTATGTAAAGTATTTCTAACTGATTATTAAAGCAATAAGAGGGATAATTGTCATGCTACAAAATAAGACTGAGAATTTTACAGAGAGTCTATTTCACCTCTTTGACTTGGCCCTTCCAATTCAGCAAAAAATAAATAAATTGTCTTTTTTTAGAAATGTGGCAACTCTGTCTCTGTGCCATAGTTATCACCTTAGGCCACGACTTACACTAAGACTCTGTGGCACATCTGCTGTTCTTGGACTTAGTTATGTGGAAAAAAAACTCTAGCCTCAGTGGCCCTGAACTCCAGGACCTTTGCGGTTATGGTGTGCAAATGTTTCGCTCAAAAAGCTAAACAGTGAAATTCGCACCTTTTTTTCTTTTGCCTGTGGATTGGAAGGAGGAATACACTAAAGGTGAAAAGAAAAAAAAAAAACTAAAAACAGATGTTTTGAGGAGAAATGTCAGAGACCAATAATGATTTCAATGTTAATTGTATTATGTTAATTTCATTGCCTGGGCCCTGAAACTGCTTTGAAAGAAACTTTCCCAACAGAGGACCCTCTGTGCTGAGGCTGCCTGCAGGGTCTTCCTTGCACTCAGGGAGGTTGCGCCACACTTAGGCTCCTTTGGTGGGATAGTTGCTTCCAGACACTTTCAAGGGTCTGCTTCTGTAACAAATTAAATGGAATAGCCTTTACGGTAATTACACTGCCAGGCCATAGAGTGTGCTGGCCTACACATGAGTATTAATTACTTCTCACATTGATAAATGTGCACATGCTTAGCATTTCTCACTGTGAGGAGAGAGGTACAGGGCACTTCATGTAAATTCTTCGTTTTTCAATGTGTGAAGCAGAAACAGAGAACAGTTTTGTATATTCTTGTTGAGGATTAAAGCATTCGCCCAACCCTACTTTATGTTAATCATTTTTGCATGTGTATTTTTTTTGTTTTGGGTTAAGAATGGTCTGGTTAGAGAACGCAGTGTACTGGTTTAAGCACTTTGCTTGGTAATCCATGCATTTTACATCTTTCTGGGATGTCCCTTGTGCCACCCCCTTGGGTTGGTCTGCACTACCCTTGCTCCAACTTGACCCCTCAATAGTTTTTGTCACTAAGATAGTTTTGAGGATCTTTTCGGACCATGGAGTGGAAGACATAGTAAACTTTTAAACTGGTGACAGCAATGAGGGTCGATTCACCAAAATTCTAGGGAAAGCAGAAGTAACATCACATACCATTTGACCCTAATGACATAACAGGAAGTGTTATCACATGAACTTTGGCCCTGAGTTTTTTCAGGAAGGCATGTCACATGACCCAGACATTACACTTACACTCCCTTAGACTTATTTGTATTGATTCTCACTCACCCACTTGCATTCACTCTTAATCTCACTCATATTTACCAGCACCCAGGCCTGGGTTTACTAATGCTTTACACTGTTTGCATCACTTTTGTGACATACACCCGGTGCAAAGTGCTAGGGTGGAATTTACTATGCAATGTAAATACCGATTTGCGTTGAATAGTATCCCAAAGTAACACAAAAATACTCTGTGGGCTGCTTTGCGTTATTTTGCTATAAAGAAACACATGTCGCTCGAGAAACCAATAAGCGGAAAATGAAAAATAGTGACCAAATGGAATCTTTTATAATTCACAACATTGGAAATGTAAAAATCAGCACATATATTTAGAAACTAATTCGTATAGTGGATGAACACACGCAAACAGGGAAAGAACATACAATGTACAAAAAACTACATTAATCAGGCATTAAAAATGCGACATATTCCCGCCCCGCCTTTTTTTCTTCTTTGATGCTTACGGGCACTGCGTTATTTAATTATAGTACCTTTCTCTTGGAATCCTAGCATTGTAACAGGGATTGTTCATTTTTTTGTATTATTCATGCTCTGGGTTATGGAATGAAAACCCTATTTCTTCAGGCACATTGCTTTGTCATGTTGATGATCCTAGTATTGGACTACAGGATCGAAATGTCATTTTATGGACTGTAAACTCTTTCTCCTCAGGTACATTGCTTTGTCCTGATGATGATCCTAGTATTGGACTAAAGGAGCGAAATGTTGTTGACTGTAGTACTTTGACTCAGCTTTTATGAGTATTCAGCAGCAATGAGCATGAGTACTGTTGGAATGTGACCTCTATTCTTATGTTTTTTGCAGCTTACCCCACCCCACCCCATCCCACTCCAATCCAGCCCACCCCAGTCCACCCCAACCCATTTCAATCCCGCCACTCTACCCCAATCCACCCCACCCCATCCCAGTTCAATTCCCCACAATCCAATCCATCCAGCCTACCACACTCCAGTCCCCCTCACTCCAATCCGCCCCACCCCATCCCAGATCAGTCCACCCAACCTACTCCAATCCAGCCACTCACAGCACTCCAGTCCACCCCACCTCATTGCAATCACCCCACTCCTATCCAGTCCAACACATGCACCCCAATCCAACACAGCCACCACACACAGTCCAATCCACCCCACCACACTCCAATCCAATCTATCCCCCTGCAGCCCACCACACCCCAATCCAATCCACCCACCCCACCCAAATCCAATCCACCCCACTCAGATCCACCCCACTCACTCCAATCCACCACACTCTACTCCAATCTACTCACTCTATCCCAAACGTCTCCACCCCATCCCTCTACAGTCTACCCCACTCCAGTCCAAATTAATCCACCCCACCCCAGCCCTATCACTCTAATCCAAATTACCAAATCCACCCCAATCCCATCCATCTCACCGCAGTTCAATCCACCCTACTCCAAAAGAATCCACCCCACACCACTCCACTCAGTCCACCCCACTCTACCCAAATCTAATCCACCCCATTACCTCAATCCATTTAAACCCACTCCACCCTATTCCACCCGCTCCACTCCGTGACACTCTCTGCCACTGAAGCACTAAATTCTACTCAACTCTGCAACACTCTACTCCTCCTACTCCACTCTACGACATTCCAACAAATCCACTCTACTCCCCCACTCCACTCTAACACTCCATGCCTCTAACTTTTAGCCATGCTGAACAACAGCCACACTGGTGTACAACATGGCAAAAAACATTACCAAAGCCAATAGCTCTTGTATAGGCAAGACCCATTGGTTTTGCTAGTGCTTGTTCAATGTGTGATAAGTGAAATACGCAGAAATAGACAACAGTTTCGCATATGTTAATTGTGGATTAAAAAATGTGCCAACCCCTACTTTTGGTTAACGATTTTTATGCCTCTGTTCCTTTCCTTTTACATTTTTTTGTTTTGCGTTGAGAATGGTCTTGTGCCTTGTGAGTTAGAGAACCTAGTGTACTGGTTTAAGCTGTTTGCTTGGTAATCCATGAATGGTCCACCATTTTGGAATGTCCCTTGATCCAGCCCCTTGAGTTGGGCTGTGCTACTCCTGCCCCAACTTAACCCCTCAATATTCTTGTCCCTAAGATACTTTTGATGACCTATTCACACAGTGGAGTGGCAGACAGATTAAATTGTTAAACTGGTGACAGCCATGAGCCTTGGTTCACCAAAATGCCTGGGGGAGCGGATTTAACGTCACACATGCATTGACCTTAATGACATAACAGGAAGTGACATCATATGACTTTTAGTTTCACTTGTAGTCACTCTTAATCTCACGCATACTCATGCTTACTGGCACTCAGGCCTAGATTTACTAAAGATTTGCTCTGTGTTTGCATGACTTTTGTGACGAAACCTGGTGCAAAGTGCTAAGGTGGGATTTCTACGCAATGCAAATCCTGATTTGCGTTGGATAGTATTCCAAACTATGCAAAGTTACGCTATAAGCTGCTTTGCATTATTTTGCATAAAGTGGGTGTTCAATGAGAGGTGTGTGGGCATTTCCATGCAACCATCCGTTTTGATGCAACCATCTGTTTTGATGCAAATCTCTGTCTACAAACACTAGTACACAGGAGTTAGTTTTCTATCTATGCATGTGTGCTGAACTGTACTGCACACATACAAAGTGGAAAAATCTTAAAGCATATTTTTTGTATTGGAAGGGACGCTTTCCAGTGCAATACCTATGCTTCAAGGAATGCACACACCCTTGCCCTATGGTGTAAGGGTGTGTGCATTGCCGCATGACTGCAAAAAAATGCACCAGCGTACAGGGAGAGAAAAAATGCAGCATATCCTAGTCTCCTTTTTATGCAAAGCAGTGCAGCAACTTTGGAGCACCATTGCCTTGCATTAAAGAATAGTTAATCTGGGCTTCAATCTCAAACAATCTCACTCACTACCTGTCACTGACTCTCACTCACTTTCACTCACTTACACAGGTGCTTACACATACACACGCTTTCTCTTGTATAAAACACTCTCACCCACAAACAATAACACAACATATATTTGAAACTAATTTACTTACCTCAGCTACCAACAAAGATCCCATTTTAGGTATGTGTGCTCGTTTTGTAGTACACTAATTATGAATAATAGAATAGTGTTCACTATTAATACAATGGAAAAAGGGCAGAAAATCAGGAATACAGAGTTGCCTTGTGTTCTTGGCACTGATTTTGCAATCTCTGAGGCCATGGGTCGCAAATACAATGCTGGGGGGTCAAAGGGGGCAAGCCAGGCGTCGCAGGTGTGATCCTTGGCGACCCCTAAATGATGTCCATGGTGTCAGCTGATTTGTTTGCTCCAGTTCACGAACTATTTTTCAGTCCCTCAACAGTGCCACGTACCTGAAGAAAAACAGCTGCTTGGCCAATCAAGTTTGTTTTACAAACCATTCTGAAAACCAACTTGCAGAATGTGCATTAGATTAGCCTTTGAAATCCTATGAAAAACAAATGTTACTAAAGGTGAAGGATTTATTTACGTCGAAGAGGACAGAACATGAGCATATTTTGAGTAAAGTTTTGTGTTAATATCACTTTGTGTGTCATTTCATACCTGTTTTTTCAGTACCACCAGACAAACATGCACGTGGGAGTTATAATTTGAAATATAACATTTAGGTCACTCTAAATTACTTCGGTACCAACCCCCCCCCACACACACACGGGAAACATCCTAAACAACACATTGTGAAAAACACAGACGTTTACCATACAAGCGTAACCACGCTTGTAGGAACAACAAATGCCTTTTTCTGTGCCTTAACCACGCATGTGTCAAATTACGCATATGCATGGTTAAGGCACAGAAAAAGGTATAGTGGATCGGGAGAGGATGCAGTGAGTTAAGTGGGGATGGGGCAGGGTTGGGAGTACGTTTTAGGGGTAGGGGGTGGATTAAGGTGCTTGGGGTGGCTGGGGTCTCAGGCTATTTTTCCAGGGCAGGGTGGAGGGGTTTGGGCATTTTTTTAGGGCTTCGGGTGGGGGTGGGGTAGCATATTTTTTAGGAATGTGGAAGGTTTAAGGAAGGACGGGTTGATGGAGGAGAGAAGAGGAGGAAGGATCGGGAGAGGACGCAGTGAGGTAAGTGGGGTTGGGGCTGGGTTGGTGGGTAGTTTTTAGCAGGGAATTTAGGGCTTAGGGTGGGTGGGGGGTCGAGTGTAGTTTACTTATTAAGGAGGAGTTTTAGGGCTCAGGGCGGTTGGAGGTGCAAGGGTAGTTTAGTTTTAGGGGGTGTGGGGCTTGGGTATTTTTTGGTTTAGGGCTCAGGGCGGGTGGGGGTTCGGGTAGTTTAGTTTTTAGGGGCAGGGGTGGGGGGGTCAGGGTAGTTTTATTAGGGCTCAGGGTGGGTGGGGGTGTTGGGGTAGTTTCATTATCAGGGGTGGGGGAAGGTTTTAGGGCTCAGGTAGTGTGGGGGTGTCTGGGTAGTTTATTTGTTAGGAGTGGGGGCAGTTTTGGGGCTCAGGGTGGGTGGGGGGTGGTATGACAGAACCATGCATGCCGTTTCCATAAATGCCTTTACTAAGCATGCTTTTATAACTAAATTTGTTGTAAAGGCATGCGTGGTAAAGGCAAGCGTGGAAAAGACGCAGTCGTAGTTCCAACCGCGTTGTTAAGGCATGCGTTGTTCTGGCATGCGTGGGTCTGTCATACAACCCAAACACACACCATGTCCATTCTGCAAGAAATTTGGGATTGAGAATATTAGCTGCAAGCCACAAGCATCTGCAAACTTTGGGCGAATTCAAATTAAACACCACGAAAATTATGACCTACATATAATTATTATACCTACATCTGGCCCTTGATGTATTCAAAAACAGGTCAAAAAAGTAGCTGTCAGTTGTGCACCAACGTCTTGCGATCAGTCTTTCATTTTTTTATGAAACCCACATACTAATATCTATCATATCAAAAATCTTTAGTAACAATGGGTCACAGAGGAAGCTGCTTAATGAAAATTAATTAGACAAGTTGCTATTTGTAACCTCCTGCTATTGGCTACAAGCGCAGTGATGGTGGCCTGCAAGGAACAACTGCCCTGCTCCTCTAACCTGTCCATATATAAATTTGTATAGCTGGGAGCAAAGCAGGTACTCATGCCTGTGCCCATTCATTACTTGTAAAACATACCTTGGAACAGATAGATATTGTGCAGCAAACAAAAATCAATCATGGTAACTAACATCCTGATACGTTTGCAACAGTTCATTAATAGGCCAGACAGGCGCACATGCTCTCAGGCATACATATGACCTGAGAATCGACTGGCACAGCTATGTGTACTTGCTTCACCCAAGGTATGCAAATTTGTACATGGGCTGGTGGGAAGAGTTTTCTGGCTGAAGCATATTGAGGATATATTTTGGTGACAAGATGAGAAATCACTTGTTTGTTGCTTTATTGAGAATCTGAATGATACCATTCTAAATTTAAGACTATCTAAAATATGGGTGTGATAAAAATGTACTTCCTAGATGTCAAGATTAAGGTAGTTGATATTACACTATCCACTGACATTTACAGTAAACCGATTCTATGAGAATAATATTTTGCATACTGCCAGCATTCACTCAAAAAGTTGAAGTGACAAGATACCACCCAGGACGTTCCACCAAACAGAGGCATTTCTTAACACTAGACACCCAGGGAAGTGCATGCATGTGACTTGCATGGACCCCACAATGTTTGCATATGCAGAATGCCATACAATCCTCAAAGTTTGGCTAAAATCACAGATTTTCCTCACATTTCTACGAAAGCAAATTACCGAATCTGAATGTTTGATTGCCCTATGATTGATCAAGATATCCCAATTCATTTCAGAATCAAATGTGAACTTATCTACTTTCATAACCTCAGCTTCATTCATTAAAAAAAGTCTTAGGGCCCGATTCACAAAGGTAAACTTAGACGTTTGGTCTAAAATTAGACCAAAACGTCTACGTTTACGACTTTGGGAATTAACAAAGGGCATTTGTGAGTAGTATCTTTGCGTCCACACTTGCGATCCGCGCGAATGCAGGGGTAAAGATACTACTCGTAAATGCCCTTTGTGAATTCCCAAAGTTGTAAACTTAGGCGATTGGTTTAAGTTTAGACTAAACATCTAAGTTTACCTTTGTGTACCGGGCCCTTATTTTTCAGGTTCTTTGGTCCAGAACTCATAAAAAATGTTTTCCCTGGATTTGTTTTTAGACTCAAATCCTCCAAAAAGGAGCTGAGAGCGTTGAATAAAATTTGGAGCCCATTGGCTATTCTTGCAATTAAAACTTTATCATCTGAGTACAAAAGTACTGGTTCTGAGCGGTTTCCAAGGTAGGGCAAATCCCTACCAGCTTTGCACAGGATTTTTATCCGGACCGTATGTATACAATAAAAATAAAAAGGTTGCCATCACGCAACCTTGGCGGATGCTTCTAATAGATTTAATACTAGGAGAAGGTTCACCTTTGGTGCCATAACATATCCAACTGACATGTCCAACTGAAATGTCCAAGTGCATACAACAGCAATTATTATCAGTGCTTTGTCAATACCCACCCCCTTCATAATATCTAATCATTTGGAACGATGCACTGTGTCAAACGCACAGGAGAAATCAATAAATGCCATATGGACAGATACTCTGTTGGCGCTGACAGATTTCCCTATTATGGGATGGATGTTCAGGCACTGTTCAACAGCGCCTACACCTGGCCAAAACCCAAGCTGTACTTCTGACAAAATTTGATTCTTTGCTGCTCAGTCCTCAAGTTTTTTAAACCAAATCCTTCTTAAGATCTTAAAAGTGCTGTCCAATACAGATATATGCTGGGGTGATTTCTATTGCCTTTTTTGAAAACTATAACTACTATTCTTCCCTCCACGAGGGGACTAGAAGGATAGCTATAGCCGCTTTTAACATGATGGTAATCAGGGGTGACCAAAGAGGAATATTTTCCTTAACTCAATCGAAAGGAACCCTGCCAGGACCTGGGGCCTTCACAGATGGACTTATCTTGATGGCGAGCTCAACATCCTTGATGTTAATAGTCTGGCTGCAAGAAATTGCAGTTCCAATTAATAGAAGCCACTTCAACACTTTCTGTGCTTACATCAGAGACCTCGGGTTTAAAAACATTTAATAAAATGGACAACCTAGGTCTGTACCAAGATAAGGGGCTCTATTTGAAGCCTTTGGTAATCTCTAAAATAGTTGTGGAAGCACTTTCCAGAAAGCGGAACTCTGCTTATGTGACCCTGCCCTCTCTAAATCTCCCCAGGCCTTCTCTCTGATCATTGACTTTCTAGTCTCCAGAATTCCCTTATAGGCATTCCTTCCAATCAGTATCTCCAACTTAACTTGAGGGCATTTACTGAGACCCACTTTTAATTTAGTGTGAGCGGCAGTACATTTATGGTTAAACCATCTAAGAGGGGGTTGGCTCTTGGTCTGCTTATGGACATGACGCTTGGAGGATAGAGAAGCACACAATGAAGTAAAAGCTTCTAATATAATACCTGGATCTTATTGCATACAACTGATGGGATGACACAAGTCCTGGTTCCCCTTGGCGGGTTCTTGTAGAAACTGATCCTTATTTATTTTTCCCAACTTATTGGTGCCCCTTTATTCTGTGAACAGTCTAGCTCCTGACGTCCAGTCTTGTTATGCGGCTCACTTAGGTTTAAGCCAAGGGTAAATGTGAGCGGATTGTGGTCACTATTGCAGCTAACAAATACATTGTACTCTAATAAGAGAGGAGCCGGATTTGAAGACAGGAGTACATAGACAATAGTACTACAGTTTCCATTAGGCTTAATGGTTGAGGGTAAGTAGAGTGAATAGTTACAAAATCTCATGCAAAAAACAAATCTCTAGACATTATTATGTTGTTTGAGGCATCTCCATAGGGCAAATACTTAAAATGGGTATTCACATTCCCTTCAATATCTTGAAGGCCACAAAATTGATCGGACCCTCGGTACGCAGCTGAGTATTAAAATCTCCTATCCAAAGCAAACGTAGTACCTTTTTATGTACATCCTAAAATGTAGTTAACTGTACATATTAACCCTCATTCACATTTGTGACACCAGCATCAAAAAAAGTAAATGTTGACAAACAGCAAATCAAACGATTCAGGAACATTCAATAATGATATCTGGTAATGGGAAGCACAGTGAATTTAAGAAACTATTAGATTAGTCACGTTCACAGAAGTAAATGTGACTAAACCACCTTTTACTCTGCCCACCCTCGACGGAGATGTGGCTGTATACCAAGAGCAGTATCTATTTATAAAAAATTGATCACGAGCCCAAGTTTCCTGACAACATATTATGTCACAGTTCTGTGCCAGTGAAAGCTAATCTGGATTATTCATTTTAGACCATATAAAGCAACAATATACGTGCCAAAGATAAAAACGTGATTACCTTTGGAAACTTGATGTTGAGTAAGCAGAGCTAAGAGGGGTGGCATAAGCCTCCCCAGAAGTTCAATAGGTGTGCTCTTGGCCTGGCCTTCGCCCTGGATGGGCCCAGGCGCATACTGCACTAAGGGAATGAACAGAGCCCTATGTGCGCTGGGGCTGTTGTGCTCCCCCTCCTGCCCCTCTTGGGAGTCCTTGCTTGTGGGGCTTGTGGTCCTGCATCCTGCCAGCAAACTTGGCATCCTGCACTGCTGGAAGGAACAGAACACTTCGGGCGAAAAGGCATATCCAAAGAACGACTGACTACTTACTAGAGAGTCGACGATGCACCTGTCTCCTTATTGAGACAGGTGCATCATCTTAAACATTGCAAGAACTTTGCTTTTAAATCTTACATACTAACATAGTCCAGCCTTACTATACACTTAATCATTGACAACCGCCCCCCCCACTAAGAAAGAAACCTCTAACCACACAAACCAACCAAATCTAATCACCACTCTCCTTGCTGAAACACCCCACATCCAAAAACGTGTGCATTCAGCGTAGTTACTATCCCCTTCTGTTCATACCTACCCCCCCAAAAAAACTTCAACTGATCTTCCAGATACCACATGTTTCCTCTAATAACTTAAAATACTTCTGCCCCAAGAACCGCCACCAGAAAAACTCTTGAGTTTTTCTGCCACCCCCCCTTTTCCCCTCCCACTCCCGTGACCTACATTCCTACTGGCAGGTGAAGCATCTCAGCCACCGCATTACAAACCTGCATCAAATATAGCTCTGCCTCAAAGATGGATACGTGGACCCCATCAGGGCAAAAAAACTCAACCTTTTTATACTTGATATCCGAGTGCTCCAGGAAAACAAACTCCTCCTGCTTGCAGAACTTCTGCAGTTCCCTGTTAGCCTTCCGATATGCCCTGTCACTCGCGCCAGGTCTTTATCCTCTCACCAAATTCTTCTGAGCATCAGCTCTGTCAAAACAACAGTCATCGACGCCCATGACCCTTTAATCGTTGCCAAGTCCGTTTTCATAGTCTTTACCGTTGCCAAACCTTTCACTTTGACCATATCGTTTTCTCCCAGGTGTACAAGGAGAACATCGGGGCAGGGTCAGCCCTGTACTTATGCCTCAAGTTTTGGCAACAGTTCATCCTAATGCATGAACCCCTTTCAAAACCATTTTAGTTGTACCACTGTATTAGGCAGTCCCAAATGACGGCCTCCTCTCCTAGAAGAGGCATGCCTTGCTGCCCACTTCACGAAATAGTGGGCGCAGATCCACACCCCAATATGCCCCCTCCCAGAATGCAACCTAGACGAAAATAAAATGAAATTAGTGCACATCATGAAAAACCCAACCCAAACGCTAATAGCACTGATAACAGTTAGAACGCCATCACCCCCTAGTGGCCCACACATCTTATTCAAAGTGGGTAAAGTACCTGATCAAACCTGTAGGCAGGGTTGTGATAAAAATGGGACCTTCTACCACACCATTTGGAGTTGCTTACTGATACAAGGGTTTGGGGATTTCATGATGAGGTGTATGGGTTCTCTGTGCAACCAGCAATTTACTCCTTCTGTGAAATGGTGCCTATTGAATATTTTGGTGAAACCGATCTGACTCGTATGGAGCATGCATGGGTCACATTGGGGTTATTCGTGGCCATAAGAAACATTGCGCACCTCTAGGGGGCGGAGCAAACACCACACTTGCTAGGCTGGAACCAAGATATGGACTGGTGCATGCTGACAAAAAAAATATATCTAGTTACGCGGTGGATGCTCCCAGAAATGGACTAAAATTTGGGGCCACAGGAATGAGTATCAAGGTGTTATCTGTGCCTCTGTAATTCAGAACGACTGGGTAAGATATTCATCTAACATTTTAAGACTACAACTGCATGTTAACCAGGTAATCGAAAGGGAGAATGGTGGAGTTGTTAATGCTGTCCATTGAGGTATATTTTAGCTGTCATTGTATATATGGAGAAGGTAGGGAGCAATTTTAGCAGCCGCGGGCTTATATAATTCGATTATGGCCCGTATTATTTCTTCTTTAATTTCCTCCTCAAGCAGGGCTTTGTCGGTGGATGAGAGACTAGGGAGGCGAATGTCCACCAGGAGTTCCTTAGAATCCTGCACTGTGGTTGAGACTGCCAATGAATAAAGCCAGCATGAGGCGTGGCAAAGGTGTTAGTTATTTCCCATTTGTCTCTGGTCGGCGTCCCATCGGCGGTCTTCACTTCTAATATGAAATGACTAGCTTGGTCTTGCTTGTCTACCAGGCCAGGAGTTTACCAGCCTTATCTTCGACCTGGTAGACGTGGTATTGAACTGCACGATGACTCGCTTGGCATCCACAGCTACGCCCTTGTATTCTTTTTGTGTAAGGTGGAGGGCGTGGGAAGCGACGGTACTAGGCCGTTCCAAAAGGTCATGTTCTAACTTCTGAATTTCCCTCTCTAGGTGTTCCATTTTTTCCCTTTTGTCTTGCTTTTGTCCCATAATAGTCACTGCATCCTATGTTGGGGGAAAATTTTACAACCGCCCCCGGAACGAAGAAAGAAAAGAACTAGACACAGCAACTGCACAGGAACAGACAAAGGCCCTCATTACAGCATTGGCGGTAAGTGCCGCTTACTGCCATGCTGACTGCCGCCAACATACCGTGACCGCGGCAGTATACCGCTACGGGTATTATGACCCACACAGAGATATCCGCCACTATACAGACACCCACACAAGTCCGCCAGACCAAAGGTCAGTGATAAAGTGGCGGTAGCAAAACCCACAAGTCATGCCAACAGAACTACCCACAGCATCATGACCCACGAATCACAGCGGCGGACATTCAACCGTGGTAAACCATTGGCGGTACAGACCGCCCCGTTCAAAATACACACACACTAACAAAATTACACCACATTGGACAATTCAAACTACATATACCTGACACACATACACATACACACACCACACCCACACACCTTATCCAATATAAAACACACACCCACAATACCTACAACACCTTACAATGAAAAGAATATTGAGAGCGAGACAAGCCAGGAGCACCCACTGAATCTGAGCCACATAACACCATCACCCATACACCATCCACGCACCTCACAGCACACACCCCAACACATCACCCCACACACCCTCACACATACCACTCACACTACACCCATGGCACCACAAAGACACCCCAGGTTCTCAGAGGAGGAGCTAAGGGTCATGGTGGAGGAAATCATCTGGGTAGAGCCACAACTATTCGGATCACAGGTGCAGCAGATGTCCATTGCTAGGAAGATGGAGCTATGGCAAACAGTCGTGGACAGGGTCAACGCTGTGGGACAGCACCCAAGAACAAGGGATGACATCAAGAAGAGGTGGAACAACCTACGGGGGAAGGTGCGTTCCGTGGTAGCTGTACAGTGTACTGGCGGTGGACCCCCACCTCCTCCCCCACAACTAACAACATGGGAGGAGGAGCAAGTCTTGGTGATCATGCATCCTGAGGGCCTCGCAGGAGTAGCAGGAGGACTGGACTCTGGTAAGTCAAATCTTTACTACTTTATCCCCCACCCTACCTGCATGCCATCACAAACAACAACCCCTACCCTCACCCCCCTCACACCACCACCTCACATATACCCCACCATCACAACCCACCCATCCCAATACCAAGCCTTACATGCAACACCAATGCATGGACCCCCATCACAGACCTGCATGAACACCCATCACCACAGCATGCACACTAGTGGCAATCACTTAGCCAAACCAAGCACAACTCACACAAGCCAAAGCTGCCTTGCTAATAACAACCATAGAGGGAAACATATCCATGCACAAGATGGCACACGCAGATACAATAACACTGCATTTACATCCCCACAGGACTCCCACTCAACGTCACCGGAGAGGAGGTGCCAGCCACATCCAGTCCCGTCCCCTGAAGAGGCCTACAGTGATGACAGAAGCTCTGCACGCCTGGATCACGATGACCAACCTGGCCCATCAGGGACCTCTGGACAGTCGGTGACCCAGCCACACTCCCAACCCACCACAGAGCCTCCCCCCTCAGGAAACACCAGCACAGCACCCACCCAGCGGGCCCATCCCTCTGTCTCCAGGACACGTCAATCAGCAGTGTGTCCACCACTACAGGGACCCGGGCAACCCCACAAACACAGGACGATGAGGGACCTGGGGTCAGTGGCAGTGGGCACACAGGTTCAGGGGACAGAGGCAAAGGACAACAGGGAAGCTGGGAGGACTGCTGTGCGACAGGAGAGGACAGACCCAGGGATCCGACTCTCCAGGAGGCACTCACCAACATCCTGGGAGCATACCACCATTCCCAGGAGACCATGGGCCAGATACTGTACAAGTTGCAGGAGACCCAGCGGCTGCAGCAGAGACAGTACCTGGGGATCAGGGAGGACCTGAGGGACATCCACACCACCCTGGTCACCATTGCAGGGGTGCTGGCAGATATGGCCAACACCAAGAGGGAGGCAGTGGCACACGAACGGGCCCCTGACACTAACCAAACCGAAGAACAGCCCTCCACCTCCGCCAGTGCTTCTGGACAGCAGGCCCTGCCACAGGACCAACAGGCCACCAGCACCCCACCCCCTGCAGAAGGAGAACCACCCCGCAAACGGTCCCTGCGATCCAGACAGAAGCCAGAGAACATTGCCAAGAACCCCGCCAGGAAATAAGACTCTCCTGATTGTCACCTTTCTGTCCCACTCTGTCACCCTGTCCACCTTGAACTGCCATTACTTCACTTCCTATGCCCCCTTGGACAATGCACCTGTGATACAAATAGAATGGACTCTACCTTGGCCTTTCCTCCATCAGCAACCCAGTCCATTGCAATACCCCCTACACCTATTGGCACATAAATAAACACCCTTTGAACAAATTCAAGTATGGAGTCTGAGGATTCTATGAAAAATTTATTAGTTTCACAAACTGTAAACATTGCAATTCAAATTTACTGTAATATTTACATTGGTATGACCTGTAGTGGACATCAGTAAACACACCAGGAGCCAGAGTGGGGTACATAGATCTGAAAATAGAGATGCCAAAGGGTACAGTAAGTGGCCATAGAAATAGGGAAATCAGACTGCCATGTTCAATGTCAAACACAAAACTGCAATGGAAAGTGAAGTTACAGTGTCTTACCTGTGTGTCACTGGAAGTACTGTTGAATGAGTGTACTTCTGTTGTCCACATCTTCTTCTTCTGCCTCTACTTCGTCACTGTCCACAGGCTCCACCGCTGCCACACTACCATCTCCAGGCTCATCCTCCTGCAGAAAAGGCACCTGGTGTCTCTAGGCCAGGTTGTGCAACATGCAACATGCAACGATGATCTGGCACACCTTCTTGGGTGAGTAGTAAAGGGATCCACCTGTCAGATGGAGGCACCGGAATCTGGCATTCAGGAGGCCAAAGGTTGTCTCAATGATCCTCCTTGTTCACCCATGTGCCTCATTGTAACGTTCCTCTGCCCTTGTCCTGGCATTCCTCAGTGACGTCAGTAGCCATGAGAGGTTGGGGTAACCAGTCACCTGCAAATATTCGAGGGATACCTGTTAGCCACACACTCACCCTTAGGGCCAAACCCACACCCATATACCTACATCAACTGGGTGGGGACCATGGGCTCACCTATTAGTGACACCGTGCGCCTCTGGAGTTGAGACATCACATATGGAATGCTGCTATTCCTCAAGATAAAGGCATCATGCACAGAGCCAGGATACTTGGCATTGACATGGGATATGTACTGGTCCGCCAAACACACCATCTGCACATTCAAATACAATATGTGTACCATCAATGGCATCAATGATGTTGGGGATATGTCCCAGGGCATAAAAGTCAGCCTTCACTGTGGCCAAATCCCCCACCTGGGGGAATACGATGTAGCTGCGCATGTGTTTCAGAAGGGCAGACAACACTCTGGCCAGCACATTTGAGAACATTGGCTGAGACATCCCTGATGCCTTGGCAACTGTCGCTTTGAAGGAACCACTTGCCAGGAAATGGAGCACTGACAGGACCTACACTAGAGTGGGGATACCTGTGGGTTGGTCGATAGCTGAATTCAGGTCTGGCTCCAATTGGGCACACAGTTCTTGGATTGTGGCCCTATCAAGTCTGTAGGTCAGGATAATGTGCCTGTCCTCCATTGTCACCAGGTCCACCATGGGTCTGTACACAGGGGATGTCTCCATCTCCTATTCATCCTCAGCGGTTGAACTCTAGGGTGAAAAACGGTGAGCAGAGGGTCATATTCACACATATGTTAATATTAATATGCATTTCTTCCTTTATAGAAACAGTATATGAACTCTAGAGCCAGTTGATGTACCAATGGCTGCTGTGACGCAGTTAGGTGCCATGGCCTGTGCCCCCCTGAAATGGCGGCTGCCTGACCTGTGAGGAGAGACAAGTGGAAATGAGGTAATTCCGCTTGCGTTGTGCGCCGTTGCGGACCACCGCGAACATTGCAGGGGTTATCATTGGGCCCTATGGGTTCTAGGAGCCAATGACGATGTACGCCAGCAGTGACGCTACGCACTGCAGTGGACGTGACCTATGTTTTCTATCTGTGCACTCACTTGCTACCTGACCTTCAACAGGAGAGGACCTACACTGCAAATGCTGCTGTGACCTGTGTCTGGAAGCGACAAAGGCTTGAGTGTCTGGGGAAAGGGCCCCCGCCTTCACTTCAGAGGAGTTGGAGAGAATGGTGGATGGGTCCTACCCCAGTACACTTTACTCTATGGTCCTCCAGACAAACAGGTGAGTGCACTGTGAGCCTGATGCGTGGGTCATGAATGTATGGATTGCTGTGCGTGTAAGCCCCGTGTAGGGGGGTTCTGAGGGGTCCTGGGCAGAGTGCTGCATGTATGATGGGGAATGTATGTGAGTAAGGGGATGGGAGGGATATGGTGGGCCATGAGTATGACAGTCCGGACGGTATGACTAATACCTTTTCTGCTGTATTTTTACTGCAGGTCAGCGCCCATCAGAAAAAGGGTATTTGGCGAGCCATCTCCAAGGAGGTGTGGACCCTGGGGGTCTTTGACAGGTGAAGCACCCACTGTCGCAAATGGTGGGAGGACCTGCGCCGCAGGGCAAGGAAGACGGTGGAGGCCCAGCTGAGGCTGGCCTCCCAATGAGGAAGGGGTGCCCGTCGTACCCTGACCCCCTTGATGTTCCACATCCTGGCTGTGGCCTATCCAGAGGTGGATGGGGGCTTGAAGGCATCACAGCAGCCACAAGGGGGTGAGTACAGATTCAGAATCATGACTTTGCGCGCGTTAAGGTTTCACCTGGGTGGGGGATGTGGGCTATGGGTGCCTCTAGGCCAGGGCGAACATGGCAGGGTATGTTCATTGATAGGCAAGCTCAGATGCACTCCAACCCCAATAGTGTTAGTGGGCATCTAGTACCGGGCAGGATCCTGTGGGTTTCAGGTGTGCAGCTAATGGCGTTAGGCATTGTACCCCATGGGCTGGTGACTAGCATTGTAACTGGTATTGCATGGCCTAGGGCTGTTCCCTGTGTGTTGTGTACACCAATGGTAGTGTTGTTGCTGGCATTGACCAAGTGTGTCCTCTGTCTCCCCCCCCCCCTTTTGTTTTGTCACCCTGTCCTTGTGTGCATTAGCTTCATCCAGTGGGACGGAGGGCGAGGGGAGCACCACGACGGAGACAGGAGGGGACACTACTGACAGCGACTCCTCCGATGGAAGCTCCCTGGCGGTGGCGGACACCTCTGTGCCCACCCTAAGAACAGGTACAGGCCTCCCAACAGCCCCTCAGCATGTTTCCTGTGCCCACTCACTCAGGAGGGTGGGCATCTCCTTTGCCCCAGGCACTTCAGGCCCTGCCCAAGTCAGCCCTGCTGCCCTCAGTGTGGAGGCTATTGACCTCTTGAGATCCCTCTCTGTTGGGCACTCAACCGTACTAAATGCCATCCAGGGTGTAGCAGGGCATTTGCAACAAACAAATGCATACCTGGAGGGCATTCACTCTGGCGTGGCAGCCCAACAGAGAGCATTCCAGGCTCTGGTCTCCGCACTGATAGCTGCCATTGTCCCTGTCTTCAGCCTCCCCCCTCCAACTTCCTCTACCCAGTCCCAGTCCCAATCCCCTCAACCCCAAGCACACCTTCAGACCAGCAGTCACCCAAATCGAAACACAGAAGTGGTTCAGGCAAACACAAACACAACACTTCATCTCACAGGCACTCACAGAAGCACCATCCCCATGCAGACACACCAACATCCACTGCCTCCACTGTGTCCCCCTCCTCCTCCTCGTCCACCCTCCTCCCAGTAGCGTCTCCACTCACACCTACATGCACTACATCCTCATCCACTACCTCCATCACCAGCACGCCTATCACTACACGCCCCTCACTGGCAGTCACCACCCCCACATCCATGCACACGTCCCGTGTGTCCTGTTCCACTGTGTCTGTGACCCCTCCTCGCAAAGTACACAAACGCAAGCACACACACACCCAACAGCCATCCACCTCACGACAGCATCCAGCCCATGCACCTGCACCCAAACACAGCAGACTGACACATCCTACAGCCACTCCCTCTTCCTCCACTCCCAAACCTTCACCCTCTTCCTGCCCCAGTGTCTCTAAGAAACTTTTCCTTGCCAAAATTGATCTATTCCCTATCCCTCCCACCCCCCATCCTTCACCTCGGGCCAGGGTGGCCAGAACCCGGCCCAGTACCTCAGCCACCCAGTCCACGGCCACTGTGGTTTCTGCAGCTGTGATAGGCTCTAAGGAGGCACCCGTCGGCCCAGCCAGTGTGCCAGCAACACCTGCCAAGGCCAAGAAGGGTCCGCCACCTGGCAAGGGAAAGAAGGGGACAGCTGCCAGCAAGGGGAGGGAGGCAGAACCAGCCAGCAAGGGCAAGTCAAAGACTCCAGCTGGCAGAAGCAAGAAGGCACCACCATCTGCCAAGGGCAGGAAGGGGCACAGAACACCAGCCATGGTACTTCAGCCATCCAAGGCTGCAGGTGAAGGCCTGGAGGCTACCACCACAACTACCAGCACTGCCACCTGCACTGCGGCCAGCACCGCTACCTGCACCGCACCCAGCACTGCCACCTGCCCCGCTGCCAGCAGCACAACTGCCAGCAGCAGCAGCCCCAGTGGGCATCCATCCGAGGCTGCAGGTGAAGGCCTGGAGGCTACCACCACCACTGCCTGCACCGCCGCCAGCACCGCCGCCAGCAGCAGCCCCAGTGGGCAGCCGTCCGAGGCCGCAGGTGAAAGCCTGGAGGATACCACCACCACTGCCTGCACCGCCACCTGCAGCCTAACTGGCATACACTGAGCAGCCGTCACCGCCGGAGAGCATTTTGTAGTGGTGACTACATGGGCTGCAGTGCGTCCTGGACCCTGCAACACCTGTCGGTGTGACACCCAGGTGAGAGACTGTGACCTTGCCCGATCCAGGATGAAGCACACTGGGCACAAGGCCCCCTCCAGAACCAGTGGAAGAAGGCATCCACTCAGCCCCTCCTTGCCAGGATGAGGCACACTGGGCACAAGACCCCTCCAGAACCAGTGGAAGAAGACATCCACTCAGCCCCTTCTTGCCAGGATGAGGCACACTGGGCACAAGGACCCCTCCAGAACCAGTGGAAGACACCATCCACTCAGCCCCTCCTTGCCAGACTGAAGCACACTGGGCACAAGGCCCCCTCCAGAATCAGTGGAAGAAGCTATCCACTCAGCCCCTCCTTACCAGGATGAATCACACTGGGCACAAGGCGCCCTCCAGAACCAGTGGAAGAAGGCATTCACTAGAGAGACTGTGGCCTTGCACTCCCCATGACCAAGCAGTGGGCAAACCACCCACTAGAGAGATTGTGGCTTTGCACTCCCCAGGACCAAGCAGTGGGCAAACTACGCACTAGAGAGACTGTGGCTTTGCACTCCCCAGGACCAAGCAGTGGGCAAACCACTCACAAGAGAGACTGTGGTCTTGCACTCCCCACGACCAAGCAGTGGGAATGGAGCCCCCTCCAGGCCAGTGGCATTATACCATCTCCCGGCTGAGGTTCCCCCCCATTCCCCGTCCCCCTGAGGTGCCTGTGTGTTTTCGACCTGATGACCCTGCAGTGTTCTCTCCGTATTGAGGCAGGAGTCAAGTGTGGCCTTGGCCTATGTGTTTTGGCCCAGTGGGCCACGGACATTTTGGAGTGGGCATTGTCCCTCCTTTTGTATATATTGTACATACTCTTTATTTCTTTGTGAACGTATTTCTAAAAATTACTAATATTACACTCTTTTTACTCCATTACTTTTGTCCATGCGTTATTCCAGAGGGCTACGGGGTGTATATGTAATGTTGTTGCATGTGTTTGTGTCTATAATGTTGGGGGTGAGGGTGGGGTTGGGGCGGTTGCGTGTTGCATGTGTGTGTCACTCTCTTTTTCCTCCCCCCTCCCCTGTGTGCTAGGTGCAGTACTCACCGTGGTCGTCTTCACCGGAGTTCATGTTCCTGGTGTATGAGAAGATACACCCAGCAGTTCGGGCTCCATGGCATCCTGGTTCTTCCTTGAGTGTCGAGAGGTGAGTCGTTTCCCTTCTATGTTCTGTTTCCGCCGTGATTTTGATGGCATTGGTACCTCCTCAGAAAAGCTGGTGGATGGGCGTGTTGTAATGCAGTGGGCGGTACATTGTCTTCCGCCTGGCTGTTGGTGGTTACTGCAGCGGTGTTTGTTGCTACCGCCATGGCGGTCGGAGTGTTAAGGTGGCTGTATGTGTTGGCGGTTTCCTCCATGGTCATGATTCCATTTTTCTTCCGTTGGCCTGTTGGCGGTATTATCGCCGCTTTATCACCGACCGCGAGTGTTGTAATGAGGGCCAAAATGTATTTGCAGGTATCTAGGCTTGCTAGTGAGCAAGGGAGAAAGTCATGGGCACAACAATGCTCTTAGAATCCTTCTCCTCAACCTGCCAGTGAGCAGCCTTTTTATGCTTGTACAAAAATCAACGTCATAAGATACCAAAGGAGGCTCAGTGCCATGGTCAACATATAGAATTGTAGGTAAAGCAAAATGAGCACAAGGCACAGTGCGAAATAGAAAATGTCATACAAGCAAAACATAAGAAACGTGTACAGTGTACCCAGCTAAAGGAAGCTATGACCTTGCTTGTGGATTGTCCGTTAGAGACAGAAAGGGTCGGGGTCTTGGAGTGGTTTGTGTGCACTGCTGTTTGAGGTGTCAGAGTGGTCAGCGTGTGAGCCTAAGTTCGGAAATGGGATATATTTGTGAAGGAGGGGGACCACACTGAAAAAGCACTGTGGATTAGCTAGCTGGCAGCTCATGCAGAGAGAAGTGGCCATCAGCTGAATGGGTTTTAAACAGTGTATGTGAGGAGTTTGTCATGTATTACATACATATGAATAAATAAATATATATATATATTTGTTTTTTTCTCCCAACAATCCCCTCTATGATTTATATATCATAACACCAGCAGAGATAAAAAAAAACATCTATTTATATATCTATAACACTATATATATATATATATATATATATATATGCACAGCTTTTGATGGATGAGATAAAATGCATATAGTGGCACACAGATGCACATTCACAATATAATTAATATTCAAACAAATACACATTGATATAGTAGTACTGAATACATCTACATGATATATATCAATAGCCATTAACTAGAAAATCTCCTTGTATGCTACCTCTACTTCCTGCTGTATTTTATGATATCTGTGTGCTAATTCCTGCTCCATTGGAGGTAGAACTTTAACCACAGAAATTGAAAGTATTCCCTTATTACAGAATTGCCATCCAATGGAGCAACAGCACTGAAGACAACACAGAAATTTAGCTATGGCTATAAAGGTATCTTATAGTGCTAGAACTAGGCTCTTTATCCATCCTGTTGGTAGCCAGAACCATAGCCGGGACCAATCACCTAAATCAGTCATTTTCTCTGAACCTCTGAATATTTGAACTGCTTGCTTAATTTGTGCTATATCCCTTGCTATATTTCCACTTTTATTCACAAAATAGCAGCAAGAGGAAGTCAGTAGAACACACAGATCTCCATGTTGCAATGTTAGAAGGTCAAGTGCAATTCTGTGTTGAATAGACATGGCCAATATGGAATTAATTCTCGCCCGCAATTTTTGAAGTGCATTACATGTTGCATTGAATGCTATGGCTAACTCAAGAGACTTGTTAACAAGGGCCAGTTCTAATTCATATACACCATATCCAGGCATTAATGTATGCATTAGCTCACAAAATAGACCTTTTTGAGTCTCCATAATAGCGGTATGTATATCTCTCTTATATCTATAAGTGAAACTCCACAAATTTAATGGCTCATGTGGTGCAATGCTCTGTATGATGGAAATGTTTGGTGTAAGATAAGAAATACCACACGTACCTTCCCAGTGTCAGGGAAGACCAAATTAAATACATAACGTTCTGTATCTGTGTGTCCAATGTGTGATATTTACCAAAAGGAAGGCCTACCCACTCAGGGAAAGTGTTTTGGAATTGATCGCACCATTTGTATTCAACCAAAGCTGAATTTATAAGGGGAAACATCACTAATAAAGCAGTCAATACAACGCTATGCATTGACCAAACTGCCATTACCATGCATATGCGTTTACTATGCATGCATTTAGCACGCATGCCTTTACCACTCATATGCGTGGTAATGGAAGGGAGAGCAGTCCAGGCGGTACAGAAAGGAGCAGCGACCAGAGTAGAGAGAGGTAAATGGGGCTGGGTTTGGGGATGGGTAGTTTTTAGGAAAGGGTTGGGGGCCAGGGTAGTTTTTAGAACAGGGCGGGATAGGTTTTAGGACAGAGCAGGGTAGTTTGTAGGGTTTAGGGTGAAGGCGGGGTGTCAGGATAGTTTTTAGGACAGGGTGGTGTAGGATTTAGGGTTCAGGGTAGGGGCAGGGGGTGGGGTAGTTTTCAGGACAAGGTGGGGTAGTTTTTAGGACAGGTTAGGTTTTAGGGTTTAGGGTGGGACGTCTGGGTGATTTTTAGGACATGGCGGGGTAGGTTTTAGGACAGGGCAGGGTAGCTTTTAGGGTGGTTTAGGGTGGGGGGGTCAGGGTCGTTTTTAGAACAGGGCAGGTTAGGTTTTAGGGTTTTGGGCGGGGTCGGGTAGTTTTCAGGACAGGGTGGGGTCGTTTTTAGGACAGGGTAGGTTTTAGGACAGGGTAGATTATAGGGTTTAGGGCAGGCGGTCGGGGTTGTTTTGAGGACAGGGTGGGGTAGTTTTTAGGACAGGGTAAGTTTTAGGCTTTAGGGCGGGGCAAGGGGTCGGGTCGTTTTTAGGACAGGGCGGGGTAGGTTTTAGGACAGGGCAAGGTAGCTTTTAGATTTTAGGGCAGGGGGTCAGGCAGTTTTTATGACAGTGTGGGGTAGGATTTAGGACAGGGCAGGGTAGCGTTTAGGGTGGGGGGGTCGAGATAGTTTTTAGAACAGGGCGGGTTAGGTTTTAGGTTTCATGTTGGGGTAGTTTTTAGGACAGGAAGAGATAGTTTTTAGGACAGAGTAGGTTTTTTGGTTTAGAGCAGCGGGCCAGGGTAGATTTTAGGACAAGGTAGGGTAGGTTTTAGGATAGGGCAGGGTAGCTTTTAGGGAGTAGGGGGTAAGGGTCGTTTTTAGAACAGGGCAGAGTAGGCTTTCTGGTTTAGGGCGGGGTGGTGGGTCGGGGTAGTTTTTAGGACAGGGTAGGTTTAGGGTTTAGGGCGGGGTGGGGGTTCGTGGTAGTTTTTAGAACAGGGCAGGGTAAGTTTTAGGACAGGACAGGGTAGCTTTTAGGGTTTAGGGTGGGAGTCAGGGTAGTTTTTAGGACAGGGCAGGGTAGGTTTTACAACAGGGCAGGGTAGCTTTTAGGCTTTACGGTTTAGGGCGGGGTGGTGGGTCGGGGTCGTTTTTAGGACAGGGTAGGTTTTAGGGTTTAGGGTGGGGTGGAGGTTCGTGGTAGTTTTTAGAACAGGGCAGGATAAGTTTTAGGACAGGACAGGTTAGCTTTTAGGGTTTAGGGCAGCGGTCAGGGTAGGTTTTTAGGACAGGGTGGGGTAGGTTTTAGGGTTTCAGGATGGGGGTCAGGGTAGTTTTTAGGACAGGGAGGGGTAGGTTTTAGGGCAGGGCAGGGTAGCTTTTAGGGTTTAGGGCAGGGTAGGTTTTTAGGACAGGGCAGGGTTGGTTTTAGGTTTCAGGACGGGGCATGGGTAGTTTTTAGGACAGACAGGGGTAGTTTTTAGGACAGGGTAGGTTTTATGGTTTAGGGCAGGGGGGTCGGACTAGTTTTTAGGATAGTTTGGGGTAGTTTTTAGGACAGGGCAGGGTAGGTTTTGGGGTTTAGGGTGGGAGGGGGGTCCTTTTTATGACAGGGTGGAGTTGTTTTTAGGACAGGGTATTTTTTAGGGTTTAGGGCAGGGTGGGGGGTCTGGGTAGTTTTTAGGACAGGGCAAGGTAGGTTTTAGGATAGGGCAGGGTAGGGCAGAGGGGTTAGGGCTCAGGGGGTGGAAGGGGCATTTTTAAGGGTTTGGGCGGGTGTAGTATGGTGTCAGGTGTAGTGGGAAGGCTGGGGGGATTTACCACGCATGTGCCTTTACCAAACATGCTTTTACAACAAAATTTGTTGTAAAGGCATGCGTGGCAAAAACGCGGTCGTTGTAGAGACCACGTTTTAAAGGCATGCATGATATACACATGCGTTGTTTCATCATACATTTACTTATAAGTGTAACATTGGTCCACAGTGCCATGTAAGAGTAGCGAGCTGACCATAAGGGATATTCTAATATTTTAGAAATCACCTTTGGTGCCTCTCAATTAATGGGTTATAGAAGAGACCATCAAGTGTTATCAACAATGTCTCTCCTTCTATAGTGATGTTCCAGTAATATAAAGGACTGTTGACTTGTTTCCCCTGCACCTCAGCAGTCCAGTTCCTACTCATTAACTATCTGTCCCTCATATTCTAGTTATCAAATTCCAATGTTAGGACACTTGCTACTGGATAAATATCTTAAATATCGGGAAGCTGGGTTACACTCTGAAACCTGATGCTTAATACATACAGGAAATGCATTGTCCTCTGCATTTAGTTCCACCACAGGTGGCACTTGGTATTGGGCCTGAATATTTGGCAGTACATCATGGGTACCATTCTATCCTTCCTTATCCACAATTCCATGTTACATTCAATATAAGGCATCCTTTACCTTGTACATAATTCTGCATTGACACAGGTGTCCAATAGGGTAGCTGAGGTGTTTATGCCCAGTGGGACACCAAATCTGGGTATGATGACTCTCATCAGACATCGCACAACAGTTGCTGCATCATTCTTCCTTGTGGGAAACGCTTCCACCCATTTTGAAAACTGACACACACACACACAAGCAAATATTTCAATTCATTTACTGGAGGCTTCTATGCAAAGTCAGCCTGCAAGTTGGTAAAGGGACCTTGTGGTACTGGCAAGTGATCATGTTTTGCAGGGGACCAACTCTTAGAATGTTGGGCACAGACAAGAAATTGGGAACAGAATTATGCAGTGAACGCTGTTATCCCTGGTGCAAACCATTCCTGACAAATTTATTGCATTCATCCCCCCTTGTGCCAAATGTGTGGGTCCATGCACAAGCCATGAAAGGGGAAGGAACATGCTGTGTGGGGTCACAGGCTTTCCATCATGGTGAACCCACAATCCCTCTTACTTTTGCTCACATTCAGCACCAATCCACACTCTTTCCTCATGGGGTTTCGCAGACCATTGTGCTTCCTTCACATCAGCTAGCAACAATTGTCTCTGAATTAAGTGAAATTTTGGTATACTTTTGACCATTGAAGGCACCATCTGGCCTGGCTGTAACATACTCTCTATAGCTGCTGTGTCAGCCATAGCATTACCTCTGGCTATCTTAGTATTAGCACCTGTATGTGCTTCACATTTTATTTCCACTATCCTCAGGCATAGTAGTATTGCTTTTAACAAGTTCTTTACTAAAGGACCATTTTGAATGGGACACCCTGCTGCTGTTATGAAACCACAATATTGCCACAGCTGGCCAAAATCATGGCCAACTCCAAAAGCATAACACGAGTCAGTGTTAATGTTAACACTTTTCCTTTCAGCTAGGATGCATGCTGTTGTCAAAGTATACAGCTCTGCTTGCTGGGCCGACGTGCCTGGTGGCAGAGCTGCGCTTTCTACTATGGTGTCAACTGTTGTAATAGCATACCCTGCTCTGTAATCCGTGTTGGTTACTCTGCTGGAGGAACCATCAGTGTACCGCTTGTAGTCTGCCTTTTCTAATGGTCTCTGCTGTAAATCTGGTCTTGGTGTGGTGCGTGTATCTACCACCTCGACACAGTCATGGTCAGAGGTCTCATCAGAATCACCTTTTGCACATAATAATGTTGCCAAATTAACTGGCGGGCATCTTTTAATAGTGAAATTTGTGTTAAACAACAATGTGACCTCACAACCTGTGTGCCTGGCAGCTGAAAAGTGTTGTGTTGCTGCAGTTGACAACAACAACTGTACTGAATGTGGCACATAAACAATACAAAGATAGTCCAACACAATGGGAGCTGTCCTCTCAACCATCAAAGCTGCTGCGGTCACCACTCTCAAACAAGCCGGATGCCCAGTCACTGCTGAAGGCAAAGTCACAGAGTAGTATGCCTCTGTTTTTTTTCCAAACCCATGCTTCTGTGTCAGTATACCATTTGCAATGCTATTTTGCTCTGACATATTCGAGATAGAAGGGCAACTTGTAATCAGGCAGCCCCAATGCTGGTGTAGTACACAAAGTCTCTTTCAGTTTCTTGAAATATTCTGCAAGTTCATTAGTCCATACAATGTTGTTGGGCACATCTTTAAATGTACATTACCTGAAAATGGAATCAAGGGATTTGTACTCAGGTATCCACTGGCGGAAGTAGTTCATCATCCGAAGGAAGGACATCATTTTTTTCTTGGTGGAAGGAGGCTGCAAGCTCTGAATCATTTTTATTCTGTCAGCTGATATGTGGTGTGTGCCTTTGGATACCACATAACCCAGGTAAGTCACCTCTTTGGCAGCACTGGATTTTTGACAAAAAGGCTTTGTATCCTCTGTCCTGGAGGTGGTTTAGCGGAGATACAGTGTCTTTTTCACAGCCTTCAAGTGATGGAGATGCCACGAGGAGGCCATCAGCGTACTGCAAGACGACGCTACCACCTTCCAGGTGTATGCTGTCCAAGTCTCTCTTTACTGCCTGTGCATAGACCGTGGGACTTGAGATTATCGTGTGAAAGTGTACTGGGTATCCTTTAGCATTAAGGCAAAGAGGGACTCACTCTCTGGATGGTCTCCAATGCTGAAAAATGCAGAAGAGAGATCTATAACCGAAATGTATTTTGCCTCTACAGGTATAGAAGATAATATTGTATTGGTGTCATGCACAATAGGTGCTGAGGGGACCACAATGTTGTTTATCTGGCATGAATCCTGTACGAATGTATATTATCCAGTACCGGCCTTGGGCAGTGCGATATAGGACTATTACAGGGACTAGTAGTCTTCTTAATGATACCCTGTTGTAAAAGAGCCTCAATCACAGGTTTTATTCCCTCCTCTGCCTGATGTGACAGTCTGTATTGATGCACATAAGGTAATTCTGCATTTTCCTTAAGTGTCTCTTTATCGGGAAGGCATGCTTTCAACCATCCTGCCTCATTTTTATGTTTTGTCCAAACTTCACTTGCTCAAGAACTTGGTTTTTAGTCAGCTGTAAAGCCATATTCCCTTCAAGCTCATCAAAAACTGCAGTCCTTTCCGTCCTAGGCATCCCAAAAATCCAACACCATCCTTCACCATCTCCCAACAAAGACACAACTCCTAATGAAAATGTAAAATCCTTAGTTCTTGTTAAGGCCTGAAGGTATCTGAAAATGGGCCCCAAATCTTTAGGGTAGAAACTTGGTGCTACAGCTATAAACATGTGTGGTTCTCAAGCTGGCACTTGAAATAACTTTTCGTCCTGGGGTCATACGTCAACACTCACTGCACGCCCTTCCTTGCCCACATACAAAGAGTCCTCTAGTAACTCCATTGTCCAGCACAAATGTTTGTTGGCCATGTAAGCACACCATTCAGGCACTGGCCTTGTGAACAATTCTGCAGTACAGTGTACAGGCCCTGGTACTAATGTTAATTGCATTAAATGTGTGGCCAGTTCACTATAAATGTCAGGGACCCCATCAGGGCAAAAAAACTCAACCTTTTTATACTTGATATCCGAGTGCTCCAGGAAAACAAACTCCTCCTGCTTGCAGAACTTCTGCAGTTCCCTGTTAGCCTTCCGATATGCCCTGTCACTCGCGCCAGGTCTTTATCCTCTCACCAAATTCTTCTGAGCATCAGCTCTGTCAAAACAACAGTCATCGACGCCAATGACCCTTTAATCGTTGCCAAGTCCATTTTCATAGTCTTTACCGTTGCCAAACCTTTCACTTTGACCATATTGTTTTCTCCCAGGTGTACAAGGAGAACATCGGGTCAGGGTCAGCCCTGTACTTATGCCTCAAGTTTTGGCAACAGTTCATCCTAATGCATGAACCCCTTTCAAAACCATTTTAGTTGTACCACTGTATTAGGCAGTCCCAAATGACGGCCTCCTCTCCTAGAAGAGGCATGCCTTGCTGCCCACTTCACGAAATAGTGGGCGCAGATCCACACCCCAATATGCCCCCTCCCAGAATGCAACCTAGACGAAAATAAAATGAAATTAGTGCACATCATGAAAAATCCAACCCAAACGCTAATAGCACTGATAACAGTTAGAACGCCATCACCCCCTAGTGGCCCACACATCTTATTCAAAGTGGGTAAAGTACCTGATCAAACCTGTAGGCAGGGTTGTGGTAAAAATAGGACCTTCTACCACACCATTTGGAGTTGCTTACTGAAACAAGGGTTTGGGCTTCATGATGAGGTGTATGGGTTCTCTGTGCAACCAGCAATTTACTCCTTCTGTGAAATGGTGCCTATTGAATATTTAGGTGAAACCGATCTGACTCGTATGGAGCATGCATGGGTCACATTGGGGTTATTCGTGGCCACAAGAAACATTGCGCACCTCTAGGGGGCGGAGCAAACACCACACTTGCTAGACTGGAACCAAGATATGGACTGGTGCATGCTGACAAAAAAAAATATCTAGTTAGGCAGTGGATTCTCCCAGAAATGGACTAAAATTTGGGGCCACAGGAATGAGTATCAAGGTGTTATCTGTGCCTCTGTAATTCAGAACGACTGGGTAAGATATTCATCTAACACTTTAAGACTACAACTGCATGTTAACCAGGCAATCGAAAGGGAGAATGGTGGAGTTGTTAATGCTGTCCATTGAGGTATATTTTAGCTGTCGTATATATGGAGAAGGTGGGAGCAATTTTAGCAGCCGCGGGCTTATATAATTCGATTATGGCCCGTATTATTTCTTCTTTAATTTCCTCCTCTAGCAGGGCTTTGTCGGTGGATGAGAGACTAGGGAGGCGAATGTCCACCAGGAGTTCCTTAGAATCCTGCACTGTGGTTGAGACTGCCAATGAATAAAGCCAGCATGAGATGTGGCAAAGGTGTTAGTTATTTCCCATTTGTCTCTGGTCGGCGTCCCATCGGCGGTCTTCACTTCTAGTATGAAATGACTAGCTTGGTCTTGCTTGTCTACCAGGCCAGGAGTTTACCAGCCTTATCTTCGACCTGGTAGACGTGGTATTGAACTGCCCGATGACTCGCTTGGCATCCACAGCTACGCCCTTGTATTCTTTTTGTGTAAGGTGGAGGGCGTGGGAAGCGGCGGTACTAGGCCGTTCCAAAAGGTCATGTTCTAACTTCTGAATTTCCCTCTCTAGGTGTTCCATTTTTGCCCTTTTGTCTTGCTTTTGTCCCATAATAGTCACTGCATCATATGTTGGGGGACAATTTTACAACCGCCCCCGGAACGAAGAAAGAAAAGCACTAGACACAGCAACTGCACAGGAACAGACAAAGGCCCTCATTACAGCATTGGCGGTAAGTGCCGCTTACTGCCATGCTGACTGCCGCCAACATACCGTGACCGCGGCAGTATACCGCTACGGGTATTATGACCCACACAGAGATATCCGCCACTATACAGACACCCACACAAGTCCGCCAGACCAAAGGTCAGTGATAAAGTGGCGGTAGCAAAACCCACACGTCATGCCAACAGAACTACCCACAGCATCACGACCCACGTATCACAGCGGCGGACATTCAACCGTGGTAAACCATTGGCGGTACAGACCGCCCCGTTCAAAATACACACACACTAACAAAATGACACCACATTGGACAATTCAAACTACATGCACCTGACACACATACACACACCACACCCACACACCTTATCCAATATAAAACACACACCCACAATACCTACAACACCTTACAATGAAAAGAATATTGAGAGCGAGACAAGCCAGGAGCACCCACTGAATCTGAGCCACATAACACCATCACCCATACACCATCCACGCACCTCACAGCACACACCCCAACACATTACCCCACACACCCTCACACATACCACTCACACTACACCCATGGCACCACAAAGACACCCCAGGTTCTCAGAGGAGGAGCTAAGGGTCATGGTGGAGGAAATCATCTGGGTAGAGCCACAACTATTCGGATCACAGGTGCAGCAGATGTCCATTGCTAGGAAGATGGAGCTATGGCAAACAGTCGTGGACAGGGTCAACGCTGTGGGACAGCACCCAAGAACAAGGGATGACATCAAGAAGAGGTGGAACGACCTACGGGGGAAGGTGCGTTCCGTGGTAGCTGTACAGTGTAATGGCGGTGGACCCCCACCTCCTCCCCCACAACTAACAACATGGGAGGAGCAAGTCTTGGTGATCATGCATCCCGAGGGCCTTGCAGGAGTAGCAGGAGGACTGGACTCTGGTAAGTCAAATCTTTACTACTTTATCCCCCACCCTACCTGCATGCCATCACAAACAACAACCCCTACCCTCACCCCCTCACACCACCACCTCACATATACCCCACCATCACAACCCACCCATCCCAATACCAAGCCTTGCATGCAACACCAATGCATGGACCCCCATAACAGACCTGCATGAACACCCATCACCACAGCATGCACACTAGTGCCAATCACTTAGCCAAACCAAGCACAACTCACACAAGCCAAAGCTGCCTTGCTAATAACAACCATAGAGGGAAACATATTCATGCACAAGGTGGCACACGCAGATACAATAACACTGCATTTACATCCCCACAGAACTCCCACTCAACGTCACCGGAGAGGAGGTGCCAGCCACATCCAGTCCACCCCCTGAAGAGGCCTACAGTGATGACAGAAGCTCTGCACGCCTGGATCACGATGACCAACCTGGCCCATCAGGGACCTCTGGACAGTCGGTGACCCAGCCACACTCCCAACCCACCACAGAGCCTCCCCCCCTCAGGAAACACCAGCACAGCACCCACCCAGCGGGCCCATCCCTCTGTCTCCAGGACACGTCAATCAGCAGTGTGTCCACCACTACAGGGACCTGGGCAACCCCACAAATACAGGACGATGAGGGACCTGGGGTCAGTGGCAGTGGGCACACAGGTTCAGGGGACAGAGGCAAAGGACAACAGGGAAGCTGGGATGACTGCTGTGCGACAGGAGAGGACAGACCCAGGGATCCGACTCTCCAGGAGGCACTCACCAACATCCTGGGAGCATACCACCATTCCCAGGAGACCATGGGCCAGATACTGTACAAGTTGCAGGAGACCCAGCGGCTGCAGGAGGGACAGTACCTGGGGATCAGGGAGGACCTGAGGGACATCCACACCACCCTGGTCACCATTGCAGGGGTGCTGGCAGATATGGCCAACACCAAGAGGGAGGCAGTGGCACACGAACGGGCCCCTGACACTAGCCAAACCGAAGAACAGCCCTCCACCTCCGCCGGTGCTTCTGGACAGCAGGCCCTGCCACAGGACCAACAGGCCACCAGCACCCCACCCCCTGCAGAAGGAGAACCACCCCGCAAACGGTCCCTGCGATCCAGACAGAAGCCAGAGAACATTGCCAAGAACCCCGCCAGGAAATAAGACTCTCCTGATTGTCACCTTTCTGTCCCACTCTGTCACCCTATCCACCTTGAACTGCCATTACTTCACTTCCTATGCCCCCTTGGACAATGCACCTGTGATACAAATAGAATGGACTCTACCTTGGCCTTTCCTCCATCAGCAACCCTGTCCATTGCAATACCCCCTACACCTATTGGCACATAAATAAACACCCTTTGAACAAATTCAAGTATGGAGTCTGAGGATTCTATGAAAAATGTATTAGTTTCACAAACTGTAAACATTGTAATTCAAATTTACTGTAATATTTACTTTGGTATGACCTGTAGTGGGCATCAGTAAACACACCAGGAGCCAGAGTGGGGTACATAGATCTAAAAATAGAGATGCCAAAGGGTACAGTAAGTGGCCATAGAAATAGGGAACTCAGACTGCCATGTTCAATGTCAAACACAAAACTGCAATGGAAAGTGAAGTTAGTGTCTTACCTGTGTGTCACTGGAAGTACTGTTGAATGAGTGTACTTCTGTTGTCCACATCTTCTTCTTCTGCCTCCACTTCGTCACTGTCCACAGGCTCCACCGCTTCCACACTACCATCTCCAGGCTCATCCTCCTGCAGAAAAGGCAGCTGGTGTCTCTAGGCCAGTTTGTGCAACATGCAACATGCAACGATGATCTGGCACACCTTCTTGGGTGAGTAGTAAAGGGATCCACCTATCAGATGGAGGCACCGGAATCTGGCATTCAGGAGGCCAAAGGTTCTCTCAATGATCCTCCTTGTTCACCCATGTGCTTCATTGTAACGTTCCTCTGCCCTTGTCCTGGCATTCCTCAGTGACGTCAGTAGCCATGAGAGGTTGGGGTAACCAGAGTCACCTGCAAATATTCGAGGGATACCTGTTAGCCACATACTCACCCTTAGGGCCAAACCCACACCCATATACCTACATCAACTGGGTGGGGACCATGGGCTCACCTATTAGTGACACTGTGCGCCTCTGGAGTTGAGACATCACATATGGAATGCTGCTATTCCTCAAGATAAAGGCATCATGCACAGAGACAGGATACTTGGCATTGACATGGGATATGTACTGGTCCGCCAAACACACCATCTGCACATTTATATACAATATGTGTACCATCAATGGCATCAATGATGTTGGGGATATGACCAAGGGCATAAAAGTCAGCCTTCACTGTGGCCAAATCCCCCACCTGGGGGAATACGATGTAGCTGCGCATGTGTTTCAGAAGGGCAGACAACACTCTGGTCAGCACATTTGAGAACATTGGCTGAGACATCCCTGATGCCTTGGCCACTGTCGCTTGGAAGGAACCACTTGCCAGGAAATGGAACACTGACAGGACCTACACCAGAGTGGGGATACCTGTGGGTTGGCCGATAGCTGAATTCAGGTCTGGCTCCAATTGGGCACACAGTTCTTGGATTGTGGCCCTATCAAGTCTGTAGGTCTGGATAATGTGCCTGTCCTCCATTGTTACCAGGTCCACCATGGGTCTGTACACAGGGGATGTCTCCATCTCCTATTCATCCTCAGTGGTTGAACTCTAGGGTGAAAAACGGTGAGCAGAGTGTCATATTCACACATATGTTAATATTAATATGCATTTCTTCCTTTATAGAAACAGTATATGAACTCTAGAGCCAGTTGATGTGCCAATGGCTGCTGTGACGCAGTTAGGTGCCATGGCCTGTGCCCCCCTGAAATGGCGGCTGCCTGACCTGTGAGGAGAGACAAGTGGAAATGAGGTAATTCCGCTTGCGTTGTGCGCCGTTGCAGACCACCGCGCAACATCGCAGGGGTTATCATTGGGCCCTATGGGTTCTAGGAGCCAATGACGATGTACGCCGGCAGTGACGCTACGCACTGCAGTGGACGTGACCTATGTTTTCTATCTGTGCACTCACTTGCTACCTGACCTTCAACAGGAGAGGACCTACACTGCAAGTGCTGCTGTGACCTGTGTCTGGAAGCGACAAAGGCTTGAGTGTCTGGGGAAAGGGCCCCCCGCCTTCACTTCAGAGGAGTTGGAGAGAATGGTGGATGGGGTCCTACCCCAGTACACTTTACTCTATGGTCCTCCAGACAAACAGGTGAGTGCACTGTGAGCCTGATGTGTGGGTCATGAATGTATGGATTGCTGTGCGTGTAAGCCCCGTGTAGTGGGGGTCTGAGGGGTCCTGGGCAGAGTGCTGCATGTATGATGGGGAATGTATGTGAGTAAGGGGATGGGAGGGATATGGTGGGCCATGAGTATGACAGTCCGGACGGTATGACTAATACCTTTTCTGCTGTATTTTTACTGCAGGTCAGCGCCCATTAGAAAAAGGGTATTTGGCGTGCCATCGCCAAGGAGGTGTGGACCCTGGGGGTCTTTGACAGGTGGAGCACCCACTGTCACAAACGGTGGGAGGACCTGCGCCGCAGGGCAAGGAAGACGGTGGAGGCCCAGCTGAGGCTGGCCTCCCAACGAGGAAGGGGTGCCCGTCGTACCCTGACCCCCTTGATGTTCCACATCCTGGCGGTGGCCTATCCAGAGGTGGATGGGCGCTTGAAGGCATCACAGCAGCCACAAGGGGGTGAGTACAGATTCAGAATCAAGACTTTGCGCGTGTTAAGGTTTTACCTGGGTGGGGGATGTGGGCTGTGGGTGCCTCTAGGCCAGGGCGAACATGGCAGGGTATGTTTATTGATAGGCAAGCTCAGATGCACTCCAACCCCAATAGTGTTGGTGGGCATCTAGTACCGGGCAGGATCCTGTGGGTTTCAGGTGTGCAGCTAATGGCTTTAGGCATTGTACCCCATGGGCTGGTCACTAGCATTGTAACTGGTATTGCATGGCCTAGGGCTGTTCCCTGTGTGTTGTGTACGCCAATGGTAGTGTTGTTGCTGGCATTGACCAAGTGTGTCCTCTGTCTCTTCCCCCCCCTTTTGTTTTGTCACCCTGTCCTTGTGTGCATAAGCATCATCTGGCGGAGGAGCAGAGGCACTGGGCAATGGAGGGATCTGCATCCCACATGGGCCTGGAGGCCAAATCTACCGACTGTGAGGGCACCAGTGGGACGGAGGGCGAGGGGAGCACCACGACGGAGACAGGAGGGGACACTACTGACAGCGACTCCTGCGATGGAAGCTCCCTGGCGGTGGCGGACACCGCTGTGCCCACCCCAAGAACAGGTACAGGCGCCACCCCGTACCAGCACCGCCCTCCCAGCAGCCCCTCAGCATGTTTCCTCTGCCCACTCACTCAGGAGGGTGGGCATCTCCTTTGCCCCAGGCACTTCAGGCCCTGCCCCAGTCAGCCCTGCTGCCCTCAGTGTGGAGGCTATTGACCTCCTGAGATCCCTCTCTTTTGGGCAGTCAACCGTACTAAATGCCATCCAGGGTGTAGCAGGGCATTTGCAACAAACAAATGCATGCCTGGAGGGCATTCACTCTGGCGTGGCAGCCCAACAGAGAGCATTCCAGGCTCTGGCCTCCGCACTCATGGCAGCCATTGTCCCTGTCTTCAGCCTCCCCCCCTCCAACTTCCTCTACCCAGCCCCAATCCCCTCAACCCAGCTTATCCCAAGCACACCTTCAGACCAGCAGTTACCCAAATCGACACACAGAAGTGGTTCAGGCAAACACAAACACAACACTTCATCTCACATGCACTCACAGAAGCACCATCCCCATGCAGACACACCAACATCCACTGCCTCCACTGTGTCCCCCTCCTCCTCGTCGTCCACCCTCCTCCCAGTAGCGTCTCCACTCACACCTACATGCACTACATCCTCATCCATTACCTCCATCACCAGCACGCCTATCACTACACGCCCCTCACTGGCAGTCACCACCCCCACATCCATGCACATGTCCCCTGTGTCCTGTTCCACTGTGTCTGTGACCCCTCCTCCCAAAGTACACAAACGCAAGCACACACACACCCAACAGCCATCCACCTCACAACAGCATCCAGCCCATGCACCTGCACCCAAACACAGCAGACTGACACCTCCTACAACCACTCCCTCTTCCTCCACTCCCAAACCTTCACCCTCTTCCTGCCCTAGTGTCTCTAAGAAACTTTTCCTCGCCAACATTGATCTATTCCCTATCCCTCCCACCCCCCATCCTTCACCTCGGGCCAGGGTGGCCAGAACCCGGACCAGCACCTCAGCCACCCAGTCCACGGCCACTGTGGTTTCTGCAGCTGTGATAGGCTCTAAGGAGGCACCCGTCGGCCCAGCCAGTGTGCCAGCAACACCTGCCAAGGCCAAGAAGGGTCCGCCACCTGGCAAGGGAAAGAAGGGGACAGCTGCCAGCAAGGGGAAGGAGGCAGAACCAGCCAGCAAGGGCAAGTCAAAGACTCCAGCTGGCAGAAGCAAGAAGGCACCACCATCTGCCAAGGGCAGGAAGGGGCACAGAACACCAGCCATGGTACTTCAGCCATCCAAGGCTGCAGGTGAAGGCCTGGAGGCTACCACCACAACTACCAGCACCCCCACCTGCACTGCGGCCAGCACCGCTACCTGCACCGCGCCCAGCACCGCCACCTGCCCCGCTGCCAGCAGCACCACTGCCAGCAGCAGCAGCCCCAGTGGGCATCCATCCGAGGCTGCAGGTGAAGGCCTGGAGGCTACCACCACCACTGCCTGCACCGCCACCTGCAGCGCAACTGGCATACACTGAGCATCCGTCACCGCCGGAGAGCATTTTGTAGTGGTGACTACATGGGCTGCAGTGTGTCCTGGACCCTGCAACACCTGTCGGTGTGACACCCAGGTGAGAGACTGTGACCTTGCCCGATCCAGGATGGAGCGCACTGGGCACAAGGCCCCCTCCCGAACCAGTGGAAGAAGGCATCCACTCAGCCCCTCCCTGCCAGGATGAGGCACACTGGGCACAAGACCCCTCCAGAACCAGTGGAAGAAGACATCCACTCAGCCCCTTCTTGCCAGGATGAGGTGCACTGGGCACAAGGCCCCCACCAGAACCAGTGGAAGACGCCATCCACTCAGCCCCTCCTTGCCAGAATGAAGCACACTGGGCACAAGGCCCCCTCCAGAACCAGTGGAAGAAGCTATCCACTCAGCCCCTCCTTGCCAGGATGAAGCACACTGGGCACAAGGCGCCCTCCAGAACCAGTGGAAGAAGGCATCCACTAGAGAGACTGTGGCCTGGCACTCCCCATGACCAAGCAGTTGGCAAACCACCCACTAGAGAGACTGTGGCTTTGCACTCCCCAGGACCAAGCAGTGGGCAAACTACGCACTAGAGAGACTGTGGCTTTGCACTCCCCAGGACCAAGCAGTGGGCAAACCACTCACAAGAGAGACTGTGGTCTTGCACTCCCCACGACCAAGCAGTGGGCATGGAGCCCCCTCCAGGCCAGTGGCATTATACCATCTTCCGGCTGAGGTTCCCCCCCATTCCCCGTCCCCCTGAGGTGCCTGTGTGTTTTCGACCTGATGACCCTGCAGTTTTCTCTCCGTATTGAGGCAGGAGTCAAGTGTGGCCTTGGCCTATGTGTTTTGGCCCAGTGGGCCACGGACATTTTAGAGTGGGCATTGTCCCTCCTTTTGTATATATTGTACATACTCTTTATTTCTTTGTGAACGTATTTCTAAAAATTACTAATATTACACTCTTTTTACTCCATTACTTTTGTCCTTGCGTTATTCCAGAGGGCTACGGGGTGTATATGTAATGTTGTTGCATGTGTTTGTGTCTATAATGTTGGGGGTGAGGGTGGGGGTGGGGCGGTTGCGTGTTGCATGTGTGTGTCACTCTCTTTTTCCTCCCCCCTCCCCTGTGTGCTAGGTGCAGTACTCACCGTGGTCGTCTTCACCGGAGTTCATGTTCCTGGTGTATGAGAAGATACACCCAGCATGGGGAACACCTGCAGTTCGGGCTCCATGGCATCCTGGTTCTTCCTTGAGTGTCGAGAGGTGAGTCGTTTCCCTTCTATGTTCTGTTTCCGCCGTGATTTTGATGGCATTGGTACCTCCTCACAAAAGCTGGTGGATGGGCGTGTTGTAATGCAGTGGGCGGTACATTGTCTTCCGCCTGGCTGTTGGTGGTTACTGCAGCGGTGTTTGTTGCTACCGCCATGGCGGTCGGAGTGTTAAAGTGGCTGTATGTTTTGGCGGTTTCCTCCATGGTCATGATTCCATTTTTTTTACCGTTGGCCTGTTGGCGGTATTACCGCCGCTTTATCACCGACTGCCAGTGTTGTAATGAGGGCCAAAATGTATTTGCAGGTATCTAGGCTTGCTAGTGAGAAAGGGAGAAAGTCATGGGCACAACAATGCTCTTAGAATCCTTCTCCTCAACCTGCCAGTGAGCAGCCTTTTTATTCTTGTCATAAGATACCAAAAGAGGCTCAGTGCCAAACATGGTCAACATATAGAATTGTAGGTAAAGCAAAATGAGCACAAGGCACAGTGCGAAATAGAAAATGTCATACAAGCAAAACATAAGAAACGTGTACAGTGTACCCAGCTAAAGGAAGCTATGACCTTGCTTGTGGATTGTCCGTTAGAGACAGGAAGGGCCGGGGTCTTGGAGTGGTTTGTGTGCACTGCTGTTTGAGGTGTCAGAGTGGTCAGCGTGTGAGCCTAAGTTCGGAAATGGGATATACTTGTGAAGGAGGGGGACCACACTGAAAAAGCACTGTGGATTAGCTAGCTGGCAGCTCATGCAGAGAGAAGTGGTCATCAGCTGAATGGGTTTTAAACAGTGTATGTGAGGAGTTTGTCATGTATTACATACATATGAATAAATAAATATATATATTTTTTTTTTTTTCTCCCAACAATCCCCTCTATGATTTATATATCATAACACCAGCAGAGATAAAAAAAAATCCATCTATTTATATATCTATAACACTATATATATAGATATATATATATGCACAGCTTTTGATGGCTGGGATAAAATGCATATAGTGGCACACTGATGCACATTCACAATATAATTAATATTCAAACAAATACACATTGATATAGTAGTACTGAATACATCTACATGATATATATCAATAGCCATTAACTAGAAAATCTCCTTGTATGCTACCTCTACTTCCTGCTGTATTTTATGATATCTGTGTGCTAATTCCTGTTCCATTGGAGGTAGAACTTTAACCACAGAAATTGAAAGTATTCCCTTATTACAGAATTGCCGTCCAATGGAGCAACAGCACTGAAGACAACACAGAAATTTAGCTATGGCTATAAAGGTATCTTATAGTGCTAGAGCTAGGTTCTTTATCCATCCTGTTGGTAGCCAGAACCATAGCCGGGACCAATCACCTAAATCAGTCATTTTCTCTGAACCTCTGAATATTTGAACTGCTTGCTTAATTTGTGCTATATCCTTTGCTATATTTCCACTTTTATTCACAAAATAGCAGCAAGAGGAAGTCAGTAGAACACACAGATCTCCATGTTGCAATGTTAGAAGGTCAAGTGCAATTCTGTGTTGAATAGACATGGCCACTATGGAATTAATTCTCGCCCGCAATTTTTGAAGTGCATTACATGTTGCATTGAATGCTATGGCTAACTCAAGAGACTTGTTAACAAGGGCCAGTTCTAATTCATATACATCATATCCAGGCATTAATGTATGCATTAGCTCACAAAATAGACCTTTTTGAGTCTCCATAATAGCGGTATGTATATCTCTCTTATATCTATAAGTGAAACTCCACAAATTTAATGGCTCATGTGGTGCAATGCTCTGTATGATGGAAATGTTTGGTGTAAGATAAGAAATACCACACATACCTTCCCAGTGTCAGGGAAGACCAAATTAAATACATAATGTTCTGTAACTGTGTGTCCAATGTGTGATATTTACCAAAAGGAAGGCCGACCCACTCAGGGAAAGTGTTTTGGAATTGATCGCACCATTTGTATTCAACCAAAGCTGAATTTATAAGGGGAAACATCACTAATAAAGCAGTCAATACAGCGCTATGCATTGACCACACTGCCATTACCACGCATATGCGTTTACTATGCATGCATTTAGCACGCATGCCTTTACCACTCATATGCGTGGTAATGGAAGAGAGAGCAGTCCAGGCGGTACAGAAAGGAACAGCGACCAGAGGAGAGAGAGGTAAATGGGGCTAGGTTTGGGGATGGGTAGTTTTTAGGAAAGGGTTGGGGGCCAGGGTAGTTTTTAGAACAGGGCGGGATAGGTTTTAGGACAGAGCAGGGTAGTTTGTAGGGTTTAGGGTGAAGGCGGGGTGTCAGGATAGTGTGGTATTCTAGGCCTAGAATGTATTGACACAGAATGCTGGAGTCTCCTTGGAGACAGCGACAGTTGGAGGAGAGGAGAGGCAGAAGGAGAACGAAGGAAGGATTAGCTGTAGGCTGAGGTGTTTCTTGTATAACTATATCTTATATTAAAGATCCTGCTTCTTACAAAGAAGACTGTGTTCAAGCGATCTTTCACTGGCGACGAGGATGGGATGCTGAAACCCCTTATGAAGTCGGAACACCTCAACTACCTATCCTGGTAATTGTGCGATCTCAAGTTTTTTTTTGTGGCCACGCTGTTCTCTGGAGCAGTCTGTTATTTTTTTTGGAGGGGCTGTGCTGTGTGTCTAGTGTATATTGTCGACTGGCCAGACTTATACACACTGTTGCTCGCGCTACGCTCAGCGGGTGCTTAGGCTCGCGCTAATTGTTAACCACGCGCTGCCTTGCCTACCGGCGCAGCTCGCCTATCTCAGACACGCGCTCACTCAAGAGAGTATCAACACGGCGAAACCGGCACAGCGCTAACTTACAGCAACAGCTCGACTATCTCGGACACGTGCTTACTCGAGAGACTATCAATACGGCAAAACCGGCACAGCGTTAACCTACAGTAAGGTAATTACAGCGAACCGGAACAGCTTTCTTCTCTCCTGGTTGCGTCATCCGCATACGCTCATTGTTAAGCGTGTAAAGCCTCGTTCTCATGCCTTGGTGGCCATCTTGCTACATCAAGTGACAGACAAGTTAAAGTTCCTGGCGGCCATTTTATGTTGCTTTGCGATTCTGTGTGTCAAGCCTCATTCTCACGTTTTGGCGGCCATCTTACTACATCAAGAGGCATTTGAGTTGAAATTTCTGGCAGCCATTTTAAGTTACTTCGTGTTTCTGTGTGTCAAGACTCATTCTCACATCTTGGCTGCCATCTTGCACATTAAGAATCATATGAGTCGAAGTTCCTGGCGGCCATCTTAATTTGTATTGTGTATTTAATTTTACGTTTTTTTTTAAATATAACACAGGCACAAGATACTGTCAGAAATTTACAATATGCAGAATGTTACTTGTCCACCATTTTTTTTGCCTTCTCCTGGTGAACCACTAATTCCGTGGAAAAAATGGAAAAGTGTTTTTGCGCACTGTGCTCGAGTTTGTGGCACCTCTCTAAATGCGGAAAGGAAAATGTCTCTTCTGATGCATTGTTTAGGTTCTGAAGGACAGGAAGTCTTTGAAAATCTACCTGAACTTACGGTTGAAGATGCAGGAGATCTCAATGACTTTGAAATCTGTATTAAAAAACTAGACTTACATTACTTACCGAAAATTTCCACAGTCTTGGAGAGGTATCATTTTGGAAAAAGATTTCAAAGATCTGGAGAATCTGTAGAGGAATACATTACTGTACTTCGGAAACTAGCTTCCACATGTGGTTTTGGTAGCAGTAAAGATGAAAGATTGAGAGATCAATTCATGTTGGGATGCAACGTTGATAAAGCTAAAGAATCTTTTTAGATTAAAGACAATCCGTCACTTTATGAGGTGATATCTATTGCTAAAACACATGAACATAGCTCAGCTTGTCTTGATGTGATCAGGAAGACAAGTTCACAGGGAAAGGGGGATGAAGTTCATCTTGTCAGTCAAGGAGGGTATGTACAAGATAAGACAAATCCTCAGAAATCAGTGAAGGATAATTTCAATAGCTCCAAAGTTAAGAAGGGGGTACAGGGAAGATGTTACAGATGTGGTGAGTTTGGCCACTATGCTAATTTCAAAGGTTGCGTAGGTTGGAAGGTTTTTTGTAAAAATTGTGGTAAGAAGGGACATGTCACTTCATGCTGCAAAAATTCTAGTTCACAAAAGAAAGGGGTCCAAGAAATAACATTGGAGGATGAAGATTCCCCAAAAGAATTTGTGTTACAAATAAAAAATGGAATAAGTGGCCCAGTGGAGGTTGTACGTATTGAAGGTGTATGTGTCCCTATGATGTTTGATTCAGGAGCAAAGATCACATTAATTCCTATGGGAATATTTGATAAACATTTGAAATCCTCTGTAAAATTATTCAAACCAGATATTTCTCCTAAAGGATATGGCGGTGAACCTATCAAGCTGTTGGGGTATTTTATAGGTTCCATTCAATATGTGGATAGACTCACAGCTGGCAAGGTATATGTCTCTATTAGAGGTGATTCCCTCATCAGTTGGTCTCATCAGAAAGATTTAAGGGTTTACCTTGATCCTAACGAGTCCCCGTCTGTTAGGCTGAAGAGTTTAGACTGTGTTAATACGGTAGATAATGGTAGACCCTCCTATGAGCAGGAATTTTCTAATCTTTTTCAGGCTGAACTTGGATGTTTGAAGGGCTATGTTCATGAGATCAGGTTAAGAGAAGGTGTTACACCTGTAGTCAGTAAAGTTAGAGGGGTTCCTTTGATGGTGAAGGAGAAAATGAGAACAGAATTAGAGAGGCTGGAACGGGATGAAATAATTGAGAAAGTTGAAGCCACTGAGTGGTTGGCTCCAGTGGTGATGGCGGTAAAATCTAATGGTGATCCGAGATTATGTGTGGACTTGAGAGAGCTTAATAGATGTGTGATAGTGGATCACTATCCATTGCCCAACATTAATGAAATGTTAGCGCTTCTCAGTGATGCTAAATGTTTTTCATCTATTGACTTGACCTCTGCATACCACCAGGTTAAGCTTCACAAAAATTCTCAGGACTTGACAGCTTTCATAACTCCCTTTGGTACTTACAGGTTTGTCCGTATGCCTTTTGGTTTGGTCTCAGCGGCTGCTGTATTTCAACGTGCCATAGAGAGGGTCCTTGAGGGGATTCATGGCGTCAAGATATACCAAGATGATATTCTAGTGCATGGCAAAGATGCATCCGAACATAATACAAGGGTACGGCAAGTTCTCCAGAGACTAAGGGAAAGTGGCCTAACGTTGAAAGCAGAAAAATGCAAGTTCAATCTTAGTGAAATTGATTATTTGGGGCATAGGATCTCTTCTCATGGTATCGAGCCAAAAAGAAATTTAGTGAGTGCGATTGATAATCTTGCGAGCCCAACTTCAAAGGAAGAAGTGATGAAGTTTTTAGGGATGGCAGAATTTTATAGTAAATTTGTAGTCAACTTTGCGTAGAAAACCAAAGCCATTAGAGGGTTGGTTAGAAAGGGAGTTACATTTCGATGGGACAAAGCTTGTGAAGATGAATTTGAGAAGATAAAACATGACCTGAAATGTGCTCCGTGCTTGCAAAGCTTTGATCCAAGTCAACAATCTATCATTATGGCTGATGCTAGTGCCAAAGGTCTTGGTGCTGTTCTACTTCAAGTTCACAACGGGGTGGAAAAGACTATACTTTTCATCTAGAGGTGTTTAAAGGGAGCAGAATTAAATTATTCTGTCATCGAGAGGGAGGCGCTAGCTGTATTTTGGGCGATAAACAAACTAAGAAAATTTGTTTGGGGTAGTAAGTTCTGTGTGAGAACTGACCACAAACCACTGAAAGAAGTTTTTGAAAAAAAGGGGTTGGATTCGATTTCAGGAAGGATTAGAAAATGGGTAGTAACCTTACAGGAATTTTGTTTTGATGTGCATTATGTACCTGGGGCTCAGAATCTTGTTGCGGATTGTTTTTCCAGACTTGTGAATGAAGTTTCTGATCTTGAAGATCAACTTACTGAGAGTCTTGATGATTTTGATGTATGCATGATTAGGGAAGGTATAATCAAAGAGGATGAGTGGATGACTGGTCTTAGTAATGATAAAGTGGTACAAGATGTTCTAAAAAAAGTCAAATATGGATGGGATGGCACCGAGAAACAAGATGAATGCTTTTGTGGTTTCTGGAGGGTCAGGGATGAATTGTCCTCTCAAGGGGATCTATTATTGAGGGGGACCAAACTTGTTCCTCCAGTGCAACTAAGGGAAGAACTCATTTCTATAGCGCATGAGAGTCATCCTGGTATCTCTAAAACTAAGGAAAGATTGAGACTCTCGTATTGGTGGCCGGGAATGGATGTACAAATTGAGCGGAGAGTTAGGGAGTGTTTGGAGTGTTCTAGAGCTGATAAGACCTTGATGTGCAGAGTCCAACCTATGGAGGTGAGGGAACTGCCTAGGGAACCGTGGCAGGATGTTTCATTGGACATCTTAGGACCTATTAGGTATTCCAGTACTGACAAGTATGTCTTAGTTTTAATAGACATGTATTCGAGATGGCCTGAAATTGGGATCACATCTTCGGTAGAAACGCAAGTTGTCATAGACTTCCTTAATCAAATCTTTGATAGGGAAGGGTTCCCATCTTCCATCCTCACGGACAATGGTGTACAGCTTGTCTCTCGAGACATGGAGAGATTTCTTAGTGACAAGGGAATTACACATAAGAGGGCCTCTCTTTATCATCCCGAGACTAATGGTATGGTGGAGAGATTAAATAGGGTACTAAAAGAAACTATTCAAATGGCTCTTGTTAATAACAAGTGTTGGAAGGAGGAGATTTTGCATAAAATCAGGAATTACAGATTGACTCCTCATACAAGCACAGGTCTCACACCGTTTGAGTTGTTCAGGCGCAGAAAACCTAACACACAGATGTGTCCATCTTGGGTGAATGACAAAGTAGCTTTAGAACCAGACTTTGGGCTTAAAAAAGAAAGTAAAATGGATAGAGAGGTTAGAAAAGCTTTTGAGAGAAAGGCCAATTTTGACAGAAGGAAGGCAGTAAAGAAAATTGAGATTTCTGTAGGTGATATTGTCAAAGTAAGAAATCCTCGTTTTGGTCTGTCTAATAGTCATTCTAAATTCTCTTCTCCCCTCAAAGTGATAAAAGTCATGAAGAATGCTGTAAAAACTGAAGATCATAGGATATGGAATGTTGGGAGAGTGGTAAAAATCACTGGGGTGGGGGAAGATGTATCTGTGAAAAGTTATGGGAAAAAGAGTGAACAAAGAGATGACAATGTCAAAATGAGAAAGAGCTCTAGGATCATTAGACGTCCTAAATCGTTAGTGGACTTTGTATAAATCTATGTAACAATGTGAGTAATGGTGTAACAATGTGTGTGAATGGTATAGTTGTATTAGTTATTTATTTCTTATTGTATTGTGTTAAAAAAATATACATATATGTTTAGTTTTGGTTAATAAGGGGAAGATGTGTGGTATTCTAGGCCTAGAATGTATTGACACAGAATGCTGGAGTCTCCTTGGAGACAGCGACAGTTGGAGGAGAGGAGAGGCAGAAGGAGAACGAAGGAAGGATTAGCTGTAGGCTGAGGTGTTTCTTGTATAACTATATCTTATATTAAAGATCCTGCTTCTTACAAAGAAGACTGTGTTCAAGCGATCTTTCAGATAGTTTTTAGGACAGGGTGGTGTAGGATTTAGGGTTCAGGGTAGGGGCAGGGGTGGGGTAGTTTTCAGGACAAGGTGGGGTAGTTTTTAGGACAGGGTAGGTTTTAGGGTTTAGGGTGGGACGTCTGGGTAATTTTTAGGACATGGCAGGGTAGGTTTTAGGACAGGGCAGGGTAGCTTTTAGGGTGGTTTAGGGTGGGGGGGGTCAGGGTCGTTTTTAGAACAGGGCAGGTTAGGTTTTAGGGTTTAGGGCGGGGTCGGGTAGTTTTTAGGACAGGGTGGGGTAGTTTTTAGGACAGGGTAGGTTTTAGGACAGGGTAGATTATAGGGTTTAGGGCAGGCGGTCGGGGTTGTTTTGAGGACAGGGTGGGGTAGTTTTTAGGACAGGGTAAGTTTTAGGCTTTAGGGCGGGGCAGGGGGTTGGGTCGTTTTTAGGACAGGGCGGGGTAGGTTTTAGGACAGGGCAAGGTAGCTTTTAGATTTTAGGGCAGGGGGTCAGGCAGTTTTTATGACAGTGTGGGGTAGGATTTAGGACAGGGCAGGGTAGCTTTTAGGGTTTAGGGTGGGGGGTCGAGATAGTTTTTAGTACAGGGCGGGTTAGGTTTTAGGTTTCATGTCAGGGTAGTTTTTAGGACAGGAAGGGATAGTTTTTAGGACAGAGTAGGTTTTGTGGTTTAGAGCAGCGGGCCGGGGAAGATTTTAGGACAAGGTAGGGTAGGTTTTAGGATAGGGCAGGGTAGCTTTTAGGGAGTAGGGGGTAAGGGTCGTTTTTAGAACAGGGCAGAGTAGGCTTTATGGTTTAGGGCGGGGTGGTGGGTCGGGGTAGTTTTCAGGACAGGGTAGGTTTTAGGGTTTAGGGCGGGGTGGGGGTTCGTGGTAGTTTTTAGAACAGGGCAGGGTAAATTTTAGGACAGGACAGGTTAGCTTTTAGGGTTTAGGGCAGGGGTCAGGGTAGGTTTTTAGGACAGGGTGGGGTAGGTTTTAGGTTTTCAGGATGGGGGTCAGGGTAGTTTTTAGGACAGGGAGGGGTAGTTTTTAGAACAGGATAGGTTTTACGGTTTAGGGCAGGGGGGCAGATAGTTTTTAGGACAGGGTTGGGTAGGTTTTAGGGCAGGGCAGGGTAGCTTTTAAAACAGGGCAGGGTAGCTTTTAGGGTTTAGGGCAGGGTAGGTTTTTAGGACAGGGCGGAGTAGGTTTTAGGTTTCAGGACGGGGGCATGGGTAGTTTTTAGGACAGACGGGTAGTTTTTAGGACAGGGTAGGTTTTATGGTTTAGGGCAGGGGGGTCGGACTAGTTTTTAGGATAGTTTGGGGTAGTTTTTAGGACAGGGCAGGGTAGGTTTTGGGGTTTAGGGTGGGAGCGGGGTCGTTTTTATGACAGGGTGGAGTCGTTTTTAGGACAGGGTATTTTTTAGGGTTTAGGGCAGGATGGGGGGTCTGCGTAGTTTTGAGGACAGGGCAAGGTAGGTTTTAGGATAGGGCAGGGTAGGGCAGAGGGGTTAGGGCTCAGGGGGTGGAAGGGGCATTTTTAAGGGTTTGGGCGGGTGTAGTATGGTGTCAGGTGTAGTGGGAAGGCTGGGGGGGATTTACCACGCGTGTGCCTTTACCAAACATGCTTTTACAACAAAATTTGTTGTAAAGGCATGCGTGGCAAAGACGCGGTCGTTGTAGAGAACACGTTGTAAAGGCATGCATGATATACACATGCGTTGTTCCATCATACATTTATTTATAAGTGTAACATTGGTCCACGGTGCCATGTAAGAGTAGCGAGCAGACCATAAGGGATATTCTAATATTTTAGAAATCACCTTTGGTGCTATAGCGTAACCATTCCCTCTCTCAATTAATGGGTTATAGAAGAGACCATCAAGTGTTATCAACAATGTCTCTCCTTCTATAGTGATGTTCCAGTAATATAAAGTATAGTTGACTTGTTTCCCCTGCACCTCAGCAGTCCAGTTCCTACTCATTAACTATCTGTCACTCATATTCTAGTTATCAAATTCCAATGTTAGGACACTTGCTACTGGATAAGTATCTTAAATATCGGGAAGCTGGGTTACACTCTGAAACCTGATGCTTAATACATACAGGAAATGCATTGTCCTCTGCATTTAGTTCCACCACAGGTGGCACTTGGTATTGGGCCTGAATATTTGGCAGTACATCATGGGTACCATTCTATCCTTCCTTATCAACAATTCCATGTTACATTCAATATAAGGCATCCTTTACCTTGTACATAATTCTGCATTGGCACAGGTGTCTAGTTTAATCCAATAGGGTAGCTGAGGTGTTTATGCCCAGTGGGACACCAAATCTGGGTATGATGACTCTCATCAGACATCGCACAACAGTTGCTGCATCATTCTTCCTTGTGGGAAACGCTTCCACCCATTTTGAAAACTGACACACACACACACAAGCAAATATTTCAATTCATTCACTGGAGGCTTCTATGCAAAGTCAGCCTGCAAGTTGGTAAAGGGACCTTGTGGTACTGGCAAGTGATCATGTTTTGCAGGGGACCAACTCTTAGAATGTTGGGCACAGACAAGAAATTGGGAACAGAATTATGCAGTGAACGCTGTTATCCCTGGTGCAAACCATTCCTGACAAATTTATTGCATTCATCCCCCCTTGTGCCAAATGTGTGGGTCCATGCACAAGCCATGAAAGGGGAAGGAACATGCTGTGTGGGGTCACAGGCTTTCCATTATGGTGAACCCACAATCCCTCTTACTTTTGCTCACATTCAGCACCAATCCACACTCTTTCCTCATGGGGTTTCGCAGACCATTGTGCTTCCTTCACATCAGCTAGCAACAATTGTCTCTGAATTAAGTGAAATTTTGGTATACTTTTGACCATTGAAGGCACCATCTGGCCTGGCTGTAACATACTCTCTATAGCTGCTGTGTCAGCCATAGCATTACCTCTGGCTATCTTAGTATTAGCACCTGTATGTGCTTCACATTTTATTTCCACTATCCTCAGGCATAGTAGTATTGCTTTTAACAAGTTCTTTACTAAAGGACCATTTTGAATGGGACACCCTGCTGCTGTTATGAAACCACAATATTGCCACAGCTGGCCAAAATCATGGCCAACTCCAAAAGCATAACACGAGTCCGTGTTAATGTTAACACTTTTCCTTTCAGCTAGGATGCATGCTGTTGTCAAAGTTTACAGCTCTGCTTGCTGGGCCGACGTGCCTGGTGGCAGAGCTGTGCTTTCTACTATGGTGTCAACTGTTGTAATAGCATACCCTGCTCTGTAATCCGTGTTGGTTACTCTGCTGGAGGAACCATCAGTGTACCACTTGTAGTCTGCCTTTTCTAATGGTCTCTGCTGTAAATCTGGTCTTGGTGTGGTGCGTGTATCTACCACCGCGACACAGTCATGGTCAGAGGTCTCATCAGAATCACCTTTTGCACATAATAATGTTGCCAAATTAACTGGCGGGCATCTTTTAATGGTGAAATTTGTGTTAAACAACAATGTGACCTCACAACCTGTGTGCCTGGCAGCTGAAAAGTGTTGTGTTGCTGCAGTTGACAACAACAACTGTACTGAATGTTGCACATAAACAATACAAAGATAGTCCAACACAATGGGAGCTGTCCTCTCAACCATCAAAGCTGCTGCGGCCACCACTCTCAAACAAGCCGGATGCCCAGTCACTGCTGAAGGCAAAGTCACAGAGTAGTATGCCTCTGTTTTTTTTCCAGAGCCATGCTTCTGTGTCAGTATACCATTTGCAATGCTATTTTGCTCTGACATATTCGAGATAGAAGGGCAACTTGTAATCAGGCAGCCCCAATGCTGGTGTAGTACACAAAGTCTCTTTCAGTTTCTTGAAATATTCTGCAAGTTCATTAGTCCATACAATGTTGTTGGGCACATCTTTAAATGTACATTACCTGAAAATGGAATCAAGGGATTTGTACTCAGGTATCCACTGGCGGAAGTAGTTCATCATCCGAAGGAAGGACATCATTTTTTTCTTGGTGGAAGGAGGCTGCAAGCTCTGAATCATTTTTATTCTGTCAGCTGATATGTGGTGTGTGCCTTTGGATACCACATAACCCAGGTAAGTCACCTCTTTGGCAGCACTGGATTTTTGACAAAAAGGCTTTGTATCCTCTGTCCTGGAGGTGGTTTAGCGGAGATACAGTGTCTTTTTCACAGCCTTCAAGTGATGGAGATGCCACGAGGAGGTCATCAGCGTACTGCAAGACGACGCTACCACCTTCCAGGTGTATGCTGTCCAAGTCTCTCTTTACTGCCTGTGCATAGACCGTGGGACTTGAGATTATCGTGTGAAAGTGTACTGGGTATCCTTTAGCATTAAGGCAAAGAGGGACTCACTCTCTGGATGGTCTCCAATGCTGAAAAATGCAGAAGAGAGATCTATAACCAAAATGTATTTTGCCTCTACAGGTATAGAAGATAATATTGTATTGGTGTCATGCACAATAGGTGCTGAGGGGACCACAATGTTGTTTATCTGGCATGAATCCTGTACAAATGTATATTATCCAGTACTGGCCTTGGGCAGTGGGATATAGGACTATTACAGGGACTAGTAGTCTTCTTAATGATACCCTGTTGTAAAAGAGCCTCAATCACAGGTTTTATTCCCTCCTCTGCCTGATGTGACAGTCTGTATTGATGCACATAAGGTAATTCTGCATTTTCCTTAAGTGTCTCTTTATCGGGAAGGCATGCTTTCAACCATCCTGCCTCATTTTTATGTTTTGTCCAAACTTCACTTGCTCAAGAACTTGGTTTTTAGTCAGCTGTAAAGCCATATTCCCTTCAAGCTCATCAAAAACTGCAGTCCTTTCCGTCCTAGGCATCCCAAAAATCCAACACCATCCTTCACCATCTCCCAACAAAGACACAACTCCTAATGAAAATGTAAAATCCTTAGTTCTTGTTAAGGCCTGAAGGTATCTGAAAATGGGCCCCAAATCTTTAGGGTAGAAACTTGGTGCTACAGCTATAAACATGTGTGGTTCTGAAGCTGGCACTTGAAATAACTTTTCGTCCTGGGGTCATACGTCAACACTCACTTCACGCCCTTCCTTGCCCACATACAAAGAGTCATCTAGTAACTCCATTGTCCAGCACAAATGTTTGTTGGCCATGTAAGCACACCATTCAGGCACTGGCCTTGTGAACAATTCTGCAGTACAGTGTACAGGCCCTGGTACTAATGTTAATTGCATTAAATGTGTGGCCAATTCACTATAAATGTCAGGGCTGTAGTTAGACAATTCTTCAAACATGTCATTATAGAAATCTCCCTGTAATGGAGTTCATTGATACCATGTACACTGATGTACAGTTGGAGAGAGAGACAAGACAGGGGGAGCACTTAACACAGAATCCTCACTTAATTTACAAGTAGTCAGCGCTCTATTTGCCAATTCTAACCTGTCTTCAGGCACTTGTAAATAAATCCTATTTTGTGAAAAATAAAATGGTGCTTGTAATTTACAGAGAGGGTTTCTCCCCACAAATTGATGGGCGCATCTGGTGATGAAAGGAACTGATGGTACATTTTATAGTAATCAACTCAGATTGGTAGGGGTTCTGTTAATTCTTCATGCATCAGCATTCCATTCACAACTACAGTGGTCACTTTTGTGGCACTGCTTGGGCCTACCTTGTTTCTTACTGCTGATAGGGTCACACCGTTGTCAATCAAGACATTTATTTCTTTGCCTTCTACCTTAATTGAAAACAATGGATTCTCCCCAGGTGTGTCTGATACCTTTATAATAAAACACTGGGATTGTGTTTCTGCAAATTTGGTTGCCATCTCTCTCCATGTTGTCCTTTGATGATCCTTGTGGTCCACAGAATGGGTTCCTCATGGAGTGCTGTGTCTGCTGGATATCTCTGGGCATGGTTGGTGCTGATGACTGGACCTCGTCCCTGTCAACCCTGTCGTTGTTGTTTCTGTCATTTCTATATTTCCTGTCATTTCCTCATCGTTCTTTCCTATTATCTTTCCTTCTATAATTTTAACAATTTCGGCCCCAGTGCCCATAATTCTGGAAAACGTAACACTGACCCCTACTCCTGTCTCTACCCTGGTACCCTTGTCCTTCATCCTGTTTATGCTGTGCCCCCTGATAGTACATTCCCTCTGGGCTCTCCTCTCTTTGTACTTGCGGAAACATCATCCCTTTGTCAGTTTTAACTATGTCCTTCTTTACTTTGAATATACCATCCCTTACCATGTTTATCAGAAGGGTGCACAACTGGTGATATTGCTTAGTAGACCAATCAGGGTGGCACAGCTAACTACCCATTCATAAGGGTCTGAGTGGCTAATATCTTATAGGCCTCTGTTATCCAATGTCCCCCTGCACTATTGTCCCATGCTTCATTGTATCTTAAAATGTAATCAGCCACTGATTCACCTGCCTTCTGTAATGTGCAGTAACCTGAGAAAAGTCGCCATGTTTCTCTGCTAAGCCATTAATTGTGTCCCTTATAGTCTCTAACTGAATAATCAGCCTATGTTCTGTGAGACCCATATCATTAGTCAGTATGTTCAGACTAATGATATGGGGTATTTGAAACACGCTTTTGACCAAAGACCACCTACTACTGTATCTTATTTTTAGTTGCATTTCTACTTCTCTAGGAAGGGTGGTATAGGCAATGCATATTTTATGAAACCATTGATAATATTTCATACTGGCTGTGAATGGGTCGGGCGCATTTTTAGTCATGCTGTCCCAGCCAAAACTATTTTTGGCGCACTTATTCAGGTGTTCAATAGTATTTCATCCAAAAATGTGGTTTCACCCTTTCCTTTTAGGGCCCGTGGGTGTGACCGTGTAAGTATCGGTCATTCCCTGTTATCTATCTTATCTTGGAGTTTATTAATGTAGTGTTGTACTTCTTACCAGTCAGTGTTTACCTCCTCCTGGAACTTATCTGCCTCCTTCCTCAGCTGAGCCAACCTCTCATGTTCCTGCTCATTCTCTCTCTCTTCAGCACTAAACCCTATGTTCTCCTGGCGAAAAGTCAAAGTTGCAGGTGGGGTTTCAAAAGCACGGGGTATGTCCCCTCCAAATTATGTGCCCCTTCTGGACCGGAGTTCTGAAACCAGTTTATCTGGGGCTAGTTGGCATGCCAGATACACTAGTTAAATCCCCTTACATGGATAAATTAAAATAAGGGACGCATCCCGCTGGTGAAGCGCATGTCTGTGTGGATGTGTTGTTCCTCTCACATTGTAAGTAGGGGACTGACAAAGTTGGATAGATGGAAGTTGGTTGAGGAAGGGCTGAAAAATGGGGTGCAGGTGGACCAGCCACTGAAGAATAGATGCTCTGTCCCAGTGTCAGGTGACTGCTCTCATTGCTGTCTCTACCTGAGAACCAGGGGTTGAATTCGCCATTTGTATTCGGACTCTGTCTTTTCCTCTCTTCTTCACGACCAAAATCTCCTCCTCAGTAAATGCATTACCAGCTGTTTGCTCACCATCTGTTCCTTCTCCTACTTTGACATAAAGGCCTTGAAGCTTAGAAGCCATGAACAGTTTATTCAATTTATTTATGTCAATGTGCACCTGTCTGTGCGTCCAAAGGCACAACAGAGAGGCACCCCGTGTTCAAGTAGTGGCATTTGGTATTGCTTTAATCCTATCTACCTAAGCTGCTGTAAAGCCACAGTGTTTACACAATCGCAGAAAATGCTGCTTGGTTTTCACACAGTTACCAAATTCTAATAAACATTGGCTATATGTCGTGGGCCAATGCTTTCCTAGTTCTAGTTACTCTTTCTTGGGTGTTGTGCACTTACTGTTCACCACTATTACTGCAGAAGAGTCCCTGGACTCTGTGGGGGCATTTCCCTGGCCTTTCCTTTTTAAAGGAGATCTCACTTTTTAGTAGTTGTTAGCTACTACTGCAAACAATGACTCCTCCAATGCGAGTCCCATGATGGGTCACCCCATAATTCTATAGTCTCTTCCAAATGTTTAATATCATCTATCTCAAGAGAACCAAATCTAGGCCATTTCTCATTCCCAGTTCTTGTCTATACCAGCGCGCAAAAAAGGCTTACATCTTGTCACAGTGTCCTTGCCTTTCGTCGGGATCTGCACGTTGCTGAACAAACACCCACCTTCCGGCTTCACCAACTCAGAAAGCTATTATAGCACAGAGTTATGATGAAGCCAGTCGGGGGAAGGGAATTAGGGTAGGGAACAGCAGGGAGAGAGATCTGAAAAGAAAAGGTTAGAACAAATATGCATTTACTCATTCATAGAAATATAACTCATCAATAGACTCTTGACTCAAATGCGTCTCTGATATCTGATGGAGACCCCTTTTGAAATGAGGGCAAAGCCCCTTCTTTGAATCATGGAACAAGAATAAACTACGACCTCAGAACCAAGAGATGGCAAGAGCTTTGGACTATGATCATCATGGAACAAGAATAAACTACGACCTCAGAACCAAGAGATGGCAAGAGCTTTGGACTATGATTATACTCAGAATATCAATCCTGTAACATCTATGCATTCATAACATAAACCTTTGATCATGACCTAGAAAATCTCAAATAATTAAATATGCTTTTCACATATTATGCTTTCCAAAAAAACAATGAAAACTATGATTTGCTTATCCCCAGAAATACTTTCACATTAACAAGTATAAAGGCTGAAAGGTTTTTCTCATTGAACTTGAAGCGCTTTACTTATGTGGCCTGAATCACTTTCATTGTTATACCAAGAACCTTTTACTCCTGTGGATTGAAGCGCTTTGATTGCCATGCCAAGAGCGCTTTTCATCTGTGAACTGAAGCGCTTGAATTGCCGTGCAAAGAGCGTTACACACCTATGGACTGAAATGCTTGAATTGCCGTACCAAGAGCGCTTTACATCTGTGGACTGAAGCGCTTGAATTCCCGGGCCAAGAACGCTTTACACCTGTGGACTGAAGCGCCTGACCTGCCGTGCCAAGAGCGCTTTACATCTGTGGACTAGAGTGCCTGAATTGTCGTGCCAAGAGCACTTTACACCTGTGAACTGAAGCACCTGAACTGCTGTGCCAAGTGCGCTTTACACCTTTGGACTGAAGCGCCTCAACTGCCGTGCCAAGAGCACTTTACATCTGTGGATTGAAGCGCCTAAATTGTCGTGCCAAGAGCGCTTTACATCTGTGGACTGAAGCGCCTGAACTGCCGTGCCAAGAGCGCTTTACATCTGTGGACTGGAGCGCCTGAATTGTCGTGCCAAGAGCGTTTTACACCTATGGACTGAAGCGCTTGAATTGACGTACCAAGAGCGCTTTACATCTGTGGACTGAAGCGCTTGAATTGCCGGGCCAAGAGCACTTAACACCTGTGGACTGAAGCGCCTGAACTGCCGTGCCAAGAGCGCTTTACATCTGTGGACTGGAGCGCCTGAATTGTCGTGCCAAGAGCGCCTTACACCTGTGAACTGAAGCACCTGAACTGCCGTGCCAAGAGGGCTTTACATCTGTGGACTGAAGCGCCTGAATTGCCGTGCCAAGAGCGCTTTAAACCTGTGGACTGAATCACCTGAACTGCCGTGCCAAGAGCACTTTACATCTGTGGATTAAAGTGCCTGAATTGTCGTGCCAAGAGCGCTTTACACCTGTGGACTGAAGCGCCTGAACTGCCGAGCCAAGAGCGCTTTACATCTGTGGATTGAAGAGCCTGAATTGTCGTGCCAAGAGTGCTTTACTTATGGAAGTAATTACTTCCTCCAAAATTGAAGTCATCAAGGCCTTACCGCTACAAGTACGCCCTACTAGTTTTTGAATTCACCATGGAAACAAGGATACTTCGATCGGATGCCACTATGCCATGCAGGAACTCTGCTCTTCTTTAGAGAATCCCACACAAGGTCTGACTACATCTGAGTCTTCAAAATGGTGAGCAACATGCTTGGGTGGGGCTTGGCTTTATAGGCCTTCCACACACCAAGATGGCTGCTGCCTCTAAAAACATGGGAATTGTAGTCCCTTCATGGAATAGCACTGATAAGTGCAACTTGTCCACCAATGACCTGAACCTGCAGCTCTATGAGCTTTGCCACAGGGCAGACGATGTTGATGGCCACCTTTGGAGCAAGAGGGGATGACAAGTGGTGCGCAGAAAGCGCTGCAGAGCGCGCAGCGGAATTTCAGGCGGGACCTGGAAAGCGTATGGTTCTATTCCTGACACATCTTCAGACAATTTGTCTGTTCAACAACCTGAGCTGCTGGGCTATCTGGTAGTAATTTAAAACCTTTCTCTTCCTTCAGCTATTTAAACAAGTGTTTCGTTTTTTTCTTCATACGAGGTCTAACTGCCTTCTTTTTTCCTTTAGAATTACCGTTCATTATTGTGCCCTTTACTCACAGATTACACCCTGAAAGATAAACACAATAAAGTGTGTCCTGCAAGACAAATGTTAGGTAGTAAACTGAGAGAGTGAGAGGAACAAACTCAACAGCTGTTGACAACTTTGAGACAACACATAAAAGAGTTCATTTACATTTCCTTTGTGCACATTGAAAAACCATCTTCCCGAGCTCGGCGCAACCTGGAGATCAGATGCTCCTTTCACCCTATTTGGGATGGGTGCTCTAATAATGTTCCCAAATCTCCTCTGGCACAGGCTCTCCTGTGTGGGTTACAATTTTCCAAAAAAAAACAACCACTGCCAATCAAATTAATGGCCCGGAGCAAACTTGTACTTTGCTCCTGAGTTCCCTGATACACTGCCAGAGAGGAGGAAAGAAAATATCCTGTTTTATTTTATGCGTTGGAGGGCCACAGTTACAAGGTACTCACCACGCACTGGAGTGATGCTCCACACCCCCATCTGTTGGGAAACTTTTGCATCCCTCTCCGAAGCAAAGAAGGGTAAGCACCAGACACAGCAGATGCACGGGACAGATGAAATGTATTTGTAGGTTTCAAGGCTTGCTGGCCAGCAAGGGAGAAGGCAGTGGGTGCAAAAATACTCTCAGATCCCATCTCCTCAAGCTGTCAGAGTGCAGCCTTTTTATACTTGCACAAAAATCACTGCCATCAGAAACCAAAAGAGGCTCAGTACCAAACATGGTCAACATATAGAATTGTGGGTGAAGCAAAATGACACAGTCCAAAATATAACATATACAAAATGGAATACAAACAAACCATAAGAACAGGTGTACGGTGTACCCAACTAAAATAAGCTATTACCTTGCTTGTGGATTGTACATTAGAGAGAGGAAGGCCCAGGGTCTCGAAGTGGTTTGTGTGCACAGCTGTTAGAGGTGTCAGAGAGGTCAGTGTGTGAGCCTAAGTTCAGAGCTGGAACAGATTCGTGAAGGAGGGGGGATGCCACTCAGAGAGCACTGTGGAGTAGATGGCTGTCAGCTCATGCAGAAAGAAGTGATGAGCAGCTGAGTAGGCTTGAGACAGTGTATATGAGAATTGGAATTCGTCATGCATTACTTGTACCCCGTTGCAGTTCCCCATTGACAGGCACCTGGGCTAGGGGGCCAGAGTATGGAAGGTGCACCCATTTATGGAAGGTTGGACTGAAGACCACTTGGTGAGCACTTCAAACATGTAATTCCATTCCACCATATCAAATGCTATTCTGGCATCTAGTGATAGTATTAGAGCACTTTTCTGAGGTTATCGGTCTCGTTGAGTCTGCCATAAAGGTGCCTTAGATTAAGGGCGGTATTCTTAGGTGGCATGATGGCTGACTGGTCTGGGCGGACCAAGGTCATGATCACTTTCAGTAGTGGGGAGTGGTCAGTTATTCTTTGTGCCAGATGTCAGGCCCCTGTAATATGTCACTTTATGTATAAGGGTGAAAAGATAATCTATTCGTGAAGACTACTGTGTACTCACAAATGGAACGTGTATTGTGAGGTCTCGGGGTTTAGTGTTCACAAAATATCAGTCAGCCCCGTGGTAGACAGAAAGTCAGCTGGTGGGTGATGGGTCAAGACTATCGGTCTGGGAGGCCATCAGTCTTGATGGACACAAAGAGTTGCACTGAAAAATTAACAACCACTAACAAACATCCCTCAAACTAACCCACCTTCCCTGTGTCCCTGCACAGCGGACTCACAACAGCACTCTCAGAAAATGTCTTTACGTGATACAGAGTGTCTTCAAAACATGGATTGACAGCAGCGTGTGTCTTCTGTAGCCTGGGTTGTCCCCAGGTTTTGGCGGGGTTTTTGGAATTCTGTAGGAGTGCTGCTGCTGGTCCCGCCACCCTTTCAAAGACCCCGACTATGCACACATTGTTTGTTCTCGACCTCCCTTCATAGTCATCCAGCTGTTAAAAGTTTGTGCTATTATTGTTCAGTCCACAGGTGTTAAGCGCTCTTGGCCCGGCAATTCAGGCACTTTAATCCACAGATGTAAAGTGCTCTTGGCACGGCAGTTCAGGTGATTCAGTCCACAGGTGTAAAGCGCTCTTGGCCTGGGAATTCCAGCCCTTCAGTCCACAGATGTAAAGCCCTTTGGCACGGCAGTTCAGGTGCTTCAGTTCACAGGTGTAACGCGCTCTTGGCACGACAATTCAGGCGCTCCAGTCCACAGATGTAAAGCGCTCTTGGCACGGCAGTTCAGGCGCTTCAGTCCACAGATGTAAAGCGCTCTTGGCACGGCAGTTCAAGCGCTTCAGTCCACAGGTGTTAAGCGCTCTTGGCCCGGCAATTCAGGCACTTTAATCCACAGATGTAAAGCGCTCTTGGCACGGCAGGTCAAGCGCTTCAGTCCACAGGTGTAAAGCGCTCTTGGCCTGGGAATTCAAGCCCTTCAGTCCACAGATGTAAAGCCCTCTTGGCACGGCAGTTCAGGTGCTTCAGTTCACAGGTGTAAGGCGCTCTTGGCACGACAATTCAGGCGCTCCAGTCCAAAGGCAGAGGTATCAATGCCAGCCAAGGACATAACCCAACGGACCCAGCGAGCCAAGGTAGGAGAAGACACAGGTTTGAAAGGTTTTCTGAAGGAAATCAGGAGTTGGGTAGAGGAGGATTCCTCAGACCGGCTGTCTGTTGTTCGTAAACTTTTAAGCATTGGCCCACACAAAGTTTAGGGTGATCAGGAAAAAAAGGATAAAAAACTGAAGAAAGATTAGTTTTAGTACGTCTCGACACATTAAATATAACTCCAGAGGGAGTAAAATGATGAGCTGTAACATCTAGGGCTCTAACATCAGATAAACGTTTGAAAGATACTAAACATAAAAGCATGGCGAGTTTAAAAGACAACTGTTTCAGTGATAACAAAGAATTGTCAGGCCAAGAAACAAACAGCTTTAGCACAGCATTAACATCCCATAAAGAACTGTATTTAGGTTGCGGAGGATTGGAAAATTTTACTCCCTTTAAAAGACGGCAGACCAAAGGATGTTCTCCAACTGGCCTTCCTTGAATGTAAAATGTGCAGAAGAAATTGCTCATCTATATAAATTAATGGTACAAAAGGACTTACCCTTGCTGGCTTCCGCCGCCAGAAAGTTGACAATCATATACACATCCGCTGTAAAGGGATCAACTTGTCTTCCCATACACCAGCTGTGCCAGAGAGACCAGCTGATCTGTATGCCTTCTTTGTCCCTTGGGCTGTTGCCCTGTCAATGAAGATTGCAGCTTCTGCCGAAATAGAAACGCCAGGTTGGGTTTCCCCGATATTTTTCAAGCCGATAGAATAAGGGCCTCTTGAAGTATGGGACTGTGGTGGAGGCCGTGGGGGTTGGTCAGGAGATCCGGAAAGGAGGGGATCAGGAGCGGAGGTTCAATTGACAGTTCCAGGAGGGACGGGAACCACACCTGGGAGTGCCAGAAGGGGACTATGAGAACTAGGGAAGCTTGTTGACATCTGACTTGTGCCAGCACTCTGGAGATCAAAATAAAGGGAGGAAAGGAATAATTGAGGGAGCATGACCAATCCTGAGAAAACACATCGAAGGCAAGAGCTAAAGGATCCGGGTGCCAACTGAAGAATCGTGGGAGTTGAGCATTCAGACGGGATGCAAAAAGATCTATATGGAAGGGACCCCATTTGCGGACAAGGTTGTTGAACACCTGCGTGTTGAGCATCCAGTCGTTGGAATCCCAGAAATTACGGGAATACCAATCCGCTACAAAATTGAGGTTGCCCGGAAGATACTCTGCTTGAACTGAGATTCTGTTTTGAAGACAGAACTCCCAAAACCTTTTGCTAATTCCGCTAAAGGTTTGGATTTTGTGCCTCCCAGATGGTTGATGTAGCGAACCGGTGAAATGTTGTCCATTCTGAGCAGAACTGAACAAGAAATGTTGTCTCTTGCGAGGCTCCTGATTGCAAAGGAGCCGGCAAGCATCTCTAAACAGTTTATGTGCAGTTTTGACTCCTCTAGAAACCATGAGCCTCCAGTCGAGATTGTACCACACCGTGCTCCCCGGCCCGACAGACCTGCACCTGACTCTAATACAAGATCTGGGGCTGATGCGAAGATAGTCCTGCCGTTCCAGGCGTTTAAATGGTCTATCCACCATTGGAGTTCTGCACGCAAATCTTGGTCTCGAGCAATGAAATCCGTATAAGCCAGCCCTTTTTGAAGGTGACAAATTTTTTGTCTCTGCAAAGCGCTGTAATGTAGTGGACCTGGGAAGATCGGTTGGATTGAAGAAGAGAGCAGACCTACAATTCTTGCCAAAGATCTGAGGAATAGCCGAGAACTGCGTAAAATCAGGAGGATTTCGGACTTTATGGATTTGATTTTTGATGACGACAGAAGAAGCGTAGCCAAGACAGAATCTACCAGAAAACCTAGAAACTCGATCTTTTGGATCGGATCTAAGGAAGATTTTTCATAATTTATGATAAAACCTAGATCCTCCAGCAAGGTACATGTAAGGTGAACCTGAGACAGCAGGGAAGTGCGACTCTGATTCATAATCAGAATGTCGTCCAAGTAAATAACTAGATGGATGCGTCGAGCTCTGAGAAAAGCCGCTACTTGCTTCATTAATTTTGTGAAGCACCATGGAGCGGAGGACAGGCCGAAGGGAAGAGAAGTAAAACGGAAAAACTGACCGGCCCATTGAATGGAAGAAATTTCTGGGAGACGGGATGGTTGGGAACTGAAAGATATTCATATTGAAGGTCCAGCCTTACCATCCAATCTCCCTGGAGTAATGTATCTCTAAGATGTAGAATGGTCTCCATTTTGAATTGACGATATAGAAAAAATTGATTGAATTGTTTCAGGTTGATAACCGGGCGCATCTTTTTGTTCTTTTTCTGAACCAGAAAAACCAAGCTGAGAAAGCCTGAAGAATCCAGAGAACAAGGAACTATTGCCTGCTTTTGTAGCAGGGATTGAATTTCTAACTAAATTAATTCTGTCATTTGAAGTGAAAACTGAGGAGGGGGAGGAAAACTTGCTTGAAAAGGCTCTGAAAAGAGTTCTATAACATAACCTTGAACGGTATTTAGGACCTATGGATCTCTTGTAAGATCCTCCATTTTGACAGGCATTGAGAAATATGCTTCACCACCACTGGAGAAAAGGCATGCTGACTTACTGGCTTGCGCAGCGAATCTGGCATTGAGGTTTCCGTTGGATCTGAAGCCCCTGCTCCTTTGGCGGTAGAACTGCGGTCTGTAGTCCTGAAATGTGTTGTTATTGTAGGGACCGCGGGAACCTTGATTTCCGTAGGAACGGCTGGCAAAGCGGTTCCTACCTCTGCTGGCCCTGGTGAAAACCCGAGATGAAAACATCTTTTTAGTGACTGCTGCGCCTTGTCCAGGGAAGAGAAGGTTGCCACATTCTTGCTCAATTCTTTTATGAAAGAGTCCCTAAACAGCAAACCTTCCGCCTTCACACCCGGATCCTAACCTGCTAAGTTGACCAGTTTCGGATCAAGCTTAAGCAGGAGTCCTTTTCTACGTTCATGTGTAATAGAGGAATTTGCGTTCCCCAACAAGCAAACTGCACGTTGTGCCCATAAAGAAAGCTCCTCTGGGTCAATAGAAACATGTTCCAGCCGGGCAGTTTCCGCCAAATCAAATATGCGGGTTAAGGGTCCCACAATATCCAAGAGCTTGTCTTGGCACTTAGACCAAGCTTTATCTAACCCATTATGGTGATCTTTGCTGTATTTGGTGAAGAGCGTGATCATTGAAGCGTCAATCGTAGGCATCGCTGTAATTTTGGAGGATAGGGCAGGATGGGGACATTCCGACTTGAGTTTTGCCCGGACCTGTTTGTCCAGCGGAGTACATAACCTGGCTGTTACGTAATCTGCCACATGTTCAGAGGGGACCCACTCTGTGGAATTTGGATGCTGGATATCACTTGGGTCGAACATTGGAAGCCCTTGCGAATCATAGTCCGTGCTAGACCCTGAAAATTTGTGGAACGCAGGTTTGGATTTTTTGTGTGCAGGAGGGGAGAGAAATTCTCCAACGTACTTGTCGGAATTATCCGCACCCGAATCAGGGTCCTGCATCTCATCGTCGGTGTCTAAAATCTTAGTTATATCAATAGGGGAAGATAAGTGTTTTGACTTGACCATGCATTTCTTTGAGGACTTAGAAATTAACCCCTCCTTACTAGGAGGCCCTTGAGGAACCATGTCCTCTGCCATATGTGAAGCTTTGTCACTTCCTGATAGCATTGTTTTAGAATTTTTTGATGTGGCAGGACGCTTTCTGCTTTCCCCCGCAGAATGGGCCAGCGTGGTCTTAGACACCAGAGTTACCACAGAGTTTTCCAAATTCTTAGACAGTTTTTGCCAAGAGGCAGCCATAGCCTGATCAACAGATAGTTGAATAAAATCATTAAGATTTTCCTTAAGGACGTCTTTCTCCTCTTCCTGTGATAAATGGGACACAGAACTGTCCATGGTAGCAACAAAGTAAACATCTACACAGAGGTAGGAAAGGATTAACTTTCTCTCACAGAGTGCGAAAACATGCTGCCAGACTCCACCTATGGGCGGGACAGGATGGTTTCCAGCAATGAGAGGCAGAAGGATACACGCCCACCAGGAGTCGGACGAAAGAAAATCCGGCTTCGGCTTTGACACCTGAATAACCACCGGCCTTGACAGAATGAAGCTTGCTGCTCCTGCTGTGAACCAAAAGTAAGGTACGGAGCCGCCTTCTCCACAGCGCGCGACGGCAGAAATGCTGACGCGCGCTGAAGAGAAAATGGTCAGAAGCGGCAGTTAAGACGCGAGCGTGCAGCGCGAGGGGGAAAATTTTAATGCGCCTACGAGCCGACTGAAATCAATGAGATATTAACAACAGTATAACACCAAAGCACAGCGCTTACACAAAACGCACTAGCCCTAGTATAAAAAGGTGACAGAAGGAAATATAATACTTATCTTGACTGCGAGCAGCAAGAAAAGAGGGCTGTTCTCAGTCAAGATAGGTATTATTACAGGGGATTGTTTGTGATTGGTGCACCACTTGAAACTACCTTTGCATTCCCATTGGCTGTTTTTTGTTTGCCTTATGGTATCTGTAGTTTATTCTTGACTGGAGCTGCTATTGAAAATAAAGAAAAGACTATTGCGTAATAGGAGCCTCCGGTCTTGCCATAAAATTATAAATCACATTTTAAATGCAGCGCAATGTGTGGAAATTAAAAGCATGCATTCTAAAATGTGCTCTTATTTTCAAGTACGTGGACATCATAGAGTAGATTTAACAAGGCACATATATAAAGAAAGAAAATGCAATGTGGAACAGTGGAACTTTTTGCTGACAGAGTTCTGCGCTTACAATACGTGCCAGGGCGTGTAGTTTCCCATTAAAGGTATATTGGCCAGAGGTCCCAGCATCTTTAATGTTGTTGGGTAAAACCAAGGACTGACCGAAAGCGAGTTTCCTTGCATAAGACTACTAGACACCTGTGTGGTGCTATCCTTTGTTATTTTTCATAAATCTGCCATTGGTTTCCACAGCTTTGTGCTGCTCATTCTAAAGCGCTTCAACGCCTCAACATGACTAGTATACGCAGACATGTGTAATAATTATTTTAAAAAATACTGCAAGGTAACGTTTCATAGCCTTATCACGAGACAGAATTCATCTTAAATTGCAATGTATTTTCTTATAAAGATATTTTTTCCTTTATATAAATGGGGATAGTTCCTCAGTTTTTAGACACTAATAAACATATTTTGCTACGCCTAACAATTGGTTTCCTATCCTAACAGGCAGAGAGGAGTAAATTAGGAGCTGAGTAAGTTATTTAAAACTAATGGGCATATTTAGAAGCCCCTAGTGCCACAGGAGTGTCACTTTTTGTGATGCTCCAGTGGGGCTGTGCCCTGCGCCATATTTACAAGGTGGCGCTAAGCCACTTTTTGTGATGAAAACTTGTACCAAGAGAGCCTACTCTGATCACTGACACCTCTTTGTGTTTTGTTGTACCTCTCATGAAAACATTCTGTAGGGAAGTAAGTTAATAGTATCATGCATTCCTTTAACAAAATGTTATAAAATATTTTTAGGAAAGACCTTTTGTGTCTGATTGATTTAACATGTGATCAGTGTATTTATTTAACACGGTGTTCTATTTAACTCCTTAACTAATTAAATACCTTTGGTGTTAAATGGTATAGAGCAAAAGATATTAATCCAGTGGCTAAATTGCCGAATGCATAGCCAGGAAGTGTGGTTAAAATCCTGACTTTCCTCCTTGACCCATTTCTGTGATCTTAAAAACAAATAGTTTACTTCACTGTGCCTCAATTTTCTTGATCTTCACATTGGAAAGCCAATTGAGTTCAGGCTGTGCCCTATACAAAATAAATCTCTTGTATATGGGTATTAAACTGTTCTGTAACATTGATCTGTCTCCAGAGTTTAATTTGCAAAGAACGTAATTGTAGATGCCCAATGTTTTTAGGGTTGAGCCTGCGAGTGCATGCACTAGCGCATGTGTCTCGCTTGCAAGACTCTGTTGTGTACAGCAAAGAGCCTGGGGTCTGCCTGTCGCTTACCATTTGTTGGCTTGTGTGGAAGTCTTCTTCACAGCCTTGTATTTTGTCACTGCAGGCCAAGCATCATTTAATTTCCTCTGTGTGGAGCAGGGACCAAGCACTGATTGATGCAACATGATTAGTGCCCGTCCGGTGCTCCTGACGTGATTGAGGTATAATTTTGTTCTTTTTAACTTTTAGTGCCCGACAAACAAAAGGCTTGTGACTGGCAAAAACATGCTCAGCAGGACAAACAAAAATGCATAGTTTTCTTTTTTTATAGCTAACTGTATTTCATTTTGTCAAGTCATCTTTTCTCACTTTGCACTCATGTTTTCTTTTGTTTTTGCTTGTGGGCGCTGTTCTCAAAAGATGACGATTATCTTGTTCTGATTATAAAGCAACATTGTTTCTTTATTATGTGTAATTTCTAAAATGATGATATAACACATAATTGGACAGTGCACCCCAATCCACCTCACTCAAATCGTCTCAGGACAACCCATCCCAATACAATCCACCCAAGCTTACCCCACACCAATCCACCCCACTCCAATCTAAAGCACTCACCCCAATCAAGGCCATGCCAACCAACTCCACTCCAATCATCTGTTTTGCTTTCACTAATGACAGAGCTGAAAACAATCTCTGGAATGCACTGCTTAGTTTAAAGAAGACATTTATTATTACTTCACCACGAGGTTCCTGAGAGAAAAGATTAGTAGGTTGGAGGCACATGATTAAAAATAGTCACAGCAATGAAAGGAAAATATATCAAAGTGATTCTCAATTGCAATGTACACAGCAAATATATGTGATTATATTATTATAGCATAACTTCAAAGCAAAGAATAAGTCAAAATTCATCACCGTAGTAGGGCCCACCAAAATGCTTCATCTTTCTCATTCCATTAAGAAGAACGACTCCTGTTCAACTGCGAGAAAGAGATTTTCCACCCCCATGGGACAACGTCAGGCAGCTGGTGCCCGCTCCTGACTGAAGTCTTGAAATTCCACGCTACTGAACAGAGTCATCTGTTTTATATCTTTTGAATAGAGAACTTTGTGGAAAGCGCTACCCCTTGGAGGAGAGTTATAAAAAAAATGCTGGCTACTGTAAGTCAGAGTTAGGAAAAAAAACAAGCGTTGGAGGGTGGCCAGGTCTCCAAGGTCCGTTCCTTTTCCCAAGGCTGAGTAGAGAGGAAAAAACAAAATATGCACTCCCTCATCATGCTAGGGTTCGGTGAGAACAAAATACGAAAAACAACGCTTGGTCTACCATGTGGAAAAACACAGCTCATCTGCAATGTCTAACTCCACGACAAAGCCAATAGGCAGCTAACCTAAATACAAAATGTAATGTCTAATGCCACTTTAAAGCCAATAGGCAGCTAACCTGAATTCAGAATGTAACGTGCTACTGGTGAACATTGAACAACTAATATGCGCAGTGGTAAAACACAAAGTCAGTGGTCAAACACAATTATTTTCAATACATCATCCCAACCCCCATCTAATGTGCCCCACTTCAATTCAAAATGGTCTGCACCACTCCAAAGCAATCTGCCCTACTCCGATCCAAAACAGTCTGCCCCACTCCAATCCAAAACAATATGCCCCACTCCCATCTACCCCACTACAATCTGCACGCTCCAATCCAAAACAAGCTGCCCCACTCGAGTCTGTCCCAATCCAAAACAGTCTGCCCCACTGCAATCCAAAACAATCTGCCCCACTCCAATCCACCTAACTCAAATCACTCCCTCTTTAATCCAAACCAATCTGCCCACTCTGATCCAAAACAGTCCGCTCCACTCCAATCTGCCACACTCCAATCCAAAACAATGTGCTTTCTCCAATTCAAAACTATATGCTCCACTCCCATCTACCCCACTCTAATCTGCGCCTCTCTGATCCAAAACAATCTGCCCCACTCCAATTCAAAATGATCTCCCCCTCTCCAGTCTTCCCCAATTCAAACCAATCTGCCGCACTGAAATTTACTGCACTCCAATCCAAAACAATCTGCCCCAGTGCAATCCAAAACAATCTGTCCACTCCAATGCAGTAACAGTCTGCCCCACTCCAATAGATGTCACTCTAATCTGCTGCACTTTAATTGCAAAACAGTCTGACCCACTCCAGTATTACCCACTTCAATTTAAAACAATCTGTTCCACTCCAGTCCGCCCCACTCCAATCCAAAACAATACACTCTACTCCAGGCCAATACACCTCTCCCCAATCCAATCCACCCCAATTCACCCCACTCCATTCCACCCCTCTCCCATCCAATCCACTACACACCAACCCAATCCATCCCACTCCAATCCAACCCACACCACTCCAGGCCATCCCACTCCAATCCAATCCAAAACAATCTGACCTCTCTAGTCTGCCTCACGCCAATCCAAAACAATCTGCCCCACTCTAATCTGTCCCACTGCTATCCCAAACGACCCACTCCAATCCGAAACAATGTGCCCCACTCAAATTGGCTACACTCCAACCCAACTCAACCCAATCCAATCCACCCCACTCTATCTCAATTCACCTCACTCCAATGCAACAGAATCCACCCCTCTACAATTCAATCCACCCCGCACCAATCCAGTCCACCCCAATCCAGCCCAGCCCAATCTACTTCACTCCAATGCACCCCACACCAGTCCACTCCAGTCCAATCCACCCCACTCCAGTACGCCCCATTCTCGACCAACCCATCCCACTCCAATCCATCCCACCCACTCCATTCCAACCCACCTCACTCCATTCCAACCCACCGCACTCCAGTCCACTTAGTCCACCCACTCCAACCCACCCCACTGCAATCAACTCCCCTGCTATCAGGTCCACCTCACTCCAATTCCGTCCACCCACACCTCTCCAATCCATCCCACTTCAATACAACCCACTTTAAACCAACCCACTCCAGTCCAATCCAGTCCACATTAATCCACCCTACTCCAGTCCAATCCACCCCATTCCAAAACACCTTAATCTAACTCACTCCAGTTCAGTCCACCTCTTTTCAATTTATCTACCTTACCCAGATCCAATCCATCCTACTCCAATCCAATCCAACCCACTCCAGTGGAATCCACCCCACTCTAGTCCAATCCATCACAATCCACTCCAATCCACTCCACCCCAATCCAGTCCACCCAACCCTGTCCGATCCATCCCATTCTAATTTACCACACTAAATCCAACCCACCCCACCCTAATCCACCCCACTCAATTCAATTCACCTCACTCCACTCCACTCCAACCCTCCCCAATTCAATCCAACCCAATCTGATCAACCCCATTCCAGTCCACCCCACTCCAATCCAGCCTACTCCAATCTACCCCACTCCAATCCAATCCAATCCACCCCTCCAGACCTCCCCAATCCACTTTATCCCATTTCAATCTAATCCACCCCACACCAATCCATTCCACCTCAATGCAGTCCACCCCAGTCAAATCCTCCCAATCCAATCTACCCCATCCAAATCCAATCCACCCCTCTAGTCCTCCTCACCCACCCCAATCCATCCCACCCCATTTCAATCCAATCCAATCTAGTCCTCCTCACTCCAATCCAGTCCACACCACCCCAATCCAATCTAATCCATCCTACTCCAATCCACCCCACCCTAATCCACCGCACTCTACTCCAATCCACCCGACTCTAACCCAATCCACCCCATCCCAGTACAGTCTACTACACTCCTAATACAATCCACCCAGCGTACCCCACTCCAAACTACCCCACTTTAATCCAATCCACCCCAATCCAATCCACTCAACCCGACTCCAATACACCCCACCCCAATCCAATACACCCAAACACATTGCTGTTCAGTCCACCACACTCCAATCCAATCTATCCACCCAAACCCCACTCCAAATTACCCCACCTCAATCCAGCCTAATCCAATCCAACACACCCCAATCCAATACAATCCATTGACCCCACTCCAATGCATTCCAACCTACTGCAGGCCACCACACCCCAATCCAATCCAATCCATTCCACCTCATTTCAATCCACACCACTCAATCCAAGACACCCCACCCTACTCCAATCCTTCCCACTCACTCCAATCCACCACACTCTATCCTAATGCAATCCATTCCACCCCATCCCAGTTCAGTCCACCCCACTCCAATCCACCATACATTAATCCAACTCACCCCATTCCAGTCCAAACCACCCCGCCCCATCCTGATTCAGTCCATCCCACTCCAGTCCAATACATCCACCCAAGTCCCATTCCAGTCCCCCCCACTTCAGCCCAATACACCCTGCTTCTGCCCACCCCAATCCAACACACCCAAATCCAAACCACCCACCCCACTCCAATCCACCCCACTTCAGTTCAGTCTACCCCACTCAAATCCATCCACCCAAACCCAACTCCAGTCCAACACACCCCACTCCAGTCCAATCCACCCACCCTACTCCAAACCATCCATCCCACTGCAGCCCACCACACCCTACTTCAATCCAATGCAGCCCATCCTACTCCAATTTATCCCACTGCAGCCCACCACACCCCTTTCCAATCCATCCCATGCCATTTCAGTCCAACCCACTCCAATCTACCCCACCCTACTCCAACCTACCCCACTCACTCCAATCCTCCACACTCTAAACCATTCTAATCCACCTCACCCCATCTCAGTTCAGTCAACCCTGCTCCAATCCATCCACCCAAACCCCACTCCAATCCAGTGAATCCAGTCTGCCCCATTCCAATCATTTCCACCCCAATCCAGTCCAATCTGATTCACTTTACTGTAATCCAGTCCAATCCACCCGACACCAGGCCTATCACTCCAATCCAAACTAATCCATCCCACGCATATCCACCCTAATCCAAATCATCCCATTTCAATCCACCCCACTCGAATCGACCCCACACCAATCCACCCCACTCCACTCAATCCACCCCATTCTACCCCACTCAAATCCACCCCACTCAAATACTATCCGATCCATCCCACTACCCAAGTCTACTCTAACCCACTGTGCCCTATTTCACCCCACTCTACTCTACAACACTCTACAATCCGTATTCCACTCTACCAGTGGTGTAATAAAGGTCCCCACAGCCCCTGCAGTGGGGGAAAGGGCACGGGCTCACGGGAGTCCCTCCAGCACAGTACTCTGTGCGCAGGCAGCAGGCCCCTGACTTTGTTAGGCCACTGCATTCTACTACACTTTAACAAATCCACTCTTTGGCACTGTACTCCCCCACTCCACTCGGTCACCAATGACAATAACTTTTAGCCATGCTGAACAGCAGCCACACTGGTGTACACATGGCAAAACGCATTGCCAAAGCCAATAGCTCTTGTGTAGACGGGACCTATTGGCTTTGCCAATGCTTGTTTATAGGAGGCTGCCGCCTACTTCTCCCCCCAGGTGCTGCCCACTTTCATCACTGACACTGAACAGTGCCTTTTAGAGTGCAAAAGCTGGATAGCAGCAATCAAGCGAAGCGAGCGAGACAGTTGCCACAAGGTGGGGTTCACCCCCTTAGTAAATGTTTCCCTTAGCGCGTTTCATATTTAAAAACCTGTGTAATTCCAACACTCACTTCCCATAGATTCGTAATTACAACTGACACACGTACCATTACGGAGGTGTTGTTCAGGGAAGTGTAATTTGCTCCAGGCTTCTCCGATCCAAGATCTTTTCTTCAGGCAACACTTCGCAGACGTGGGTTTTACTGAATTCTGTGAACTTGTCCAGTGTGTGACAGTTTAAAGAATACACAGTTTTTTTTGTATTTTTATAGGGCTTAGTACCCCTGGCGAAGCTTTGATGCACTTTAAGGCGGAATAAATAAACTCATATAACATACTTTCTCGTTGCTAAAAACGAGCCGTCAGATGCGCTGGTAATCTGCACTATCTGTCAGGCATAGCAGGACGTTGTTGTGACTAAGAGTAAAACTCCAGCAGTTTCTCTGATGTAGTTCAGTTTTTTGGGGAAGAAGGATAACACACTGGCTTGTTGTTGTGTGAAAAAGGCCGCTTTATTGGAAACAGGTGCACTCACATTTTTATACCCTAGGCCTTACGCCTCACAAAACTAAAAACCTCACTATACAAAAACTTCCTGTAACCTCTCACCCCCACCCCTACCCATCCCACCCCTTCCCCCCCATTTTAACCGCATGTCCTGTAAACCTTTGACTGTAAACCCCCTTTGTCATCAACAAAACGTCCACGTTCCTATTCTTAAAGTCGAACTATCTGTCCTTATTTGTCCTGTTCTTCACTCCCTTTTTCCCGCGAGATGTTGTCAGCCCTGTCTCCCTTCTCTGTTGTCACATTCCTGATCCGTCCCAACCCCCCGCTGCACCTGTTCCTCAGCGACATAACCACTACAATTAAACCCCCGTTTTGTGCACCTGTCTCCAAACATAAAACCAGCCTCCAACTAAAACTGTGTTAAAAAGTTGCTCTGAAAAAAACCCCAAAAGAAAGAGCCCCCCGAAAAAACTACCGACCCAAAAAACTAAATATATATGGGGAGGGCGGGAGGGGAGCAAAAAGCCTTGCTACCGCCCGCTTTCGTCGCCACCAACAAAATGGTGGCGACCCTAACAAGATGGCAGGTATAAATACCTGCTTCCAACTAGCCCAAAAGGCGCCCAACGGCGCCCGTGGGCTAATCCACTTCCCCAAACCTCCCGGGGGGGATACAGCCCCCTTTGGTGATCCCCCCCGGGACCTCCTTGGGGAAGAAGGATAACACACCGGCTTGTTGTTGTGTGAAAAAGGCTGCTTTATTGGAAACAGGTGCACTCACATTTTTATACCCTAGGCCTTACGCCTCACAAAACTAAAAACCTCACTATACAAAACTTCCTGAAACCTCTCACCCCCACCCCTACCCATCCCACCCCTTCCCCCCCCATTTTAACCGCATGTCCTGTAAACCTTTGACTGTAAACCCCCTTTGTCATCAACGAAACGTCCACGTTCCTATTCTTAAAGTCGAACTATCTGTCCTTATTTGTCCTGTTCTTCACTCCCTTTTTCCCGCGAGATGTTGTCAGCCCTGTCTCCCTTCTCTGTTGTCACATTCCTGATCCGTCCCAACCCCCCGCCACCAGAAAAAGGCACTCCCCGCCTTTTTCTGCCCCCCCCCACTAAGCCTCCCTGAAAAGCGACTTCAATGTGTCTTTTAGTTGAAACAGGTAAAGCTCCATGCCGATAAACGACAAGTGCACTCCGTCATCACGAAAAAATTCCTTGTCCTCGAATCTCAAATCAACGTGCTCAACACACGAGATGCCCTGAGATGGGCAAAACAGCTTCAATTCTTTGTTTATTTTTCTCCTAGCCTTTTCAATCGCTGCAGGCTTCCTGGCCCCTCTCCAAAACCTACGTGGCACAAAAGCCGTCCACATTATATGGCAACCATGCCAACACTTTCGTATCTGCAGTAAGTCAGCCTTCATGTCCTTAATTAAGTCCAAACCCGTCCGCCTGACTAGATCGTTTTCCCCTACATGCAACAATAAAACATCGGGACAAAACCCTTGACCTTTCATCTCCTTCAATGTCCCTAATAACTGGCCCCACTGCATGCCCCCCTTTCCCTGCCACCTCACTCTATATCTGTCCCTGTCAAAACCTAAATTGTCACCCAGAAACGTCGCCCGAGCTTGGCGCTGTGCCCACTTTACGAAAGAGTGTCCCACGACCCATATCTGAAGAAACTGCACCGCAGGACCCGGGACAGAACCTGTGGTAAAAACAAAAAATAGACCTGTTACTGTGCGCCGCCTACACCCGGCCCCGCTTGTCGCACGTAGCGCTTGTAAGCATCCGATTGCCAACGCCCCAAAGCCATTATACGCGCATCTGACCATCCTCTGCACCCTGCCTCAGTGGCCATCCCAATCCGAAAAGAATGTGTGCCGAATAGTCCCTCGCTCTGACCCACCTTTTTCAAACCAGCGCGAAGCACTCGAAGGAACTGGTAGGCCGTCACCCCTTCCCTCGAAAAATGTCGAAAAACAAGTTGCCCAGCTTCGTAAGAAACCGCACGCCACTCCCGTGCCCATTTTACCGGACATACCGCGCGGTCCGGATAGGGCGCTAAAACAATCCTTGCCCCAAAACCCTTCTGATCCGCTTTCGTTCTCCCGAGCTGTAAAACCAAATGGTCTCCTGTAAGCAAAACATCGTCCCATATCACTCCCCCAGATCCACGGGCTCCCAACAGTTCAGATACTCGAAACGCCCCAAAAAACATCCAAGTCATCAAAGTGTGGAATAAAATGCGTTCCCATTCGTCATAACAAACCTCCGACAATGACCCAGTCACCTCCTTTAATAATGACAACGTTAGAGGTTGCCTCCTCAGCCCTTGTCTACCCCCCTCCCTCTCCCACCCTTCCAAAATACGCTGACCCAACTCCCCCTCCGAAGGAGGGTAACCCCAAAACAGCTTGCCCATGAAAGCAATACCTGCCAATTTACCCGCAATGGTGACCCTGGACTGACGTCTTTCAACCAAGTCCAAAATAAAGCATACCACGTCTTCAACTCTATCACGTTCGCTGCTCCTACGGCGTGCGCCCAGTTTCGTGAATTCTCGCCATGCCCGCAGATACGCCCGCTGTGTAGATGGTGCCAGTGAGTTCAGCAGCAGCTGAAACATTCTGTGTCGCCCGCGGCCCAAAGTACGTCGGGCATCCGAATCCTGTATAACTCTGCGCCCGCAACCAGCCCATGGAACCTCTCCCACTGTGAACGAGACAAAGCATCCACAATGTCGTTGTTCACTCCAGGCACATGACACGCGGTAAAATGAATATCATGTCGCAGACAATGCAAAACAAACAGGCGCAGTAATCGCAAAACCTGTACATCCCGCGCGGATTGCTTATTCACAATGTGCACGACGGCCAGATTGTCCACCCGAAAAAGAACCCGGTGGTGAGTCAAATATCTGCCCCACACGCAAGCTGCCACAAGCAGGGGAAAAAACTCTAGGAACGCGATGCTGCGCCCCCCCCCCTTTCCAGGACGCCGGCCACGACTCCGCGCAGTACTTACCGTCCCAGTACAGACCAAAACCCGACCCTCCCGCTGCGTCAGAAAAAATCTGTACATCCCAGTCCACCATCTGCCAGGACTGCAAAGGTATGCCATTGAAATGTTCCAGAAAAACCGTCCACATCCTTAAATCCGCTTTTACTCCCGCACCCAGCCGCACATGATGGTGTGGGAGCTTCCCACCTGCCAGGGCGAAGCCGAGCCTTCGACAAAAAGTCCGCCCGGCTCTAACCACCCTACACGCAAAGTTGAGGTGGCCCAGCAAAACTTGAATATCTCTCACTGTTGGCTTTTTACACTGTAAAACCGCCATTAAGGTTCTTAGCATAACCTCTTTCTTCTCAGTCGGCAGCCTCGCCACCATGGTAATGGTGTCCAACTCAATGCCTAAGAAAGTTAAAGCCGCACAGGGCCCAACCGTTTTCTCAGGGGCCAGGGGCACACCCAAGTCCTCCATGAGCTCTTGGAAACGCCGCAGCGCGACCGCACATAGGTCCGTGGCTTGCGGTCCAACAAAGAAAAAATCATCTAGGTAATGTGTCACGGCCCTGTGCCCCGACACCCGCACAAAAATCCACTGAAGGAAAGAGCTGAAACACTCAAACAGAGCGCATGATGTGGAGCATCCCATCGGCAGAGCTTTGTCCACGTACCAATGGCCGCCAAACTGAATGCCCAGCAAACTGAAATCATCCGGGTGGACTGGTAGTAACCGAAATGCTGATTTAATGTCAGTCTTAGCCATTAATGCACCCGGCCCGATGTTTTGAATCAAATCTATGGCCACATCCACGGAAGCATAGGACACCTTTGTCCGCTCCACCGGAATAAAATCATTTACCGACGAACCCTCAGGCCATGATAAATGATGTATCAGCCGATACTGTCCCGGTTCCTTCTTAGGCACCACGCCAATAGGCGAAACTATAAGATTTCCGATTGGCCAATCGCTAAAAGGACCTTCCATCCGTCCTTCATCCAATTCCTTCCTAAGCTTTTCTTGGACTATAGCCTCTTTCCCTTGCACCGACCGCAGATTCTCCGCCCAACGACGCTCCCGAGGCCCTTCGTACCCCAACAAAAACCCCTCCGCAAACCCGTGGAACAATGTTGCCGCCGCATCCCTGTCGTCATAGACTCGTAACCAAGGGGCCAACTCAGCCAACTTAACTGGCGTACGAGCTTTTTCCCAAGGGCCCTTGGCTTCCCCTGAAACGGGCGATCTGCTGAGTGGACCCTCCACCTGCTTGTTGATTCTGTGTAGGCGTCCCGATTCCCTGGGCCGCAGAAACCGTACACTGCACGACCCAGTGTCGTCCCGCACAGCGGGAGCACTCATGTCGAAACTTGCAATATTCTCGGGTGCATAACCCTTTATTGTAGTCCCAACATGCCCCTGTTTTCGAGGGCCCTACCCCACCTGAGTAGCCTCCCTTCGACGTACCGCTAGCCCCACCTTGCGTGGGGTGGTCTCGAAAGGGCCGATACGTAATCGGCAGCCCGCTGGCTGTATACACAGTCCTACCGAATTTTGCGGGCCCATGGTGTGCTGCCACAGGTCCGCGTCAATTTCTCCCCACTTCACCTCCTCGTCAACTGCCATCCGAGCCCGACACTCTTCGTCGTACTGTACCCATGCGTAGCCTCCGTAATTAAGGTACGCCTTCCGAATCACGTCCATGTACTTAAACAGCGCCACCGCCCTTTCGGGAAAGCGCTCACAATATACGCTGGCATATATTAAAAAGGCCGCCGTCCAGTTCTCTATCGTAACCGGTACCCTGGGTCGCTTTGCCAGTTCGTTTTCTTCCTCCTTTGAGCCCTCCTTAGCTCTAATCTCCCTGTGTAATAACTTCAGCATTTCTACGTATTCGCCCTTCCAAATTTTTTCCTTTGTCGTCATCATTAAGTGGGCGCCTAAAGGCTTTGCCGTCCCCATATATGGCAACTTCTTAAACTTCTCTCCGTCCTGCTTCGCTGACCCTTCGCCTGGCGTTTTCCCTTCCTTTTCCTCAGCCTGGACTGCCTGCTTCGTCTGCTCCCCTTTACCAATCCCCAGGTCAGGCCCAACCCCAATATCGCTTACATATACCCCTTTGCAAAGGCGCTCCTGCCTTTCCCCGTCCTTCGCCTCCACCGCTACCGAAACTGCCCCCACGCGCTCCTTACCTGGAATCAAAACCTGTTGCCTCTCCCGGATTCTCTTACGCAAAGGAACTTGCGGCCGCCGCTCGTAATCCGTAACCTGCAACGACTGAAAAACATCATTAGACTCCCCCCCCCTCGTCTTCCACCACGTCCCCTCCTCCCCCTCTCGTAGTTCCCCTTCTTCCAAACTGTCGTCCTCATAGTCCAACTCCTCCAGCCTCTCTACCTCCTCCTCAAAAATTTCATGAATTTCTCCCAGCCCCCCCCCGACGTCCCCGCGCCCGTCCGCCCAACTGCTGGTCCCCCTCTGTAGGCGCCGCGCCAGGTTGTCGCTCCCGTAGGCCCCCCATGGCGTTGGGCGCAAAACCCGCTCCGCCACCGCTGCCTGCAGGAACCCCCTTAGACACACCATACTTCCTTTTGACGGTAGACTTCCAGCCGGCCGCACTTGGCCCCGCCGTCCCTTCTTGCCGGGGTATTCGGGCCGCCCGTGACCCGCCCAGGTCCTGTGGCATCTCCTCCTCGCCCTGCCGCGGAAAAATCGGAAAACGGTTGAACTCGTCTGTTCCAACCCCTACTCCCCTATAATCCTCAACGTCCCTGGCCTCCTCCGAGTCACTCTCCTCTCCCTGCTCCCCTACTCCTCTCCACCCAGAAACCTCGGGCCCCCTGTCCCATTCAACTTGGCCTGAACCGTCCCTTCTCCCGTAAGTGCGACGAGGGGGGAGAACGCGAAGCGTGATCCCGTCCTCCTCCACCCCCCAGCCCCCCTCCCCGACGCTCTCCCCCCCCACACCTCTGCTGCCCCATCCCCCTCCCACCCCACTGTATCTGTTTCCCTTTCGCTCCCCTCCCCATCACTCCACTCTAGTTGACCCAACCCAATACCTGCTCCGCCCTGCCCCCACCCCCCTCCTTTACCTGCGGCACCTGTAATCCCCCCAAATGGGGCCGCCTCACCTGATGAAATTACGCCTTGGCCCTCATCTTGCGCCGGGGCCTGCCCCCTAAAACCATTCTTGCTCCTCTCGCCCTTTTCCTGACACGTGGGAGCCGCCGCCGCACGACCGCGTGGCGCGGCCACCCGGCCCCTCGCTCTTACAGCTCGCGTCGCTATTAGAGAGGCCGGGCCCCTCCTTGATAGCACCCGGCCGCGCGGCTTTTCCACAGCCGCCTCTGGCGCGCCCTCTCCCGAGGGTCGTGTGCGCCCCGCGGCGCCTTTGCCCGCCGGGGAATCCCCTACAGCCATCCGGTGGGTGCCAGATACACGCGAGGCATTGCGCCTCCCCTCGCCCGGGCCCTCCCCCCACCCCTCCACTCACCATAGTCCTGCTGGCCGCTCCACGGGACTCGGAGCAGGCCAGCACCGCCGCCGCCACACCGCTGGAGGCCCGTCGCGTAGGACGCGACGGGCCCCCCACTCCGCTCTTAACGAGGTCGAGGCGACCAGCCTCCCTCAGCAACCGAAAAGCCTCCTGGACCCTGGCGTCGGCCATTAGGAATTCAACCGTCGACCCAACGAAAATTCTGACAGGTACAGTCAGAATATTAAACGCTTTTCCTTTTTTTTTTTTTTTTTTTTTATTACCAGCCTAAAGTCCCTAACTTCTTTTTTTTTTTTTTTAAACCCTACGAAACAAACCGCCGCTCAGAGCAAAAAGCATTGCTACCGCCCGCTTTCGTCGCCACCAACAAAATGGTGGCGACCCTAACAAGATGGCAGGTATAAATACCTGCTTCCAAATAGCCCAAAAGACGCCCAACGGCGCCCGTGGGCTAATCCACTTCCCCAAACCTCCCGGGGGGGATACAGCCCCCTTTGGTGATCCCCCCGGGGACCTCCTTGTGAAACAATCTTCTGGTTTAACAGACCAATTGAACGCTTGTTAGCTTGCAAAAGATCAATTGAGTAAAACCCCGAGATCATTCACTGAAATATGCTTCCCCAGTGGCTGGGAGAGTCACTTGGAGCTGTGCAGACTACATGAGACAGCGGTGGGGAATTAGCTCAAATGGTAGAGCGCTCGCTTAGCATGCGAGAGGTAGCGGGATCGATGCCCGCATTCTCCAGAAGCACCATTTTTAAAATCATGTGTGAGTTTATTCAGTTTTACATTTCTATCTCTGCTCATATGAATATTTTTTGGGATTTACATTTTAGATGTTTACTTCATTTAGAAAGTAATGGAAGCTTCATACTGTACAGCACGGGGAGCGATTCGCGGCTGCTACAAACAAAAACAAGGCATCCTGTCCCCAAAATGTACGATTTCTTCAGGAAACAACAGCCACGTCACAGTAGGGGCTTGCATAAGGCAAAGTTATGGACGGCCAAAGAGTGTTAAAGGCACCTGCTCGCTTGACCTTGCTCTCAACTGTTATATAACCAAGCACTGGCAAAGCCAGCAGTCCTCGCCTTTGAGACCTATCGTCTCTTCCAATCCCTTTACAGACCTCCCAGCTCACACGGCGCCATCATGAAGAATCCTGAAGAGCAATCGTGGGGAGAGAGCCAGAAAACAGCAATCCCCTCTACGGGCTCCGTTGACTTGCGAGATCATGTGGCCGATTTCCTAGCCCATCACTCCCTCATTTTCACCCCCTCCCATCCCCGGGAAGGTTACAAAAAGCAGGAGCTGGTCCTAATGGGCTCGCTAGTAACTAATAAAACAGGCTGCAGAATGGACTTGTTTCAATTCACTGGATGGAGACTGTAAAGCGGGACAAGCAACCAACTGCACTCCTAGGCGCTGGAGTGCATCAGTACAGTTAGCGTTTGGTGTGTACAATGCAGCTCATAGTACATCAGCAATCTCGTTCATGGTCTCCTTCACAATAATCTCTGCATTTTGATGCTCGTTGTCTGTGATGCTTCTATCCAGTCTGATAGCTCAGTGGGTTGACGGCCTGCGGCAGGCATGTGTGTGTAACATGCAAGTCAGGAGTATGAATTGCACTAGGCAGACGGTACCTTCTGTTCTTGAGAGGTAAACAAAATGAGTATCATGATTTTACAAGGTCATTTAGGCAGCACTCGATAAAGGGAATTGACACATTTCATATTGTGTTTTGCCCTCTATCAAATGGTAAATTTAATTTGGGCTGCCTTGTTCATGTATGCCAGTGTTTACACAAAGGAGTAACGGCACAATAGCTGTGGGCGCTTGTGTGCTGCATCTGCCTGGGGAACACTTACCATCTCGCTATACAATGCTGAATTACATTGGCACTGACAAAGCGAATAGCTCTCGCATTACAGAGACCGATTGGCTTTGCCTATGATTGTTTAATTTACAGCATTCATGCCAGTAGACCCGATTCAGGCGGGAGAAGCCCGATATTTTATGCCAAAAGTAGCTTAATTTTGGGTGTCTCCCGCCTAAAATTGCTTCTGTTTCAATACAAGTAAATAGGGTGAATGCAGTCTCCAGATTATTTTTTTAAATCGAGGTATTGCTGCTAAACCTAAACTGTTATAGCGGGCACTATTACTGCGGTGTAAGCAATGAGCTCGGGATTTGCACAGCTGTTTAAACTATTGAACAAATCATTACATAAAGTAATACATCAAGTAGTTCACTCCAGCAAAAAACAGTCCTAATGAAAATAAGAGTGAAAACACCTTACCTTACCACTCAAGGGGGCTCACTATTCCAGAACAGAAGACTGAAAGAAAGAAGTAGTGCCAGGCTTGCTGAGCCATTCTTTTCCCGGGTCAGGGATTACCATTGTTATTGGTGGTCTCTCTCTTTCACTTGGGAAGCAAAACTTGTGGGGGCGGGTCTCAACTCATAAGGAATAGGCGCAGTAGGTGAATGAGGAGGTAATACTGGGTAACTGAGTATTATGGTATGTTATCAGCAATTGTACAGCACCTTCTACCAGTAAAGTGGCATCAGATTTTGTTCTTAGTTTGAGGATTATATGAATCTGAGACTTCCATCGACCATCTGCTCAAGCGGTGTGTGATGTCTGTGGAATCGTGTGGAAAAAGACTTTGCTCTTCTTCAGTAAGCTGGGAGGTCAGTTGTGATCCAATAATGCAACCAATGTGTTCTGATGATATGATAAACCTCTAAAATGAAGGCTGATTGTTTTGTAAATTTAAAAAGAACTCTAATATGAATTTGATGGGCCATAATGCACGTGACCACGGTGTATTTTTCTAATTGCATTTTATTTAAGAAGTTATTTTTTTAAACTAGAAAATCGTAACCGAAATACTGGATTAAACTGTTTGTGGGAATTTAAAAAAGAAAAAAGGTTTAATTATGTGGGACTACAGTGAAAACATTTTTTGCCAGCTTATAAAACAAATTCTGTGTGTAGAAGTGATTTTCTGTGCTATATTCTGAGAAATTCGGCTAACACTGTGTCCTGACTACAATTTCTGACTAGAAATTCACATGTATGGCATCATTCCTGTGAAATGTGAGTTATAGTGCTGCTTTTGTGCACATAAGAAAACATCGTGTGCAATGTGCTATTGATCACCACTGTTGAGTGAGTGCAGGAGCCATCACTTACAAGAGGCAGTTCCTTGAGTTGGTCATAATGTTCCTCCCCTTTCTCAACAAAAGCAATAAATAGCATGTTATCCTCTGCTGATCTGCATATATGGGCTGGGTCATGATGTTTTTCATGTATCTGTGTTATAAACAAAGCTATTTAACCAGGCACATGGGGTTAAATCAGCACAATTATATAAAATCATACTTAGCCATCCTGATGAGAAAGCTGGATAGCAGCGACCAAGTGAAGCGAGCGAGACAGTTGCCAAAAGGTGGGGTTCACCCCCTTAGAAAATATTTCCCTTAGCGCGTTTCATATTTGAAAACCTGTGTAATTCCAACACTCACTTTCCATAGATTCGCAATTACAACTGACACACGTACCATTAAGCGGTGTGCTCTATAGAAAGAACAAGGGTTGGGTCAGGATGTTGCATGAACACATGTATGACACAGTGACAAGCCCTGTCAGAAATGCGCCTCTACCTTCAACCTCGACTACGGTGCTGTCGGTTGTGGGGTCAGGAACACCCATCCGCTGCTCGAACTTACAATGTTACCAAGAGGCAACTCAGTCCGCAGTATGCACTGTAGAAGGCTCGTATGATACACGAAAAACACAACTGCAGAAGCACATCTAGGAAAAGAAAACACTCTTAGGAAACAGGGACACGTATACCTTGCAACACCAAAGATAACGAGTGAAATGCAGCAGTGAATGCATCACTGGCTTGGATTGCCTTAAAGGTTCCTGCACACATTCCTGAGAAAGAAATCACTGTGTTTGTTTGTAAAGTTAAGAACTTGAAAGGCAGAGCCTGGTATGGGCCCTCTCTCTTTCACACACAGACGCGCACTCTCTCTTTCTGCTTCACTTAAAGCTTTGTTATGAGGGGAAGAGAACAAGGGAATGTTTTTAGGGTCAAACTTACAAACTTTATTTTTTAGGAAATATCACTAAATGCAGTGATGTGATCTATTTTACTAAACTGAAACACTTCAAAATGTGCGGGTTGCCTATTACCAAGGCTGGCCAGTCTTAATCCGTCTCTTTCTTCCACCAACCGTACTCTCCGTAGCTGTCTCTGGGTCTCACTCTCACCGGTTCTTCTTCGTCCCTCCCTTATCCTTTTGTCCGTGTCTTCCTGTCCTTATATTGTTTTTTTATTCTTTCTTTTCTGCATTTCCTTGTCTTGGTCGAAGCCTGATTTTGGAAAATAAGTTCCATCTCCCCAAAATGAGTGCTGGCGCCCACCACCTGCAAACACCTGCACAAAATAAGCACTGCTCCTAGGACCGGATCAGGACCCTCCAACACCCCGCCCACCCTGACCACACACTCTCCCTATTTATTGGTTTGCCCTCCTCTACTGGCAGCAAAGCCCTGCAGCCAGCGTGTGTAAAGACACAACGTCCAACATCACTTTTATTGACAAGTGGAGGGGGGGAGGGGGTGTTCAGGAAAGTGTAATTTGCTCCGGCCATCTCCGATTCAGGTGCTTTTCTTCAGGCAAAACTTCGCAGACGTGGGTTTCATTGAATTCTGTGAATTTGGCAAGTTTGTGACAGTTTCAAGAATACACGCGTTATTGTATGTACATAGCGCTTAGTAACCGTGAGGAAGCTTTGATGCGCTATAATGTGGAATAATTATGCCACTATAACACTTTCTGGTTGCTAAAAGAAGCCATCATAAGTGCTGTTACTCTGCCCTTTCCGTCAGGTATAGCGGGGCGTTGTTTTGAATGAGAGTAAAACTCTGGCAGTTTGTCTGTTGTAGTTCATTTTTTTGTGAAAGAATGTTGTGCTTTTACAGATTAATTGAAGCTCGTTTTACACAAGAGGAATTGAAAAAAACTCAGTCATATCCTTCAACTGTGCTGCACACTGAGTTGGGTCATTTACATGGGGCTGTGCAGTTTTATATAGGCGGGGAATTAGCTCAAATGGTAGAGCGCTCGATGCCTGCATTCTCCAGAAACGACTCTTTAAATATGAACTTGTAAATTTATTGAGTACTCCACTTTTCTGCCTCTGCTCATAGAAATGGTACTTGGATTTTACAGTTTAAATATTTAAGTCATTTAGAAAGAAATCAAAGCTTCATGCAGTGTAGCACGAAGAGCGATTCGCTGCTGCTGCAAACAAAAACAAGCATTTGCAAAGTAATGGGTCTCTTTTACTCGAGTTAGAGCTATTAGCTTTTTAAACTCCTAACCGGACTTTTCTTGCCAGATAACTTGAAAATCAAAAGTAAGACAGTTGGCATAAGCGAGTCTATTCACAGCGCCATGGCCGCCATGAGCATCAGCTTGACAACACACACAAAAATAAAAAAGAAGTTCGTTCGCAGTCAAACTTATCAAAAAAAGTGCAATTAGCCAAGTAACAGGGGCAATTGCCAAGGCGCTATCAAAACCTCACCAAGCAGGGACAAGTAAACCATTTACCAATGTAATCAAAGGAGTTTTGAAGGGCAAGCCCACGATCGAGTGATAGTGATGGGCGTGAGATGGGCGTTGCTAAAAGCTCAGATACACACCAACACGTCGGAAATGCAGCGCATGCACCCTGCTATGCTCATACTAACAAGGCATCCTGTCCCCAAAATAAAGATGTATTCAGGAAACACCAAACAGGTCACAGTAGGGCATATCATAAGGCAAAGTAAGCAATGGCCAATGAGTGTTAATGGCACCTGCTCACTTGACCTGCTCCCTTGACTTTGCTCTCAACTGTTATATAAACAGGCATTGGCAAAGCCAATAGTTCTCGCCTTTGAGACCTATTGGCTCTGCCATTTCCTTTTCTGACCTCCCAACTCACATGGAACCATCATGAAGAATCGTGAAGAGCAGTCGTGGGGAGAGAGTGAGAAAGTCAGCAATCTCCTCCACGGGCTCGTTGACTTGCAAGGTCATGTGTCTGATTCAGTTCACCTGCCCACCCCTCCTTCATTCTCACCGCCTCCCCACCCCTGAGATGGTTACAAAAAGCAGGAGCACGTCATATCGGGCTCACTGGTAACTAATAAAACAGGCTGCAGAATGGACTTGGTTCAATTCACTGAATGGACACTGTAAAGCGCCACATGCCACCAACTGCACTCCTAGGCGCTGTAGTGAATCTGTACAGTTAGGAGTTTTGTGTACAATGCAGCGCATAGTACATCAGCAATCCCTTCCATGGTCTCCATCCCAATGATCACTGCATTTTGATGCTCGTTGTCTGTGATGCTCCTATCCATTCTGATAGTTCAGTGGGTTGAGTGCCAGCAGCAGGCATGTGTGTGTAACATGCAAGCCAGAAGTATGAATTGCACTAGGCAGACGGTATCTTCTATTCTTGGGAGGTGAACTAAATGAGTATCATGATTTTACAAGGTAATTTTGGCAGCACTCGTTAAAGGGAATTGACACCTTTCATATTGTGCTTTGCTCTCTATCCAATGGTAAATTTAATTTTATGGCAAGACCGGAGGCTCCTATTATGCTTTCTTTTCCTGCTTTATTTTAATAGCAGCCAAGAGAAAACACCAATCCCAGAGGTTTGCGTAACAAGCAACCAATGGGAGATAAGACTAGTAACCTTAACCAATCAGTACACTATAGAACGTAACATATACCAATCCTGACTGCAGGCAGCCCTCTTTTCTTGCTGCTCGCAGTCAAGATAAGTATATCTTTCGTTTCTCCATACAATTCGTTTAAAATTAATGTACTTTACTGTTTAATGTTCATGTTTTACTAATGTTCTTGTGCCTGAACTAAATGCGCGTGTTTTCGTTGCCCCTGGCTGATATTTAACTTAATTATTCAGTCGCGCGCGCGCGGAGAGAAACCCCTATCCCAGTATAATTCAGCCGCGTAGCCGTGAACGTTCTATTTTGAACACCGGCTGACGCGAGCTTCTAAGGGTCAGTGTCTGCATTCCCGAGCGCATTCCTTGTGAAGCGCTCGTGTCATTCTGCCGCCTTTCACCAAAATTGAAAGCTTTCAACAATTCTTACCGCGTTTCCTTTACCGGCTTCATTTACAATAATCCCAGCACCTCTTCCTCCATTCACCTCGTCGAGTGCTGAACTAATTACTTGCTAGTGAGGCGTGGCATCGTGTTTCAGCCTTTCATCCTTTAACTTCCTGGTGAGTCACACGCCTGTTAGTTTTAAAGCCCTGCCCTTTATAGTTAACCCCTTATTTACCAGTTTCCTTTTCTTTCCATAGCAAAATGGATTTTTCAGATTTTTTCACAGCAAATGATGATTCTGAAGAGAATTTTTCTTATAATTTAAATAATTTTATTCAATCTTTAGTTAAGAAAGCAGTTTCTGCTTCTATGGGAAAAATTTCCAAGCAAATTCAATCTACTGTATCGTCCTGTTTATCCCAATCACAAGTGGCCCATTCTGCGGGGGAAAGCAGAAAGCGCAAAGCCTCGGAGGCTTCTTTTAATCAGGCTAACGCCTCGTCTGCGCTAATGGATGGTGAGTCAAACTCACTCAGGATGGAGGACAAAGCTCCTCAAAGGCCTCCTACTACGGAGGGGAATAACGTTATGGGTACTAAAAGTAAAAAATAAAACAAAAAATGTGTCTAAGACGCATTAAAATTGTGATTGCGGACATTAGAGACACTGATGATGATGGGGATATCAATGTTTCTTCCTCAGACAATGAGGACGATAACACCACTGATTTTTGGATTGGTCCTCCCCCCAAAAAATCTAAGTCAACATCAGCTGACCAAACTCACGCCCCTCTATTGGATTCTGATGGTAATCCCATGTTTGATCCTGGCTTAATTCACCATCCCAATTCTACTGAATGGTTACCTTCTGATCATGTTGCAAGCTATATTCTAGCAAAATTACGTCTTCCCCTAGACAAACAAGTATGAGCAAAACTACGTTCTGTATGTCCCAGAACCTCTCTTCCCCTTCACATTACTGCTACCCCTTCTATAGATCCGTCCCTTCTAACCTTTTTCTCCAAATTCGGTAAAGATCCCCGAAAAGGGGTGGATGGAGCCTGGGCCCTGTGCCAGGATAAAGTCCTTGATTTGGTCGGTCCCTTATCCCGCATTTTTGACCTCGCAGAATCCGCAAGAATCAACGAAGAGTCAATTGACCCTGAAGAACTGTCCCTCTGGATTCAGAGAGCGTTTTGTTTGCTCGGTAATGCAAACTCAGCTATGACGCACAAGCGTCGAAAAGGACTCCTTCTCAAGCTAGATCCTAAGCTTGCGAACCTGGCAGCTATGGATCCAGGAGCTAAAGCTGACGGCTTGCTCTTTGGAGATAACTTTATTAAAGAACTAAGCAAATACGTTACCACCTTTGCTTCTCTTGACAAAGCTCAACAGTCACTTAAAAAAGTGTTTAACTCACAGGTTTTTGCCAGGGACGGTAGAGGAAGAGGCCGCTCCACCGGCCGGTCCTTCAGGAATCAAGGCTTCCGAGGATCCTATAAGTACCAACAGCAGCAACAACAAGACTTTCGTCCACAATTCTACCCCCAGCGTTCCAGAGGGTTCAGAGGGAGGAACCAACGCAGGTCCTATAACAAATCAGGTAAGCCAATCTTCTGGCCATCTTTCTATAGGGGGTCGTCTAAAAAAATTTCTCCACAAATGGAAAGAGATTACCTCAGACCCCTGGGTCCTCAATACCGTCAAAGGCTATTTAATAGAATTTTATGAAACTCCCTTTCAACCTTCCCCCCTTCTTCCCCTCAGATTTGCAGAAGAAATGTCAAATCTAATTTCGACAGAAATCCAAGATCTCCTTCAAAAACGTGCTATACAACCAACTCGTCCCCTTCCCTCAGGTTTCATAAGCCCCCTGTTTTTAGTGATCAGAAAATAACAAGAAAATCAGACCAGTCATCATCGTCAGACAATTCAATCAGTTCATTGTCTATCGACATTTCAAGATGGAAACGATTCTTCATTTAAGAGATTCGCTTCTTCTCAACGACTGGATGGTCCCTCTAGATCTTCAAGACGCTTACTTAACAGTTCCCATCCATCACTCTCACAGAAAGTTTCTCCAATTCCAATGGAATCATCACACCTACCAGTTTACTTGCCTACCCTTCGGACTTTCCTCGGCCCCCTGGTGTTTCACCAAATTAATGAAACCTATTGTAGCTCTTCTTCGACTTAAGGCTTCAGAATGATAATCTATCTAGACGATATCCTTCTAATGCATCAAGACTACTCTACCCTTCGGTCTCAACTCTCTTACACAACAGATCTAGGCTTTCTAGTCAACAACGAGAAATCAATGTTTACCCCGTCACAGACAATGGAATTCCTAGGATTCCTAATCAATTCCTCTCAAGGCCTCCTACAACTCCCGATCTAAAAAATAAAAAGTATCAAATCAGAGATAACCCTATCTTTACAGCAGACTTCTCTCTCCCTCAGGTCTCTTGCAAGGATTGTAGGTCTTCTTTCATCCTCGATACAGGCAATTTTCCCAGGCCCTCTTCACTATCGGGCTCTTCAGAGATTGAAAATTCGACATTTACGCAAAGGTCTTGCTTATTCAGATTTCATCCCCCTCGACCTCGAATCCCGTACAGAACTCCAATGGTGGCTCGACCATCTCGAAGCCTGGAATGGCAGGACCATCTTTGCCTCAGCCCCAGATCGTGTCTTAGAATCTGATGCAAGCCTAACAGGCTGGGGCGCAAGGTGTGGGCAGATATCGACTGGAGGCACATGGTCTCTGCAGGAGTCTTCATTGCACATCAACTATTTAGAGATGCTTGCAGGCTCCTTTGCAATCAAAACCTTCACCAAAAACAGAGTCTCTTGTTCCGTACTTCTTCGTATGGACAATCTCACAGCGGTAAAATACATCAATCACCTCGGCGGTACCAAATCCAAACCGCTAGCAGAACTAGCAAAAAACTTTAGGGAATTCTGGCTTCACCGAAAAATTTCAGTTCAAGCAGAATACTTGCCAGGTTCACTCAACTCAGTTGCAGACTGGTTTTCACGTCATCTTTCCGATTACAGCGACTGGAAGCTTCACTCTTCAGTCTTCAACTCTATTCATCGCAAATGGGGTCCTTTCCATATAGACCTCTTCGCATGCCGCCTGAATGCCCAACTTCCTTGGTTCTTCAGCTGGAGACCAGATCCTCACGCTTTAGCGACCGACGCATTTCTTCAACAGTGGCATCATGCAATAAACTACGCATTCCCTCCTTTCATCATGATAAACAGAGTCCTCACCAATCTTCGGCATCAAGAAGCTACAGTAGTTTTAGTAGTCCCGTTGTGGCAAGCCCAAGTGTGGTATCCCACTCTTCTAGAATTATCTATCGACTTCCCTGTGCTTCTGCCCTCCTTTCCCTCCCTCCTTCTCAATCCACAAGGTCTCCCTCACGACCTCATTCTCAACAAAACCCTTCTCCTATCCGCCTGGAAAGTTTCAGGTCTTCCTCATCTTATTCAGGAATTTCACTCGAAGCTTCAACATACATCAACAATTCATGGGCTCCAGGCACTTCCAAGGCTTACAAATCAGCTTGGTCCATCTGGTCTAGCTGGTGTCTGGAAAAAGCATGTGATCCCTTTTCAGCAGATCTAACTCTGATAGCTAATTTTCTTGCTTCTCAAGCTAGCGACGACAAATCATACAGAACCATCAATCTATATAGGTCAGCTAAATCCCTTCATCACCCTTTTATAGACGGAAAACCCGTAGGAGAACATCCTATCATTTGTCGTCTCTTAAAAGGAGTAAAATTCTCCAATCCTCCAATTCCCAAATACACCACTTTATGGGATGTCAATCTCGTCTTACAAATGTTTGTTTCATGGCAGGATAATGACTCATTATCTTTGAAAATGCTTTCCGCTAAACTAACAATGTTACTTAGTCTTGTATCTATCAAACGTCTGTCAGATGTCAAAGCCCTGGATATCTCAGCTTGTCACTTCACCCCTACTGGTGTACTGTTCAATGTTTCTCGTCGTACAAAAACCAACATTACTTCTGTTTTCTACCCCTTTTTTCCAAATCATCCGAAACTTTGTGTGGGAAACTGTTTAAAGGTTTATGAATAAAAAACGGCAGATCTTAGAACATCTTCTGCTTCCCAACTTTAAATTTCCTTCAGGAAGCCCTATAAACCTGTATCTTCCCCTACCTTAGCTATTTGTGTCAAATGGGTAATGTCTCTTGCGGGCATTGATACGTCAAAGTTTGGTGCCCATTCTGCTAGAGGGGCTATGGCGTCAAAAGCCTTTTGGGCTGGTTCACGCTTGGAAGATATTCTAAGATCGGCAGATTGGTCAAATGATTCTACCTTTCGCACATTTTATTGTAAACCTGTTAATACAGCAACTTCTGTAGTAGTTAACATGCTTTAAACAAGCATAATAGGAGCCTCCGGTCTTGTCATAAAATTTAGATTTTCTGAGTATTTTATGATGGAAAGTCTTAATTTTATTAAAGACACGGAGGTGAGTATTATCCCACCGCTTGTTATACTAATGTTGTTCTTTCCCAACCCTTTTAGTTACTACCAAGGCTCCAGCATCCTCTTCAACTTAATTCAGCGGATGCCGATTCTTCTAGAAGTACTCATCCACCGCAATTTCCATTGAAGATTGATTCCTACATTCACCATCCTCAAAAGCCGTCCTACTCACCTAACCTGGACAGAATTCAAGACTTTTTTGCTCTAATCCTGGCAATATGTTTAATTTGTTGTATTGTACCTTTATTCAAATCATTTTCTTGACTGTCTCGCAGCTGAAAAGAGGGCTGCCTGCAGTCAGGATTGGTATATGTTACGTTCTATAGTGTACTGATTGGTTAAGGTTACTAGTCTTATCTCCCATTGGTTGCTTGTTACGCAAACCTCTGGGATTGGTGTTTTCTCTTGGCCGCTATTAAAATAAAGAAAGCATAATACTCGCCTCTGTGTCTTTAATAAAATTAAGACTTTCCATCATAAAATACTCGGAAAATCTACATTTGGGATGCCTTGTTCATGTAAGCCCGTGTTTGCACAAAAGAGTAATGGCACAACAGCTGCGCTTGTGTGCTGCATCTGGATGGGGAACACTTACCATCTCGCCATACAATAGTGAATTACATTGGCATTGACAAAGCCAATAGCTCTTGCATTGCAGAGATTGGCTTTGCCTATGGCTGTTTGATTTACAGCATGCAGGGCACTAGACATAAATCAGGCAGGAGAAGCCCGATATTTTATGGCAAAAGTAGCTTAATTTTGGGTGTCTCCCGCCTAAAATTGCTTCTGTTTCAATACAAGTAAATAGGGTGCATACATGCTCCCGATTATTTTTTTAATGGAGGGATTGCTGCTAAATTTATGCTGTTATAGAGGACATTATTGCTGCGGTGTTAGCAATGAGCTCGGGATTATCACAGCTGCTCTAAACTATTGAACAAATCATTACATAAAGTAATACATCAAGGTAATCGATCATGTAGTTCACTCCAGCAAAAAACAGTCCTAATGAAAATCCCTTACCTAACCACTCAAGGGCGGTCACTATTCCAGAACATGAGGCAGAAATTAAAAATAAGTGCCAGGCTTGCTCAGCCATTCTTTTCCCGGGTCAGGGATTATCCTTGTTATTGGTGGTCTTCCTTTTTCACTTGGGAAGCAAAACTGTGTTGCAGGGGCAGGTCTCAACTCATAACGAATAGGCGGGGTAGGTGACTGAGTATCATTTTATGTTATCAGCAATTGTATAGCACATTCTACCAGATTTTGTTCTTAGTCTAAGGATTATATGAAAGAATCTGAGACTTCCATCGACCATCTGCTCAAGCGGTGTGTGATGTCTGTGGAATCGTTGGAAAAATAGTTTGTGCTTCTTCAGTAAGCTGGGTGGTCAGTTATAATGCAACCAATGTGCTCTGATGATATGTTAAACCTCTGAAATGAATGCTGATTGTTTTTTTAAATTGAAAAAGAACCCTAATATGAATTTGATGGGCCGTAATGCTCGTGACCATGGTGTATTTTTCTAATTGCATGTTTATTTTGTTGCAGTTATTAAAAACAAGTTATTTTTTAAACTAGAAAATGATTACTGAAAACACTAACTGAAATATTAGATTAAACTGCTTGGTTGTGGGAATTTAAACAAGACGTTTAATTATGTGGGACTTAAATGAAAACATGTTTTTGCCAGCTCATAAAACAAATTCTGTCTGTAGAAGTGATTTTCTGTGCTATGTTCTGAAAAATTTGGCTAACACTGTGCACTGACTACACCTTCTGAGTAGAAATGTCAGCTTTTTTCACCTTTGTGAAGAACATGCTCATTAAACAAAGATTACAGGTGACGCTTCTTAGTCAGTTTTGATGCTTTAATTATTTAAATATAGTCTCAAACAATAAGACTAATAGTGTAGGAATGAAGTGATACTGGGACTAGTCTCCCCCAGGATACAAGACAACCCATAGGTCACAGGATGATATCATTTATCAATTCTGGAAATCAATTATGGAAAATAATTCACATGTATGGCATAATTTCTGTGAAATGTGAGTTATAGTGCTGCTTTTGTGCACAAAAGCAAACATCGTGTGCAATGTGCTATTGATCACCACTGTTGAGTGAGTGCAGGAGCCATAACTTGCAAGAGGCAGTTCCTCGAGTTGGTCATAATGTTCATCCCCTTTCTCAGCAAAAGCAATAAATAGCATGTTATTCTCTGCTGTCTGCATATATGGGCTGTGTCATGTTGTTTTTCTCATGTGTCTGTGTTATAAACAAAGATAGTTAACCAGACATATGGGGTTGAATCAGCACAATGATATAAAATCATCCTTAGCCATCCTGATGACTAGTGACATAGTTTCTCTCCTCTGTAAAGTCATTGTAAAGTGCAACTCATGAGGCCCTAAGTTGTGCCTTCACACATCTGCTAGTAAGTACTAGAAAGATAATTTCAGTGTGAATTTACAGTGAGAATGACAGAAATGATCATGACATTACTCACTTCCAATCAGTCATGTCCTGAGTGTTAGCTCACAGCACATAGGCCCAAAGATGAACAGTGCACGAGAACAAAAGGGCTTGTTAAAATACTTTATTGCAGAGAACAATGAGAATCAACAATAGCTTTGGTGACCTCGTATTGTTGGAGTGTAGCTCTTATAATCAATAATTTGAGCCTAGCTGCCTGTTCTCATATTAAATGTGTTTTTGTAACGTACAATGTGCTGTCTCCCTGAAGGACACGAAGCTGTACTTTTCCAAAGCTAGAGATGTGTGTGACCGTAGTAAATTCTTTCACATGGGACCCGACTTGCTCAAGGAGACATTCTTGTTGACTGCAACAGTGTAATTTGCAACAGGTACAAGGTCGCCCAAACTGGTAAAGACAATGGAGCTACTGACTGATGTTGTGCGTGTTACTTTTCTACCTGCCATTTTACCCAATGAAGACGTAAATCACAGAAGCCAATAAACTGCATGAGGACTGTCCTAGGTAGATAATTCTAGTAAGGTGACTACTAAATCATTGGATGGAGAGAATGGTGCGCTGGACGCTGTCCAATTGGAAATTAGAGACTTGTCTGGCAAATTCAATTTAATGGCGTGTCACAAGAAAAAATCAGCCATTACTGGACATCTGCCCCTGCCCTTACCTGTCATTTTGAGAGACTTTTGTCTTATTCTTCAAACCATCCTCATCTTGCCTTTTGCCTGATATTCACTTCTCCTACCTATGAGGGAAGAACTTTGCCCTGTATGCTGAGACTTTGCTGTTCTATCCTGGCTTGTGGCGAAATAGACTGTGTCCTGAGGACGAAGATTGATTCTGTATGCTGACCCATTACGGAGGGTAACTATATGATGATGGAACTGTAATTGTCTATTTGCCTTTTCTTTCTAGGTACCAACTGCTCTTTTGACAGAGGCCATAGTTGGATGTTTTTCCAAATTTGTGTTACCAAATTGTTTTGCATGAAGCCCAACATGTTAGATGCTAATCCGAGGTTAGTTATGGAGTCCCTATTATTGGGCGCAAATAGACAAATGACAGGATCCTTGCTTTGTTGAATCTTGTACTAATGATACTCTGCTAAAATAGATACATGTTGACTCCGTGTTTTGTTCTAGTGTTTATAATATTTGCTTTGCTCAAATCTTATTCGAGTTGCCACATTATGACATTGTTGATGTGTTTTCAAATATTGAGACTAATAAACTTGCTAGTAGATTGTAACCAATAGGGAATAAATAGTATACTTTTTACTGAACTTGTGTGGTTATTCATGGCTGAAAGGTCATGTTGTGACTAAATCTTCATTAAAGCATTTAGTTAATTTGTTTCGCTTTGTTATGGTGAATATTGATGAGGCTACTGGTCTAGTGATATACATGTTGCATAGATATCTCGTCCTAAGATGTCTCCACTCAGGGTCAAAAGATTCATTGGCCTAAAACGAGTCCCAGAGTAAGCAAATTACCTAGGTTGGGACGCGTTATCAGTTCAACCCCCACCCCTTGTGGGGTTACGTGCCCTTGTTTGCAAGACTCTGTTGTGTACAGCATAGGGCTTGGAGCCCGTTTGTCCCTTAGTATTTGTTAGCTTGCTGGTCTTTACAGCCTCGTAATTCGTCGCTGTAGCCCAAGCATCATTTCCATTCCTCTGTGTAGAGCAGGGACAAAGCAATGATTGATTCAAATGAATCAGTGCCTCCTGTGCTCCCAACATGATTGAGGAACTACTTTGTGTAGGAGGCTGGACTGGCTTGTAGTGAGTACCAAGGGGTACTTGCACCTTGCACCAGGCCCAGTTATCCCTTATTAGTGTATAGGGTGTCTAGCAGCATAGGCTGATAGATAATGGTAGCTTAGCAGAGCAGCTTAGGCTGAACTAGGAGACGAGTGAAGCTCCTACAGTACCACTTAGTGTCATATGCACAATATCATAAGAAAACACAATACACAGTTATACTAAAAATAAAGGTACTTTATTTTTATGACAATATGCCAAAGTATCTCAGAGTGTACCCTCAGTGAGAGGATAGGAAATATACACAAGATATATATACACAATACCAAAAATATGCAGTATAGTCTTAGAAAACAGTGCAAACAATGTATAGTTACAATAGGATGCAATGGGGACACATAGGGATAGGGGCAACACAAACCATATACTCCAAAAGTGGAATGCGAGCCACGAATGGACCCCAAACCTATGTGACCTTGTAGAGGGTCGCTGGGACTATTAGAAAATAGTAAGGGTTAGAAAAATAGCCCAGCCCAAGACCCTGAAAAGTGAGTGCAAAGTGCACTAAAGTTCCCCAAAGGACATAGAAGTCGTGATAGGGGAATACTGCAGGAAAGACACAAACCAGCAATGCAACAACGATGGATTTCCAGTCGAGGGTACCTGTGGAACAAGGGGACCAAGTCCAAAAGTCACAAGCAAGTCGGAGATGGGCAGATGCCCAGGAAATGCCAGCTGTAGGTGCAAAGAAGCTTCTACTGGACAGGAGAAGCTAAGGTTTCTGCAGGAACGACAAGGGCTAGAGACTTCTCCTTTGGAGGACGGATCCCTCACGCCGTGGAGAGTCGTGCAGAAGTGTTTTCCCGCCGAAAGACCGCCAACAAGCCTTGCTAGCTGCAAATCATGCGGTAAGCAGTTTTGGGTGCTGCTGTGGCCCAGGAGGGACCAGGATGTCGCAAATTGCGCCAGGAGACAGAGGGGACGTCGAGCAAGACAAGGAGCCCTCTCAGCAGCAGGTAGCACCCGGAGAAGTGCCAGAAACAGGCACTACGAGGATGCGTGAAACGGTGCTCACCCGAAGTTGCACAAAGGAGTCCCACGTCGCCGGAGACCAACTTAGAAAGTCGTGCAATGCAGGTTAGAGTGCCGTGGACCCAGGCTTGGCTGTGCACAAAGGATTTCCGCCGGAAGTGCACAGGGGCCGGAGTAGCTGCAAAAGTCGCGGTTCCCAGCAATGCAGTCTGGCGTGGGGAGGCAAGGACTTACCTCCACCAAACTTGGACTGAAGAGTCACTGGACTGTGGGGGTCACTTGGACACAGTTGCTGGATTCGAGGGACCTCGCTCGTCGTGCTGAGAGGAGACCCAAGGGACCGGTGATGCAGTTCTTTGGTGCCTGCGGTTGCAGGGGGACGATTCCGTCGACCCACTGGAGATTTCTTCGGAGCTTCTAGTGCAGAGAGGAGGCAGACTACCCCCACAGCATGCACCACCAGGAAAACAGTCCAGAAGGCGGCAGGATCAGCGTTAAAGAGTTGCAGTAGTCGTCTTTGCTACTATGTTGCAGTTTTGCAGGCTTCCAGCGCGGTCAGCAGTCGATTCCTTGGCAGAAGGTGAAGAGAGAGATGCAGAGGAACTCGGATGAGCTCTTGCATTCGTTATCTAAAGTTTCCCCAGAGACAGAGACCCTAAATAGCCAGAAAAGAGGGTTTGGCTACCTAGGAGAGAGGATAGGCTAGCAACACCCGAAGGAGCCCATCAGAAGGAGTCTCTGACGTCACCTGGTGGCACTGGCCACTCAGAGCAGTCCAGTGTGCCAGCAGCACCTCTGTTTCCAAGATGGCAGAGGTCTGGAGCACACTGGAGGAGCTCTGGACACCTCCCAGGGGAGGTGCAGGTCAGGGGAGTGGTCACTCCCCTTTCCTTTGTCCAGTTTCGCGCCAGAGCAGGGCTAAGGGGTCCCTGAACCGGTGTAGACTGGCTTATGCAGAAATGGGCACCAAAAGTGCCCATGAAAGCATTTCCAGAGGCTGGGGGAGGCTACTCCTCCCCTGCCTTCACACCATTTTCCAAAGGGAGAGGGTGTAACACCCTCTCTGAGGAAGTCCTTTGTTCTGCCATCCTGGGACAAGCCTGGCTTGACCCCAGGAGGGCAGAAACCTGTCTGAGGGGTTGGCAGCAGCAGCAGCTGCAGTGAAACCCCAGGAAAGGCAGTTTGGCAGTACAAGGGTCTGTGCTACAGACCACTGGGATCATGGGATTGTGCCAACTATGCCAGGATGGCATAGAGGGGGCAATTCCATGATCATAGACATGTTACATGGCCATATTCGGAGTTACCATGGTGAAGCTACATATAGGTAGTGACCTATATGTAGTGCACGCGTGTAATGGTGTCCCCGCACTCACAAAGTCCGGGGAATTGGCCCTGAACTATGTGGGGGCACCTTGGCTAGTGCCAGGGTGCCCTCACACTAATTAACTTTGCACCTAACCTTTACCAGGTAAAGGTTAGACATATAGGTGACTTATAAGTTACTTAAGTGCAGTGTAAAATGGCTGTGAAATAACGTGGACGTTATTTCACTCAGGCTGCAGTGGCAGGCCTGTGTAAGAATTGTCAGAGCTCCCTATGGGTGGCAAAAGAAATGCTGTAGCCCATAGGGATCTCCTGGAACCCCAATACCCTGGGTACCTTAGTACCATATACTAGGGAATTATAAGGGTGTTCCAGTAAGCCAATGTAAATTGGTAAAATTGGTCACTAGCCTGTTAGTGACAATTTGTAAAGAAATGAGAGAGCATAACCACTGAGGTTCTGGTTAGCAGAGCCTCAGTGAGACAGTTAGGCACCACACAGGGAACACATACATATAGGCCACAAACTTATGAGCACTGGGGTCCTGACTAGCAGGGTCCCAGTGACACATAACAAACATACTGATAACATAGGGTTTTCACTATGAGCACTGGGCCCTGGCTAGCAGGATCCCAGTGAGACAGTGAAAACACCCTGACATACACTCACAAACAGGCCAAACGTGGGGGTAACAAGGCTAGAAAGAGGCTACTTTCTCACACTTTGTTCTTATCAATTTCTAGTACCCTGCAAACAGAAGGAGTGAGTCTGGCAAAGACATGCCCAGCAAGACAAACAAAATTGCAAAGATTTCTTATTTTTGATAGGTAACTTTCTTTTATTTTGCCAAGTCATCTTTTCTCACTTTGTACTCACGTTTTCTTTTGTTTTTGCTCGTGGGCACTGTATTCAAAAGAAGGCGATTATCTTGTTCTAAATATTGCAAAGTGACATTGTTTCTTTATTATGTGTAATTTCTGAAAGGATGCTTTAACACATTATTGTGAAGTGCACCCCAATCCACCCCTCTGCAATCCGCCTCACTGCAATCCATCCTGTCCAATCCACGCACTCCAGTCCAAAGCACGCACCCAATCAAATCCACTCCAACCCACCCCACTCCAATCCTTCCAACCCACCCCACTCCAGTTCTTCCAACACACCCCAATCTAATCTGTCCCACTCCAGTTCACCCCACACCAATCCAAACAGTCTGCTCCAGTCTAAAATAATCTGCCCCACTTCCGTCTGCTGACTCCAGTCCAAAACAATATGCCCCATACCAATCCAAAACAATATGCCCCACTCCCATCTACCCCACTGCAGTCTGCACCACTCCAATCAAAAATAATGTGCCCCAATCAAATCCAAAACAATCTCCCCAATCTAAAACACTCTGCCCACTAAAAGCTACTGCACTCCAACCAATCAAAAACAGTCTTCGGCACTCCAATCTGCCCCATGGCAATCCAAAACAATTTGCCCCACTCCAATCTGCCTCACTCAAATCTGCCCCTATTTATTCCAAACAGTCTGCCCCACTCTGATCGAATGGAGTGCAATCCACTTCAATCTGCCCCACTCCAATCCAAAACTATATGTCCCACTCCCATCTACCCAACTCTAATCTGCCCCTATCCAACCCAAAACAATCTGCCCCAATCCAAAACAATATGCTGTACTGAAATGCACTGCATTCCAATCCAAAACAATCTGCCCCACTTTAATCCAAAACAGTCTCCTCACTCAAAACCGCCCCACTCCAGTCTGCCCCCACTCCAATCCAAAACAATCTGTTCCACTCCAATCCGCCCCATTCCAATCCCAAACCATACACCCTACTCCAAACCAATCCACCTCTCCCGAATCCATCCCACCCAAACCCACTTCATCCCAATTCACCCCACTCCAATCCGCCCACTTCCATCGAATCCTCCCCACTCCAATCCAAACCAGCCCACTCCACACCAACCTACCCTAAATCCACCCCACCCCACTACAATCCAGTACACGCACTCCAATTAAATCCACCCCACTCCAATCTGCCCCAATCCAATCTACCCACTCCAATCCAAAACAATCTGCCTCACTCTAATCTGCCGCACTCCAATCCAAAACAATCTGCCCTACTCAAATTCGCCCCTATCCAACTCACCCCAATCCAATCATCTCCACTCAATCTCAATTCACCCCACTCCAATCCACCACAATCCACCCACTTTAATCCCGTCCAACGCACCCCAATGCAATCCACCCCAATCCAGCCCACTTCAATCTACCCCACTCCAATGCACTCCCCCCCAGTCCACTGCAGTCCAATACTCCTCCTCCAGTCTATCGCACTACAATCTATCCAACCCCACTCCAATCCACCCACCTTACTCCAACCCAATCCACCCACGCCATTCCACCCCACTGCAATCAAGGCCACTGCTACCCAGTCTACCTCACTCCAGTTCAGTCCACTCACACCTCCCCAATCCATCCCACTCCAATACAATACACTTTGATCCAACCCACTCCAGTGCAATCCAGTCCACATTGATCCACTGTGCTCCAGTCCACCCCACTCCAAACCACCTTCATCTATCCCACTCCAATTGAGTCCACCCCTCTCCAATTTTCCACCTCACACCAACCAAATCCACCCTACTCCAATCCAATCCTCTCCAATCAAATCCACCCCCTCTCGTCCAATCCACCATAAACCACTTGACTCCAATCTACCCCACCCCACCCCACCCACTCAATCCATCCCCACCCCACCCTAATCCAACCCACTTCATCCCAATCCATTCCACCCACCCCTATCTAATCCACCCCAATCCAATCCACCCACCTTAATCCACTTCACTCAGTGCAATCCACCCCAGTCATTCCAATCCACCTCACGCCAATCCACTCTACTCCAGTCCACCTCAATCTGATCTACCCAATCCAACCCACTGCAATCCACCCCAATCCAATCCAGTTCATCCCACCCCAATCAAATCCAATCCAGCCCCTCCAGTCCACCCCACCTAAATCCACCACACCCCATTTCAATCCAACCCACCCCACGCCAATCCATTCCACCTCCCCTCAATGTAATCCACCCCACTCTAATCCACCACACCCCACCCCAATCCAACCTACCCCAATGTAATCCATCCCACCACAATTCAATCCACCACACTAAATCTAATTCCCCCCACTCTACCTCTATACTTCTCCAATCCATTCCACTCAAGCCCAATTCAATCCACCCCACGCCAATCCATTCCACCTCTACTCAATGGAACCCACCCCACTCTAATCCACCACACCCCACCCCAATCCAACCCACCCCAGTTCATTCCAATCCACCTCTCCGTGCCTCCCCATCCCATTTCAATCCAGTCTAATTCACCCCCCACTCTCCAATCCACCCCACTCTAATCCAACCCAGTCTACTTCAATCCACCCCACTCTACCCCAATCCACCCCACCCCATCCCAGTTCGGTCCACTGCATTCTAATCCAATCCATCCAGGCTACCCCACTCCAATCCACCCCACGCCAATCCAATCCAATCCAATCCACCACATGCCAATCCAATCCACTCCACTCCACCCCATTACGATCCACTGCACCCCAATCCGATTCACCCCACCACATCCCAGTTCATTCTACCCCAATCCAATCCATCAATCCAAACTCCACTCCAGTCCACCCCACCTCAATGCAATCCATCCCAACCCAATCCACCACAATCCAATCCAACACACCCCATTCCAATCCAATCCATCCCAGTGCATCCCACCACACCCCAATCTAATCCATCCCACCACATTTCAATCCACCCCACTAAATCTAATTCCCCCCACTCTACCTCTATACTTCTCCAATCCACTACACTCAAGCCCAATTCAATCCACCCCACCCCAACCAATCCCAGTTCAATCCACCCTACTGTAATCTACCCTACACCAATCCAATCCACCCCACTCTGATCCAATCCACCCCACTACAGTCCACCCAACCCGTATGGTCTATTAAAGATACAACTGCAGAAGCACAATATCTAGGAAAAGAAAACATTCTTAGGAAACAGGGACTCGTATACCATGCAACACTAAGCACAATGCGTAAAATGCAGCAGTGAATGTATCACTGGCTTGGATTTCCTTAAAGGTTCCTGCACACATTCCTGAGAAAGAAATCACTGTGTTTGTTTCTAAAGTTAAGAACTTGAAAGGCAGAGCCTGGTATGGGCCCTCTCTCTTTCACACACAGACGCGCACTCTCTCTTTCTGTTTCACTTAAAGCTTTGTTATGAGGGGAAGAGAACCGGGAATGTTTTTAAGGTCAACTTACAAACTTTATTTTTTTAAGAAATATCACTAAATGCAGTGATGTGATCTATTTTACTAAACTGAAACACTTCAAATGTGCGGGTTGCCTATTACCAAGGCTGACCAGTCTTAATCCGTCTCTTTCTTCCATCAACCCTACGTAGATGTCTCTGGGTCTCACTCTCACCGGTTCTTCTTCGCCACCCCCCTTTCTCCTTTAGTCCGTGTCTTCCTGTCCTTATTTTGCTTTTTTATTTTTTCTTTGCTGCGTTTCTGTGTCTGGGTCGAAGTCTGATTATGGAAAATAAGTTCCAGCTCCCCAAAAAATTGAGTGCTGGGCCCCACCACCTGCAAACACCTGCACAAAATAAGCACTGCTCCTAGGACCGGGTCATGACGCTCCAACACTCCGCCCACCCCGACCACCCACACTCTCCCTATTAATTGGTTTGTCCTTCTCTACTGGCAGCAAAGCCACGCAACCAGCGTGTGTAACGCCACAACGTCCAACGTCACTTTTATTGACAAGTTGAAGTGGGGGGGGGGGGGGGGGGGGGTGTTCAGGAAAGTGTAATTTGCTCGGGCATTTCCGATTCAGGTGCTTTTCTTCAGGCAAAACTTCGCAGACGTATGTTTTATTGAATTCTGTGAATTTGGTCAGTTTGTGACAGTTTAAAGAATACACGCGTTATTGTATGTACATAGCGCTTAGTAACCGTGAGGAAGCTTTGATGCGCTATAATGTGGAATCATTCTGCCAGTATAACATACTTTGTGGTTGCTAAAAGGAGCCATCATGAGTGCTGTTAATCTTCCCTTTCCGTCAGGTATAGCGGGGCGTTGTTTTGATTGAGAGTAAAACTCAGGCAGTTTGTCTATTGTAGTTCAGTTTTTGGTGAAAGAACCTTGTGCTTCGACAGATGAATTGAAGGCAGCTTGGAAAAGAGCAATTGAGTGGAACTCGGAGACAATTCACTACTGTGATTCACACTCGCTGGGTGAATCACATGAAGCTGTGCAGTGCTCACACTACGTAGGTGGGGAATTAGCTCAAATGGTAGAGCGCTCGCTTAGCATGCGAGAGATAGCGGGATCGATGCCCGCATTCTCCAAAATACGGATTTCTTTTAATATCAACGTATTCACTTCTACATTTCTGCCTCTGCTTACATAAATACAGGGGTTTTACAGTTTCAATGTTTACGTCATTTAGAAAGTAATCGAGCCTCATAGTGCGCGGCAAGCGAGAAGTGGCTACTACTAACAAATACAAGGCATCCTGTCCTCAAAAGAAAAGCCTTTTTTCAGGAAACACCAGCCTGGTCACAAGGCAAAGTAAGCAATGGCCAATGAGTGTAAAAGGGGCACCTGCTCCCTCGGCCTTGCTCACAAGTGTTACATAAACAAGCACTGGCAAAACCAATCCCTTTTCGGACCTCCAAATTCACACAGCCATTGTGAAGAACAGACGCCGGCAGAGAGCGAGAAAGTAAGCAATGCTCTTCACGGGATCCATTGCCTTGCAAGGTCATGGGACTAATTCATTTCCTCTTAGGGTGACCACTTGGCATAGAGGCAAATTCTGGACAGGACTCTAAAAAATTCAGGACAAAGGGTCAAAATTCAGCACAAAAATTCAGGGCGAATGGTCACAATTCAGGACAAAAATTCAAGAACAAACGTCAGTTTAGAGGCCATACCCTATTACGTTATCAGTGCATTTATTTACTCTTTTTTAACATAGCGCTATTTATTCAAGGTGGTCTTTTTGCGATTGTCTCCTGGTATGCTATATTCAGATGTCACATTACGTCCTAGTTCAGTAGTAAATGAATGCCCTTTAGCACTGTGTCAAGGCCATCACCCCTACCCAAATCTACCCAATCTTTCTTGGGGAGAAAAAGCAACAGCAACATTTTGATTATGTTTCTACACATTTTAAAACCCATGGCAACAGTTTAAGAGTCATTAAGTAAGGTAAGTAATCTTTTTTCTACTTTAAAAAATTTAAACAAAAACATCTGGCTCAACCCAATCGCCCTTGGACTTTCAACCTAAAAAAATGTAATGAGACAGAGCAGATGGTGTGGGCGACAGTCTCACAGCTAATGTCAGGATGTGAGGTTCCCACAACTTGCCTGTAGTTTCACAGCACTAGAGTGTGTTTCTGGGACTCTACATTTATCTCAGAACTGCAAGCCCAGACTACCAACCAAAGATAATAAAAGAGGAGGATGAAATTGAAATTAAAGGGGAGATCCACAACAACTGATTCAAAGGGTTGTTGCTAAGAACTGGATACATAAGGAAGAGAAGAACAAGGTAGGTCAATTCCTAAAGTCAGACAAGATGGGTTCGCCAGCACTATCAGAAGGAATTGCATACCTGGTGAGTTGTCTCTGCAGACAGGAGAGAAACAGAAGAGGCAGTGTCAAATAGTTGAACAAGCAGCACCAACCCACCCTTGCAAACTCTTCTGGTGCAATGGTCCGCCATTCATGCTTGTGGAGGGTGAGCAGGGGCCAGATCCCTTGCTTGCAAGGTTTTGCAAGGCAATTGCCCACTCTGTCCATGACTTAAAATGGTTTTACAATTGAGCAAAAGCCAATTGAGGAGAAGTCAAACCAGTGACCTCGGTTATCCCTAAAGTACACATAGAATCTTCAAAATATTTGTGGATGTTAATTGCCCAAACAAAATGTAAGAACATGAGAAAGAATATAAAATGTAATTGGTGTTTCTTTTTCATTTGGTACTGTTTTTCCCGTTATATACAATTAGACCTCAGATTGAACTGGGAACCAGTTACCTTTCGATACCTAGTGATTAATATCTACAATTTCCCCACTCGTTTGTAGGATGGAAATCTCAGCAAAGTGTCATGGTCCCTCGCAGCCCAGGTTGCCTTTTGATCTGCTCTGCTGCCTTCTGTAGTGGGGCATGTGGTATGGTATGCTACCCCCATGATAGTATTATTTTGCAAATCTTCCCTGCTCGTACTTCAATCCTTCAGACATGCCACACATCTGTTTTGGTCACTCAGGCACTTTTGGGTAGCTCTTTGCACTCTAAAGCTACCTGTGACTGCTGGTGGATTAGGCCTTCTGGACTTGGAATCCTATTATTTAGCTGCACAGGTCCAATGGGCGGTTGATTGGATGTCTGCACGCCCCGTGCATGAGATGGGGTTTATCTGTAAAGACTTTTAAGGAGGGCCGACTGCAATGCTCATTGTTTCCTACTGACCAGTCTACTGAACACCATCTGGGGTTATCATGCACAGTTTTCTCTTGCCTTGCTAGAACCTATAAACTCACTGACATAAAGAAACCCTGTGCTCCTGCACTACCTTTGCTAGGCCTTCCCTCTTTCACAGGACTAGTGTGCTCAGAACTACTCCCTTAGTGGCATGCTGCGGTTGTCTTAAAATTGGTGGATTTGTTTCTGGACGGCGAGCTACTAGATTTCAAACCCTTGTGGCAGACTACCATCTTCACCCCGGTCAACTCCTTACTTACAACCACCTTAACCAATGATGAAATGCCCTATTTCATTTCTGCCGCCTAGCACTAACCCTACATGAGGTGTGTCAAAAGCTCTACACCATGGGGACTGGCGGAAAACTGATAAGATGGGTGTACAGACCTTTCCTGCAACCTGGAGACCACTCTGGGTCCTCTTGTCATACTACCTGGGTGATTGATGTGGCCAAACCTCTGCAAGACATGGACTGGACTAAAATACTGGACTTTCCCCACAAAGTATCCAACAAGTGTCACTTTAAATACATTCATAGAGCTTCCTTGGGAATGCTTGCCATTGGGTTTGTGGTTTGTAACTCACATTTCATTGCTTTCAATTTGCTGTCTTTATTTGTTTTAGGCTATTCAGCTTGAGTTCATCCCTTCCCTTGCCCAAAGCTTATTTAAAGTATCTTTCCAAGTGCTCTCTTTCTGTAAACAGGCCTATAAATTTTGTTCTTATCTCAACACATTTGCTGTGCATTCAAAGAACAAGGTCAAATGTCAGGCTCTGTCTTCCGTGGGAACTTAGTGTGTACTTTTCTTTCTCTGACTTCAAAGTGAGAGGATTTATGCAACAATCTTGCTGGATACTAGGGGTAGGAAAGAGGTTTTTTTCTATCACGTGACAACATTTAAATAAACTGTGGAAGGATTTCAGAATATATCAGAATTAGGAGTACAAATGAAGCACCTTTTTTTTAATTCTGAACTGTGCTGGAAACAAATACCTATATATGATTAAAACAAATCATTACATTAGGTGATGCAATTTCCACACATCATCGTCTGTGCACTGTATAGTTTTATTTGAAAAACTGTATGCCTGTGCAAATGTAATGGTTATTTCAATCAAAAATATTTTGTTACCACACAATGCATACTCCACTCTACTCTGCACCCCTCCCTACCACTGCATCCTGCTCTGCACCACTCTGCTTTACACCACTCCATGCCACTGCACTGTGGGACACTGCACTCTTCTCCACTTTGAACCATCCCACTCTATGCCACTGCACTGTATGCTACTTCACACTACACCTCTCTACTCTACTCTGTACCACTCTACTTATGCCAAAACACTTTACGCCTCTCTACATCACTGCGCTCTGTGCCTCTGCACGCTATACCATTCTAAGCAACACCAATCTACTCCACACATCTCCACACTATGGCAATCTGCAACACTGTACTCTCTGCCCCTGCACTCTATGCCAGTAGACTCTATGCTTTTACACTTTACATTCATACACTGGAAGTCAGTCTCATCTACTCTGCAACACTGCACTCTACACCACTTCACTCTATGCCATCACACTCTATGTAACTCTACGCAACTCCACTCTACCCCGAACCTCTCCACTGTACAGCACTTCAATCTACTGTGAAACAATCTACTTTACGTCACTGCACTCTGCCCCACTGCAGTTTATGCCACTGCTCTCTACCCTGCACCTCTCCACTCTATGCCACTGCACTCTAGTCTGAAACAATCTACTCTATTCCACTGCACTCCACGCCACTCTGCCCACTTCACTCTAAACCACTGCACTCTACTTCAATGTACTCTACACCAGTGCACTCTAAACAACTGCACCATATGCCACTGCACTGTACTTTGCACCACTGTACTCTATGCCACTGCTCTATGCCACTTTACTCCACTATACCCCACTGCACTCTATGACACTCTACACTTTAACACTGCACTCGTCACTATAATCTTCACCACTGTACTCTGTACTACTGCATTCTGCCCCAATACACTGTATGTCACTGCACTCTATACCACTCTACTTTGCATAACTTCACTCTACACCACTGCACTTTACAGACTATGCTCCACTCTGCACTGTTCTACACTACTACACTCTTCACCATTTTACACCACTGCACTCTGTGCCACGCAAGTCCATTCTGCACTGTGTGACACTGCACCACTCTGCACTACTGCACTCTGCCACTCTATTGTGCGCCACTCTACTCCACTGCACTCTATCCCACTCTGCTCTGCCCGTGCCACTCTGTGTCACTGAACTCTACACCACTGCACTCTACGTCAATGCACTCTACTCTGCACTACTGTAATGTACACCACTTCTCTCTATGCCACTGTACTCCACACCACTGAACTGACACTTTACTCTGCAACATTGCACTCTCCACAACTACTCTACACCACTCTACTCTCTATTACTGCATTCCACACCAATACACTCTAGACCACTGCACTCTATGCCACTGCACTCAATGCCACTCTACTCTGCATCACTCCATTCTACGTCACTTCATTTTACAGCACAATACTCTACACTGTACTGCACTACTCTACACTACTCCACTCTGCACCACTTTTCACCACTGCACTCTATGCCACTCGAGTCTACTCTGAACTCTATGCCACTGCATCACTGTACACTACTGCACTCGCTGCCACTCTATTGTGTGCCATTCTACTCCACTGCACTCTATAGCATTCTACTCTGCCCCACGTCACTTCATACCACTGCACTCTAAACCACTGCACTCTTAACAATGCACTCTAAACAACTGCACTGTACTGTACTCTGCACCACTGTACTCAGCACCACTGCCCCTATGCCACTCTACACCACTGCACTGACACTCTACTGTGCAACATTGTACTCTCTGCCACTGTACTCTACACCACTCTACTCTGCACTACTGCATTCTATTCCAATACACTCTACACCACTGCACTCTACGCCACTGCACTCTATGCCACTTTACTCTGCATCACTCCACTCTATGCCACTGCACTCTACAGCACTATACTCTACTCTGCATTGCACCACGCTATTCTACTTTGCACCGTTCAACACCACTACACTCTATGCCACTCTAATCTATTCCTCTGCATTCTATGACAGTACATTGTACGCCGCTGAATTCTATGCCACTGCATTGAAAGCCACTTCACTCTACACCACTATATTCTGCAACACTCTACATAAATGTCCTCTCCATCAGTCAACTCCACTGCATACCACCCCACTATATGCCACTCTACGTGACTCCTTAGTATGCCACTCCTAAGCACGACACCCTCTGCCACTCCACTCTACAACACTCTACTCCGCTCTTTGCCATTCCACTCTGTGACACTTTGCCACACTCTCCTCTATGCCACTAACTTTTAGCAATGCTGAACAGCAGCCACTCCGGTATATAACATAACTAAACCACATTGGCAAAGCCAATAACTTGCGTAGACAAGACCTATTGGCTTTGCCATATTTGTTAATACTATGAGGTACTGAGGTCCCTAAAAGAACTGTGAATGTGTAAGTCCTTATTTTAAACACACAATGCACACTGCATATTATAGGCTGCTACAAAATGCGCAAATACATTTAGGTTAAATATAAAAAAAAGTCCTTCAAAAATACAAATTTCAATAATGTAGAGATTATACCTAGTGCAAAAAAAATTTATAACTGTCCATTAAAACCACACACTCCAAGGCTCACCTTGGAACACCGTTACACTGCCTGTCTAAAAGAAAATATCCTTGCCATCAGAAAGCTTCAAGTGAATCTTTCCATTAAAGCCAATACAGGTTGCTAGGCCCCTTTACATTTTAAGATTTACCAGTTGTGCATTACTTTTGAGAGAGACACCCTGGCAAGAAGGCCTTTTCTTATCTGTGTGCCCCTCCCTCCCTCAGAGCACAGGAGACTCCCGGCCTTTCAATCCAGCTAGGAAACTGATCTCTCCTAATTACATTTTGTCCTTTAGGTGAAAGGCTATAATTACAGACAAATACTGTCCATTAAGTAAGCCTTTCATCACTGGACAACGGACAGTAGGGCTAAACTAAAGGCAGTCCGTGAAAATTACGGACGTGTGGTCCCCTATTTCCGCTTCCCTTCACTCCCTCATTCTCAACCCCTGCCTGCCCCTGAGATGGTTCCAAAAAGCAGTAGCACGTCATAACGGTCTCGCTGGTAACTAATAAAACAGACTGCAGGATGGACTTGTTTCAGTTCACTGGATGGACATTGTAAAGCGCCACATGACACCAACTGCAGACCTAGGCGCTGGAGTGCAGCTGTACAGTTGGTGTTTTGTGTTTACAATGCAGCGCATAGTACATCAGCAATCCCCTTCATGGTCTCCATTACAATGATCTCTGCATTTTGATGCTTGTTGTCTGTGATACTTCTAGCAAGTGTGATAGCTCAGTGGGTTGAGTGTCTGCAGCAGGCATGTGTGGGTAACATGTCAGAAGTATGAATTGCACTAGGCAGACGGTACCTTGAGAGGTGAACCAAATTAGTAACATGATTTTACTGGGTAATTTTGGCAGCAATCGTTAAAGGGAATGAACACATTTCACATTGTGTTTTGCTCTCTATCAAATGATAAATTTAATTTGGGATGCCTTGTTCATGTATGCCCGTGTTTACACAAAGGAGTAACAGCACACCAGCCGCGGGCGCTCTTGTGCTGCATCTGCCTGGGGAACACGTACCATCTCGCCATACAATACTAAAACACATTGGCATTGACAAAGCCAATAGCTCTCGCATTGCAGAGATCGATTGGCTGACAACGGTGCTATTGACCGCCTACCGCCGCGGTGAGGGCTGCCAAAATACCATCGCCGCGGCTACCTGCCGTCCGTCATATTATGACTGTAGCTGGAATTCCGCCAGAAGGATGGCGGAATTCTGGCTGCGGCCATGGCGGTGGATGGTGGTAAGGTCACACCAGTAGACTACTGCAGACCGTATCATGACACATGATACGGCCTGGTGGTGTCCTGCTGGCAGACGCTGCATATAAAACAAATTCTGTCTGTAGAAGTGATTTTCTGTGCTATTTTCTGAGAAATTCTTCTAACACTGTACCCTGACTACAATTTTCTGACTAGAAATGTCAGCTTTTTTCACCTAGGTGAAGAACATGCTCATTAAACAAATATTACTGGTGACGTTTCGTAGTCGGTTTTGATGCTTTAATTATTTAAATATAGTCTCAAACAATAAGACTAATAGTGTAGGAATGAAATGATACTGGGACAAGTCTCCCCCCCGGATACAAGACAACCCATAGTTCACAGGATGATATAATTGATCAATCCTGGAAATCAATTATGGAAAATAATTCACATGTATGGCATGATTCCTGTGAAATGTGAGTTATAGTGCTGCTTTTGTGCACAAAAGCACACATCGTGTGCAATGTGCTATTGATCACCACTATTGAGTGAGTGCAGGAGCCATCACTTACAAGAGGCAGTTCCTCAAGTTGGACATAATGTTCCTCCCCTTTCTCAGCAAAATCAATAAATAGCACGTTATTCTTTGCTGATCTGCATATCTGGCCTATGTCATGTCGTTTTTTTTATGTATCTGTGTTATAAACAAAGATATTTAACCAGACACATGGGGTTAAATCAGCACAATGATATAAAATCATACTTAGCCATCCTGATGAGTAGTAGCAGTGTTGCAAAGTGCAACTCATGGGGCCCTAAATTGTGTTTTCACACATTAGCTAGAAAGTACTAGAAAGATAATTTCAGTGTGAATTTACAGCGAGAATGACAAGCATGATCATGCCATTATTCACTTTCAATTGGTCATGTCCTGGGTTTTAGCTCACAGCTCATAGGCCTAATGATGAACAGTGCACAAGAACATAAGGGCTTGTTAAAAGACTTTATTGCAGAGAACAATGGGAGTCAACAATAGATTTGGGGACCACTTATAACCCACACCCCTTGTGGGATTACGTACCCTTGATTCCAAGACTCTGTTGTGCACAGCATAGGGCTTGGAGCCCGTTTGTCGATTACCATTTGTTGGCTTGCTATTCTTTACAGCCTCATAATTGGTCACTGCAGCCCAAGCATCATTTCCATTCCTCTGTGTAGAGCAGGGACAAAGCACTGATTCATTCAAATGAATCAGTGCCTTTTCAGTGCTCCTAACATGACTGAGGTACTGTTTTGTTCTGATTAATTTCTAGTACAGTACAAACAGAAGGTTTGTGATTGGCAAACCCATGCCCCAGCAGGACAAACTACATTGAAAAGATTTATTTTTTATAGATAACATTATTTTATTTTGCTAAATCGTCTTTTCTCACTTTGCACTTGTGTTCTCTTTTGTTTTTGCTCGGGGGCGCTGTTCTTAAACGATGGCGATTATCTGGTTCTAAATATGGCAAAGCAACATTTTTTCTTTATTATGTTTAATTTCTAACACAATGCTTTAACACTTTATCGTGCAGTGCATTCCAATCCACCCACTCCAATCTGCCTCACTGCAATCTATCTAGCCCAGTCAACCCCACCTCACGTCACTCCAATCCAAAGCACTCGCCCAATCCAATCCACTCCAACCCACCCCACTCAAATCCTCCCAACCCACCCCAATCTAACCTGTCCCACTCCAGTTCACCCCACACCAATCCAAACAGTCTGCTCCACTCCAAAACAACCTGCCCCACTTGGATCCAAAACAGTCTGCCCCACTTCAGTCTGTCCACTCAGTCCAAAACAATGTGCCCCACTCCAATCCAAAGCAATATGCCCCACTCCCATCTACCCCACTGCAATATGCCCCTCTCCAATCCTGAGCAATATGCCCTACTCCCATCTACCCCACTACAATCTGCACCACCTCAATCCAAAATATTCTGTCCCACTCAAATCACAAAACACTCTCCCCAATCCAAAACAATCTGCCCCACTGAAAGCTACTGCACTCCAATCAATCGCAAACAGCCTGCCCCACTCCAATCTTTCCCACTGCATTCCAAGAAAATCTTCCCCACTCCAATCCACCTCACTCAAGTTTTCCAGTCTTTATTCCACAGTCTGGCACTCCAAAACAGTCCAACCCACTTCAATCTGCCACACTCCAATCCAAAACAATATGCCCCACTCCAATCTAAAACTATATGTCCCACTCCCATTTACCCTACTCTAATCTGCCCCTCTCCAACCCAAAACAATCTGCCCACTCCAATTCAAAACAATCTGCACCACTCCAATTCAAAACAATCTGCCCCAAACCAAAAGAATATGCTGCACTGAAATCTACTGCACTCCAATCCAAATTAATCTGCCCCACTGCAGTCCAACACAATCTGCCCCACTATAATACAAAAGTCTCCCCACTCAAATCCGCCCTACTCCAGTCTGCCCCACTTCAATCCAAAACAATCTGTCCCAGTCCAATCCGCCCCACTCCAATCCCAAATAATACTCCCTACTCCAAAGCAATCCACCTCTCCCCATTCCAATCCACCCCAACCCACTATATCCCAATTCACCCCACTCCAATCCACCCCACTCCAATCCAGCCCAGCCCATCCCACCCCACACCAACCTAATCCACACTCTCCAATCCAGTCCATGTACTACAATCCAATCCAATCCACCCACTCCAATCTACCCACTCCAATCCAAAACAATCTGCCCCACTCTAATCTGCCCCACTACAATCCAAAACAGTCTGCCCCACTCAAATTTGCCTCTGTCCAATCCACCCCACTCCATCTCAATTTACCCCACTCCAATCCACCCTACTATAATCCAGTCCACCGCACCTCAATCCACCCTAATCCAGCCCAGTTCAATCTACCCCCATCCAAAGCACTCCACCCTAGTGCACTCCAGCCCAATCCACCCCCTCCAGTCCAACCCACCCCAACCCACCCAACGTCAGTCAAACCCAACCTACCCACTCCATCCCACCCCACTACAATCTGCTACCCAGTCTATCTCGCTCCAGTTCAATCCATCCACACTTCCCCAATCCAACCCACTCCAATACAATACACTTTAATGCAGCCCACTCCAGTCCAATCCAGTCCACATTGATCCACCCTAGTCCTGGCCATCCCATCCCAAACCACTTTCATCTATCCCACTCAAAATGAGTCCACCCCTCTCCAATCCAATCCAACTCACTCCAACCAAATCCAGTCCCCTCTTGTCCCATCTACCATAAACCACTCCACTTCAATCTACCCCACTCCAATCCACCCCACCCTAATCCAATCCATTTGATCCCAATCCATTACACCACCCCCTATCTAATACACCCCAATCCAATCCACCCCAGTCAATCCAATCCACCTCACTCCAAACCACTGTACTCCAATCCACCCCAATCTGATCTACCCCAATCTGATTCACCCCACGGCAGTCCAGCCAAATCCAATCCAATCCAATCCAATTCACCCCAATCTAATCCAATCCAGCCCTTCCAGTCCACCCCACCCCACCCCAATCCACCACACCCTATTTCAGTGCAACACACCCCATGCCAATCCAATCCACCTCGCCTCAATGGAATCCATCCCACTCTCATCCTCCCTACTGCAATCCACCTCACCCCAATCCAATCCACCCCAGTTCAATCCAATCCACCCCCTCCAATCAAATGAACCCCACTCCTATGCAATTCACCCCACTCCAAACCACTCTACTCCAATCCACCCCACTCTACCCCAATCCACCCCACCCCGTCCCAGTTTGGTCCACCGCCCTCTAATCCAATCCATCCAGGCTACACCACTCCATTCCACCCCACTCTAATCCAATCCAATCCACCCGAGTCCAGTATACATGACATGCCAATCCATTCCACTCCACTGCACCCCAATCCAGCCCATCCTAGTTCAGTCCACCCCAATCCAATCCATCCACCCAAAACCCACCCAATCCACCGCAATCCAATCCACCCTACTGCAATCGAATCCACCCCACTCCAATCCATCCCAGTGCAGCCCACCACACCCCAATCTAATCCATCCCACCGCATTTCAATCCACTTTACTGATTCTAATTCCCCCACTCTACCCTTCCCCCACTACAATCCACCCCACCTGTATGTTACATGAAAGATACAACTGCAGAAGCACAACATCTCGGAAAAGAAAACAGTCTTAGGAAACAGGGACAGGTGGAACACCAAGGATAACGCGTAAAACGCAACAGAGAATGCAGCACTGGCTTGGATTGCCTTAAAGGTTCCTGCACACATTCCTGAGAAAGAAATCACTGTGTTTGTTTGTAAAGTTAAGAACTTGAAAGACAGAGCCTGGTATGGGCCCTCTCTCTTTCACACACAGACGCGCACTCTCTCTTTCTGCTTCACTTAAAGCTTTGTTATGAGGGGACGAGAACCGGGAATGTTTTTAAGGTCAACTTACAAACTTTATTTTGAAGAACTATCACTAAATGCAGTGAGGTTATCTATTTTACTAAAACTGAAACACTTCAAAATGTGCGGGTTGCCTATTACCAAGGCTGGCCAGTCTTAATCCGTCTCTTTCTTCCACCAACCCTACGTAGATGTCTCTGGGTCTCACTCTCACCGGTTCTTCTTCGCCCCCCTTCTCTTTTTGTCCGTGTCTTCCTGTAAGTCGTTATTTTGCTTTTTTTATTCTTCCTTTTCTGCGTTTCCTTCTCGGGTGGAAGTCGGATTATTGAAAATACATTCCATCCCCCAAAAAAGAAAGGTGTTTGGTGTGGGGCGGGGGGTGGGGTGGTGTTCAGGGAAGTGTGATTTGCTCCGGGCTTCTCCGATTCAAGATCTTTTCTTCAGGCAACACTTCGCAGACCTGGGTTTTACTGAATTCTGTGAACTTGCCAGTGTGTGACAGTTTATAGGAATACACATTTTTAAAATTTATATAACGCTTAGTACCCCTGAAGAAGCTTTGATGCGCTTTAATGTGGAATAATTATGCCAATATAACCAGTGCTTAATTTGTAAATTAGGAGGTGCCGGTGCTCAAAGCTCGTCTCTTAAATAGGAGGCTGCTGTAATTAAATCTGCCAGCACTTTATACTGAGGCAGCTTAATCCTGAAGCCATCTCGAGCCTCTTCAATCTATTTACGACCACCCCTGCCCCTTCAGCTCATCCTGCAACTTTCTACTTTCTCCCTTTATGACGCTTTTTAGTTTTTCCTTCTTCTGTCTATCACATATGTGTCTTTTGCTCGCAGCAAATGCTTGAGGCATAAGAATAAGCCCCGGCCCTCACAAATAAGTGCCGGTGCTCAGCACCGGAAACAACAAGCACAAATTAAGCCCTGAATATAACATACTTTCTGGTTGATAAAAGGAGCCGTCATAAATGCTGTTAATCTGCACTTTCCGTCAGGTATAGCATGGCGTTGTTTTGATTGAGAGAGAAACTCTAGCATTTTGTAGTTTAGTTTTTGTGAAAGAATCTTGTGCTTTTACAGATGTATTGAAGGTTTTTGTCTTACAAAAGAGGAGTTGAGTCAAAATCAATCATGTCCTCCATCTGTGCGGCACGCTTTGTTGGGTCATTTATATGGGTCTCTGAACGTTATACAGGTAGGGAATTAGCTCAAATGGTAGAGCGCTCACTTAGCATGCGAGAGGTAGCAGGATCATGCCCACATTCTCCAGAGCCAACTCTTTCAATATGAACTTGTAAATTTATTGAGTTCTCTACTTTTCTACCTCAGCTCATAGAAATGTTACTTGGCTTTTACAGTTTAAATGTTTACGTCATTTAGAAAGTAATCAAAGCCTCATACAGTGAGCATTTGCAAAGCAATGGGTCTTGCATTTGCTCGAGTTAGCGCTATAAGCTTTTTTAACACCGACCCGGACTTTTCTTGCCACATAACTTGAAAATCAAAAGTAAAACATAAGCAAGTCTATTCACAGCGCCACGGCCGCTATGAGCATCAGAGTGACGTCACACACAACAAGCATTTGCAATGCAACGGGTCTCGTGTTTGCTCATGTTAGAGCTGATAGCGTTGTAAACTCCTAACCCGACTTTACACCTATCGGCAAAAGTGTATTTATGTACCGAAAAAGAGCAATTAACTGTGTAAAGTGATCGACTTCTGCCAAGCAAAATCGCGCTAGTAAATTAGAGAAAAAGTAGTCCACGAGCTGGACAGAAAACAGCGAGCCTCGCATGTTTTCTGTACTTGGTCGATGCGCTCGAGGAGGGCTAGCCACCGGAAAAGGCATGACTTGTGCATGCCTTTCACTAATGAAATCAAGCAGATTTTATTAGGAAAGCCCACGAACCAATGAAAAACACTGACATGACGTCGACAGGGCTCCGAGACCTTTTCTAAACACTAAAGCGTCTCGCTGCGATACGCATGCACGAGCACATGCAACGCAGGCTCGACCCTAAAAAGGAAACAGAAGTTCGCTCGCAGTCAAACTTATCGCAAAAGTGCCAAGTAACAGGGGCGATAGCCAAGGCGGTATCAAAACCTCCCCAAGGAGGGACTAATGTAAACCATTTACCAATGTAATCAAAGGATTTTTGAAGGGCAAGCCTACGATCGAGTGATAGTGATGGGCGTGAGATGGGCGTTGCTAAAAGCCCAGATACATACCAACAGGTTGGAAATGCAGCGCATGCACCCTGCTATGCTCGACCTAACAAGGCATCCTGTCCCCAAATTAAAGATTTATTCAGGAAACCCCAGCCAGGTCACAGTAGGGGATATCATAAGGCAAAGTAAGCAATGGCCAATGAGTGTTAAAGGCATCTGCTCGTTTGACCTGCTCCCTCGACCTTGCTCTCAACTGTTATATAAACAAGCACTGGCAAAGCCAATAGTTCTCGCCTTTGGGACCTATTGGCTCTGCCAATTCCTTTTCAGACCTCCCAACTCACATGGAACCATCATGAAGAAGCGTGAAGAGCACTCATGGGAGGAGAACGAGAAAGTCAGCAATCCCCTCCATGGGCTCCGTTGACTTGCAAGGCCATGTGACAGATTCAGTTCAGTTGCCCATCACGTCCTCATTCTCACCCCCTCCCCACCCGAGATGGTTACAAAAAGCAGGAGCAGGTCATAACGGGCTTCCTGGTAACTAATAAAACAGGCTGCAGGATGGACTTGGTTCAATTCACTGGATGGAGACTGTAAAGTGCCACATGCCACCATCTGCACTCCTAAGCGCTAGATTGCATCTGTACAGTTTGCGTTTTGTGTGTACAATGCAGCGCATAGATCATCAGCAATCCCTTCCATGGTCTCCATCACAATAATCTCTGCATTTTGATGCTCGTTGTCTGTGATGCTCCTAACCAGTCTGATAGCTCAGTGGGTTGAGGGCCTGCAGCAGGCATGTGTGTGTAACATGCAAGTTAGGAGTATGAATTGTACTAGGCAGACGGTACCTTCTGTTCTTGAGAGGTGAACAAAATGAGTATCATGATTTTTCAAGGTAATTTTGACAGCACTCATTAAAGGTAATTGACACATTTCATATTGTGTTTTGCTCTCTATCAAATGGTAAATTTAATTTGGAATGCCTTGTTCATGTATGCCCGTGTTTGCACAAAGGAGTAATGGCACAACAGCTGTGGGTGCTTGTGTGCTGCATCTGCATGGGGAACACTTACTATATCACCATACAGTGCTGAATTACATTGGTATTGACAAAGCCAATAGCTCTTGCATTACAGAGATTGGCTTTGCCTATGCTTGTTCAATTTACAGCATACAGGCCACTAGACCCAAATCAGGCAGATTTATTATGCCAAAAGTAGCTTAATTTTGGGTGTCTCTCGGTTAAAATTGCTTCTGTTTCAATACAAGTAAATAGGGTGAATACAGTCTCCCAATTATTTTTTTTAATGGAGGTATTGCTGCTAAGCTTAAACTGTTATAGAGGACATTATTACCGTGGTGTTAGCAATGAGCTCAGGATTAACACAGCTGCTCTAAACTATTGAACAAATCACTATATAAAATAATACACCAAGATGATCAATCAAGCAATTCACTCCAGCAAAAAACAGTCCTAATGAAAATATGAATGAAAATACCTTATCTAACCACTCAAGGAGGGTCACTATTCCAGAACATAAGACGGAAAATAAAAAGAAGTGCCAGGCTTGCTCAGCCATTCTTTTTCCGGGTCAGGGATTATCATTGTTATTGGTGGTCTCTCTCTTTTACTTGGGAAGCCAAACTTTTGCAGGGGCGGATCTCAACTCATAAGGAATAGGCCGCGGTAGGTGAATGAGGAGGTAATACTGGGTAACTGAGTATTATGTTATATTATCAGCAGTGGTATAGCACCTTCTAACAGTAAAGTGGCATTAGATTTTGTTCTTAGTCTGAGTATTATATGAATCTGAGACTTCCATCGACCATCTGCTCAAGCGGTGTGTGATGTCTGTGGAATCGTGTGGAAAAAGACTATGCGCTTCTTCAGTAAGCTGGGTGGTCATTTATGATCCAATAATGCAACCAATGTGTTCTGATGATATGATGAACCTCTAAAAGGAAGGCTGATTGTTTTGTAAATTTAACAAGGACCCTAATATGAATTTGCTGGGCCATAATGCTCGTGACCACGGTGTATTTTTCTAATTGCATGTTTATTTTGTTAAAGTTATTAAAAAGAAGTTATTTTTTAAACTAGAAAATGGTTACTTAAAACATTAACTGAAATATTGGATTAAAGTGCTTGGTTGTGTGGAAGTTCCCCAAGTTGGTCATAATGTTCCTTAATAAAGTCATTGCAAAGTGCAACTCATGGGGCCCTAAGTTGTGTTTTCACATATTAGCTAGAAAGTAATAGGAAGATAATTTCAGTGTGAATTTACAGCAAAAATGGCAAGAATGATCATGCCATTACTCACTTTCAGTCGGTAATGTCCTGGGTTTTAGCTCACAGCACATAGGCCCAATGATGAACAGTGCACAAGAACAAAAGGGCTTGTTAAAAGTGTTAAAGGACAGGATTTTTGAAGGGCAAGCCCACAATCGAGTGATAGTGATGGGCATGAGTTGGGCGTTGCTAAAAGCCCTGATACATACCAACACGTCGGAAATGCAGCGCATGCACCCTGCTATGCTCGAGCTAACAAGGCATCCTGTCCCCAAATTAAAGATTTATTCAGGAAACACCATCCAGGTCACAGTAGGGGATATCATAAGGCAAAGTAAGCAATGGCCAATGAGTGTTAAAGGCATCTGCTCGCTTGACCTGCTCCCTTGACCTTGCCCTCAACCGTTATATAAACAAGCACTAAATTGTGCTTTCACACATTAGCTAGTAAGTACTAATGTAGGAAGTTGGCTCTGTATATACTATCTCAAAGTGAGAGATAGGGGGTTATTACAACTTTGGAGGAGGTGTTAATCCATCCCAAAAGTGACGGTAAAGTGACAGATATACCACCAGCCATATTACGAGTCCATTATATCCTATGGAACTCGTAATACGGCTGGTGGTATATCCGTCACTTTACCGTCATTTTTGGGACAGATTAACACCTCCTCCAAAGTTGTAATAACCCCCATAGTGTGTACAGAGTCCAAGGGTTCCCCTTAGAGGTTGATAGTGGCAGAATTAGATAATACCAATGCTCTATTTTGTGGTAGTGTGGTCGAGCAGTAGGCTTATCAGAGGGTAGTGTTAAACATTTGTTGTACACACACAGGCAATTAATGAGGAGCACACACTCAAAGACTTAACTCCAGGCCAATAGTTTTTATATAGAAAAATATATTTTCTTAATTTATTTTAGAACCACAAGATTCAAGATTTGAGGTAAGTACATAAAATGCAAGGTACTTCACACAGGTAAGTATGGAACTTTGAATTAAAGCAGTAGTACACACAGTTTAGTTTAAAATGACAATAAGCTATTTTAAAAGTGGACACTGCAAAAATCAACAGTTCCTGGGGGAGGTAAGTATTGTTAAGTTTCTCAGGTAAGTAAAGCACTTACACAGTCAGTCTCCAGGGCATAGGCAGCCCACCATTGGGGTTCAAGGCAAAGCCACAGCACCAGCAACACAGGGCCGGTTAGGTGCAGAGGTGAAAGAAGGCCCAAAACACATAGGTACCTATGGAGATCAGGGGTGTTCCGGTTCTGGTCTACTGGCAGGTAAGTACCTGCGTCCTCGGGGAGAAGACCAGCGGGGTTTTGTAGAGCACTGGGGGGGGGACACAAACAGGCACACAAAACACACCCTCAGCGGCACAGGGGCGGCCGGGTGCAGTGTGCAAAGTAGGCGTCGGGTTTGCTATAGGAAGCAATGGAGGGCCCTGGGGGTCACTTAGGCGATGCAGGCAGGGCACAGGGGGACTTCTCGGGCCAGCCGCCGACTGGGCTACGAAGAGGGCCACTTGCTGGTCACTCCTACACTGGAAGGTGGTTCCTCTCGGTCCTGGGGGCTGCGGGTGCAGTGCTTGGTCCAGGCATTGGGTTCCTTGTTACCAGGCAGTTGCGGTCAGGGGGAGCCTCTGGGGCCTCTCTGCAGGTGTCGCTGTGGGGTTACAGGGGTGTCGACTCAGGGTACTCATGTTGTCGTAGTCGCCTGGGAGTCCTCTCTGCGGTGTTTGTTCTCTGGAGCTCAAGCCGGGGGCGTCAGGTGCAGAGTGAGAAGTCTCACGCTACCAGCGGGAAGAGAGAGTTCTTTAAAAGTTGATTTAAAGTTGCAAAGATGTTGCAGTTTTTGAACAGTGCCGCTGTTCTCGGGGGTTTCTTGGTCCCTCGGGTTCAGGGCAGTCCTCTGAGTCCTCAGAGGTCACTGGTCCCTGTCGGATGCGTCGTGTGCAGGTTCTTTGAGTCTGGAGTCAGGCTGGTAGGGCTGGGGCCAAGTCAGTTGGTGTCTCCGTCATCTCTGCTGGACTTTTATGTCAGCAGTCCTTCTTCTTTGTGTCGGTTGCAGGAATCTAATTTCCTGGGCTCGGGTTCACCCCTAAATACTTAGTTTTGGTCAGGGGGGCAGTAGCCAATGGCTACTGTCCTGGAGGGTGGCTTCACCCTCTTTGTGCCTCCTCCCGGAGGGCAGGGGGGCACATTCCTATTCCTATTGGGGGAATCCTCCAATCTCAAGATGGAGGACTTCTAAAGGCAGGAGTCACCTCAGCTCAGGGCACCTTACAGGCTGTCCTGACTGGTGGGTGGCTCCACCTTGTTTTCCTCATTATCTCCTCCAGCCTTGCCGCCAAAAGTGGGGGCAGTGGCCGAAGGGCGGACATCTCCACTAGCTGGGATGCCCTGGGGTGGTGTAACAAAAGGCATGAGCCTTTCACACTTACCACCAGGTGGTACAGTTCCTGCAGGTGGAAGTGAGAAGCACCTCCACCCAGTACAGGCTTTGTTCCTGGCCACAGAGTAACAAAGGCACTCACCCCATGTGGCCAGAAACTCGTCTGGTTCTGGCAGGCTGGCAGAAACTGGCCAGGCTATCACTAGGAGTCAGACTGGTATTCAGGGGGCATCTCTAAGATACCCTCTGGGTGTATTTTACAATAAATCCCACACTGGTATCAGTGTGCATTTATTGTGGTGAGAAGTTTGATACCAAACTTCCCAGATTTCAGTGTAGCCATTATGGAACTGTGGAGTTCATGTTTGACAAACTCCCAGACCATATACTCTTTATGGCTACCCTGCACTTACAATGTTGCATAGACACTGTAGGGGCATAGTGCTCATGCACTTATGCCCTCATCCTGTTGTATAGTGCACCCTGCCTTAGGGCTGTAAGGTCTGTTAGAGGGGTGACTTAGGTATGCCACAGGCAGTGAGAGGTGGGCATGGCACTCTGAGGGGAGTGCCATGTCTACTTAGTCATTTTCTCCCCACCAGCACACACAAGCTGTGAGGCAGTGTACATGTGCTGAGTGAGGGGTCCCCAGGGTGGCATAAGACATGCTGCAGCCCTTAGAGACCTTCACTGGCAACAGGGCCCTTGGTACCAGGGGTGCCATTTACAAGGGACTTATTTCTGTGCCAGGGCTGTGCCAATTGTAGGAAAAAAGGTATAGTTTAGGGAAAGAACACTGGTGCTGGGGCCTGGTTAGCAGGGTCCCACCACACTTTCAGTCATAACTGGCATCAACAAAAGGCAAAAGGTCAGGGGGTAACCATGCCAAGGAACACATTTCCTTACAACTAGGAAGATAATTTCCGTGTGAATTTACAGTGAGAATGACAAGAATCATCATGCCATTACTCACTTCCAATCAGTCATGTCCTGGGTTTTAGCTCACGGCACATAGGCCCAAAGATGAACAGTGCACAAGAACAAAAGGGCTTGTTAAAAGACCTTATTGCAGAGAACAATGAGAATCAACAATAGATTTGGGGACCACTTATAACCCCTTCCCTTTGTGGGGTTACGTGCCCTTGTTTGCAAGACTCTGTTGTGTACAGCATAGGACTTGGAGCCCGCCTGTCGCTTATCATTTGTTGGTTTGCTATTCTTTACAGCCTCGTAATTGGTCACACTGCAGCCCAAGCATCATTTCCATTCCTCTGTGTGGAGCAGGGACAAAGCAATGATTGATTCAAATGAATCAGTGTCTTCGGTGCTCCCAACATGATTGAGGTACTATTTTGCTCTTATTAATTTCTAGTGCCCTGCAAACAGAAGGCTTGGGGCTGGCAAAGACGTGCCCAGCAAGCAAACAAAATTGCAAAGATTTCTTATTTTTTACAGGTAACTTTCTTTTATTTTGCCCAACCCACCCCAATCAAATCCACCCCCTCTTGTCCAATCCACCGTCAACCACTCTGCTCCAATCTACCCCACTCCAATCCACCCCAACCTAATCCAATCCATTTTATCCCAATCCATTCCACCAACCCCTATCTAATACACCCCAATCCAGTCCACCCTAGTCAATCCAATCCACCTCACTCCAATCCACTCTACTCCAATCCACCTCAATCTGATCTACCCCAATCCGATTCACCCCACCGAAGTCCAACTCAATCCAATCCAATTCACCCCAATCTAATCCAATCCAGCTCTTCCAGTCCACCCACTCGTCCCCAATCCACCACACACCATTTCAGTCCAGCACACCCCATGCCAATCCAATCCACCTCGCCTCAGTGGAATCCATCCGACTCTTCAATCAATCAATCATTCACTTGTTCAGCACGCTACTCACCCTTTAGGGTCTGAAGGCGCGGGGGGAGAAGGAGGGTTGCTACTGCAAGAATAGCCAGGTCTTAAGTTGTTTCCTGAAGGTCAGAAGGTCCTGGGTCAGACGTGGGTCGACGGGGAGGTAGTTCCAGGTTTTGGCGGTTAGGTGAGAGAAGGATCTGCCGCCGGCTGTGGTACGATGGATGCGGGGGACGGTGGCGAGGGCGAGGTTTGCGGAGCTGGCGGGTGGGTGTGTGGAAGCTGAGACGCTCGTTGAGGTAGGCAGAGCCTGCGTCGTGGAAAGCTTTGTGGGCGTGGATGGAGTTTAAAGGTGATCCTCTTGTTGATGGGGAGCCAGTGTAGGTCTCTGAGGTGGGCTGAGATGTGTTTGTGGCGTTGGATGTTGAGGATGAGGTGTGTGAAGGCCATCTGAATACATTGAAGTTTCCTCTGGAGCTTGGCTGTTTTTCCTGAGTAGAGTGCGTTGCCGTAGTCCAGTCTGCTGTTGACGAGGACGTGGGTGACCGTTCTTCTGGTTTCAACGGGGATCCATATGAAGGTCTTGCGAAGCATGCAGAGGGTGTTGAAACAGGAGGATGAGAAGGCGTTGACTTGCTGGGTCCTGGTGAGCGATGAGTCTAGGATGAAACCAAGGTTGCGTGCGTGGGTGGTGGTAGTTGGTGCAGTTCCTCGGGAGGCTGGCCACTCTTATCCTCCCCACTGCAATCCACCCTACCACAATCCAACCCACCCCACCCCAGTTCAATCCAGCCCACCCCACCCCACCCCATTTCAATCCAATCTAATGGACCCCACTCCTATGCAGTTCACCCCACTCCAACCCACTCTACTCCAATCCACCCCACTCTACCACAGTCCACCCCACCCCAGTTCAGTCCACGCCCTCTAATCCAATCCATCCAGGCTACCCCACTGCATTCCACCCCACTTTAATCCAATCCAGTCCACCCCAGTTCAATACATGACATGCCAATCTAACCCACTCCACTACACCCCAATCGGCTCATCCCAGTTCAATCCACCCCAATCCAATCCATCAACCCAAACCCCACTCCAGTCCACCCCACCTCAGTGCAGTCCATCCCAACCTAATCCACCGCAATCCAATCCAATACACCCTACTGCAATCCAATTCACCCCACTCCAATCCATCCCAGTGCAGCCCACGACACCCCAATCTGATCCATCCCACCACATTTCAATCCACCACACTAAATCTAATTCGCCCCTCTCTCTCCCTCCCCTACTTCAATTCACCCCACCCCACCCATTCCCAGTTCTGTCCACCCTAATCTAATCTACCCTACACCAATCCAATCCACCCGACTCCGATACAGTCCACCCCACTACAATCCACCGCATCTGTATGTTACATGAAAGATACAACTACAGAAGCACAACATCTAGGAAAAGAAAACAGTCTTAGGAAACAGGGACAGGTATACCATGGAACATCAGCGTAAAACGCAACAGTGAATGCATCACTGGCTTGGATTGCCTTAAAGGTTCCTGCACACATTCCTGAGAAAGAAATCACTGTGTTTGTTTGTAAAGTTAAGGACTTGAAAGACAGAGCCTGGTATGGGCCCTCTCTCTTTCACACACAGACGGCACTCTCTCTGTTTCACTTAAGGCTTTGTTATGAGGGGAAGAGAACCAGGGAATGTTTTTAAGGTCATACTTACAAACTTTATTTTTGAAGAAATATCACTAAATGCAGTGATGTTATCTATTTTACTAAACTGAAACACTTCAAAATGTGCAGGTTGCCTATTACCAAGGCTGCCAGTCTTAATCCGTCTCTTTCTTCCACCAACCCTACTCTCCGTAGCTGTCTCTGGATCTCACTCTCACCGGTTCTTCTTCGTCCCCCCTTCTCTTTTTTTCCGGGTCTTCCTGTCCTTATTTTGCTTTTTTATTCTTTATTTTCTGCATTTCCTTGTCTGGGTCGAGGTCTGATTATGGAAAATAACTTCCATCTACCCAAAATGAGGGCTGGCGCCCACCACCTGCAAACACCTGCACAAAATAAGCACTGCTCCTAGGCCCGGGCCAGGACCCTCCAACACCCCGCCCATCCCGACCACACACACTCTCCCTATTAATTGGTTTGTCGTCCTCTACTGCCAGCAAAGCCACAACGTCACCTCTATTAACAAGTAGGGGGAGTTCAGGAAAGTGTAATTTGCTCCGATTCAGGTGCTTTTCTTCAGGCAAAACTTCGCAGACGTGGGTTTTTATTGAATTCTGTGAATTTGGTCAGTTTGTGACAGTTTAAAGAATACACGCGTTATTGTATGTACATAGCGTTCAGTACCCCTGGTGAAGCTTTGATGCGCTATAATGTGGAATAATTATGCCAATATAACATACTTTCTGGTTGCTAAACGGAGCCATCATAAATGCCGTTAATCTTCCCTTTCCGTCAGGTATAGCGGGGCGTTGTTTTGATTGAGAGTAAAACTCCAGCAGTTTGTCTGTTGTAGTTCATTTTTTGTGAAAGAATGTTGTGCTTTGACAGATGAATTGAAGCTTGTTGTCTTGCAAAAGAGGAGTTGAATGGAAGTCAGAGTTATGGCACCGAAACATGTTGCACTTTTGGTTAGGTCATTTATATGGGGCTATATGACATTTTATAGACGCTCGCTTAGCATGTGAGCGGTAGCGGGATCGATGCCCGCATTCTCCAGAAACGAACTCTTGTGATATGAACTTGTAAATGTATTGAGTTCTCCACTTTTCTGCCTCTGCTCATAGAAATGTTACTTGGGTTTTTCATTTTAAATATTTACGTCATTTAGAAAGTAATCAAAGCTTCATGCAGTGTACCACGAAGAGCGACTCGCGGCTGCTACAAACAAAAACAAGCATTTGCAAAGCAATGGGTCTCGCATTTGCTCGAGTTAGAGCTATTAGCTTTTTAAAATCCTAACCGGACTTTTCTTGTCACATAACTTGAAAATCAAAAGTAAGACAGTTGACATAAGAGAGTCTATTCACAGCGCCACAGCCGCCGTGAGCATAAGTGTGACGACACACACAAAAAGGAAAAAGAAGTTCGCTGGCAGTCAAACGTATCGCAAAAGTGCAATTAGCCAAGTAACAGGGCCAATAGCCAAGGCGGTATCAAAACCTCCCCAAGGAGGGACACACGTAAACCATTTACCAATGTAATCAAAGGATTTTTGAAAGGCAAGCCCACTATCGAGTGATAGTGATGGGCGTGAGATGGGCGTTGCTAAAAGCCCAGATACACACCAACATGTCAGAAATGCAGCGCAAGCACCCTGCTATAATCGACCTAACAAGGCATCCTGTCTCCAAATTAAAGATTTATTCAGGAAACACCAGCCAGGTCACAGTAGGGCATACATAAGGCAAAGTAAGCAATGGCCAATGAGTGTTAAAAGCACTTACTCGCTTGACCTGCTCCCTTGACCTTACTCTCAACTGTTATATAAACAAGCACTGGCAAAGCCAATAGTTCTTGCCTTTGAGACCTATTGGCTCTGCCATTTCCTTTTCAGACCTCCCAACTCACAAGGAACCATCATGAAGTATCGTGAAGAGCAGTCGTCGGGAGAGAGCGAGAAAGTCAGCAATCCCCTCCACGGGCTCCGTTGACTTGCAAGGTCGTGACAGATTCAGTTCAGCTGCCTATCCCTCCCTCATTCTCAACCCCTCCCCACCTCTGAGATGGTTACAAAAAGCAGACGCACGTCATAATGGCCTCGCTGGCAACTAATAAAACAGGCTGCAGAATGGACTTGGTTCAATTCACTGAATGGACACTGTAAAGCGCCACATGCCAGCAACTGCACTTCTAGGCGCTGGAGTGTATCTGTACAGTTAGCAGTTTTGTGTACAATGCAGCGCTTAGTACACCAGCAATCCCTTCCATGGTCTCCATCACAATGATCACTGCATTTTGATGCTCGTTGTCTGTGATGCTCCTATCCATTCTGATAGCTCAGTGGGTTGAGTGCCAGCAACAGGCATGTGTGTGTAACATGCAAGTCTGAAGTAGGAATTGCACTAGGCAGACGGTATCTTCTGTTTTTGGGAGGTGAACTAAATGAGTATCATGATTTTACGAGGTAATTTTGGCAGCACTCGATAAAGGGAATTGACACATTTTGTATTGTGTTTTGCTTTCTATCAAATGATAAATTTAATTTGGGATGCCTTGTTCATGTAAGCCCGTGTTTGCACAAATGAGTAATGGCACAACTGCTGCGGGCGCTTGTGTGCGGCATCTGCATTGGAAACACCATCTCGCCATACAATAGTGAATTACATTGGCATTGACAAGGCCAATAGCTCTCGCATTGCAGAGATTGGCTTTGCCTATGGCTGTTTAATTTACAGCATACAGGCCACTAGACCCAAATGAGGCAGGAGAAGCCCGATATTTTTTTGCCCAAAGTAGCTTAATTTTGGGTGTCTCCCGCCTAAAATTGATTCTGTTTCAATACATTCTCCCGATTATTTTTTTAAATAGAGGTATTGCTGCTTAGTTTAAACTGTGATAGAGGACATTATTGCTGCGGTGTTAGCAATGTCCTCGGGATTAGCACAGCTGCTCTAAACTATTGAACAAATCATTACATAAAGTAATACATCAAGGTAATTGATCGTGTAGTTTACTCCAGCAAAATACAGTCCTAATGAAAATCCCTTACCTAGCCACTCAAGGGGGGTCACTATTCCAGAACATGAGGCAGAAATTAAAAAGAAGTGCCAGGCTTGCTCAGCCATTCTTTTCCAGGTCAGGGATTATCATTGTTCTTGGTGGTCTTCCTTTTTCACTTGGGAAGCAAAACTGTGTTGCAGGGGCAGGTCTCAACTCATAACGAATAGGGCGCGTTAGGTGAATGAGGAGGTAATACTGGGTAACTGAGTATTATGTCATGTTATCAGCAATTGTATAGCGCCTTCTACCAGTAAAGTGGCATCAGATTTTGTTCTTAGTCTGAGGATTATATGAATCTGAGACTTCCATCGACCATCTGCTCAAGTGTGCGGTGTGTGATGTCTGTGGAATCGTGTGGAAAAATACTTTGCTCTTCTTCAGTAAACTGGGAGGTCAGTTATGATCCAATAATGCAGCCAATGTGTTCAGATGATATGATAAACCTCTAAAATGACGGCTGATTGTTTTGTAAATTTAACAAGGACCCTAATATGAATTTGATGGGCCATAATGCTCGTGACCACTGTGTATTTTTCTAATTGCATGTTTATTTTGTTGCAGTTATTAAAAATAAGTTATTTTTTAAACTAGAAAATGGTTACTGAATACATTAACTGAAATATTGGATTAAACTGCTTGGTTGTGGGAATTTAAACAAGACAAGATGTTTAATTATGTGGGACTAAAGTGAAAAATGTTTTTGCCAGTTTATTAAACAAATTATGTCTGTAGAAGGGATTTTCTGTGCTATTTTCTGAGAAATTCTGCTAACACTGTACCCTGATTACATTTTTCTGACTAGAAATGTCAGCTTTTTTCACCTAGGTGAAGAACATGCTCATTAAACAAATATTACTGGTGATACTTCGTAGTCAGTTTCGATGCTTTAATTATTTAAATTTAGTCTCAAACAATAAGACTAATAGTATAGGAATGAAGTGATACTGGGACAAGTCTCCCCCAAGACACAAGACAACCCATAGTTCACAGGATGATATAATTTATCAATTCTGGAAATCAATTCTGGAAAATAATTCACATGTATGGCATGTTTCCTGTGAAATGTGGGCTATAGTGCTGCTTTTGTGCACAAAAGCAAACATCGCGTGCAATGTGCTAAGGATCACCACTGTTGAGTGAGTGCAGGAGCCATCACTTATAAGAGGCAGTTCCTCAAGTTGGTCATAATGTTCCTTCCTTTTCTCAGCAAAATCAATAAATAGCACGTTATTCTCTGCTGGTCTGCATATCTGGCCTATGTCATGTTGTTTTTTTCATGTATCTGTGTTATGAACAAAGATATTTAACCAGACACATGGGGTTAAATCAGCACAATGATATAAAATCATACTTAGCCATCCTGATGAGTAGTAGCAGAGTTGCTCTCCTCTGTAAAGTCATTTTAAAGTGCAACTCATGAGGTCCTAAATTGCGTTTTCACAGATTAGCTAGTAAGTACTAGGAAGATAATTTCAGTGTGAATTTACAGCGAGAATGACAAGAATGATCATGCCATTATTCACTTTCAATCGGTCATGTCCTGGGTGTTAGCTCACAGCACATAGGCCCAAAGATGAACAGTGCACAAGAACAAAAGGGCTTGTTAAAAGACCTTATTGCAGAGAACAATGAGAATCAACAATAGATTTGGGGACCACTTATAACCCCCACCCCTTGTGGGATTACGTGCCCTTGTTTGCAAGACTCTGTTGTGTACAGCATAGGGCTTGGAGCCCGTTTATTGCTTACCATTTGTTGGCTTGCTATTCTTTACAGTCTCGTAATTTGTCGCTGCAGCCCAAGCATCATTTCTATTCCTCTGTGTGGAGCAGGGATAAAGGAATGATTAATGTAGATTTTCCTAGTCTATGACGGAAAGTCTTAATTTTATTAAAGACACGGAGGCGAGTATTATGCGTTCTTTTCTTGCTTTATTTAATGAGCAGCAGTCAAGAAACCACAAATCCCATAAGGCTTAACATCTGTAGCCAATGGGATTAAAAACGTAGTTCAAAACACCAGAACCAATAGACATCACGATATGCTATTATGACGTCACTTGACTGCAAGCAGCCCTCTTTTCTTGCAAATGTAGTCAGTTAACGGTGAACAAAGGAAGTAATAAACAGAGGATAAACAGTGCCATGAGGAAAGCGAAAACATCCGAGAAAAAATCGAGGAGCTTGCAACGGCAAGGATGGTCCGGCCAAATCGACAGAGATGATCCGAATCCTGAAGGAAGCGAAATGATTGGATGGTCTGACGAAATCCGATTAGGACGTTGTCTGAGTGGCTGAAGCCGGAACTAAAGAAAGGGAGGGATAAACAAAGTTATACAAGAGGTGGGATAATACTTGCCTCCGTGTCTTTAATAAAATTAAGACTTTCCGTCATAGACTAGGAAAATCTACATTTTATGACAAGACCGGAGGCTCCTATTATGCGAGTTTAAAGCATATTAATCACGTTCAATGAAGCATTATCAATTGGTTTAAAATAGAATACGTTAAAAATATTATCATTGGACCAATCCGCAGATTTGAGAATATCCTCTAAACGAGATCCAGCCCAGAAAGCTTTGGAAGCCATAGCCCCTCTAGAGGAGTGAGCCCCGAATTTGGAAATGTCTATACCAGCCAAGGACGTGATTAGTCTTACCCAACGGGCCAAAGTAGCAGAAGAAACCGGGTTATGGGGTTTCCTGAAAGATATGAGAAGTTGGGAAGAGGATGTTGTCAAATCTGCGGTCCTGTGTTCGTAAACTTTGAGACACTGTCCCACACACAATTTTGGTTGAAGCGGAAAATATGGATAAAAGAGTGACGACAAATTGGTCTTGGTACGTTGTACAACCGAAAACAGCACTCCCGACGGAGTGAATTGACGGTTGGAGACGTCCAAAGCCTTAACATCTGATAAACGTTTGATAGAAACTAAGCATAGTAACATTGTTAATTTGGCAGATAAAAGCTTTAATGATAAACTGGAATTATCTGGTAATGCAATCAAATATTTCAAAACAATATTAACGTCCCACAATTGATTGTATTTTGGTAGCGGAGGCTTGGAAAATTTTACTCCCTTTAATAATCTGCATACCAAGGGGTGTTCGCCTACCGGTTTCCCATGAACATGAATATGGTTGGAAGAGATAGCAGATCTGTAAAGATTAATAGTGCGAAATGCTTTACCTTTACTGGCTTCTGAGGCTAAAAAATTTACGACAAAAATTACATCTGCTGAAAAGGGATTAATTTGTCTTCCCACACACCAGCAGTCCCATAAAGACCAGGCTGCCTTGTAGGCTTTTTTGGTGCCTGGGGCCCAGGAGTTTGAGATATAATGGGAAGCTTCTGCCGAAATGACAGGGGAAGATTGGGGATCCCTGAGATTTTCCAAGCAGATAGTGTTAGAATATTGTTCAGGATAAGGGGATGAGAACGTTGAAGAGGGTCTAGTAGCAGATCCAGAAAGGATGGAATTAACAAGGGAAAATCTATTGCCAATTCTAAAAGAGTGGGAAACCAAATTTGGGATTGCCAAAACGGGACTATGAGAGAGAGAGATGTGTGTTGACGTCTGGCCTGGGCCAGAACCCTGTTGATCATTATGAAGGGGGGAAAAGCATAATTGAGGGAATGAGACCAGTCTTGTGAGAAAGCATCTGATGCTAAGGCTAAGGGATCTGGATGCCAGCTTTAAAATTGAGGGAGTTGTGTGTTGAGACGGGATGCAAAAAGGTCTATGGAGAACGGGCCCCATAAGGATTGAATGTTGTGAAACACGGAAGGATGAAGTCTCCAGTCGCTGGAGTCTCGAAGGTGCCGAGAATGCCAATCCGCCACCGTGTTGAGAGCTCCAGGGAGATACTCTGCATGTACCGAAAGATGGTTTGAGAGACGGAACTCCCAAAAGCTCTTGGCTAGGTCTGCCAAGGGTTTGGATCTTGTACCCCCAAGATGGTTTATGTATCTGACCGCAGATATGTTGTCCATCCTGAGCAGGATTGCACAATGTACTTTGTGCTTTGCCAGACTTCTGATTGCAAAGGAGCCTGCAAGCATCTCTAAACAATTGATGTGCAATTTGGACTCCTCGTTTGACCATGTACCCCCAGTCGAGATGGGTCCACACCGGGCTCCCCAGCCTTGATGGCTTGCATCGGATTCTAACACAAGATCTGGGGCTGATGGAAAGATACTTTTCCCGTTCCAAGCGTCCAAATGGTCTATCCACCATTGAAGCTCTGTGCGAGACTCTATGTCTAAAGGGATGAGATCGGAATACAAAAGCCCCTTTCTTAGGTGTTGAATCTTTAATCTTTGAAGAGAACGGTAGTGAAGGGGACCCGGAAAAATTGCTTGGATAGAGGAAGAGAGAAGACCTACCACTCGGGCCAGATTTCTGAGGGAAATTAGGGAATTGCGGAGAATTTGCAAAATTTCTGATTTTATGGACTTTATTTTCGACGAGGGTAGAAGAAGAGAAGCTGTAAGAGAATTGATTTGAAATCCCAGGAATTCTACGATTTGGGAGGGTATAAGAAGGGATTTTTCTTTGTTTATTATAAAACCCAATTTCTCCAACAGAGAGCAGGTTGTCTGTAAGTGGACTAGGAGAGTCTGTGAGGACTGACTTAGGATGAGGATATCGTCTAGATAAATTAATAATCTTATCCCCTGAGCTCTTAGAAAAGCTACTACGGGCTTCATGAGTTTGGTAAAGCACCATGGAGCTGACGATAGACCGAAGGGCAGAGAGGTAAAGTGATACATTTTGTCCAACCACTGGAATTGAAGGAATTTCCTGCATTCCGCATGAACCGGAACTACTAAGTAAGCGTCTTGAAGATCCAGCCTGACCATCCAGTCGTTCTGGAGGAGAATGTCTCTGAGATGGAGAATTGTTTCCATTTTGAAATGCCGGTATACTACGAACTGGTTGAAATGTTTTAGGTTGATGACTGGACGCATCTTTTTTTTTTCTTTTGAACAAGAAATATTGGGCTGATAAATCCAGAAGAAAGGGGAAGAGTGGGTGCAATCGCTTGTTTCTGTAACAATGTGTCTACCTCTAGAGAAATTAGGTGAACCATTTCGGTGGAAAAGTGGGGAGGAGCTTGGAAAAAGGTTTGTACCGGAGTGGAATAAAGTTCTATTTTGTAGCCTAGAACCGTGTTTAACACCCAAGCATCTGTTGTTATTGCTTGCCAATTTGACAGAAAATGGGAAATACGACCCCCTGTCGGTAAAGAATCGACTAGGAGGCTTACCTGTTGGGTTGGCGGCTCTGGAATGTCTGGCGGACCTGGCACGGTATCCTCTGCCACGTTGGGGGTAAAATTGAGGTCTGAAGTCTTGTTGGTATGGACTGTAATAACCTCTGGAGCCTTGATAGGTGGATCCACTGCCGGTAAAGCGACCCCTTCCTCTACCGGCCCTGGCAAAAACCCGATGGTGAAACATTTTCCTCATTGACTGTTGGGCTTTGGTTAGAGAGGTGAACGTAGCAACATATTTGCTGAGGTCTTTTATAAAGGAGTCTCCAAAAAGTTGTCCATCTGATTGGAGCTGAGGTTGAACGGTTGCCAATTTTACGAGTTTGGGATCAAGTTTGATAAGGAGGCCTTTACGCCTCTCCTGTATAAAGGAGGAATTTGCATTTCCTAAAAGGCAGAAACAACGTTGTACCCATAAAGACAACTCCTCTGGGTCCAGGAAGGAACCGTCTAGTCTGGCTGCTTCGACAAGATCAAAAATCCTAGTAAGCGGCCCCGTAACGTGTAAGAGTTTGTCCTGACAAGAGGACCACGCTTTGTCCACACCCTTGCGAGGGTCTTTACCTTGTTTGGTGAAAAACGTCAACATTTGTTCATCAATAGTAGGGGTAATGGTGGCTTTGTTGGAAAGTACGGGACGAGGACATTCGGACTTTAATTTAGATCTAGTTTGTTTGTCCAAGGGAGAGAATAATTTTTGTGCCACATAACGACCCACATGGTCAGCTGGAAACCACTCCGTAGAATTGGGATGATGAATTTGAGAGGGATCAAACATAGGAAACCCTTCTGAGTCGAAAAGAGAAGGAATAGAAGAGGCTATTTTTGATTTTTTTGGAGGAGGAATAGAAAAAGAATCATCATCATCTTTGTCAGATATGTATGAATCTGAATCTACATCAGGCATGTCTTAGTCTGAATCTTGAATAACTGGAGAAATAACAGGAAGAACATTACGTTCCTTAAATTTCCGTTTTAAAGAAGTTTTTGAGGCCATATTATTATTCTCCTTGGCAGGAGCCTTGTGAGGAACCGCGTCCTCTGGCGTGCGTGAGATGGTCTCACCTTCCATTTGCGTCCCCATACCTGGCTTTGTTGGCGGACGCTTACTGCTTTCCCCCGCAGTCTGGGCCGATTTGGATATTAAATTAGAAAGGTTGTTCTCCAGATTTTTTGATAATTTTTGTAATGAAGAAGATACTGCCTGATGGACAGAACTTCTGATAAAATCACAGAGTTCATGTCTCATATCTTCCAATTCAGTGGAAACACCCTGTTTCATAGAGGCGCCAGGTTCCATAGTGTCTAATGCCAATAAAATATTTATATAAGTTAAAATATTTGTTATCTTATTAATTAAAATAGAAATAAATTTGTATAATCTATTTTTTAAAAATTAAGAGGATTAAAATAGGGGAAAAAAAAACAAAAAACGGGGTCCTTTAGGAAAAAAGGGAAGGGAAGGGGTTAATAGAAGGGTAATCGTCGAAAAATAGCAACTAAAGTTGCTCTGAATAAAGAATTTGAAATCTGCCGGAAGTGCTCTACACCCGACGTCTTTGCCTCAGGAGCAATCCGAAAGACGGTTGCTGCCTGAGGCAAAAGAATGTTTGGAATGCGGAGCGCGCGGCGCGCGTTCAAGAAAGAAAACCGATGTGAGAGCTGAAACGCTCAGCTCTAAATAACCGGAGCGCCGTGCAGGGCCGGAACACTAATAAATATGCGGTAACTTGCCGCCTGTCAGAGAGGAATGCCAGGAATCCCCAAATGCGAGACGCGCGTTAAATAAACAAAGTTGAAGTGAAAACTGAACCGCTCAGCTGAAATAACATGAGCGCTATGCACGAGGGACCGAATCAGAAAATAAACATGCGGCAACCTGCCGTCGTACATAATAAATTCAACAATGCTGTATATTTATAAAACAGCGATATTCAAGCAATATACAGTGAAATTAATTTGGATAAACGAAAATGCGACTTATCTCGACTGCAGCAGCAAGAAAAGAGGGCTGCTTGCAGTCAAGTGACGTCATAATAGCATATCGTGATGTCTATTGGTTCTGGTGTTTTGAACTACGTTTTTAATCCCATTGGCTACAGATGTTAAGCCTTATGGGATTTGTGGTTTCTTGACTGCTGCTCATTAAATAAAGCAAGAAAAGAACGCATAATAGGAGCCTCCGGTCTTGTCATAAAATTCAAATGAGTCTGTGCCTCCTGTGCTCCCAATATGATTGAGGTACTACTTTGTTCTTATTAATTTCTAGTGCCCTGCAAACAGAAGGATTGAGTCTGGCAAAGATGTGCCCAGCAAGACAAACAAAATTGCAAAGATTTCTTATTTTTTATAGGTAACTTTCTTTTATTTTGCCAAGTCATCTTTTCTCACTTTGCACCCACATTTTCTTTTGTTTTTGCTCATGGGTGCCGTATTCAAAAGAAGGCGATTTTCTTGTTCTAAATATTGCAAAGTGACATTGTTTCTTTATTATGTGTAATTTCTGAAACAATGCTTCAACACATTATCGTGCAGTGCACCCCAATCCACCCCTCTGCAATCCTCCTCACTGCAATCCATCCTGTCCAATCCACACCACCTCAGCCCATACCAATCCACCCCACTGCAATCCCAAGAACTCACCCAATCCAACCCAGTCCAACCCACCCCACCCCAATCCTCCCAACCCACCCTAATCTAATCTGTCCCAATCCAGTTCACCCCACATCAATCCAAAAAGTCTGCACCACTCTAAAATAATCTGCCCCACTTGGATCCAAAACAGTCTGCCCACTCCAGTCCAAAACAATATGCCACACACCAATCCAAAAGAATATGCCCCACTCCCATCTACCCCACTGCAATCTGCACCACTCCAATCAAAAATAATCTGGCCCAATCAAATCCAAAACAATCTCCCCAATCCAAAACAATCTGCCACACTCACTAAAAGCTAATGCACTCCAACCAACCCAAAACAGTCTGCCCCACTCCAATGTGCCCCATTGCAATCCAAAACAATTTGCCCCACTCCAATCCGCCTCACTCAAATCTGCCCCTCTTTATTCCAAACACTCCGCCCCACTCTGATCGAAAAGAGTCCAACCCACTTCAATCTGCCCCATGCCAATCCAAAAACAATATGTCCCACTCCAATCCAAAACTATATGCCCCACTCCCATCTACCCCACTCTAATCTGCCCCTCTCCAAACCAAAACAATCTTCCCCACTCCAATAGAAAACAATCTGTTCCAATCCAAAACAATAAACAGTCTCCCCACTCAAATCCGCCCCAATCCAGTCTGCCCCCACACCAATCCAAAAGAAACTATCCCACTCCAATCCGCCTCTCCCCAATCCATTCCACCCCAACCCATTTCATCCTAATTCACCCCACTCCGATCCACCCACTTCCAGCCAATCCTCCCCATTCCAATCCAATCCAGCCCATCCCACCCCACACCAACCCAATCCACCCACTCCAATCCAGTCCATGCAGTCCAATCCAATCCACCCCACTCCAATCTACCCACTCCAATTCAAAACATTCTGCCCCACTCCAATCCAAAACGGTCTACCCCTTTCAAATTTGCCCCTATCCAATCCAACTCACCCCATCCAATCCACCCCATTCCATCTCAATTTACCCCACTCCAACCCACCCTACTATAATCCAGTCCACCGCACCTCATTCCACCCTAATCCAGTCCAATTCCATCTACCCCAATCCAAAGCACTCCACCCCAGTCCATTCCACCCCCTCCAGTCCAACCCACTCCAACCCACCCCACGCCAGTCAAACCCAATCCACCCACTCCATCATACCCCACTACAATCTGCTACCCAGTCGATCTCACTCCAGTTCAATCCATCCACACTTCCCCAATCCAACCCACTCCAATACAATACACATCAATGCAGCCTACTCCAGTCCAATCTAGTCCACATTGATCCAACGTACTCCAGGCCATCCCATCCCAAACCACTTTCATCTATACCACTCCAACTGAGTCCACTCCCCTCCAATCCAATCCAACCCACTCCAATCAAATCCACCCCCCTCTTGTCCAATCCACAATAAACCACTCCACTCCAATCTACCCCACTCCAATCAAAACCATTTTATCCCATCCTATTCCACCAACCCCTATCTAATACACCCCAATCCAATCCACCCCAGTCAATCCAATCCACCTCACTACAATCCACCCCAATCTGATTCTCCCCACTGCAGTCCAGCCCAATCCAACCCACTTCACCCCAATCTAATCCAATCCAGCCCTTCCAGTCCACCCCACCCCAATCCACCACACCCTATTTCAATCAAACCCACCCCATTGCAATCCAATCCACTTCGCCTCAATGGAATCCAACCCACTCTTATCCTCCCCACTGCAATCCACCCGACCCCAATCCAATCCACCCCACCCCAGTCCAATCCAACCCACCCCCTCCAGCCAACCCCACCCCATTCCAATCCATCCCACCACATTTCAATCCACCCCACTAAATTTAATTCCCCCACTCTACCCATCCCCTACTTCAATCCACCCCACCCCACCCCACCCATTCCCAGTTCAGTCCACCCTACTCTAATCTACCCTACACCAATCCAAACCACCCCACTCTGATCCAATCCACCCCACTACAATCCACCCCACCTGTATGTTACATGAAAGATACAACTGCAGAAGCACAACATCTCAGAAAAGCAAACCCTCTTAGGAAACAGGGACAGGTATACCGTGGAACACCGAGGATAACGCGTAAAATGCAGCAGTGAATGCGTCACTGGCTTGGATTTCCTTAAAGGTTCCTGCACACATTCCTGAGAAAGAAATCACTGTGTTTGTTTGTAAAGTTAAGAACTTGAAAGACAGAGCCTGGTATGGGCCCTCTCTCTTTCACACACAGACGCGCACTCTCTCTTTCTGCTTCACTTAAAGCTTTGTTATGAGGGGAAGAGAACCAGGGAATGTTTTTAAGGTAATAATTACAAACTTTATTTTTAATAAATGTCACTAAATGCAGTGATGTGATCTATTTTACTAAAACTGAAACACTTCAAAATGTGCGGGTTGCCTATTACCAAGGCTGGCCAGTCTTAATCCGTCTCTTTCTTCCACCAACCGTACTCTCCGTAGCTGTCTCTGGGTCTCACTCTCACCGGTTCTTCCTCGCTCCCGCCCCTTCTCCTTTTGTCCGTGTCTTCCTGTCCTTATAGTGGCTTTTTATTCGTCCTTTTCTGCGTTTCCTTCTCTGGGTCGAAGTCTGATTATCGAAAATAAGTTCCATCTCCCCAAAAAATTGAGTGCTGGCCCCCACCACCTACAAACACCTGCACAAAATAAGCACTGCTCCTAGGCCCGGGCCAGGACCCTCCAACACCCCGACCACCCACACTCTCCCTATTAATTGGTTTGTCGTCCTCTACTGCCAGCAAAGCCACAACGTCACCTCTATTAACAAGTAGGGGGAGTTCAGGAAAGTGTAATTTGCTCCGATTCAGGTGCTTTTCTTCAGGCAAAACACCTCAGACGAGGGTTTTTTGAATTCTGTGAATTTGGGCAGTTATTGACAGTTTAAAGAATACACGCGTTATTGTATGTACATATTGTTTAGTAACCGTGAGGAAGCTTTGATGCGCTATAATGTGGAATAATTATGCCAATATAACATACTTTCTGGTTGCTAAACGGAGCCATCATAAATGCCGTTAATCTGCCCTTTCCGTCAGATATAGCGGGGCGTTGTTTTGATTGAGAGTAAAACTCCAGCAGTTTGTCTGTTGTAGTTCATTTTTTTGTGAAAGAATGTTGTGCTTTTACAAATGAATTGAAGCTTGTTGTCGGACAAAAGAGAAGTTGAGTGAAAATCGGAGTCACGCACTCTGCTGTACATGTGGGATGGTCGTTTATATGGGGTCATGCCATGTGCTCAGGCGGGGAATTAGCTCAAATGGTAGAGCGCTCGCTTAGCATGTGAGAGGTAGCGGGATCGATGCCCGCATTCTCCAGAACCAGCTCTTTTTTAATATGAACTTGTAAATTTATTGAGTTGTCCACTTTTCTGCCTCTGCTCATAGAAATGTTACTTAGCTTTTACAGTTTAAATGTTTACGTCATTTAGAAAGTAATCAAAGCCTCGTACAGTGTAGTACGAAGAGCGATTCGCGGCTGCTACAAACACAAACAAGCATTTGCAAAGCAATGGGTCTCGCATTTGCTCGAGTTAGAGCTATTAGCTTTTTAAAATCCTAACCGTACTTTTCTTGCTACTTAACTTGAAAATCAAAAGTAAACAGTTGGCAGCGCCATGAGCATCAGCGTGACGACACACACAAAAAGGAAAAAGAAGTTCGCTCGCAGTCAAACTTATGCAAAAGTGCAATTAGCCAAGGAACAGGGCCAATAGCCAAGGCGGTATCAAAACCTCCCCAAGGAGGGACAAGCGTAAACCATTTACCAATATAATCAAGAGATTTTTGAAGGGCAAGCCCACGATCGAGTGATAGTGATGGGCGTGAGATGGGCATTGCTAAAAGCCCAGCTACATACCAACACGTTGGAAATGCAGCGCAAGCACCCTGCTATGCTCGGCCTAACAAAGCATTCTGTCCCCAAATTAAAGATTTATTCAGGAAACACCAACCAGGCCACAGTAGGGGATATCATAAGGCAAAGTAAGCAATGGCCAATGGGTGTTAAAAGCACCTACTCGCTTGACCTGCTCCCTTGACCTTGCTCTCAACTGTTATATAAACAAGCACTGGCAAAGCCAACAGTTCTTGCCTTTGAGACCTATTGGCTCTGCCATTTCCTTTTCAGACCTCCCAACTCACATGGAACCATGATGAAGAATCGTGAAGCACAGTTGTGGGGAGAGAGCGAGAAAGTCAGCAATCCCCTCCACGGGCTTCGTTGACTTGCAAGGTCATGTGACTGATTTATTTCAGCTGCCTATCCCTCCCTCATTCTCAACCCCTCCCCACCTCTGAGATGGTTAGAAAAAGCAGGAGCATGTCATAATGGGCTCGCTGGTAACTACTAAAACAGGCTGCAGAATGGACTTGGTTCAATTCACTGGATGGACACTGTAAAGCGCCACATGCCAGCAACTGCACTCCTAGGCGCTGGAGTGTATCTGTACAGTTAGCAGTTTTGTGTACAATGCAGCGCATAGTACATCAGCAATCCCTTCCATGGTCTCCATCACAATAATCTCTGCATTTTGATGCTCGTTGTCTGTGATTCTCCTATCCAGTGTGATAGCTCAGTGGGTTGAGTGCCAGCAACAAGCATGTGTGTGTGTAACATGCAAGTCTGAAGTATGAATTGCACTAGGCAGACGATATCTTGAGAGGTGAACAAAACGAGTAACAAAAATTTTACTGGGTAATTTTGGCAGCACTTGTTAAAAGGAATGGACACATTTCACATTGTGTTTTGCTCTCTATCAAATAGTAAATTTAATTTGGGATGCCTTGTTCATGTATGCCTGTGTTTACACAAAGGAGTAACAGCACAACAGCTGCGGGCGCTTGTGTGCTGCATCTGCCTGGGGAACACGTACCATCTCGCCATTCAATACTAAATCACATTGGAATTGAAAAAGCCAATAGCTCTCGCATTTTAGAGATCGATTGGCTGACAACGGAGGTATTGACCACCTACCACTGCGGTGTCGGCTGCCAAAATACCATTGCTGCTGCTACCTGCCGTCTGCCATATTATGACCATAGCTGGAATCACAGCAGAAGGATGGCGGAAATCCGGCTGCGGCCATGGAGGCGGACAGCGGTAAGGTGGCGCTGCTACCAGCAGCAGCGCCATGCCAGTAGACCACCGCAGACCATTTCATGACACATGATACGGCCTGGCGGTGTTCTGCTGGCGGACGCTGCTGCTGTTAGCAGCGACCCGTCCCGTCTCCTGCCGGAGGAACCCCTGCAATCATGTAAGTCTGGTGCTCTGACAGGGGAGAGTGGTGTTGTGTGTGGGTGTATGTTTGTGTGTGCGTGCATGCGGGTGTGTGGCATGTGGAATGCAGGCGTGCATGCATGGTTGTGACTGCGTGTATGTTGTGTTGTGTGAATGCGTGAGTGCTTATATGTATGTAAGTGGGTGTGGATGTGTGTGTGAATGGATGTATACATGCATGGGTGAATGTGGGTATGAGTGTGTGTATGTGTGTGTATGATGGTGCGTGAATGTGCGTGTATGTCGTGGGGGGTCTGGATTGGGAGGGGGATAGTGGGGGAGGGCTCTGGGGAGGGGTCAGGGGAGACCCCTATCAGTGACAGGGAAGGGATTCCCTGTCACCGATAGTGCCTACAGTCATGGTTTTCGTGGCAGTAAAGAAGCCACGAAAACCATGGCGAAAGGCGGGGTCATAATCCCGCAGGTGGGACAGTGACGGCCGCCTGGCTGGAGACTGAAGTCTCCAGCCCGGCGGCAGTTACCACTCCGGTGGACGGAGTGGTACATTGGCTGTTTGGCTTGAGGGATACCGCCAATGTCATATTTTGGTGAAAGGTACCGTCAGCCTGTTGGCACTACTTGGCTCCAAAATACCGCAGTTACAAGAGGGAGTTCCTCGAGTTGGTCATAATGTTCCTCCCGTTTCTCAGCAAAAGCAATAAATAGCATGTTATTCTCTGCTGATCTGCATATATGGGCTGTGTCATGTTGTTTTTTTCATGTATCTGTGTTATAAACAAATATATTTAACCAGACACATGGGGTTAAATCAGCACAATTATATAAAATCATACTTAGCCATCTTGATGAGTTGTAGCAGAGTTGCTCTCCTCTGTAAAGTCATTGCAAAGTGCAACTCATGAGGTCCTAAATTGTGCTTTCACACATTAGCTAGTAAGTACTAATGTAGGAAGTTGGCTCTGTATATACTATCTCAAAGTGAGAGATAGTGTGCACAGACTCCAAGGGTTCCCCTTAGAGGTTGATAGTGGCAAAATTAGATAATACTAATGCTCTATTTTGTGGTAGTGTGGTCGAGCAGTAGGCTTATCAGAGGGTAGTGTTAAGCATTTATCGTACACACACAGGCAATAAATGAGGAACACACACTCAAAGACTTAACTCCAGGCCTTAATTTATTTTAGAACCACAAAAGTCAAGATTTGAGGTAAGTACATAAAATGCAAGGTACTTCACACAGGTAAGTATGGAACTTTGAATTAAAGCAGTAGTACACACAGTTTAGGTTAAAATGGCAATAAGCTATTTTAAAAGTGGACACAGTGCAAAAATCAACAGTTCCTGGGGGAGGTAAGTATTGTTAAGTTTCTCAGGTAAGTAAAGCACTTACACAGTCAGTCTCCTGGGCATAGGCAGCCCACAGTTGGGGGTTCAAGGCAACCCCAAAGCCACAGCACTAGCAACACAGGTGCAGCGGCCAAAGGAGGCCCAAAACACATAGGCGCCTATGGAGAACAGGGGTGCTCGAGAGCAAGTCTACTGGCGGGTAAGTACCGGTGTCCTCGGGGAGCAGACCACAGGGGTTTTGCAGAGCACTGGGGGGGACACAAATAGGCACACAAAACACACCCTCAGCAGCGCAGGGGCGGCCGGGTGCAGTGTGCAAAGTAGGCGTCGGGTTTGCTATAGGAAGCAGTGGAGGCCCCTGGGGGTCACTTAGGCGACGCAGGCAGGGCACAGGGGGGCTTCTCGGGCCAGCCACCGACTGGGCTAGGAAGAGGGCCACCTGCTGGTCACTCCTGCACTGGAAGATGGTTCCACTCGGTCCTGGGGGCTGCGGGTGTAGTGCTTGGTCCAGGCGTAGGGTTCCTTGTTACGAGGCAGTCGCGGTCAGGGGCAGCCTCTGGATCCTCTCTGCAGGTGTCGCTGTGGGGTAGACTCAGGGTACTCACGTTGTCGTAGTCGCCTGGGAGTCCTCTCTGCGGTGTTTGTCCTCTGGAGCTTGAGCCGGGGGCGTCGGGTGCAGAGTGAGAAGTCTCACGCTTCCGGCAGGAAGAGAGAGTTCTTTAAAAGTTGCTTTAAAGTTGCAAAGATGTTGCAGTTTTTGAACAGTGCCGCTGTTCTCAGAGTTTCTTGGTCCTTCAGGGTTCAGGGCAGTCCTCTGAGTCCTCAGAGGTCGCTGGTCCCTGTGGGATGCGTCGCTGTGCAGGTTCTTTGAGTCTAGAGACAGGCGTAGGGCTGGGGCCAAATCAGTTGGTGTCTCTGTCGTCCCTGCGGGACTTTCAGGTCAGCAGTCCTTCTTCTTTGTGTAGGTTGCAGGAATCTGATTTCCTGGGTTCAGGGTCGCCCCTAAATACTTATCTTAGGTCGGGGGGGCAGTAGCCAAGGGCTACTGTCCTGGAGGGTGGCTACACCCTCTTTGTGCCTCCTCCCGGAGGGGAGGGGGCACATCCCTATTCCTATTGTGGGAATCCTCCGATCTCAAGATGGAGTGTAGGAAGTTGGCTCTGTATGTACTATTTCAAAGTAAGAAATAGCATGCACAGAGTCCAAGGGTTCCCCTTAGAGGTAAGATAGTGGCAAAAAGAGATAATTCTAATGCTCTATTTTGTGGTAGTGTGGTCGAGCACTAAGCTTATCAGCGGGTAGTGTTAAGCATTTGTTGAACACATACAGGCAATAAATGAGGAACACACACTCAAAGACAATTCCAGGCCAAAAGGTTTTTGTATATAAAAATATATTTTCTTAGTTTATTTTAAGAACCACAGGTTCAAGATTTACAAACAATACTTTTAATGAAAGGTATTTCACTTAGGAACTTTAGGAACTTTGAATTAGCAAAACAGCATATACAGTTTTCACACAAATGGCAATAAGCTATTTTAAAACTAGACACAGTGCAATTTTCAACAGTTCCTGGGAGAGGTAAGTGTTAGTTTTGCAGGTAAGTAAACCACCTACAGGGCTCAAAGTTGGGTCCAAGGTAGCCCACCATTGGGGGTTCAGGGCAACCCCAAAGTTGCCACACCAGCAGCTCAGGGCCGGTCAGGTGCAGAGGTCAAAATGGTGCCCAAAACGCATAGGCTTAAATGGAGAAGGGGGTGCCCCGGTTCCAGTCTGCCAGCAGGTAAGTACCCGTGTCTTCGGAGGGCAGACCAGGGGGGTTTTGTAGGGCACCGGGGGGACACACGTCAGCACAAAAGTACACCCTCCGCGGCACGGGGGCGGCCGGGTGCAGTGTGCAAACAAGCGTTGGGTTTGCAATGTAATCCAATGGGAGACCAAGGGGTCTCTTCAGCGATGGAGGCAGGCAAGGGGGGTGCTCCTCGGGGTAGCCACCACCTGGGCAAGGGAGAGGGCCACCTGGGGGTCGCTCCTGCACTGGAGGTCGGATCCTCCAGGTCCTGGGGGCTGCGGGTGCAGTGTCCTTACCAGGCTTCGGGTCTTTGAAGCAGGCAGTCACAGTCAGGGGGAGCCTCTGGATTCCCTCTGTAGACATTGCAGTGGGGGCTCAGGGGGGTCAACTCTGGCTACTCACGGGCTCGCAGTCACTGGGGAGTCCTCCCTGTAGTGTTTGTTCTCCACAAGTCGAGCCGGGGGCGTCGGGTGCAGAGTGCAAAGTCTCACGGTTCTGGCGGGAAACGTGTGTTCTTTCAAAGTTGCTTCTTTGTTGCAAAGATGCTTCTTTCTTGGAGCAGAGCCGCTGTCCTCGGGAGTTCTTGGTCCTTTTAGATGCAGGGTAGTCCTCTGAGGCTTCAGAGGTCGCTGGACCCTGTGGAACGCGTCGCTGGAGCAGTTCTTTTGAAGTGGGGAGACAGGCCGGTAGAGCTGGGGCCAAAGCAGTTGGTGTCTCCTTCTTCTCTGCAGGTTTTTCAGCTCAGTAGTCCTTCTTCGTCTTAGGTTGCAGGAATCTATCTTGCTGTGTTTTGTGAGCCCCTAAATACTCGACTCAGGGGTGTGTTTAGGTCTGGGGGGTTAGTAGCCAATGGCTACTAGCCCTGAGGGTGGCTACACCCTCTTTGTGCCCCCTTCCTCAGGGGAGGGGGCACATCCCTATCCCTATTGGGGGAATCCTTCATCTGCAAGATGGAGGATTTCTAAAAGTCAGAGTACCTCAGCTCAGGACACCTTAGGGGCTGTCCTGACTGGCCAGTGACTCCTCTTTGTTTTTCTCATTATCTCCTCCGGCCTTGCCGCCAAAGGTGGGGCCGTGGCCGGAGGGGCCGGGCAACTCCACTAGCTGGAGTGCCCTGGGGTGTTGTAACAAAGGGGGTGAGCCTTTGAGGCTCACCCCCAGGTGTTACAGTGCCTGCAGGGGGAGGTGAGAGGCACCTCCACCCAGTACAGGCTTTGTTACTAGCCACACAGTGACAAAGGCACTCTCCCCATGTGGCCAGCAACATTTCTGGTGTGTGGCAGGCTGCTAAAACTAGTCAGCCTACACTGGTAGATGGTTAAGGTTTCAGGGGGCATCTCTAAGATGCCCACTGGGATGTATTTTACAATAAAATGTACACTGGCATCAGTGTGCATTTATTGTGCTGAGAAGTTTGATATCAAACTTCACAGTTTTCAGTGTAGCCAATATGGTGCTGTTGTGTTCGTGCATGACAGACTCCCAGACCATATACTCTCATGGCTACCCTGCACTTACAATGTCTAAGGTTTTGCTTAGACACTGTAGGGGAATAGTGCTCATGCACTTATGCCCTCATCTATGGTATAGTGCACCCTGCCTTAGGGCTGTAAGGCCTGCTTGAGGGGTGACTTATCTATACCTATAGGCAGTGTGAGGTTGGCATGGCACCCTGAGGGGAGTGCCATGTCGACTTAGTCATTTTATCCCCACCAGCACACACAATCTAGCAAGCAGTGTGTCTGTGCTGGGTGAGGGGTCCCCAGGGTGGAATAAGACATGCTGCAGCCCTTAGAGACCTTCCCTGGCATCAGGGCCCTTGGTACCAGAGGTACCAGTTACAAGGGACTTACCTGGATACCAGGGTGGGCCTCAATTGTGGAAACAAAATTACAGGTTAGGGAAAGAACACTGGTGCTGGGGCCTGGTTAGCAGGCCTCAGCACACTTTCAAATCATAACTTGGCATCAGCAAAGGCAAAAAGTCAGGGGGTAACCATGCCAAGGAGGCATTTCCTTACATGGAGGATTTCTAAAGGCAGGAGTCACCTGACCTCAGGGCACCTTAGGGGCTGTCCGTACATGTGGGTGGCTCCTCCTTGTTTTCCTCATTATCTCCTCCAGCCTTGCCGCCAAAAGTGGGGGCAGTGGCTGGAAGGGCGGGCATCTTCACTAGCTGGGATGCCGTGGGTTGCTGTAACGAAATGCATGAGCCTTTGAGGCTCACCGCCAGGTGTTACAGTTCCTGCAGGGGAAGGTGAAAAGCACCTCCACCCAGTACAGGCTTTGTTCCTGGCCACAGACTGACAAAGGCACTCACCCCATGTGGCCAGTGGCCAGAAACTCATCTGGTTGTGGCAGGCTGGCAGAAACTGGCCAGCCTAGCACTAGAAGTCAGACTGGTATTCAGGGGGCATCTCTAAGATGCCCTTGGGGTGTATTTTACAATAAATTCCACACTGGCATCAGTGTGCATTTATTGTGGTGAGAAGTTTGATACCAAACTTCCCAGATTTCAGTGTAGCGATTATGAAACTGTGGAGTTAGTGTTTGACAAACTCCCAGACCATATACTCTTTATGGCTACCCTGCACTTACAATGTCTACGGTTTTGCTTAGACACTGTAGGGGCTTAGTGCTCATGCACTTATGCCCTCACCTGTGGTACAGTGCACCCTGTCTTAGGGCTGTAAGGCCTGCTAGAGAGGTGACTTACCTATGCCACAGGCAGTGAGAGGTGGGCATGGCTCTCTGAGGGGAGTGCCATGTCGACTTCTCCCCACCAGCACACACAAGCTGTGAGGCAGTGTGCATGTGCTGGGTAAGGGGTCCCCAGGGTGGCATAAGACATGATTCAGCCCTTAGAGACCTTCCATGGCAACAAGGCCCTTGGTACCAGGGGTGCCATTTACAAGGGACTTATCTGTGTGCCAGGACTGTGCCAATTGTGGGAACAAAGGTACAGATTAGGGAGAGAACACTGGTGCTGGGGCCTGGTTAGCAGGGTCCCAGCAGACTTTAAATCATAACTGGCATCAACAAAAGGCAAAAAGGCAGGGGGTAACCATGCCAAGGAAGGCATTTCCTTACAACTAGGAAGATAATTTCAGTGTGAATTTACAGTGAGAATGACAAGAATGATCGTTTCATTACTCACTTCCAATCAGTCATGTCCTGGGTTTTAGCTCACAGCACATAGGCCCAAAAATGAACAGTGCACTAGAACAAAAGGGCTTGTTAAAAGACCTTATTGCAGAGAACAATGAGAATCAACAATATATTTGGGGACCACTTATAAACCCCACCCCTTTTGGGGTTATGTACCCTTGGTTGCAAGACGGTTGTGTACAGCATAGGGCTTGAAGCCCATCTGTCGCTTATCATTTGTTGGCTTGCTATTCTTTACAACCTCGTAATTCGTCACTGCAGCCCAAGCATCATTTCCATTCCTCTGTGTGGAGCAGGGACAAAGCAATGATTGATTCAAATTAAGTGCTCCCAACATGATTGAGGTACTATTTTGCTCTTATTAATTTCTAGTGCCCTGCAAACATAAGGCTTGAGACTGGCAAAGACGTGCCCAGCAAGACAAACAAAATTGCAAAGAGTTCGTATTTTTTATAGGTAACTTTCATTTATTTTGCCAAGTCGTCTTTTCTCACTTTGCACTCATGTTTTCTTTTGTTTTTGCATGTGAGCGCTATAGTCAAAAGAAGGCGATTATCTTGTTCTAAATATTGCAAAGTGACATTGTTTCTTTATTATGTGTAATTTCTGAAACAATGCTTCAACACATTATTGTGCAGTGCACCCCAATCCACCCCTCTGCAATCTGCCTCACTGCAATCCATCCTGTCCAATCCACCCCACCACACCCCATACCAATCCAACCCACTCCAATCCAATGCACTCACCTAACCCATTCCAATCCTCTCCAACCAACCCCATACTAATCTGTCCCACTCCAGTTCACCCCTCACCAATCCAAACAGTCTGCACCACTCTAAAATAATCTGCCCACTTGGATCCAAAACAGTCTGCCCCACTTGAGTCTGCCCACTCCAGTCCAAAACAATATGCCCCACTCCAAACCAAAACAATATGCCCCACTCCCATCTACCCCACTGAAATCTGCACCACTCCAATCAAAAATACTTTGCCCCACTCAAATCCAAAACAATCTCCCCAATCCAAAACAATCTGCCCAACTAAAAGCTACTGCACTCCAACCAATCCAAAACAGTCTGCCCCACTCCAATCTGCTCCATTGCAATCCAAAACATTTTGCCCCATTCCAATACACCTCACTCAAATCTGCCCCTTTTTATTCTAACTACATGACCCACTCCTATCTACCCCACTCTAATCTGCCCCTCTCCAAACCAAAACAATCTGCCCCACTCCAATAGAAAACAATCTGCCCCAAACCAAAACAATATGCTGCAATGAAATCTACTGCACTCCAATCCAAAAAATTCTGCCCCACTGCAGTCCAAAACAATCTGCCTCACTGCAGTCCAAAACAATCTGCCCCACTCCAATCCAAAACAATCTGCCCCACTTCAATCCAAAACAGTCTCCCCACTGAAATCCGCCCCACTCTAGTCTGCCCCACTACACTCCCAAACCGTACACCCTATTCCAAACCAATCCATCTCTCCCCAGTCAATTCCAGGCCAACCCACTTCATCCCAATTCACCCCACTCCATTCCACCCACATCCATCCAATCAACCCCACTCCAATCCAAACCAGCCCACTCCCCCCACACCAACCTAACCCAATCCATGCCACTCCAATCCAGTCCATGTATTCCAATCCACCCCACTCCAATCCAAAACAATCTGCCCTACTCTAATCTGCTGCACTCCAATCCAAAACACTCTGCCCCACTCAAATGTGCTCCCATCCAACTCACCCCAATCCAATCCACTTCACTCCATCTCAAGTCCCCCGCTCCAATCCACCCCACTATAATCCAGTGCACCGCACCCCAATCCAATCCACCCCAGTTTAATCTACCCCACTCCAATGCACTCCATCCCAGTCCACTCCAGTCCAATCCTCCTCCTCCAGTCCATCCCACTCCAATCTATCCCACCCCACTCCAATCCACCCACCCTACTCCAACCCAATCCACCCATGCCATCCCACCCCACTGCAGTCAAGACCACTGCTACCCAGTCTACCTCACTCCAGTTCAGTCCACTCACACCTCCTCCATCCATCCCAATCCAATCCAATCCAATCCAATCCACTTTGATCGAAACCCACTCCACTGCAATCCAGTCCACATTGATCCACCCTACTCCAGTCCACCCCACTCCAAACCACCTTCATCTGTCCCACTCCAATGGAGTCCACCCCTCTCCAATTTTCCACCTCACACCAACCAAATCCACCCAACTCGAATCAAATCCACTCCAATCAAATCCACCCCTCTCGTCCAATCCACCATAAACCACTCCACTCCAATCTACCCCACTCCACCCCTCAATCCACCCCACCCCACCCTAATCCAACCCACTTTACCCCAGTCCATTCCACCCGCCCCTACCTAATCCACCCCAATCCAATCCACCCACCCTAATCCACCCCAGTCAGTACAATCCACCCCAGTCACCCCAATCCACCTCACTCCAATCCACTCTACTCCAGTCCACCCCAATCTGATCTACCCCAATCCGATTCACCCCACAGCAATCCAATCTAGTTCACCCCACCCCATTCAAATCCAATCCAGCCACTCCAGTCCATCCCACCCAAATCCACCACACCCTATTTCAATCCAATCCACCCCAGGCCAATCCACCTCCCCTCAATGGAATCCCCCCCACTCTTATCCACCCCACTGCAATCCAACCCACCGCAATCCAACCCACCCCGATCTAATCCACCCCGATCTAATCCACCCCACCCTCTCTGGTCCACCCCACCCCATTTCAGTCCATTCTAATGTACCCCACTCTTCTCCAGTCCACCCCACTCCAATCCAATCCACCCCAATCCGATCCACCACGTGGCAATCCAATCCACTCCACCCCACTACAATACACTGCACCCCAATCCAATCCACCCACCTCATCCCAGTTCATTCCACCCCAATCCAATCCATCCACTAAAGGCATTGATGTTATCTATTTTACTAAACTGAAACTCTTCAAAATGTGCGGGTTGCCTATTACCAAGGCTGGCCAGTTTTAATTAATCTCTTTCTTCCACCAACTCTACTCTCTGTAGCTGTCTCTGGGTCTCACTCTCACCGGTTCTTCTCTTCCCACCCCTTCTCCTTTTGTCCGTGTCTTCCTGTCCTTATTTTGCTTTTTTATTCTTTATTTTCTGCGTTTCCTTGTCTGGGTCGAAGTCTGATAATGGAAAATAAGTTCCATCTCCCAAATTGAGTGCTCGGGCCCACCACCTGCAAACACCTGCACAAAATAAGCACTGCTCCTACGACCGGGTCAGGACCCTCCAACACCCCGCCCACCCCGACCACACACTCTCCCTATTAATTGGTTTGCCCTGCAGCCAGAGTGTGTAGAAACAACGTCCAACGTCACTTTTATTGATAAGGGGGGGAGGGGAGGGTGTTCAGGAAAGTGTAATTTGCTCCGGCCATCTCCGATTCAGGTGCTTTTCTTCAGACAAAACTTCGCAGACGTGGGTTTTATTGAATTCTGTGAATTTGGGAAGTTTGTGACAGTTTAAAGAATACACGCGTAATTGTATGTACATAGCGCTTAGTACCCCTGAGGAAGCTTTGATGCGCTTTAATGTGGAATAATTATGCCAGTATAACATACTTTCTGGTTGCTAATCTGCACTTTCCGTCAGGTATAGCTGGGCGTTGTTTTCTTTGAGAGTAAAACTCTAGCAGTTTCTCTGTTGTAGTTCAGATTTATGTGAAAGAATCTTGTGCTTTGACAGATGAATTGAACGCGGCTTGCAAAAGAGCAATTGAGTGAAACTAGGAGACATTTCACTGATGTGATTCACACTCGGCTGGGTGAGTCACATGGAGATCTGCAGTGGTTTTGGTATCCAGGCGAGGAATTAGCTCAAATGGTAGCTTGCTCAGGATGCGTGAGTTAGCGGTGTAGTGTCCTGCTGGACACGTTCTAGTGTTTGGCCAGCCTCTCTGCTGAGGGCTGGCCTCCCACATACACCCCACACCCACCCAACACAGGCGTCACTGGTCAGGTGACCCTGGCAATAAAAGGGGCCGGGCGCACGTGCCCAGGGCCAGTTCCAGATACCAAACACCAGTGTCCGTGTCGTACATTCTAGTAGCATGGGGGCCTAGGGCCCCAACACTACATTGGCGACGAGGGCGGGTACAGCAACCCCACGTGGCCGCAGACGACTACTTCCCTCATGGAGGGAACAGGAAAGTAAACCAGTGGAGAGACTGGTGCCCGCTGTGAACCCTGAAAAAATTAAGGGAACGGGAGCGACATCCCCCACACACCGAGCATGAGGTGAGCCCGGGGGTATAAGCAAAAAGCCCCATCTGACAATAACCAACGCGGCAGAAAAGCCCAGGGCCGCTCCCCCACCCTCTTTTTTTTTTCTGAAAAGAAAATGTTGAAATGCGGCCCGCAGTGTGAGGAAATGCTGCGGCCGCGTAATGAAAATGGTGCTGGCCTGCACCCAACTGACAGCAAAATGCCCAGAAATGCGTGGGAGTAAGTGGAGAGGTGCTGACATGCACCTAAAAAATAAAATAAAAAAATAATCAAAGTGCCCGGAGCCCCCACACCCCTCACAGAACCTCATGCTGTCTGCCTGCTGCCGGCCTTTTCAAACGAGGCTGAACAATGACATTTACATTTTACAAGAAAAAAAAAAGACAGAAAAGTGCAAAAAAGAAAAACGTCACTTACCTGCCGCTCCAGTCACCAGCAAAAGCCCCCACCAGCCTGAAGAACTCCTCAGCTGCATGGCTTCCAGCATGGTTTCGGCATCTGCTTTCAAAACAAACAAAGCCTGTAGGACAAAACCTCAAGACCTGGCTCTTCGACCGCTAAACAGCCTCTCCACCCCCCCCCCACCTCAGCGCCTCGAAACCCTAACGGGTACATAGCGCGCTTTATAAATACTATGATTGATTGATTGATTGATTGATTGTAGGAGGAAAGACTGTCCTTCAAGGTGGAAAAGGAGTGCACTAGTGGCATCCAGTGGCCAAAGTCGGTACTGCACCATTTTCTATTTTAAAGTAAAAAAAAAGAAAAACAGCTTTGTTAAAAGAAAGTCTACAGCAACACCCAAGAGAGTGACTGCACAAGACTAACAGCGCGCCTACGGAGCAAAATGGCGCAGAAGACGGAAACGGCGCAGAAGATGACAACGACGCAAACAACGCTACACAGGGACAGAAAGGACTACAGCTGTCCCAGCCAAGCTGCAACGGTGTGAAATGAACGCAAGTGCCACGTGAGGCACAAGGAGAGCGCGCATGGACTGCGCAGCCCCTGGCGGCCATCCACCGCCATCGCCGTAAGAGCACCACATGTCCCAGCAGTGATGGACATCACCACAGGACAAGAAAGGGACATGCCAGGCGCTAACAAAGGACGCCCAGAAAAAAAAAAAGAGACTATGTCACATGCGCAGAGAGCTGCGCCAGAGAACGCGACGACTAAGGCAACGCCCGCGAAGATGGAGAGAGCACCCGAGAGCGTGACGTAACGCACGGGACGAGAGGCCGTGCCAGCCAGCCTTTCTGCAACACAAGATGGCCACCGTTGGCCCATCACACAGCAGGTCGAGAGAAGCAACCAACCCCTGCAAAGCACACCCAGGTTCAAGCAGGACCCAGTGCCAAGAAAGCACTGCCTTGAGGCGCAAGCACTGCGCCCTCAAGTGAAGAGGAAGCGGAAAAGAAAGTGACCCTCCGTCACTGCCCTGCAACGGGCCAGAGACTCAGCAAGGAGTGTCCTCCCCCACATTGCCTCAAGACGGAGTCGGCAGAGACTCGCAACAGGCAAGAGGAGAGTCGCACAAGGAGTGTCCTCCCCCACGCTGCCTCAATACTGAGTCGGCAGTGACTCACAACAGGCAAGAGGAGAGTTGCACACCCCAAATGGCACGATGCCACCCAGCAACACTGAGAAACACCTAGTCCTTGGACAGGAGAGGAAAGGACCTTCTAAAGGTCCACACAACAAAGGAGAAGAAAGCGTGGCGCAGCACCACGCTATGAAGAAGGAAGAAAGAAGATTGTGTGACATCACCTGTCACACTGCAACACCTGACGACCACAGAAGAACAAGAACGGAAGATCAACAGGGTGGAGAGTTGGAGGACTCATGCAACAAAGAAAGAGTGCACCCACAGAAAAGACCGCCACAGGGGTGCGGGGACGTCACTGGAGACAGCTCAGCGGGAGTACCAAACGTAAGACGCCATGTGCGAACCGCGTACTTGCCCCACGCTTCACAGTGTGACCGTCCAAGCCACCTGTCACCGGCTGCTTAAAGCAAATGGCATCACTGCCAGCATCTGCACATAAGGAAAAGAAAGACTGCACTAGCTATGGCGAAGTCCCTCCAATCACCCTCACTCCAGCAACATCACTTGTCGTCCAGGTCTCCGAATGGCAAGCACCATCATTGCCATGTGCATCACGGTATCCATCAAAGGAGCAGTTAAACAACCAGACTGGAATCCTACACCTCTGCTTTAATGCTCTGAAGAACCAGTCAACCAATGACCAACTGCTCGCCCTGACTGTATCCTGCTCTCGGTGACAAGAGCAAGTCGTGACCTAGACCCATCTACCCCTGCAATTGCACGAGCGACTAGGCAGTGGCTCCGAGGAGGTCTTGCAGCTGCCCTATGTGGCACACAAGCAGCCCCAACGCAGACCACAAGCAGTCCCGTGACAACCCAGACAAGGGGCCTCTCAAGCTTGAGAGAGGACTGGACATTGCCCCACCGATGAAGACAAAGAGACAAACAGGGCTGTGCATTGGAGACTCCAACAGGTCACAGCACACCAAGACTGTCTTCAGTGAATAAACATGACACCAACTAGACACCCGCCTGGCAACGTGATAGACAATTGCCCTGAGTCCGTCTGAGAGCCCGCATGCACCTGATCCATGTCGGCAAGCGCCCTGACCACGGAACATCCACCCTTGTGGTTGCACGAATGAGTTGGCCATGGCTCCTGTCGGAGAGCCTGCAGCGGCCGGCAGATGGCCCACACGCAGCCCAGCACAGTCCATGCCAATCCCGTGGCAAACCCTTTGAAAGGGCCTCGAGGAAGTTCCATAGTGAAGAATCCAAAACCGAGAGGTGGTCTGGAACCAGCTTTGCCATCAGAGGGTCAGAACATACAAAGGCTTCCGAGGAGGACCTCACGCCATCACAGATGTCATCCGTCTTCAAGGGATTGGCCTTCGTGAAGCCAGGATGTCTCGGCAAGCAGATTCACAGTAGACTCCACCAACGCTCGTGATGCACCCAATTCGGGTGATGCACCCAATTCGAATGACACACCCAATTCGAATGATACACCCTATTTGAACAAATTGAACTGTAAACACCACCAGCCTCGCCACGAGTGCCCACAGGACTGAAGCACGGTGCATCAGTGGACACTTGTCCAACCATCTGACTGTCAGAGTCCGGATTTCTTCCACACTGTGTTCGTGCCCAGCTGTGACTGGTTAAATCATGAACTCATGCAGAAGGATCCGGGTGCTCCCAGCTGCACCTGCCCACGGCAATCCTGCAGCCTGCCTTCTTGAGGCCAAGAGACTGATGGTGGTGTTTTTGTTACTCTGTTTTTCTCTTTCAGGTGGGACTTTGTTTTTGTTCCTCGAAGTTTTGGAGGAATGTAGTGTCCTGCTGGACACGTTCTAGTGTTTGGCCAGCCTCTCTGCTGAGGGCTGGCCTCCCACATACACCCCACACCCACCCAACACAGGCGTCACTGGTCAGGTGACCCTGGCAATAAAAGGGGCCGGGCGCACGTGCCCAGGGCCAGTTCCAGATACCAAACACCAGTGTCCGTGTCGTACATTCTAGTAGCATGGGGGCCTAGGGCCCCAACACTACAAGCGGGATCTATTCCCGCAATCTCCAAAAGTTTAACTCTTTTAATATCAACGTATTCACTTCTACATTTCTGCCTCTGCTCACATAAATACATGGGTTTTACAGTTTAAATGTTTACGTCATTCAGAAAGTAATCGAAGCCTCATAGTGCGCGGCAAGCGATTCGTAGCTACTACAAACAAATAGAAGGCATCCTGTCCTCAAAATAAAAGCATTTTTTCAGGAAACACCCGCCTGGTTACAAGGCAAAGTAAGCAGTTGCCAATGAGTGTAAAAGGGGCACCTGCTCCCTTGATCCTGCTCTCAAGTGTTACATAAACAAGAATTGGCAAAGCTAATCCCTTTTCGGACCTCCTATCTCACATGGAGCCATCGTGAAGAATCGTGAAGAGCAGTCGCCGGAAGAGAGCTAGAAAGTCAGCAATCCCCTCCACGGGCTCCATTGCCTTGCAAGGTCATGTGCAGATTCGTTTCCTCCTAGGGTGGCCACTTGGCATAGTGGCAAATTCTGGACAGGACTGGAAAAAATCAGGACAAAGAGTCAAAATTCAGAACTAAAATTCGAGACGAAGGGTAAAAATTCAGGACAAAAAAATCAAGAACAAACGTCAGTTTTACAGACACACCGAAGAGAGGCCATACCCCATTACATTGTCAGTGCATTTTTTTTACTCTTTTTTAACATAGTACTATTTATTCACTGTGGTTTTTTTTGCGATTGTCTCCTGGTATGCTACATTCAGGTGTCTCGTTACGTCCTAGTTCAGTAGTAAATGAATGCCCTTCAGCACTGTGCCAAGGCCATCACCCCTAATCAAATCTACCCAATCTTTCTTGGGGAGAGAGAGCAACAGCAACAATTTGATTATGTTTCTAAACATTTTAAAACCCATGGCAACAGTTTAGGAAACATTAAGTAAGGTAAGTAACCTTATTCTAGTTTAAACTATTTGAAGAAAAACGTCTGCTCAACCCAATCGCCCATGGACTTTCAACCTAAAAAATATAATGAGACAGAGCAGATGGTGTGGGCGACAGTCTCACAGCTAATGTCAGGATATGAGGTTCCCACAACTTGCCTGTACTTTCACTGCCCTAGAGTGTCTGGGACTCTACATTTATCTCAGAACTGGGAGCCCAGACTACCAACCAAAAATAATAAAAGAGGAGGATGAAATCAAGATCAAATGGGAGATCCACAGCAACTCATTCAAAGGGTTGTTGCTAAGAACTGGATAAATAAGGAAGAGAAGAACAAGGTGGGACAATTCCTAAAGTCAGACAAGATGGGTTCACCAAGACTATCGGAAGGAATTGCGTACCTGGGGAGTTGTCTCTGTAGACCGAAGAAAAACAGAAGAGGCAGTGTCAAGTAGTTGAACAAGCAGCACCAACCCACCCTTGCAAACTCTTCTGGTACAATGATCCGCTGTTCTTCCTTGTGAAGGGTGAGCAGGGGCCAGATCCCTTGCTTGCAAGGTTGTCTAGACAATTGCCCACTCTGTCCAGGTCTTAAAATGGTTTTGCAACTGAGCAAAAGCCAATTGAGCAAAAGCCAAACCAGTGATCTCGGATATCCACAAAGTACACATAGAATCTTCAAAATATTTGTGGATGTTAATTGCACAAACAAAATGAAGAACATGAGAAAGATTTTAAAATGTAATTGGTGTTTCTTTAAAATTTGGTACTGTTTTCCCCTTTATATACAATTAGACCTCAGATTGAAAAAGGAACCAGTTACCTTTCAATACCTAGGGGGTCATTCCAACCCTGGCAGTCGGTGTTAAAGCAGCGGCTAACCCGCCAACAGGCTGGCGGTAAAAAAAATGGAATTCTGACCCTGGCGGAAACCGCCAACAGAGACCGCCACTTTAACACTCCGACAGCCACGGCGGGACAAACAAACAGCGCGGCGGTCACCGCCAACAGACAGGCGGGAGACTATGTACCGCCCACCCTATCACAACCCACCAATCCGCCACCTTTTCCGGGGCGGTAGCCCCGCCGATAAAAACACGGCGGAAACAGCCATTACGAACGGAAAACGCTCACCTCTACACACTCCACAAGGAATCTGGACAGCATGGAACCCGAACTACACATCCTACCAGCTATTGTCTTCCTGCTCCTCTACCAGGAGCACGAACGCCGGCGCAGAAGACACCAGTGAGTACTGCACCTACGACACAGGGGAGGGGGGAGGGAAAAAATTACGGGCACACACATACGCGACACACCCACCCTCATCCTCACCCACAACTACATACACATCAATGCAGAGCAACAACTCAGAGTAACACCCCCCAAACCCCTAGGAAGAATGCAAAGACAAAATAAAATGATCATGAAATTTGAAGTATATTGTACGGCAAAGTAAAAAAATATATCAAACATCCATAACTATATATACATATGTAAATTGTCCTGTCCAAATTGGGAATCAGCCATTGTTCGTGGGCCAATGGGCCTAAACACATGGGCAAAGCCCACACAGGAGACCCGAATCCATTGGAGAGAACACTGCAGGGGCATCAGATAGCAAAACTACAGGCACCTCAGGGGGAAGGGAGGAGGGGGCACCTCAGCCAGATGAGTCCACGATGCCAGATCCACGAGGGGCCTCCATGCCCACTGTTCAATCCTGGGGAGTGCAAAGCCACAGTCTCACAAGTCTCTACAGTGGGTGGGTTGCCCACTGTACCATCCTGGGGAGTGCAAAGCCTGAGTCTCACAAGTCTCTACAGTGGGTGGATTGCCCACTGTACCATCTTGGGGAGTGCAAAGCCACAGTCTCACAAGTCTCTACAGTGGGTGGATTGCCCACTGTACCATCCTGGGGAGTGCAAAGCCACAGTCTCTCAAGTCTCTACAGTGGGTGGATTGCCCACTGTACCATCCTGGGGAGTGCAAAGCCACAGTCTCTCAAGTCTCTACAGTGGGTGGGTTGCCCACTGTGCCATCCTGGGGAGTGCAAAGCCACAGTCTATCAAGTGGATTACAGACTCCACTGGTTCTGGAGGAGGCATGGTGCCCAGAGTGCTTCGTGCATTCCTGCCCGACACAGATCCGGGCCTGCCCCTTCTGCCAATGGGTCAGAGGTGCTTGAGACTGCGGTGCCCGGTTCAGCGGTGCTTGACTTGAAGGGCCCAGCGGAGCTGTGCAGAGACGGCGGTGCCCAGCAGAGCAGTGCTTGAGATGAAGGGCCCAGCGGAGCGGTGCAGAGACGGCGGTGCCCAGCGGAGCGGTGCTTGACTTGAAGGGCCCAGCGGAGCCGTGCAGAGACGCCGTTGCCCAGCGGAGCGGTGCTTGAGATGAAGGGCCCAGCGGAGCCGTGCTTGAGATGAAGGGCCCAGCGGAGCGGTGCTTGACTTGAAGGGCCCAGCGGAGCGGTGCAGAGACGGCGGTGCCCAGCGGAGCGGTGCTTGACTTGAAGGGCCCAGCGGAGCGGTGCAGAGACGGTGTTGCCCAGCAGAGCGGTGCTTGAGATGAAGGGCCCAGCGGAGCGGTGCTTGAGATGAAGGGCCCAGCGGAGTGGTGCTTGACTTGAAGGGCCCAGCGGAGCGGTACAGAGACGGCTGTGCCCAGCAGAGCGGTGCTTGAGATGAAGGGCCCAGCGGAGCGGTGCTTGATTTGAAGGGCCCAGCGGAGCGGTGCTTGACTTGAAGGGCCCAGCGGAGCGGTGCAGAGACGGCAGTGCCCAGCGGAGCGCTGCTTGACTTGAAGGGCCCAGCGGAGCGGTGCAGGGACGGCGTTACCCAGCGGAGCGGTGCTTGAGATGAAGGGCCCAGCGGAGCTTGAGATGAAGGGCCCAGCGGAGCGGTGCTTGACTTGAAGGGCCCAGCGGAGCGGTGCAGAGACGGCGGTGCCCAGCGGAGCGGTGCTTGAGATGAAGGGCGGAGCGGTGCAGAGACGGCGGTGCCCAGCGGAGCGGTGCTTGACTTGAAGGGCCCAGCGGAGCGGTGCAGAGATGGCGTTGCCCAGCGGAGCGGTGCTTGAGATGAAGGGCCCAGCGGAGCGGTGCTTGAGATGAAGGGCCCAGCGGAGCGGTGCTTGAGATGAAGGGCCCAGCGGAGCGGTGCTTGATTTGAAGGGCCCAGCGGAGCGGTGCTTGACTTGAAGGGCCCAGCGGAGCGGTGCAGAGACGGCGGTGCCCAGCGGAGCGGTGCTTGACTTGAAGGGCCCAGCGGAGCGGTGCAGAGACGGCATTGCCCAGCGGAGCGGTGCTTGAGATGAAGGGCCCAGCGGAGCGGTGCAGAGACGGCGGTGCCCAGCGGAGCGGTGCTTGAGATGAAGGGCCCAGCGGAGCGGTGTTTGGAATGAAGGGCCCAGCGGAGCGGTGCTTGATTTGAAGGGCCCAGCGGAGCGGTGCTTGACTTGAAGGGCCCAGCGGAGCGGTGCAGAGACGGCGGTGCCCAGCGGAGCGGTGCTTGAGATGAAGGGCCCAGCGGAGTGGTGCTTGAGATGAAGGGCCCAGCGGAGCGGTGCTTGAGATGAAGGGCCCAGCGGAGCGGTGCTTGACTTGAAGGGCCCAGCGGAGCGGTGCAGAGACGGCGGTGCCCAGCGGGGCGGTGCTTGACTTGAAGGGCCCAGCGGAGCGGTGCAGAGACGCAGTTGCCCAGCGGAGCAGTGCTTGAGATGAAGGGCCCAGCGGAGCGGTGCTTGAGATGAAGGGCCCAGCGGAGCGGTGCTTGAGATGAAGGGCCCAGCGGAGCGGTGCTTGAGATGAAGGGCCCAGCGGAGCGGTGCTTGAGATGAAGGGCCCAGCGGAGCGGTGCTTGACTTGAAGGGCCCAGCGGAGCGGTGCTTGACTTGAAGGGCCCAGCGGAGCGGTGCAGAGACGGCGTTGCCCAGCGGAGCGGTGCTTGAGATGAAGGGCCCAGCGGAGCGGTGCTTGAGATGAAGGGCCCAGCGGAGCGGTGCTTGACTTGAAGGGCCCAGCGGAGCGGTGCAGAGACGGCGGTGCCCAGCGGAGCGATGCTTGACTTGAAGGGCCCTGTTCAGCGGTGCTTGAGACGGCGGTACCCTGTTCAGCGGCGCTTGACTTGAAGGGCCCTGTTCAGCGGTTCTTGAGACGGCGGTGCCCTGTTCAGCGGTGCTTGACTTGAAGGGCCTTGTTCAGCGGTGCTTGAGACGGCGGTGCCCTGTTCAGCGGTGCTTGACTTGAAGGGCCCTGTTCAGCGGTGCTTGAGACGGCGGTGCCCTGTTCAGCGGTGCTTGACTTGAAGGGCCCTGTTCAGCGGTGCTTGACTTGAAGGGCCCTGTTCAGCGGTGCTTGAGACGGCGGTGCCCTGTTCAGCGGTGCTTGACTTAAAGGGCCCTGTTCAGCGGTGCTTGAGATGGCGGTGCCCTGTTCAGGGGTGCTTGAGATGAAGGGCCCTGTTCAGCGGTGCTTGAGACGGCGGTGCCCTGTTCAGCGGTGCTTGATATGTGTGTCCAGGTCACCAGATCCGGCCATGACATGGATCTCACTCGCCACCCGACATGTGGCTGCCGTGCCCTTCGAGCACATCTGTCTTCTCGCTTGCGGGGCCCTCCTGTGCTGCCATCCCGGGCCCGTGGGTGTCCTCCTTCACACCTGGAATGGGGCTGGTGGGGCCCTCCTGGGCAGCTCGCCTGCTGCCGGACTTTTCGGGCGTGCTGCCCTTGCCACCCTTCCCTGCTCCTCTGTGGCCCTTTCCTCCCTTTGTCGGTGTGACAGGTGGCACCCCACTGCCTGACGGTGCCAGGGTAGTGCCTTTGGAGCCTGCTGTCTCTGGCCTCTTGCGCCGGGCACTGGCTTTATTGCCTTTTTTTGCAGGGGGTGGGCTGGCTGTATCTTTACTGCTGGCCGAAGTAGCTGGCATTGAAGGTGGTGGACTCCAAAATCCTTGGACTATTGTCCTTGTAGGTCCAGGGTATGTGGTGGCTGAGGTGCTGATTGGACTCTTATGAGATGGAGGGTGTGGGTCAGGTGATGGAAAGAGGTTAATTTTGGACAGGAATTTTTTTTTAGGAGCAGTGGGAAGGGTAGGTGTAGTGGGTATGGGAGTGGAGGAAGAAGATGTGGTTGTAGGTGAGTCAAGTCTGGTGTCTTTGGGTGCAGGTGCTTGTGCTGGAGGCTGTCGTGAGGTGGATGGCTGTTGGGTGGGTGGCTGCCTGCGTTTGTGTGGTTTGGAAGAGGGGGTGACAGACACACTGGGAGAGGACACAGGGGACGTGTAAATGGTAGTGGGGGTGGTGACTGCACGTGTGCGGAGTGTTCTGGTGGGTGTGCTGGTGATGGACGTAGTGGCTGATGATGTTGTGCATGCAAGTGTGAGTGGAGACGTCACAGAGAGGGAGGACGGAGACGAGGAGGAGGGGGACACAGAGGAGGCAGTGGCTGTTGGCATGTCTGCATGTGGCTGTTGCTTGGGTGAATGCTTGTGTGATGTGTGGTGCTTATGTCTGGATGAGCTTCCCTTGGGTGTTGAGGTGTGTGCAGGCTGGTCTGTAGGTGTGTCTGGGATAGGCAGAGGTACAGGGGAGTGGGAGTGGGTGGAGGAAGTTGGAGTAGGGAGGCAGGAGACAGGGACAATGGCTGCCGTCAGTGCTGAGGCCAGAGCGTTGAACGATCGCTGATGGGCAGCCTGTCCCGAATGAATGCCCTCCAGGTATGCATTACTCCGGTGCACCTCCCTTTCTACACCCTGGATGGCATTCAAAAGGGTAGACTGCCCAACAATGAGCGTCCTCAGGAGGTCAATGACCTCCTCACTGAGGGCAGCAGGGGTAACTGGGGCAGGGCCTGAGGTGCCTGGGGCGAAGGAGATGCCCACCTTCCTGGGTGAGCGGGCACGGGGCGAAGGTTGAGGGGCTGCTGGGAGGGCGGAGCTGGTGCGCTGGGTGGCGGCTGTACCTGTTGTTGCGGTGGGCACGGATGTTGCCGCCACCACAAGGGAGCTCCCTTCAGAGGACGTGTCTGTGTCGCTGGTGTCACCACGTGTCCCCGCTGTGGAGCTCCCCTCGCCCTCCGTCTCACTGGTGAACTCCGAGTCGGTTGCATGGCCCTCCATGGCCATGTGAGATGCTGCTCCCTCGTGCTCCGATGCCACTTCTCCTCCGCCTGATGATGCTAATGCACACATGAACAGGAAGACCACCAAAAAAAGGGGGGGGGAGAAATAAAGACATGTTGAGTGCATGCATTGGCGACACAGTTGGCGGAGAGGACAGACACAGAAGCCCCCTGCACTACGCCGCGCACTTGGGGTACACTACTCAATCCGTGCGACATGGCCTACAAGCCTATGGACTACAAATCCACACATAGGTGACACAGGGCCATGATTAGCTGTACTAGGCAACCTACAGAGGTGGGGGGCGGGGCACAGGGCCATGCCTAACGGAGGGGCCTAGCCTACGGAAATCGCCCTGGCCTAGGGATAGCCACAGCCCTCCTCCCCCACCCAGACACCTCCAATATGCTCAAAATCAGCAGAATGTGCTTGTACTCACCGCCTTGTGTCTGCTGTGATGTCCTCACGCGCCCATCCAAATTGGGGTAGGCACCGCCAGGATCCGGGACATCAGGGGGGTCAATTGACGAGTGCCACCCCTCCTACGTTGGGAGGCCATCCCCAGCAGAGCCTCCGCGGTCTTCCTGCTCCCGCGGCGGATGTCCTCCCACCTCTTGCGGCAGTGGGTGCCCCGTCTGTTGTGGACCCCCAGGGCCCAGACGTCCTTGGCGATGGCACGCCAAATGTCGATTTTCTGATGGGCACTGACCTATGTGACATGTACGGGGGAGAAAATAAAATATCATCATTTTCTGCATGCTCGATGTGAGTGGCCCCCCCATCCCCACCCTTGCCATGTGGCACATGCTCTCATCTGTCGTTTGATGCATGCCTCATTCGCTCCCCGCCCCACCATCTTTCATTCACCTCACTCAACCCAGGCATTGGCCACAAAGCATGGTCCCAGTGTACTTACCTGTTGGTCTGGAGGACCGTAGAGTAGCGCATACTGAGGGGAGGACCCCATCCACAAGTTTCTCCAATTCTTCAGAAGTGAAGGCAGGGGCCCTTTCCCCAGTCGCAGCAGCCATTGTCTCTTCCAGACCGAGGTCACAGCAGCACTTGCAGTCTAGGTCCTCTCCTGTGGATGATCAGGTATCGAGTGATTAAGCAGATAGAAAATGGCGGTCACGCCCGCGGCGGTGCGTACCGTGGCGGTGCGTACCGCGACCACCGGCGCACATCGTCATTGGCTCCTGAGACCCATAGGGTTCAATGTTAACCAATGCGGCTTTGCGCCGCGGTCTTCGACCGCCTCCTGCCACGGTGTGCCACGCCAGCGCATTGACCTCACATCCCACTGTCGCACTTCACAGGTCAGGCAGCCGCCATTTCAAGGGCCCACATGGCTTAAAATCTACTGCGTCACACATACCTAGGCCTTGCATCAACACTCATACAAGCCATTCAATGCATTGAGAATCGTGTACTGTGCAAGCTGTGGGAACGTACCTGTGGGTTGATTGACTCTGTGCTCCATGTTGTCCTTCCTAGGCACCGTCTGCTGGGACTTGCGAGGAGATGGAGGAATCTTCCCGTGTACAGACCGCTGGTGGACCTGTCGACAATGGAAGAATGACATGTCATACTGACATACAGGCTTGACAGAGCCACTATACAGGAACTGTGTGCCCAGCTGGAGCCAGACCTGATGTCACCCATCCGCCAACCCACAGGGATTCCCCCTCTAGTGCAGGTTCTGTCAGTACTCCATTTTTTGGCAAGTGGGTCATTCCAAACTACAGTGGCCATTTCATCAGGGATGTCACAGCTTATGTTTTCCAAGGTGTTGTCCAGAGTGTTGTCTGCCCTGCTGAAATACATGCGGAGCTACATTGTTTTCCCTGAGGTGGGCGATTTGGCTACGGTGAAGGGTGATTTCTATGCGCTTGGACATATTCCCAACATCATTGGTGCAATTGATGGGACACATGTTGCTTTGGTCCCCCCCAGCATGAGTGAACAGGTGTACAGGAACAGAAAAAGTTATCATTCCATGAATGTCCAGGTGGTCTGTTTGGCTGACCAGTACATCTCCCATGTAAATGCCAAGTTCCCTGGGTCAGTGCATGACGCGTACATCATGCGAAATAGCAGCATCCCTTACGTGATGGAACTACTTCAGAGACACCGTGTGTGGCTAATTGGTGACTCTGGTTACCCTAATCTGTCATGGCTACTGACCCCAGTGAGGAATCCCAGGACAAGGGCAGAGGAACGGTACAATGAGGCCCATGGGCGTACTAGGAGGGTGATTGAGCGGACCTTCGGCCTCCTGAAGGCCAGGTTTAGGTGCCTCCATATGACAGGTGGATCCATAATGTACTCACCAAAGAAGGTGTGCCATATCATCGTGGCCTGCTGTATGCTTCACAACCTGGCTTTGCGACGCCAGGTGCCTTTCCTGCAGGAGGATGGTCCAGATGGTGGTGTTGTGGCAGGTGTGGAGCCTGCGGAGAGTGAAGAGGAGGAAGACGAAGAGGACGACACAGACAACAGGGACAGAGTAATACAGCAGTATTTTCAATGACATACAGGTAAGATTCAACACCGGCATTTTACATTTACTTAAAGTCTCCTGCCTCTCTACTGTCTGAGTTTCCCCCCAGTGTATGTTAACTGAGTTGTGACTTTCCCTTCCAATTTCAGAGATGTGGGCCCCACTCCGTGACCTCTGCTTTGTTTCCCCATGGACTTCAGCTGTGTGACAGTGGTATGTTGTCATCACAATGTAAATGGACATTTTTGCACAGTTCTGTGTAATACATTTCTTAAAAAACTACAGGCAGACTCCAGTTTATTTTTGTGCAATAAGTGTGTTTATTAAAGTGCTCAATTTTGGGTAATGGTTGCAATTTGGTGATGGGTGATGGTGGAGGAATGTCCATGGCAGAGTCCAGATTTTCAGTCTCACAGGTGCATTGTCCATATGCCTGTGGAAGGTGGAGCACGGGCAGTTTAAGGTTGGACAGGGTGCCAATGTGGGACAGTGGGATGACAATCAGGGGGTATCCTTTCCTGGCGAGGGTCTTGGCGTCTTACTCTGTCTTCTTCTTAGATCTCAGGCCCCGCTTGCGGGGTGGTTCTCCTTCTGCAGGGGGTGGGGTTCTGGTGGCCTGTTGTTCTTGTGTCGGGGCCTCCTGTCCACTAGCGCCGGTGGAGGTGGTAGCCTGTTCTTGGTCCATGCAAGTGACAGGGGCCCTTTGTGGTGCCACATGGTCCCGCAATGTGCTGACTATCTGATTGAGAGCCACAACGATGGTGCCCATTGCGGAACTTATGTTTCTGAGTTCTTCCCTGAACCCCACAAACTGTTCCTCCTGCAGTACCTGGATCTCCTGGAACCTGGCCAGGACCGTCGCCATTGTCTCCTGGGAGTGGTGGTATGCTCCCATGATGGAGGATAGGGCCTTGTGGAGAGTGCGTTCCCTGGGCCTGTCCCCCCCTGTCGCACAGCAGCCCTCCCAGTTCCCCTGTTTCCCTGGGCCTCTGTCCCCTGGACCGTGTGCCCACTACCACTGCCCCCAGGTCCCTGTTGTTGTTGGGGTGGTGGGTTAACCTGGGTGCCCTGTAGTGGTGGACACACCGTTGATTGACGTGTCCTGGAGACAGAAGCATGGACCCGCTGTGTGGGTGCTGTGCTGGTGTTCCCAGAGGGGGGTAGGTCTGCTGTGGCCTGTGGCTGTCTGAGGGGAACCGACTGTCCCGAGGTCCCCGATGGGCCGGGCTGGTCATCTGGGTCCAGGGAGACAGAGCTGCTGTCATCACTGTGGGTCTCTTCTGGGGGTGGTATGGACATTTCTGGACCCTCCTGGGCGGTGTTGTGGCGTTCGGGTCCTGCAGGGGTATAAGAGTATGGTTATTGCTTCTGTGTGTGCCAATGGCATGCAATGGGTGGGTGCCCGTGTACCCCAGTGCTGGCATTCCCTTGTGGGGGCTGTTGTGACGGTGGTTTGGGGGGGCGGATGGGTATGTGCAGTGGGCATGCTTAGGTGATGGGTGTCAATGGTTTGTGGTCGCATGCAGGGCTTGGTGTTGGGATGGGTGGGTTGCGATGGTGAGACATTAGCAAGGAGGATGTGTGATGGGGGTGGGGGTATGATTTGGCATGCTGGTGGGTGGGGGGGGGATGAAGTAGTTGAGATTAGACTTACCAGAGTCCATTCCTCCGCCTACTCCTGCGAGGCCCTCAGGATGCAGGATCACCAAGACCTGTTCCTCCCATGTTGTAAATTCTGGGGGAGTAGGTGGGGGTCCGCCGCCAGTCTTCTGCACCGCGATGTTGTGTCTGGATACCATGGAACGCACCTTCCCCGTAGGTCGTTCCACCGCTTCCTGATGTCGTCCCGATTTCGTGGATGCTGTCCCACAGCGTTGACCCTGTCCACTATTCTTTGCCATAGCTCCATCTTCCTGGCAATGGTGGTGTTCTGCACCTGTGTCCCGAAGAGCTGGGGCTCTACCCGAACTATTTCCTCCACCATGACCCTGAGTTCGGCGTCTGAGAACCTGGGGTGTCTTTGGGGTGCCATGGGGTGGTGTGGATGAGGTGTGGGGTGGTGTTTGTGGTGATGAGTGTGGTGAGTGTGCTGGTGTGTGGTGTTTAGTGTGTAGATGTTGTGTGAGTGATGGTGTTATGTGCCTGTGAATGCTCTGTACTAGCTGGTGGTGTCTCTCTGGCGCCTTAGTCAATAAATGGTGGTCGCAGGGGTTTGTGGGTGATGTGGGTGGGTGTTTTATATTGTGTTGGGTGTGTGGGAGTGGTGTTTGTATGTGTATCAGGTGTGTGTATTTCAAAATGTCCAATGTGGCAGTGTTTTGTAAGTGTGTGTGTATTTCGACCGTGGCGGTGTGTACTGCCAATGGAATATCGCGGTTGAAAGACCGCCGCATGGATTCGTGGGTCGGAATGGAATGGGCGTATTTCTGTTGGCGTGACGGTGGAGGTTTGGTCATCGCCAGTTTTTTGCTGGCCGTTGGTGTGGCGGACTTTTGAGGTTGTCGGGATTTTGGCGGTTTGGCTGTTGTGGGTCAGAATGACCGTGGCGGTTAACCGCGACCGCAGCGGTGTTATGGCGGTCTTTTGACCGGCGGTAAGCGCCTTTTACCGCCGAGGTCAGAATGACCCTCCTAGTGATTAATATCTACCATTTCCCCACTCATTTGCAGGATGGAGATCTCAGCAAAGCGTCATGGTTCCTCGGAGCCCAGTTTGCTTTTTGATCTTCTCTTCTGCTTTCTGTAGTGGGGCATGTGGCACTAGTGAAGATGGTATGTTACCCCCATGATAGTATTATTTTGCAAACCTTCCCTGCTCGTCCTTCATTCCTTCTTCGGACATGCCACCCATCTGATTTAGTCACTCGGGCATCGTTGGGTAGCTGTTTCCACTCTAAAGCTACCCGTAACTGCGGGTGAATTAGGCCTTCTGGACTTGGGATGCTATTATTTCGCTGCACAGGTGCAATGGGTGGTTCGTTGACTGTCTGCTCGCCGCCTGCATGATATGGGGTTTATCTGTATAGACTTTTAAGGAGGGCTTACTGCACTGCTCATTGTTTCCTACTGACCATCCTACTGAACACCATCTGGGGTTATCATGCACAGCTTTCTCTTGCCTTGCTAGAACGTACAAACTCACTGCCATAAAGAAACCCTGTGCTCCTGCACTACCTTTGCTAGGCCTTCCCTTTCGCACAAGACAACTGTGCTCAGAACTGCTCCGTTAGTGACACACTGCAGGTATCTTAAAATTGGTGGATTTGTTTCTGGACTGCGAGCTGGTAGAATTCAAACCCTTGTGGCAGACTACCATCTTCACCCCAGTCAATTCCTTACTTACAACCACCTTAAACAATCATTAAATGCCCTATTTCATTTCTGCCGCCTAGCACTAACCCTACATGAGGTGTGTCAAAAGCTCTACACCAGAGGGACTGGTGGAAAACTGATAAGATGGGTGTACAGACCTTTCCTGCAACCTGGAGACCACTCTGGGTCTTCTTGTCATACTACCTGGGTGATTGATGTGGCCAAACCTCTGCAAGATACGGACTGGACTAAAATACTGGACTTTCCCCACAAAGTATCCAGCAACTGTCACTTTAAGTACATTCATAGAGTTTCCTTGTGAATGCTTGCCATTGGCTTTGTGGTTTGTAACTCACATTTAGTTGCTTTCAATTTGCTGTTTTTATTTGTTTTAGGTTATCCAACTTGAGTTCACCCCTTCCCTTGCCCAAAGCTTATTTACAGAATCTTTTCAAGTGCTCTCTTTCTTGAAACAGACCTATAAATCTTGTTCTTATCTCATCATATTTGTTGTGCATTCAAAGAACAAGGTCAAATGTCAGGCTCTGTCTTTGGTGGGAACTTAGTGTTTACTTTTCTTTCTCTGACTTCAAAGTGAGAGGATTTATGCAACAATCTTGCTGGATACTAGGGGTATGAAAGATTTACGAATGGATCCCCAGGGAAACCAGAAGATCAGTCATGCAAGCTCTCGTAAGCAACAAACTAGGGCAATGCCCTCTGTGCAGGAACCATGGCCAAACTCCAGAAAAGGCTGCAATGCATCCAGAACGCATCTGCACGCCTCATCCTGGACATTCCTCGCCACTGCCAGATCACAGGACACCTGAGAGACCTGCACTGGCTCCCGTCAACAAGAGAATCACCTTCGAACCCCTTACCCACGCTCACAAAGCACTGCACAACACTGGACAAGAATACCTCAACGACGGCTCTGCTTCGACACCCCGACCCGACAGCTCCGCTCCGCCGACCTCACCCTCTCAACCGTCCCACGCATCCGCAGAACTACAACCGGCGGAAGATCATTCTTGCACCTTGCCACGAAGACGTGGAACACTCTTCCCACCCACCTGCATCAGACCAAGGACCTCCTTACCTTAAGGAGGCTTCTCAAGACTTGGCTGTTTGAGCAGTAGCAGCACTCCCTCCCTCCCCCCTCAGCGCCTTGAGACCCTCACGGGTGAGTAGTGCGCTTTACAAATTCCTAGATTGATTGATTGATTAATCCTCACTGTCTATAGCACATCGTCATATTTCCTTATACTAATCCACCTCTAATCCTTTTGGGGTTCCACAGTAGCGTGCTATTTGCTGAAAAGCTCATTGACGCCTTGTCAGGGTTAATAAGTGCTCTATAAGTATAATCACAATTACATCCTTCACATTGATTAGCACACTTGTATGATTTATTGATAATTTAAAATGTGTGCATGTGATGCAAAGCATCCAGGCACCCTAAACGGCATGAGTAGCACTATAGAATAATTAATTTAAAAAAATAGTGGTATTTACATTTTTGTGACTATAAATACTCATCCAGACCAGTTCATCCCACATTCTTAAAGTGCATGCATATACACAGCAATTGAACAAAGTCAAAAGCCTGCCTCCAAATCACAGCTTCTTTTAAGGACCATCTTGTACCTACCACCAAAAATTAACCACTGTCATCTTCAAACAACAATACTGACTATATGTAAGGGGCAAATAACAACTGTCTTTAACTCGATTCACCTACAGCTCTGTTATGAGGGCCAGGAATGTTTTAAGGAGTTATTAACAAACTTTTCTTTTTAATAAATATCACTGAATTCAGTTAAGTTATTTATTTTACTAAACTGAAACACGTCAAAATGTTAAAAAGCACCCTTTAAAGAAAAAACGTCCTCTTCATATTTTTACAAAGCGTTTGTCCCACCTGCGTCAGACCAAGGATCTCCTTACCTTCAGGAGACTCTCAAGACTGGGCTGATCGAGCAGTAGCAGCACTCCCCCCCCTCAGCGCCTTGAGACCCTCACGGGTAAGTAGTGTGCTTTACAAATTCCTAGAGTGATTGATTGATTGATTATTCCTCACTGTCTATAGCACATTGTCATATTTCCTTATACTAATCCACCTCTAATCCTTTTGGGTTTCCACAGTAGCGTGCTATTTGCTGAAAAGCGCATTGACGCCTTGTCAGGGTTAGTAGAACCCGGAGTCCACCAGCAGGCCCTCCCCCGACACCGCTATACGCAGACAGGCAAACTTATTTGTTGGAAGAAGTTTTTATTACAAATTTTTGTCTTGATACTTCATCACACGTATTTAAACTATAAATCACTTCAAAGAAACGTCAGTCATATTTACAAAACATAAATCATATTCATAAGATGTAATCTGTAACCATAAATCATTTGTATTGTGACAGAATCCCTTCTGGACCTGAACCTCCATTGGACCACACAAGTGAACCCTGTATCCCTAGTGGGGGCGGCTGCCCTTACTTCACTGTTCCTTGCCCACACGCTCAGGGTTCCACCAATCTGCCAAGGGGTGTAACGAGGCGTCCAGGAGCAGGAGCCACATGGCCCCCCCAGCGATCTGGGCTCCCTACCCCCTAATCTGGTGTGTACATCGGCAGGTTGGTCCAGGACATCAGGATCCTATCTCTGGTGTTATCCCGGGGCCCCAGCCTTGGGGACCTCTCTGTTGCTTCTGGTTACTTTAATACCTCCCTTCCCGGCACAAGGGCGACCAGGGTCCCAAAGGTCTTTCGCCCTCCCCACCTGCAAACAAACTGCGAGAGAAGAACCACATGTCGGAAATAAACTGATCTGTACCCACATCTGACAAGTGCACCATATCCTTGTGAAACATGCCAGGACCCTTCAAACGTTTATGTGGAATGTTCCATAATCACTCCGGGCCCAGGCATAAGTCTGGCCATCTCTGCATCGAGTCTACTCCCCAAAACGTTGATTGTTCTTGATTTAATTCCTGGGCCCCACTTGCGACAAATCACCATGTGAGACCAAGTGATGGCCGCATTCGGGTATTGTTTAGATAACTTGGTGATTTCCAGAAAGATTGCTTCCCTGAGTGTCTTGCGGCCCATGCACACCAAATCATTGCCTCCTAAGTGAATAACGATGAGATCCGGGAACTGGATTCCCTCGAATCTTCTAGCCAATGCGACGAGCTGTTGAGGCTGTGCGGTTCCCATTCCGCCAAACCTGCACCATCGGAAAGGCATGTCTTGGCTTGCTGCCGGTTTTGGCTCACGGAGCTGTTGAACCCTGTAGGCCGCCCGCCGAACAAACGAATGCCCCAAGACCCATACCACATGTGGCGCCATTGAACTGAAATGAAAAGAAAATTGAATGAGAAGACCACACTTAAGTTACCAGAATAGAGAGGGAGCACTGATCAGACCAATTCAGGCCTGATGTAACGCTTATAACAATTAGATGACCAGCGACCGATGTGCTTCACTGCAGCTACTGGCAGCACCGCGCCGGCCGCTAACGTAGCTGCACCAAACCCAGATTGAATGGGGGAAGTACCCCAGCGGGTCAACCTCTACTGCCCTAAGCTAAACTTTTAAGACCTTTGAGAATTGGTAGCAAGATAGGCATTCCCCATTCGCATGTATAAAAAATGCGGTAGACCCCGCAGGAGGGCGGACCAACAGGTAAGCTTTTACTAGACCCACAGGGCAAAGGGGAGACCTGTGAGCCGCGCTGAGTGTAATGTGAGCCCCTCTACTAAGTTGGTCCGTCTTGGACTTACGCAGCAGTATTGTTAAGAACTCTGGACTGGGCAGCACGTCTGCCCTCTGAAGTCCCCCTGCGTGGTCACCCCTGGAAGTGCCCATTAGTTCTCCAATGCGAAACGCGCCATAAAAGGCTACTGCGAATGCTGCTGCAAATAAAGCTGTCTCAAATTGAGAGGAACACACTGAGGGGAGTCTGTTCAATAGTTTCCCCAATAAGATTGCTGTTATATGGCGCCTAGTGTCGGATTTAGGACCGTCTCCTCTTGCCCACCCAGCTACCGCCCGCTTAATAACAAAGGTGTTTAACTGAGACTCCAAGTTCCTGAGTCTCACGAAAAAACAGATCGCAGCCAGGTAAGCTTTCGTGCAAGAAACTGGTCTACCCCTGTCTCTCAAATGCTGTAAAAAAGTGCATATAGCTGTTTCGGAAAACCATTTTGAAATTTGTTGAGACTTAAAGAACAGCCTGTATTCCTGAAAAGCTCTCTCATACGCCCCTTCGTACGTGCGGCCAGAGATGTTGCTGCTAAGGCTGGGAGAGCGGGACAACAATCTTCCACAGAGATGCTGGGAACTCCATCATCTTCTCCGCCGCCTGGGGGTGAAACCTCAGAAAATCCTGCATCAATGAGCGAGATAGAGCATCAGCGACATTGTTATACACCCCAGGTTGAGACCAAGTGTTTAAGGAGGCGGAGTACCATTCTGCATGTAGCCCTTTGTCTATTGATTGCCTCCACTACAGCCATGTTGTTGGACCAGAAGATTACTGACCTGTCCTTGAATTTACCAACCCAAATGGTGACAGCAACAATGATAGGGAACAGCTCCAAAAAGGCTATATTCTTTGTTACACCCTTGTTGACCCAGTCAGTTGACCAATCTGCTCTGCACCATAAGGGACCCAGTACTGCGCCAAATCCCATGCTGCCTGCTGCATCCGTGAATAACCCCAAAGTGGGGCTCGAAACTGGAGGGTGAGGCCAAATTACTGCCCCTTTAAAATCCTGCAGAAAAACATGACTGACTTCAAGAGACAACCTAGACTGATGGTGCTTCTCGGTCAGACCAGCCATAGATCTAGCGATGGACCGGAAAATGGGCGAGCCATAGGTATAATTCTTAGAGCGAAATTCAGCTGCCCCACCAAGACCTGCAACTGGTGTAGGGTGACTTTTCTTTGAGATAACACAACTCCAATGGAATCTTTGAATACCCGTAACTTCTCTGTAGGCAGGCGACACTCCCCAGCCACAGAATCAATCTCAATACCTAAGAAAGTAATACATGTCGAGGGGCCTTTCGTCTTGTCAGGAGCCAAAGGGACCCCAAAGTCCTTAAACATAGCGGTCAAGGCCTGGAGGGCCCACAAGCACTTACCCGACCGTGGGGGGCCCAGCACCAAAAAATTATCCAAATAATGTATCACATCTAGGTGCCCCGTGCGTCTTGAAAAGATCCACTGCAGGAAGGTGCTAAACTGTTCAAAATAGCTGCAGGACACACTACAGCCCATGGGCATGCATTTATCATAGAAGTAATCTCCGTGAAATTGGAAACCTAGTAAATGGTAATCCTCAGGGTGAACTGGGAGAAGTCTGAAAGCTGATTCGATGTCCATTTTTGCTAATAAAGCACCATGACCCAAAGCCCTCAACTTTGCCAGGGCCTGGTCCACAGTCGCATAGCGGACTGAGCAAAGCTGGGGATCGATAGCCTCATTCACAGATGCCCCACTTGGAGCAGAATGAATTAACCTGAACTGGCCTGGCTCCTTTTTGGGAACAACCCCCAGAGGGGAACAAACAAAATCCTCCAAAGGTGGGGAAGGGAAAGGGCTTGCCAATCTACCCAGGGTCTGCTTTTTCATTAACTTTTTTGCCACCACTCCCAGGTTCCTTAAAGCGGGTACTAAATTCCTGCAATGGTCTATCAGTGGTATGCTGGTGGCAGGAATCCTAAAGCCAAAAGAGAAGCCCTTAGCTAGTAATTCGGATGACTCTTTTACTGGACAAGCCTGTAACCATGGGAGCAGTGCGTCAATCTTTATGGGTGATGGCAAGGGTGATTTAATTACTGGGCTTACTCCCGTCTTTGACTTTCTCCTTGGATTTTTTAATGCACTTAAACCCTGGGTGAGAGGGATGCCCACAAAAGGAGCAGTTGTGTCTCAATTTGCAGGACCCAGGGGGCGTGAACATATTTTCCTATTAAATGCCCAGTATGACCCTTTCTTATGGCTGGAGTACTGTGAACGAAAAGGCTGCTTCCCAGGTAATTTGTTGTTCCCGCATTCCAACCAGACGTTCACTTCCGTCTGGTCCCACCCAATGGCTGGGTCCTCTACCTTTGCCCATCTGAAATCCCTGTCATACTCCAACCAGGAGGTACCACCATACATGTGCTGTGTGCTTAATATTTTGTTTGCATAACAAATCATGGAAATACCCAACTCAGGTTTCTTTTCAAGCATAACAGACATAAATACATTAAAAACGAACAACCAATTAGTAATATTCTCTTCCACCCTGGGTTTTTTGTCCCCCGACGATGTTGCTTTCACCTCCTTATCTTTGTTTTCCACCTCTCCCTTCTTTTTGCCCTGATAAGAGAAAAAATGTCCACAAATTCCCCCTTCTAAATTTTTTCTTTAACCTCGGCACCCACATGAGCAGCAAGCTTACCTGGTCTTGACAATAGTGTGTCGAGCCCCACCCCTTCTGCTGACGTACTATCTTTAGCTGAAACGTTTATCGTTTCAGCCACCCTACTTTTCTCCTAACGGGTAGCAGGAGGCAGAGCGCCCGGTGCCGGTGTGACACCCAGGCTAACGGCTGCCACCTGCAATGATGGAACACTACGCGTCGCTGGCAACGCATCGACCTAACATTTTAGCTCTGCCACTGAATTCTGCATGGAACCATTCAAAGTCCAAGGAGTCGTGGGGTTAGTTGCTGGGACATTAATAGTCGCTAATAACTGAGACACCGCCGGCAAGGCTTGTGTGGTTGGGGCCTGCGTGGTTACCTGTGGGGTAGGGCAGGCCTGCGTATACCCAACTGTGGACGGTGTTGCTGGCACTGTAGCCAGTGCCAGGGGTGATGATTGGACTACTGGCACCAGAGAAGGCGCTGCCAGAGTAGCCAACGACTTTCGTATATCTGCTAACATGTCTGCCACCCTATGCCCCGGTGCAGGGATTGAATTCTCCCTACCCATGTGAGGTACAGAAGTAGCGCTCATAGAAGGTAACAAAGTATCCAGCATAGGAGACTGCTCGGGGGGGGGTAATAGCTGCAGGGGAAGACAATGGTGGCTGCGCGGCTGCAACCCGCCCTTTATTTCTACGCTTCACTGGGGAAACGCAGCGCGTGGAGCTACATGTGACCGCCGAGGGCGGCCACTTCCAGCAACGTTGTCCTCATTATCAGATGCAGCGTCTCCACTGTCCGAATCCCCATTTCCCAGTTTTGCCAGAACCAGCTTTAAAAGCTGGGATAATTATGAGTCCCTCCCTTTTCTCTTACCTGCCCTTACTCGGTTGGACGCCATGACTTACTTATCCTTGTCAAACCAACCAAGCCCCAAATGTTTTTGTTTTTTTCCCCCAACTAATCCCCTCGTTTACCTCAGCCCCCTGAATCTGCAAAAAACATTCAAATCTATAACCATACAATACAGTTTACAATACAGCTGAGGGAAGCACTGAGCTCAACCGAACAGTCCTTTTTAATATATATATATATATATATATATATATATATATATATTTTTTTAATAAAGGATTACCACATGCCATTAATGTAGCAGCTCTTAAAATACCAGATGCACTGCAACCAGTCATAAATAAAGATTAGCATCAACATATCCTTAGCAAGTGTACAAACCTCGTAGAAAGCACAAAGAGTCATGAAGGCAGTGTAAATAATACTGCAACAGTTTGAAATAAACATTAGCATCAACAGAAAGCACATGAGTAATGAAGGCAGTGTAAATAACCCACTACAACCACACGCTACCGCAAAGCAATATACTCAGCTGAGTACTAAGAATTAATTAAAAGCAGTGTGGGTAGCGTGAATAACATCACAAACCAGCTTATTTTCCTATTAGTAGCCACGCGGCAAATAAACGTTATGCGCGCGATGACGAAAACACAACAAAACCGGCAAGTCTCACCCTTGCGCTGCTCCGGGATAATCCGCCCAAGCAGCCCCAGCACTATGGTGACAATCAGGTCCCAACGACGTAGCAATTGTTTCACGAGCGAGGTAGCAAACACACGCGCTAATGCAGAGGCCAGCGCGTATTTAATTACTCAAGGAAACCTGCACGAGCGAGGTAGCAGACACACACACTAATGCAAGACACACGCGCTAATGCAGAGGCCAGCGCGTATTTATTTACTCGAGGAAACCTACACTCGTATGCCGAGCGCAAGACCGAATTCAAACCGGGTTTCAAACGCGTCCCACCTGAAGCCAAATCCTCAGCCCCAAGCTCTCCACTTACGCACTACCTCCCTGCCGCAACCTGTAAACCTGATCCTCCAGAAAGGTGACGGGGCTCAGAATGTTCCAAGTTCTCCACTAAAAACGATTGCCTCACGAAGGGGCCTTCGGACGCTCAACAACGACGAACCGTCCGATCCCCAGCCGCCACGCCACAAGAAGGCCGAGCCTTTCTGGGGGGGCGCTTATGTAGCCCCCCCACCTGTGCGCGGTGGCTGGACCAGGATCAGCCGTCGCAGCCGCAACGTTCCCCTTTTCCTTTACTTCTGCCCCCACACCTCACGAGGTGTGGGGATGGAAGTACTCGACCAGCCCCACGCACAACTAGTGCGAAGGGGTTCAGGCCACGGCGGCCCAGTTTCCTAAGGGGCCGCGCTCCCCCCATATTGGGGGGCGCTTTTCCCGTTTAATCACAATTACATCCTTCACATTGATTAACACACTTGCATGATTTATTTATCATTTAAAATGTGTGCATGTGATGCAAAGCACCCTAAATGGCATGAGAAGCACTATAAAATAATTAATTTAAAAAATAGTGGTATTTACATTTTTGTGAGTGTAAATACTCGTCCAGACCAATGCATCCCACATTCTTAAAGTGCATGCATATACACAGCAATTGAACAAAGTCAAAAGCCTGCCTCCAAATCACAGCTTCTTTTAAGTGCTTGTGAAAAGATAGCCTGTTTCTTTGTTTCCTCTAAATTGTATGGCACCTATGTGTGAGGCTGGGGTAGCTCCCAGCCAGGATCACTCTGAAACAGCAGGAGAGCTGATAGCCCATTAAATTCCATCTTTGTTTTGGGCTCAGCTGAAGTTTTAAACATGAACGCCCTTCCTCTCTTTCGCCTGTGAAGACAAAAGAGACAACTTGCAGATGCTGCTATGCGTCCCGATGTCCGCAAATAACACCGGACAATTATTTTACTGGGGCCCGACTTCTTGGCAGGAGGGGATGGCGTCCACCCAGTGAAATTAGTGTGTGGACGCCGTCCACCCTCGTGTACCCCTGACTTGAGCCCCGGCACGCACTTGTGCAGGGGTGCCTGCGTTGTGGGGTGATTGTTTTTGTGCAGGGACACCTTCCACCACAAAACCAAAGCAAGAAATGTTTTCTCTTTCTATGTGTGCTCTCTTTCTCTCTATCTTCCCCCCTTTCTCTTTGTATCATCTTTTTCTCTCCGGCTGCAATGACAGACTTAACATTGTGTGAACAAGACAGCATCAGTCTTGCGGGTTTACACAACACCCGTAGGTTGTCGAAAACAGTCCCAGTTTCTAGAAGTAAATGCTGATGGGGCCATCTTGTAGCCACCACCAAAAATTAACCACTGTCAACTTCGAACAACAATACTGACTATATGTAAGGGGCAGATAACAACAGACTTTCTCTTGATTCACCTACAGCTCTGTTATGAGGACCAGGAATGTTTTAAGGAGTTATTAACAAACTTTTCTTTTTTAATAAATATCACCCAATTCAGTGAAGTTATTTATTTTACTAAACTGAAACACGACAAAATGTTAAAAACCACCCTTTAAAGAAAAAACGTCCTCTTCATATTTATACACAGCGTTTGCTGCGGTCATTTTAGTTCCAAATAATTTGATGGCTCAGTTCGTGCTTTGGGCCTCGGGTAGTGCTCAGTTTGTTTAAAACACACAAAAACATAATAAAACCATAAGTGTGTGTGCACAAGGTTTTCTCCGCAGCCCTCTGCCCGTGGTGCTAAATGGCGGGATTGCCTTATATGAAGGTTGGCTATTAATTCATCTCTTTGTTGCACCAATCACAGCGGTCCTAGCTGCTTCTATCTCATTCTCACTGCTCTTCGTCCCTCCTCTCTCTCTGTCAGTATCTTCCTAGCTTTCGCTTTCTTTTTCGTTCTCCCTTTTCCGTCTTATTTTCTGGAGCTGAAGTCTGACTATGGAAAATGAGTTCGAGTCCCCTAAAATGTTTATTGAGGAGCGTCAAGGGAAGTGTCATTTGCTCCGGGCTTCTGGAGATTCAGGAGATGTTTTTTCAAGCAGCACTTCGCAGACGCCGGTTTTATCGAATTCTGTGAACCTGGGCAGTTTGTGACGATTCAACGACTGCACACTGTATTGTATCCATAGAGCATAATACCTTTCACTAGGCTCAATGCGCTTCAAGGCAAAATAATTATGGCACTATAACATTCCTTCTTTGCCATCAAATTAGCCGGCAGAATTGATGGTGATCTGGCTTTAGGATAGGTAAAGTTGGCGTTGCTTTTATTGACAGTAAAAGTCTAGTCAGGAAGTCTAGGATAGTTTCTCTGTTGTATTTCATTTTGCTGTGAAAACATTTACATTGAGATGTGAACACTTGCATGACACGTCACTGAATGCTGATAACTGTCAGCTGCGTGAGATACTCTAACGACACGGGAATTAGCTCAAAAGGTAGAGCCCTCGCTTAGCATGCGAGAGGTAGCGGGATCGATGCCCGCATTCTCCTGAAGTGAAGTGTTTTTATACATATTATTCAAAGTGAATTTATTGCTATGTGCATATCTGTCTCTGCTCCTATAAATGTTATTTGGGATTTACAGTTCACGTTTACCTCATTTAGAAAGTAAACCAAGCCTCGAAGTGTGCAGCATGGGGAAGCCTGAAACACTTGCTGTATTTCAGGGTCGAGCATTGGCAGAATGCAGGAAGGAGTGATGGAAATTGAGATGCTGCATGCAGTGGGGGCGGGATCGGGGGAGATGTCAAAGGCATGGCTAAAAAAATAAAATATTATGTACTTCCACCCGGTACCTACATATAACATAGGATGCAGCCCAAATGAAAAATAAATAAAAAAAAGTTCTTACACATTGGGAAATGCACTGTAGTACATGGTGAAACCTATGTTCTTGGTTGGTGCAGTGGTGAAAAGAGAGGTATCTTTCGTGCACAGCCTTGTTTTATTTACCACCTACATGCCAGTAGATCTGATTCAGGCCAGACTCCTTATTTTTGATGCCAAAAATATCTTAATTCTGGGTGTCCCCTGCCTGAAACTGCTTCTCTTTCAATACAAGACAATAGGGGAAATACAGTGTCCTGATTATTTTTTAAATGTTCCACTTTTATTTTCTAAAACTTTGGCATGTATGTTACTCTTTTAAGTATAATTCCAGTCATATATACTTGAGTAACCTCTTTCATTTCAGTAGATTAAGTATATTGCAAAGGAGCTCACCACCAGCGTATCATCTGCCTCAGTCCTTCCGCCAGTCTGACCTACCAGCCGGCAGAAGAGTGACCAGACGTCCCGGATTTCCCGGGACAGTCCCGGTTTTTAGAGGACTGTCCCCGTGTCCCGACGCTTCTCCTAATTTTAAACAAATGTCCCGGTTTTTGGGACAAAGGTCAGATTATTAAATAAACGTTCCATGTTTTTGGGACAAAGGTCAGATCATCTAGGGAAGCATAAGTTAAAGAGGCCTACAAAGTATGAAATAATTAAAGTATTTGATCTGTTACTGTCAGTCAACACAGTCCCCTGTCTGCTCCCAGCAGAGAGACGGAGTGGGGAGCAGGGAGAGGTGGGTGTGGGCGGGTTGGGGGTGCAGGGTGGGAGGTCAAGCCATAGCTTATTTTATATATGTAGTCTTGTAAATGTGTGTGTGTGAGTGTACATATGTGCGTGTGTGTATATATATACATATGTACACACACACACACACACATGTATAAGCACACAATCACAAAGCTACACAAAAAGTGGACAGGCCAGATATAAAAGTGAGAGTAATGTCTTTAGTCCTTCATTTATGTGTGACCTGTCCCAGGTTTTGCTCCACAAAATCTGGTCACCCTAGCAGAAGCCCACATTCGAGGTGGAACACACATCAAAAGTAATCATATTAACTACATTTGGGGCAAATACAGAGGATTTCCACACTGAAAAAGAATCAACACAAATTGTGTTCCAAACACAAAAGTGTACTTAAAGGTACAACACCTTCTATTTTTCAAAAAAAGCAAAGGTACAAACAGTAAAATACTAAAAATAACAAGTTCACAAAATCGAACTACTACTACTAAAATGACAGTACTAAAAACCCTATCTTAACTCATATAGAAGTCTTTACATTTCGAAGGCATCCCTACATTTATTGAATATTTGACTATTGAATGCATTTCACAATTTCTCACAATTCTGGAAACTGGAAGATCTACATCAGTCACAGAACTGTTGTCATTACCACGAGTTTCAGCACACTCATCACATTCTCATAATTTTGCACACAACTCACAGAAGGGCGAAGAGTTTCAGTTAACCACCAAATTCTGAATTTGAGTCATTCTATTCATTTTTACTTTTTACTGCCTGTATTCTACCTGCTTGAACAGGAGTAACTTTGATGGCATGCCTTCTGCTTCTCCATCATTTTCCCGATAATAATACCGAACCTTTAGATACTTTTTCAACTTGACATCTTGGATCCTCCCTTTCTGACCCACATACGAATTCATGCTAGTACCCAATCTCCTACATTAGATTTGATTCTTTTATATGATGTTTGCTGTCAAAACTCTCCTTGACTTTTTTTGTTTAATAATTAACTTATTACCTTGTTAACCAAAATGGAATGCATTTTGGTGTTATTCTCTCCAACTTCAGCTAAACGTCTAATCCAATCTGGGCAAACAGTTGTTGTTGGAACCCTTTCCTTAGTGCTGATATTGGCAGCCCTCCCCCCAGCAAACATTGAGAAAATGACTACCTAGCCATCGTTATTTCGAAATAACTCAGAAAACACAAGGTTTGGTGGAAAACATATTGCTGCAGGTTTATTTCAGAATTGAAATATGCCAACTTTGTGGGTTAATTTACGGGCGATCCAAGAGCAGGCAGCGATGATTAACATAAGCGGCCTACCCACCTGATGAGCCAAAAAACAGCACCATGGGCCAATCCATTGGGTGCTACAATTTTCTTGATGGGGAGTTTTCTACCTTAAAGACCATCAACCAGGGGGCGTGGCCAAGATGGCGACGTGAAAGGACGCTCTAAAGTGAGCTCCGTCCACAGCCGGCAAAAGATCCTGATAAAGCAACAAAATCCCAGATATTGCACATGAAAACTGCTGCAAATGGGTGCAATATGGAAAACACAATAAGTAAGACCGAACAACGGAAACCCACGACGCAGTGAGCGCAGACCGGACGACCTGCGAGGGAGCCGAGGTGGCGCCCACACGCGGGCCTACTCGAATCGGGAGAAATCCGAACGCCGGAGCGGGATGAGACAGAGGTGAGGAGCGCACGACCCCGAGACATATATCGAGGCCCTGACTTGCGCCGCTGCTAATGGCACTACCAACGCCGAGACCGCTTGCGAAGCTAGGCCCTGGGCGAGCGGAAACACCTAGCCACGAGGGCTCAAAATCGCTTAAACATGGACGTGATCGGCGGGGCGGTACGGGGTAAAGGGCCTAAAGAAACGAAGGAGGTGAGATCAAGCCCCGGCCGCTGAACGCGCTGAAACCCATAGACGACACCGACATCGGTGGACGTGCGCAATAAGCACCAACGCTTAAATCAACCTGATAAATCGGACGAGGTACAAGGCCACACCACTAAAGTTGCGCATTTCCGCAGTTCTTCTACTGCTGACACGGAGAGGCTCACTAATGTGGAAGTTGTCGAGGGGCACGGGCCGGATGTCACAGGATAGACACGGCTGAGAGGGGAGCTGGGCAACCCGCGGGGTGACCGCTGCATGCACTTGCAGAGTGGCGGGGATCTCGACCTCATCTAGCCCCATAATCGGGACATAGCACCAAACACAAGAGCAATCACAACTATAAAATCAAGGCCACCGGATAGAGCGACGTTGTTGATCAACGGTCCCGAGACGGGTTGCTACCGCGGAGGGCAATCTGCATAAACTTAGAATCTGATACACTTGAACTCAAGGTTAATATAAATATGGTGAAACCGAAAGCACAAAAAACACAAACTGAAACTGCACCCTCATCAGCCTCAGAAATGGACATAGAACCTCACCCAAATGTCCTACACAGAGTAACAGAGACCTTAGCCGCCCACTCCGTGCAAATGGAAAAGGTACTCCAAGCAATACTAGACACCAAAACATTGTTAGAAGGAAAAATAGACACTGTAGTGGCTGAAGTCAACACGCTTCGAATGGAACAACGAAAACTCACAGAAAGGGTCGCAACAACTGAAATAACCCTTAAATCGACGCAACCAGACATAACAGACCTAAAACAACGGCTTCAACAACAGGAAACTGAAATACTACGCCTAAACAAACGGGCGACGAGGCGGAAGGACGCTCTCGCCGCAATAATGTGAGATTCCTCGGTTTCCCGGAGAAGATCGAACTCCCAAATGCAGAACTATTCCTGGAGCGCTGGCTTAGTGAAAACATATTTTCAAACGACCCCCCACCACTATTAACAGTGGAACAAGCACACCGAGTTCCAGGGGGCCCTCCCCGTCCGGGAGCCCCACCAAGACCACTAATCGCGAGACTTCTTAACTACAGAGACAGGGACCAGATATTAAGAAACTTCCGCACAACAGGCCCAATTGACATAGAGAATACAAAAATCACGGCCTACCCAGACTACACAGCTGAAGTCCAACGCAAACGCTCTACCTTCAACACAGCAAAACAAATATTGAGAGATAAAAACTATTCATACTCATTGATGTACCCAGCCAAACTGCGGGTAGTGGACGGTGAAAGGTCGCATATATTCCCAACATCAGAAGATGCATGGACCTGGATACACGCGAAAGGACTGATAGACCCTACAGCTGAGCCCCGAAAACAAAAAGAGTGGCTGACTCCACAACCGCGACGCAAAAGAAAATCAACACGTAGGACAGAATCGGGTCCAACGAAATCGCAAGCAGAGGCGGAACAACTCCAAGTCTTAAAACTGGCGAACAGGTTTTCATCCATTCAACCTCGATCCAGCCAAGACACAAACAACTCAGATTCCGACTCAACGAACAGTCAACAAGGCCTAACTGCGTCGGCACTCACCATGGGGCCAACGTATACCCCACGCTCGGCGGATGACCTTTAACTCTATAATAGTGGGACTTCCTCAGTGCGCACTCAAGAACTCAAGGAACAAAAGCAGAACAATGAAAGTATCACAGAAACCCTTCCCCCAAAAATCAAGTAAGCCTGGAGCAACAACCAGACTTGTCACAAATAGAACACGTGAGGGGATGCAAGTACAAACAATCGGGCTGGAAATCGGAGACACTCTGGGAAACAGAACAACGCCCCTCCCCCCAACCCAATGGGTAAACGAAATGACCTTGCAGTAGCAAATGTAAAAAGTTGCACCAGTTGTGCCTTGAAGCCCCCATTAAGATTAACCAATGTAAGTTCTACTCTTTCTTTTACTTTTACTCTCTCCCACAAGATGCTTAATATCCCACACAAAGGAGATTTGGGGCGTGGCGTGTGTAACGGCCTGGGACCCGGGACACGTGAAACACACTATACTAAGCAATCCACACAAAGTGACGGTATATAATATAGTAACCTGGAATGTTAGGGGACTAGCAAATATGACTAAAAGATATAAGATACACTCATACCTTAAACAACACAAAATACATATAGCTATCCTACAAGAGACGCATGCCACAGCACACAAACTGCGTGAAATAGACAAAAAATGGTCGGGAATAACACACGGAACCAAAACCTCGACATATGCGAAGGAAGTATTAATATGGATAGCTCCGGGTGTACTGTACACAATCAAAAATGTACATACAGACAACAATGGAAGATACACTAGTCTAGATGGAGAGTTAGACGGAAAGCAACTAACGATAATTGGACTATATGCACCCAACATGGGACAGGGAGAATTCCTCCGAACTATCACCACGCAAATCCCATATGACCCGACCATACCCACTATATGGGGTGGTGACTTTAATAGTGTAATTGAGATGTCATTAGATAGATCACACCCCCCAATGAGAGACACCCACTGCAAGACACTGTCCTGTGCATTTAATAAATGGATACAAGAAAGAGAACTACAAGACATATGGCAACGCTTACACTCCACAGATAGAGAATACTCTTTCTACTCACCAGTACACCATCTCCATACGAGAATAGATTTATTATTATGCACTAACGGGCTAGCACATATGATACATAACGCAACATACCTCGCCAAAACCCTATCAGACCACTGCCCGCTACTAGTAACATTAAAATGGGGCAGACAAACAACATGCATACCAACATGGCGCCTACAACCCACCCTATTACGAGATCCCCCTTTCCGCGCTAAAATAGCAGAAGAAATAGAAACATACTTCGCAATAATACAAAGTCAACAACATCACGCGCTGTAGAATGGGATGGTCACAAGGTAGTTATAAGGGGCATGTGTATAGCAACGGCAGGAGGGGTCCGCCGTGCATTAAGTGCATAACTACATGAAACAGAAAGCAAAATTCGCAACACAGAATGTGAAATGGCTCTGGGGAGAGGCAATAGTAACGAACTAGCTAACCTAAAAAATCAGTGGAACGCAACCGAGACACAATTGTGTAAATTCGATCATAAACACTACATAGCACGTTTACACGCTGAAGGCGACCGCTCTAGCAGATTGTTAGCTTGGCTAGCAAAAGGGACACAGAAAGTCACTCCCATAAACGCTATACGCCAAGACACAGCCACAATGATAAACACACAACAAGAGATTAACGGCACATTCAAACAATACTATAGCACACTGTACACAGCTGAACCTCCCCCACATCCGACACAACTGGCAAAGTTCTTTCAACAAGCCCCAATGAAAAGACTAAATGAAGAACAAATAACTAACCTTGATAGACCAATCGAAAGGGAAGAGATACTACAGGCATTAAAACAGTTGGCACACAATAAGACTCCAGGAACAGATGGTCTCCCCATCGAATACTACCAAACTTTCACACCACAGATAATCACATCACTCCAAATTATACTACAAGAAGCATATGAAAGAGGACAACTCACAGAAACGCAAAGGGAAGCGACAATTGTTGTCCTACACAAAAAAGGTTGTGACCCTTTAAACGTCCGCTCCTACAGACCCTTATCTCTATTAAATTTGGATTATAAAATTCTGGGGAAAATCCTAGCCAATCGCCTCCTGCCGCTAATGACTACCCTAATACACCCAGATCAATCTGGCTTTATACCAGGGCGAAATACCGCTATTAATATAAGAAACTTAATATGCATTATGTCCATGACTCAGGAACAGGTTCAATCCAGCGTGGCGGTGTCACTAGATGTGGAAAAAGCCTTTGACACTCTGGGCTGGCCATTTCTGATGGCAACGTTACAAAAAATGAGATTTGGTGCTGGCTTTACACGCTGGATATCCATAATATACACTAACCCCAAAGCACGGATTAAGACCGGGGCAATCATCTCAGAGAAATTCGACATAGGAAGAGGAACGCGACAAGGTTGCCCGCTATCACCACTACTATTTGCACTCGCAATAGAACCACTTGCGGCAAGACTACGAAATGAAACAGTGCAATGGGGTATCCCAGATGGCAAAGAATTCCGCAAAATATCACTATATGCAGACGATGCACTAATATATTTACGCAACCATACAGAATCTCTACCACATATATTACAACTACTTAACACATTCGGAGACATATCTGGTCTGTGCGTCAACTGGTCCAAATCATGCATATTCCCCATGTGCCCGTCCCCAACACCACACGCCGAAACGTCAACTGATGATGCATTACAATGGGAACATACCACTTTGAAATACTTAGGAGTCCACATCTATCATAGCGCTATAGACCTAAAGGAAGGCAACTTGGACAGAGCCATCAGATCAATCAAAAGCTCAATACCCTTCTGGTGCTCACTACCCCTCTCACCTATGGGAAGAGTGGCTCTGGCCAAAATGATAGTACTACCTCGACTACTCTATTACTTCACAGCACTACCACTAATATTACCAAAAACACTCTTTACACTATTAACCAAACTATTGATTGAACTGATATGGGCGAATGGTCGTAGAAGAGTAGCTATTGATAAACTCTACCTCCCAATGGAAAAGGGAGGAATGGGGGTACCGCACCTCGAGCATTACTATGCAGCAGCACAGTTACATTGGATCATGACCTGGCTACAAGATTCCCCAAGTCCGGAGGGACATAAAGTGAGAACACAATTAGGAAGAACAAAGATACTAGATTGGCTCATAGGAGGGATACACACCTCACATCACAAAAACGCACTAATGACAGTTGCCATACGCACCTGGAATCGATATGTATCTCAGGGAACCCGCCCACCACAATACTCACCAAAGATTCCCCTACTAGCCATACCAGGAATAAATAAACTGCATAAAGCATTGTATCTAGGGTCGTGGAAAACAAAAGATATACAGCAGGTCGGTGACCTATATGTAGATGAGCAATACATAACATATACAAAATTGGCAGAGACATACAACTTAGGACCAGGTGAATTTATAACATACGGGGCAATCAAAGGACTGATACGCAAAGTATGGGGCCAAGGCAACTCAGAACCACCAACAGCCCCGCCCTACACGAACTACTAGCAGATATTAACACGCCACCAAGTATATCTCAAATATACCAAATACTACAAGCCTACCCTGCAAAAACACAAGCCAAATCGCACTGGGATAAGGCTCTGCAAACACCTCTCACAGAGCAACAATGGACCATGGCCCTAACGACCACGTGAGAAATTTCTCGCAACGCCCGCTTCAGATACACCCAACTAAATTATTTACACCAGACATATTTAACCCCACTTCGCATAAAACGCATGTTCCCACAAGCAACATCTGAATGTCCACGTTGCGGAAGCATGGAAGCAGATTTTTATCACATGACCTGGAGCTGCCCACCACTACTTCGTACATGGCACACTGTCACACAACAGACAAATAAATGGACGGGACTAAAGCTGAATCCTGCACCCGAATCCTGCATACTGGGCATACGACACAGACACAATAAGGACAGGCAAAAACATAGATGCGCAGATCTAGCGTTTATTATCTTTAAACGCCTCATCGCAACACAATGGAAGTCTCCTGGCACCCCGAATATAAACAGATGGCATAAAGACCTAATACACTGGGCCAACGCAGAAAAACATGTATTGGACTCATTAAAAGATATAGGGATTGTAGTAAAAAATGCGGAGACATGGGACACCTTCCTAGAGCAGTTACTCGAAAAGGAGGATACCCGCCCACCTTAGAAAAATGTTGCAAGATAACGGCAAATGACTGCAGCAACAAGACACTACAACTGCAAACCAAATACAAGTACTCACAATACTCTCCTAAAAAAACACACAAGCCTGAAATATAGAACCCCCCAAACCTCACACGGACCTCACCAGCCTAATAAACATCCACAAAGTAACCGCCAACTCCCCCACCAACGCATCTCCATCACTAGCATCTTTCTCACCTCCCCCCAACCCATTATATATATAACCTTGTCTCCACAGTCCCATTCTGGCTTCTTTATCTTTTGCTTTCCTCTTTCCAGTTTTCTCATTACTTTTACAATGCTCTTTGAACCAAATGCAATAAAGATTCTAACTGCAAAATATGTAGAACAAAATGTATAAAATGATCAGAAGCAAAATAATGGAAAAAAAAAAGAAACTCACAATTGCATAAAAAAATACACTGTTTATTAAATCAATGTAAGAGCTTCTAACTGTAAAATTCAATAAAGAGATAAAAAAAAAAAAAAAGAACATCAACCACCAGTCCAGGATTAGAACTCACGCCTTTTGAGGGTGCAGTGTCATCAGGGCAAACCCCTGGTTGCTCAGGCTTGCAACCACCCGAGGGACTAACGTGGCACTGTTGTTTAAATCCCAGGGTCCTGCGTAAAGACTCCCGGGGTTTGCCATAGAGCACCCCTGCTGTGCTCCTTGAGCTGGTACCCTTATGTACCAACTGCTTCCAGATCGCCTTGTAACTCCGCCTGCAACACAAAAACAATTAAAAGGTTCAATAGCCGAAGCGAAAGCCTAACTGCTGACAGGGTGGGTGACAGCAGAGTCAGCGGCAAAACAAAGATAGCAGCACCTATACGGCACAGGAATAAGTACTTGCCCCCCCCCGGAGCCAGAAATGACTCAGGGGGAGAGCGCTGGACATGGAGCCCCCACGGGGTCCCAACTAGTGAAAGGAAGATGAGTGTGCCTAATGCGGCAATAAGGGTGCCACCCTCTTAGGAGGGCATTCTGTGTGTGCCGTGTGCCGCCACATAGTGCCGATATTGGCAACCCTCCCCCCTGCAAATGACTACCTACTGAACAAAAGACAAAATAACTCAGACAACACAAGGTTATTTCAGAATTTAAATATGTCAACGTTGTGGGTTAACATACTAGCAATCTAAGGGCAGGCAGCCATCATCAACCTAAGCTGCCCACCTGCCTGATGAGCCCAAAGACGGCACCAAGGACCAACCCATTTGTGCTACAATTTTCTTGATGGTGAGGTTTCTCCCTTATAGACTGTGGACCACCAGTCCAAGATTAGAACTCAAGTCTTTTGAGGGTGGAGCGTCACTAAGGCAAGCCCCCGGTTGCTCAGGCTTGCAACCGCCAGAGGGACTAACAATGTTCTGTCACTTGCATCCCAGTGTCCTGCCATAAAGACTCCCAAGGTTTGGCACAGAGCACCCCTGCTGTGCTCCTTGAGCTGGTACCATGATGTACCTACTACCTCCAGATCGCCCTCTAACTCCACCAATGCATCGGATGTGGCTACCGTCGCATCTGGGGCTTCCCCTACCATGGCTGGCACCCCAATCACTGCAACCGGCTGTTTTCAAAGCCTCCTGCAGGTCCAAGAGGAACAAGCTCATATCAACCTCTGACAAGTGTACCCCATCATCCTCGAAATACCTTGCACAGCTTGTTTTAATTAGGCCATGCTTTATGAAACCAAAGCCCCTCTGCTCGGTGAAATTGCACATGGCGGAATTTACCCTTCTGTGGGAATGCTCAATGGCATCATCCGACCTGGCCCGTGCAACACTCTACGTGGGATTATCTATGACCACCATAACTCACAGTGCCCCATCAATTTGCTGATCTCACCCATCATAGACTTCATTGATGTGATGAGCACACAGCGCCCCAGAGAGGTGAGGTCATTGCCACCAAGGTGAATTATTAAAATATGGGGAGGGGTCCCTGCTGCAGCTTGGGGACCTAGCTGTGCCAGTGCATGCCTTGGAATCCCAGACACGCTATCCATGTGTAGGAGAAACCGTGCTTCCAGGTCATTGCCTTTGTCCATTGCGCCACCCTCTCGATGAACAAGTGGCCGATCACCCACACTTTGCACCCTGCCGAAATACAAAAATGCACATTTTGTTTACACCGTTTAATTGGTAGCGCCACTTCATAACAATGCATGTAAAATAAACCAATGCAGGATTTAAAAAACTACTGCTTATTTTGCTGAGCAAATAGCTCTGTAGGGAAAACCAGTCAATACAATTTACACTTTGGTACATTTAATTACATGATGGATGCTTGTGCCACTTGACTAGTCAAAGCCGGATATAGCATCTGTATCAATCAGAATACCACTGTCCCAACTTTTTAATTCTCTCAGGGGAGCCCAGCCTTAATAGCTGTCATGACTGCTCCAATCCTGAGGAAGTGTGTTGAGTAACGTTTCCTTGTGTTCCCCGACAGTAGTAAGCAAGAATTCATAACTTTACCAAATTGGTATCTGGTGAGGGAGGAATTGTCGGCATGTCGTAACAGGTAACCACCTACCGGAGGGCGTACTGCCAGGTAAGCGGTGGCCAGTGCAACAGGGCAGTAGTTTTGGATGTCCAGTGGGCGCAACGCTATTGTCTTCCCGAGCCCCTGCCGGTCACTTTTGGATCTTCGCAGCATTATTTTAAGGTGCCCCCTTGCATACTAAGATCCTGTAGACATAGTGCATCCACTGTCTCAACTTTCTTTGAATTGGCTACCAGCTCACTCAATTGGAAGGCCCCATAAAAAGCCAAGCTGAATGCTGCTTCGAAGAGGGTGGCCTCAGGTGTGGAGTATGTGGCTTTGGGTACCCAATCTATCAAGCCTTGTAGTATGTTGAACTCAATCGGTGACCTGTCATATGGTGCCCTGTCCTCCCCTTTAGCCAAGTCTTTTAGTGCTGCCCTTATGGGGAATGCCCTGGTGGGGTACTGGTGGCCTCCCAGTTTTGCATGGTTGCTAACCACTGCCAAGTGCCCCGTAACCCATGAATGCTTCTTTCTCTGGTCCCTGACCCATAAAACAAACTGCTGCACATTGCTCTCAAGAGTTGCCTCCCCTCTCTCCCAAGCCCGGGTCACACTGCAGAAAGCAGAAGCACAGGTCTTATATTGCATCCTTGTCCCAGGGGGGAGCAACAGCGCACCTAGTTTCATTAGGTGTTGGTCCACTGCAGTAGATGCCAAAGCTGCACAGAGAAGGGTGTCATCTCTGCACTTGCTCGCAGCCAAGCCTCCCAGAAACGGAACCACTGAAAAAGAAAGAGAGCATCTGCTGCCAAGTTCTTCTCCCCCTCAATGTGTTGCGTGTGAAATTCCATATTGTTGCGCAAACAGGCCCTCACCAGTTCCCTCAACAAGCTGAGTACCAGTGGGCAGTTGTGAATTGATGGCCTGTACCACTGCCATGTTATCACACCAGAACACAACCCTCTTAGCAGACAGTGTCTTGGGCAACAGGTGAAACGCTGCAACTATAGGAACCAGTTCCAGGACAGTGATGTTGGCCATGATCTTCCACTTCCGGCATGAATTGAGCCATTTTTATGCACACCATTCACTCCCCAGAATAGCTTCATTACCCTCCCTGCAGGAAGCATCAGTGAAAAGGCACAGTTCTGGGCTGCCAGCCTGGGGGGATCTCCATACTAATGACCCATTGAAGTCTGTCAGGAATTCGGCCCACATCCAGTGCTCCTCCTTCAATCCCCTGCTCAGTCGGACTAGGTGGTGTTTGATTGACACCATGGCAGTTTCCCTTGTCTGTCTCCTAGCAAAAACCCTTCCTGCTGGGATGATACATGCTGCAAAATTTAGTTTGCCCAATAAGCACTGAATGGTGTTCAGAGTTGCCTTATCTCTGGCCAGTACTGCTTGAATGTCCTGAAGCATGACCTTCACCTTCTCAATCGGGAGCCTGGACATGCCCTGCAATGTGTCCAACTATATGCCAAGGAGTGTCAGAACCTGCGAATGGCCCTCAGTCTTACCTGGCGCTAAGGGGACCCCTAGTTGATCAGTCAATGCCTGAACCTTCTGAAGCGTGGCTGCACAATCCTGTGTCCCCTTCTCCCCAATGAAGAGAAAGTCATCCAAGCAGTGGACAACATTGCTAGCCCCCGTATCCTGCAATAGAGCCCATTAAAGGAAAGAGCCGAAAGCCTCAAAATAAGAGCAAGAGACTGAGCAATGCACATATCACAGTACAATTGGCCAAATCACTTGAAACCCAAAAGATGTTGGCTGTCAGGGTCCACAAGCAGGAGTCGGAAGGCAGACTCTATGTCGGCTTTCGCTAACCATGCCTTTTTCCCTGCTTTCCTGACCGTGTCCACCGCGTTATCCAAAGAATTATACGTGATGGAAAAAGGCCTGCTGTCTAGCCAGTCGTTCACTGAATTTCTCTTAGGGTATGATAAGTGATGGATTAACCTGAATTTTCCTGCTTCTTTTTTTAGGGACAATGCCCAGGGGTGACACTACAAAATTCTCCAGAGGGGGGGACATGTAAATGCCCCGCTACCATCCCCAATGCCACCTCTTTCTCAACCTACTACTGAACAACTGAAGGTAGCTTCAGGGCTGACCTCAGGTTCTTGGAATCCCTACTTACTAAGGAGCCTGTGTGAGGTATCTTGAAACTTTCCATAAACTCGTTCACCAAGATTTTTCTGTCCCTGTGGTTGGGGTAACTCCTGAACAGGTGCAATAGTGTGCAGATGGTCTTTTTCCCTTTGTTCACAGTGGTGTGTGTGGAGATGCTGGTGTCCTTGGTGGCCGGATGAGGGGGAGTTAGCTTGTTGGGGCTGGTGTGTAATCGGTGGTTCAAATGTCATGTTTTTGGTTAAGTGGGGGTGAAGACTTTTGGGGTCAACTGCAGGAGGCGGCTGAGTGGGGAGCACTGCTCTTAGAGCAACTGTGTGTAAATTTGCATGCTTTGCCCCACGAGCAAAAGCCAGCATTGTATAGTCTGCACGTTCCTTGCAGTTGCCTTCTGAAACCCCCTGTCTGCCCTCCCGGCCACAGCTCAACCCGTAAAGGCTGTTTGATAGAGCGTTTGCCTGGCAGACTGTGACCGAAAGGATGTAAGTCTACGTGTGTGCCTATTGTGTGGGTCCCTCTGGGGAGGGATGAATTTTCCCATATATTCCATCTAGAGCTGCACTTCCTTCTGGTCCCAACCCAACTTGGGGCACATTGACATCTTTTTCCTGAACTATGGGTCATAAAATACTGAAATAAAGCCTGACCCTGTTCTGGATATTTCTCCATCATAACTGCTGAGAAGATAGAAAACACATCCAGGCAGTTTTCAATGGTCTTCCCTGAGCAAACCTGGTATCTGACCTTCTTGTCCTTATCCCCCATGTGCCTAGTGTCTGTAGTGTTCTTACCATGCATCAAAAGTGTCAGAATGGCTATGAATGTACGCCTCCAAATCCCTTCCTTAGCTGCTAATGGAACTTGCCATGCCCAGGAGCAGCACCCTGTGTTGTTTGAGTTCAATGTTGTTGCCACCATTGTCTCTGGTATCCTTTGCTGTTTCGCCGGTGGTGTGGCTTTAGTTTGGTTGCCGTTAGTGATGGGCCTACAGGCCGTCTTAGCCTTTGCTGGCCCTGAGTCCATTTCAAAGGGCTGATGCCTGCTGGGCATCTATCTTGTCCTACACCAGAGTCCTCTGCTTCTTGAGCATTCATGATGCCCATTGCCCAATCCAGGCCTTTTCCTGGGGCTATGTCCAGGAACGCCGCCCAGGCCGCTTCCTGTGATGTGCTAGGCTGGGACTCATCCACTGTTGTCATCTGGGAGAAAAAGGGGGGATGTGGCCTGCCTAGCCATGGCTGTGATCTTGTGGCGCAAACCTCAGACTGTTTCAGTACCTGCTGGGGAAAATAAATTGGTGTGAAATCAAACTTTGCTGCCCCTGAGACCGACGGTGCCCACTCGTTATGAAGTGTTATCCCATTAGGCCCTTTGCGATGGCCCAAATTTAAAGGAACCTGACAGCGTGTTGTTGCCACAGATTGGCCAGAGGTATCTTGCTTTTTCGTATACAACACTCGCCCCCGACGTGATACTGCACAAGCAGTTTATTGCCCCACAGCCAAGCAAAAGATTCACTGTATGTCTGCACAACCTTGGGAATGGGGAGAAACATGCCCAGTTAACATCTAAATGAGTATGAATGTTCATCGCACTTAAACACATTAGGTCTGACCGGCAAGCTACGGTCTCTAAGCAAGCCCCCCGTGATCCCACCAGACCAGGCAGTGCCAGCTTTCATTAATTTGACTTTCGGCACCATGACTTACCCTTTGATTCTAATCCTCAAACTGCGGGTGCTTAGAAGTCTGTTGGCCTTGCCTGGTACCTTGTGATACAAATAAACAATAAGGCCCGTTTTTATACTTTTTAGTGCAGCATTTGCGCCTCTTTTTGATGCAAAAACGGCGCAAACTTACAAAATACAATTGTATTTTGCAATTTTGCGCCGCTTTTGCATCAAAAAATGATGCAAATGCGGCGCTAAAAAATATAAATATGGGCCTTAGTGTTTATAATGGATGTAATGTAGGCGTTTGGTCATTGATCAAACCTCTCTCTCTCCCCTCGAAAAGGAGTGCACTATCACGTGTATTATTTAAGATACCATTTGCACTTGTGTGTAGAAACGAACCCCAGACCTTCGTTTTCAACCTTATTCACCTCAAGTGATAGTAGGCGTGACGTCCCTGCTGGCTGAAGAAAGATGTGCATTCCCAAATTTAAGAGAAGATGAAAAACAAAAGGAAAAACAGCATTTGTCAACTCCTGAATACCATGGGATAACAACAAAGATACACTGTTCCAGGGCGAAGGAAATCTAAGAGAACACAGGGCAATCCTACCGCTAGAAGCAAAAGCCCTCACACATCCTAATGGATGTCATGCTTCATCATCGGGCCGGCTCCTCATCAGACCGGTGCTGCAATGTCTGACGGGCACCCCACAAGGGAGGCTCTTTGCCAGAGATCCTTTCTCAATATTTCTGTGCTGTGGTAAGAGATATAGGCACGTAATAGATAGGAGAGCACAAGAAAAAAGATCAAAATTGGCTCAAAACCAAGCACAAAACAATTATTTATTGATCTAGAGAGGGTCTTGGCCAATGTTAAAACAATGAGGAGAGTGAGGAATGAGGTAATGCTCATTCACTCTCTCAATCACAATGAAGAAGGAGGGGTCAACATGTTTCGGGTCTCAAGGGTCCATACGGATCCAGTGACGCTTCATCAGGACTAGGTAACTCAATACTTCTCCTTAATTTTACACGTAGACCACAGTCAGTCTCAAACTGTCAACCTAAATCTCTGGTCACTTACACACATAAACTGCATGTCAGGCTAGTCACATGTAAAGGTCGACCTGTGAAAAAATAAATAGAGGGCAAAAATCTGTAACCTAATGCATATAATGTCATACACTGTATAAATGAATGGAAGCGTGACACTCAGTGAATAAAAAGGTGCTTTCATGCTCAGTGGTAGCGTGGTAGCGTGGGATACAAAGATGTATCAGCTTACCATCCTCCATTATGGAACCGGCTCCATAGGAATCCACATGCCTGGAGACTATCGCAAACACTATAATGATATAAAAAAAAGATATATATATTTATTATATAAGTGTTGTGACAAGGGATCCCCCAAGCCCAACAGATAGGCTAGTCTGAAACCAAATGAGTATAAGTCAAGGTCCTTCCAATATTATCGTTGGGGGTCAGCTATAAGGTATAGCTGCCCAAGCATTGAACAAAACACAAAGGGAAACAACCACATAAAAATGTCCTGCCCCCTCAGTGTCTAGTTTTCAGAAATGTCTGGGTATGGTAGGCTTCCCTAGATGACTGTCGCGCCCGGGACCAAAAACACAGATGGCCCCTTGCAAAAACAGGTCATTTTGTGACAAATAATTTGATGTCTCCACAATACGTTTTGGGCTCTTCCCTGTCGTGGGCACTAGGTCTATCCACACAAGTGAGGTACCAGTGAAATTGGGAGACTTGGGGAAATGCTGGGCAGAAGTAAGTTAGTGGCTCCCCTCAGATTCCAGAACTTTCCATCACAGAAATTTGAGGAAAATGTGTTTTTTAGCCAAATTGTGAGGTTTGTAAGGGATTCTGGGTTACAGATCATGGTGAAAGTCACACATGTTTCGCCATCAAGGATTCCCCTGGGTGTCTAGTTTTAAAAAATGTAGAGGTTTGCTAGTTTTCCCCAGGTGCTGGCTGAGCTAGGGCTCAATAATCCAAAGCTAGACACATTCCAAAAAAAAGAGTCCGTTTTGGATGGTAAAATGTGATGGGTCCATGTTGCGTTTTCGGCTGTTTCCTGTCATGGGCACTAGGTCTACCCCCATGAGTGAGGTGCCATTTTTATCTGGAAACTTGGGAAAATGCTGGGTGGAAGAAAGTTTGTGGCTCCCCTTAGATTACAGAACATTCCATCACAGAAATATGAGGAAGATGTGTTTTTTAGACACATTTTGAGGTTTGCAAGGGCTTCTGGCTAACAGGCCCTGGTGAGAGCCACATAAGTCATTCCATCCTGGATTCCCCTGGGTATCTAGTTTTAAACAATGTACAGGCTTGCTAGGTGTCTCTAGGTGCTGGCTGAGCTAGGGCCCAAAATCCACAACTAGGCACATTGCAAAAAAGGGTCAGTTCAGAGTGAAAAATTGTGCTGTGTCCCTGTTGCATTTCTGTCTGTTTCCTGTTGCAGGCACTAGACCTACCCACTCAAATGAATTACCAATGTTATTGGGAGTGTTGGGGGAACACAGATTAGCAGAACAAGTGTTATTACCAATTGCCTTGTATTTGCACCTTCCAAATGTAAGACAGTGTGCAAGAAAGAAGTCATTTGGAGAAATGCCCTCTAATTCACATGCTAGTATGAGTACCCCCAAATTCAGAGAGGCGCAAATAATCACTGCTTCTAAACTCCATATCTTGTGCACATTACGGAAATACATAGGTTTCCTTAATACCTATTTTTGACTCTTGATATTTTACCAAATGAATTGCTGTATCCTTGGTACACAATGAAAAACCATTGCAAGGTGCAGCTCAGGTACTGGCTCTGGGTAGCTTTGGTTCTTAGAGAACCTCCAAGCCCTATATATCCCTACAACAAGAATGGTCCAGAAGACGTAACAGTATATTGCTTTAGAAAACCTGCCATACTTAGAAAAAGGTACAGATGAAAACATAGACAGAGATGGCTGTCTTCTTCAGCTCAATTTAATTTTTTTTTTATTTCAAGTTATACTTGAAGGATCCACACAAATGACCTCTTACTGAATTTAGAATTCTGTCCGCTTTTCGGAAATGTATAGCTTTCCAGGATCCACCATTGGTTTCACACCCATTTCTGTCACTAACTGGAAAAAAGGCGTAGCACTGATATACTTGAGAAACTTCTATTATTTCAGTAGATTGAGTATATTGCAAAAAGGAGCCCACTACCAGCGCATCCGCCGCCTCAGTCATTTTGCCAATCTGATGAAATAGCCAACAGCAGCACAACCGTGATATGGAACACAAATCAAGATAAAACGTATTAACTCTACATATAAAGTGAATAAAGAGGAATTCCACAATCTGAAAAAGAATCAAAACAAAGGGTGTTCAAGCACTAAGGCTTACTTGAAGGTACATCACTTGGTACAACAGTTATCAATCAAGATGGATGAGCAAGCTTTGGCTCCAGAGTTAACTGTTCAGGTACCAGACTACCGGACGAAGACGTTTGTGGTCTGAAAGGGAAAGTAGTTGAATTTTCAGAGGTATATTGTATGATCTTGGCATAATGATGAGAGAGGCCATCATCTACCCCGGCACTCCCAACAATTGCTTAGCTGTTGCATGCTCTTTCTCCATACGGGGTGACTGTCAAAACATCAATGTTAATTTTGTTGGCTGTGGAAGAAAACTATATTGAAGAAGATTGATCAAGGAATGGAAACATTGTGATGGAATGAGATGCAACCTTCCTTCCCTTGTTGATCGTTCATCTGAATTGCGGAACCACTTGACATACTTTCTGGACATCTGTTGCTCCTTTAGAGAGAGAAGGTGCAGACATTAGCCAGTCTTCAAAGTAATGGAAGAGTTTAATATCAATAGATGGTAAAATGTATATAACAGGAGCTGCCTATTTGCTGTTGCAAGATAAAAACTTTGCTGGGCAAACTATCTGAAGGGAAGGTATGCTCTCCGTTACATATTAGCAACCTAAGAACCTTGATGATCCCAATATGGCCGTCCAAGATAAAGCTGAGAGTTGCAGAACTAGTCGCTCTAAGTACATGCCTGGAATAACGGCGAGGAGGTGGATGTATCACACTAGCCCCTTTGTGGCTATCCTGAGCAAAAACCTCTTTGAGCTGCCACATAACCTAGAGAGAACAGACCAAGTATGGCTTAAAGGAGATTTCAGGACTGAATAGAAGGGCTGTAAATCCAGATGTGCTACAAGGAATTCACCTCTTGCATGTGAATCCAATCTCACTGTGGAACTGCAAAATAAATGGGTCCCAGGCATCAAGATAGAGACCCATACAATTAATTTTGCTTGAGTTGATTCTTTATTTAATTGCAAGAGACTATGAAGTATGAAGAGTGGTGTGGGGGCAGTAACTCATAAACAGTACAGACCTTAAAAAACACACAAAATATGGGTTGTTTTATTAGTTTTATTACCTTTAGCAAATATAGGTCATTTACTACTTTTTAGTGCTCCAGTTAAAGCCTTGATGTTCTCACACTACTTGAGATTTTCTGGCTACAATTCTATTGACATGGCTGGGGAGAAGACACCTGCATGTTCTGAATAGTATTTACACATGGCATGACACATGTTGAGTTCTCTGCATATACTCACCCAGTCATGTCTCTCTTGTGTTATTTTAGTGCAGAATTCAGCGACTTCACTAGGGGCTCATTCACAGTTAGCAAGCCTTAGTCATGGCGGGCAGGGTAGAGAAGGGTGACAGAGGTGGTGCTTTGTGCTAAGGGGTGATTCAGGTCCACAGTTCAGCAAAAGGCAGGTTGTCCACCACTCGTGCCCGTGCACAGTCTCGTCGTGCACAGCAGGGAGTTCGGATGGTTGCTGTTCATCAATTATAAAACTGAGGCTGATAGTGGCAGGCCAACAAGTGTGGAATGGCAATGGGATTTTGGGAAGCATTGAGAGTAGGGAGTATCAGTCCGTCAAGCACAACACAAATCAGTAGCACACTGTAGAGGTTCTTCAGCTTTTTTCTTGCACTAGAGGGTTGCAAATCAGAGAAGTCACAGGAGTAGCCGAGCCAGAGTTGAGCCAATGATAAAGTTTGGCTCTCAGAGCCAATACTCAGGCCAAGTCACCATAAAATGGTCTTGTGAATCCTGAAAAGAAAGACTGTGCTGCCAGTCAGCTCCTCTTCTGCACATAATCGGTAAAGTAACAGCAGCAGCAGTGCAAGCTTCTGTCACGAAATAGAACCTGTTTTGTGAGTCCTGGAGAGCACAGAGAACAGCATGATCAGGATTCCTTCAAACGTCAAGTACTGTAAATCAATAGCAGTGCTTGCTTCCTTCACTCAACTGGAACTTGTCCATCACTGTGCCATGAGTACTCGTTTCCCTCAAATACAGAACAGCTTCGGCAATGTCAGCATAAGGACAAGAGTCTTGCATATATATAACAGGTACATCATGGTTAGCATAGGGGTATGCGTCTCTCATATAAATAACAAATTAAATATGGTCAGCAGAAGGGCAAGCTTCTGTAACATATATAACAGATACATCATGGTCACAAAAAGGGCACACTTTTCTCGCGTATAACAGATACATCATGGTCAGTAGAAAGGCAAGCTTCTCTCACAAATAACATATGTCAGGGGAAGGGCAAGCTTCTCTCACATATAACAGATACATCATGGTCAGTGGAAGGTCAAGCTTTTCGAACATATAACAGATACAGCGTGGTCAGCGGAAGGACAACCTTCTCTCAATATAACAGATACACCATGGTAAGCGGAAGGGCAAGCTTCACTCACATATATACCATATACATCTTGGTCAGTGGAAGGGCAAGCCTCTCATATATACACCAGATACATCATGGTCTGTGGAAGTGCAAGTTTGTCTCACATATAACAAATACATTATGGTCCCAAGAAGAGAAAATGTTTCTCACATATAACAGATACATAATGGTCAGCAGAAGAGCAAGCTTCTCTCACACATAACAGATACACCATGGACAGCAGAAGGGCAAGCTCCTCCCACATATAACAGATACATCACAATCAGGAGAAGGGCATGCTTCTCTCACATATATAACAAATGCATCATGGTTAACAGAAGGGCAAGCTTCTCCTACATATAACGGATTCATCAAGGTCTGCATAAGGAAAAGCTTCTCTCACATATAACAGATACATCATGGTCAGCAGAAGGGCAAGCTTTTCACACATATAACAGATGCATCATGGCCAGCAGAAAGGAGAGCTTCTCTCACATATAACAAATACACCATGGTCAGCAGAAGGGCAAGCTTAGCTCACATAAATGTCAGATAATTCATGGTCAGCACAAGGGTAATCTTATCTCACATGTAACAGATACATCATGTTCAGCAGAAGGGCAAGTTTCCCTCACATAAATAACATATACATCATGGTCAGCAGAAGGGTAAGCTTCTGTAACATATATAACAGATACATCATGGTCACAAGAAGGGCACACATTTCTCACATATAACAGATACATCATGTTCAGCAGAAAGACAAGCTTCTCTCACAAATAACAGATATATCATGGTCAGGGGAAGGGCATGTTTCTCTCACATATAACAGATACACCATGGTAAGCGGAAGGGCAAGCGACTCTCCATTATATATACCAGAAACTACATATTCACCAGAAGGGCAAGCGCATCTCACATAGAACAGGTACACCATGATGAGCAGAAGCGCAAGCTTCTCTCACATATATACCAGATACATCATGGTCAGTGGAAGGGAAAGCTTCTCTCATAAATAACAAATACATCATAGTCAGCTGAAAGGCAAGCTTCCCTCTCATATAATAGATACATCATGGTCAGCAGAAGGGCAAGCTTGTCTCACATTTAACAAATACATCATGATCACAAGAAGAGAAACCTTTTCTCACATATAACAGATACATCATGGTCAGCAGAAGGGCAAGCTTCTCTCACATATAACAGATACATCATAGTCAGTGGAAGAGCAAGCGACTCTCACATATAACAGATACATCACGGTCAGCAGAAGGGCAAGCTTCTCTCACATATAACAGATACATCATGGTCTCTCACATATAACAGATATATCATGGCTTGAGGAACGGCAAGCTTCTCTCACATATAACTGATACATCATGGTCAGATGAAGGGCAAGTTCCTCCCACATATAACAGATTCATAATTGTCTTCGGAAGGGAAAGCTTCTCTGATATGTAACAGATACCTCATGGTCAGCAGACGGGCAAGCGTTTCTCACGTATAACAGATACATCATGATCAGCGGAAGAGCCAGATTCTCTCACATATAACGGATACATCATGGTCAGAGAAAGGGCTAGCTTTTGTCACAGATAACAGATACATCATGGGGAGCAGAGGGCTAGCTTCTGTCACATATAACGGATACGTCATGGTCTCTCAAACATTATGGCTACATCATGGTCAGCAGAATGGCAAGCTTCCCTCACAGAGAACACATACATCATGGTCAGCGAAAGGGCATGCTTCCCTCACATATAACAGATGCATCAGGGTCTGCGGAAGCAAAAGCTTCCCTCACCTATAACAGATACATCATGGTCAGCAGAAGGGCAAGCTTCTCTCACATATAAGATATACATCATGGTCAGCAGAAGGGCATGCTTCTCTCACATATAACAGATACAGCATGGTGAGCAAAAGAGCTAGCTTCTCCCACATATAACGGATACATCATGGTCAGCGGAAGGGCAAGCTTCTCTCACACATAACAGATACATCATGGTGAGCAGAAGGGCTAGCTTCTCTCACACATAACGGATACATCATGGTCTCTCACATATTACAGATACATCATGACCTGCGGAAGGACAAGCTTTTCTCAGATATAACAGATACATAATGGTCAGCAGAATGGCAAGATCCCCTCACATAGAACAGGTACATCATGGTCAGCGGAAGGGCATGCTTCTCTCATATGTAACAGATACACCATGGTCTGCGGAAGGGAAAGCTTCCCTCACTTATAACTGATACATCATGGTCAGCAGAAGGGCAAGCTTTACTCACATATAAAAAATACATAATGGTCAGCAGAAGGGCAAGCTTCTCTCATGTTTAAGAGATACATCATGGTCAACAGAAAGGCAAGCTTCTCTCACATATAACAGATACCTCATGGTCTCTCATATATAACAGATACATCATGACCTGCGTATGGGCAAGCTTCTGTCACATATAACAGATACATCATGGTCAGCAGAAAGGCAAGTTTTTCTCACATATAATAGATACAATATGGTCAGAAGAAGGGAATGCTCTTCTTACATATATAACAAATGCATCATGGTTAACAGAAGGGCAAGCTCCTCTCATATATAACAGATTGATCATGGTGTGCGGAAGGGAAAGTTTCACTCACATATAAGATATATCATGGTCAGCAGAAGGGCAAGCATTTTTCATATATAACAGATAAATCATGGTCAATGGAAGGACAAGCTTCTCTCACATAACAGATACATCACAGTGAGCAGAAAGGCAAGCTTCTCTTACATATAACAGATACATCATAGTCTCTCACATATAACAGATACATCATGCTCTGTAGAAGGGCAAGCTTCTCTCATATATAATAGGTACATCATGGTCAGCTGAAGGGAAGGCTTCTCTCACATATAACAGATATATCAGGGTCAGCGGAAGGGCATGCTTCTCTTACATATATGACAAATACATCATGATTAACAGAAGGCAAGCTCCTCTCATGTATATCAGATAGATCATGGTCTGCGGAAAGGAAAGCTTTTCTCACTTATAATGCATACATCATGGTCAGCAGAAGGGCAAGCTTTTCTCACTTATAACAGATACCTCTTGATCAGCAGAAGGGGAAGCTTCTTTCACATATAATATATACATCATGGTCTCTCACATATAACAGATACATCATATCCTGCAGAAGTGCAAGCTTCTGTCACATATAACAGATACGTCATGGTCAGCAGGTGGGCAGGCTTCTCTCACAAATAATAGACACATCATGGTCAGCAGAAGGGCATGCTTGTCTCACATACATAACTAATACATCATCGTTAACAGAAGGCAAGCTCCTTTCACACATAAGAGATACTTCATGGTCTGCAGAAGTGAAAGCTTCTCTCACTTATAACAGATACAGCATGGTCAGCAGAAGGGCAAGCTTCTCTCACATATAACAGATACATCATGGTCTCTTACATATAACAGATACATCATGACCTGCGGAAGGGCAAGCATCTGCCACTTATAACAGATACATCATGGTCATCAGAGGGGCAAGCTTCTCTCACATATAACAGATACATCATGCTCAGCAGAAGGGCAATCCCCTCCCACATATAACAGATACATCATGGGCGGCAGAAGGGTAAGCATCTCTCACATAAAACAGATACATCATGGTCTGCGGAAGGGCAAGCTTCCCTCACATATAACAGATACATCGACATCTGCGGAAGAGCAAGCTTCTATCACATATAACAGATACATCATGGTCAGCAGAAGGTCAAACGCCTCTCACCTATAACAGAAACATCATGGTCTGCATTAGAGCAAGCTTCTCTCACAGATAACAGATATATAATTAGCAGCAATGAACTGCAGCAACTTGACCGGCACAATATAAGTGTCCTTCCTACTTCCAAATGGCACTGTTTGTCTTTAGAACTTGTTTTAGTAGTAAATTATACTCTTTTGCAACTAAAGCACTTTCAAAGCACATTTGTTTTGAAGAGAGCTGACAGTGGAGGAAATTGCAATAACATTAAATGCAGCAATCTGTGTAACTGACAACACTGCAACAGGACATTGAATAGGAGGATATCCTATAAGATGTATTTCAGTTGGGATGTTGCACCATAAAAGTCCCATCATAGTGACTAGTCTTCTCTCACCAATCCTCAGTTTCCAGGAAGTGTCAGAAGCCAGAGTTCTCAGGTTTGACCCTAGAAGTGGGGAACCAGTGACCGATTAAGCCAGGGTCGGTTCTAGGGTGTTGCGAAAGGTGCAGCAGTACCTGGTAAAGACCTGGGGGGACACTGTGTTTAGAAGTAACTTATAGATTTCCTTGTGTGTCAGACAGATTTGAGGCAACAAAAAATGTCAAGAAAACTGGTGAATATTGTTCCTGCTTTAGAGTGATCACGTTTTGTCTAGTGGCAGTTCTGACTTGTCAGAATGTAGCAATGTTTGCCTGCTGCAAAGAAGGTGAACCATGCAAATCATAGAACTGTTTTTTTATTTGGATAGCTCAGTGGGTTACTGCTTTTGTCACAGAGGCCCTTTTATTGCTTGCAGGTCATAAATTACAATCCTAACATAGCACAGTGACCCCTGAGCTGCCATCAAAGACCTGCATGCAACTGAAAGGAATGAGGATGGAATCTTAGGTTTGCCCCACCAATATTTCATTATCCTAATGCTGCTCAAAATGGTTAGTTTGGGTAGATATATATTCCTATTAATAATGCCAATCCCAAACACTATGGTATGTTTATAATCCAGAGTTTGTGCTTCTCCAGACCAAACACTCTTAAAATATGCTGCCTAATAGTAAGAGTGATATATGTTTCCTACACCTTGTAATCCTCATTGTCTTATGTAACATTTCCTATAGACTGATTTACACTCATATGATTCATTGTCTCTGTATAATGTGTGTGTGATGTAAAGTGCTCTGACACTCTACACTGGTTTGAGTAGCACTATATAGCAAATTAAATGATTGTGAGAGAGTTTGGCTATTTAGAGATGAAGGACACTGTTGAGTGATGATAGTGAGGGAATCCATGGAGAAGGAAGTTATCGGGGGCAGGCGCCAAAAAAGATTGTTGCATGGGATGCCACCAGAGCTAAAGCCAGAACTGAGCCAGGCTCAAGCTTAGTTTGAGGTTCAGTCGAAAACTTAAGCCCATAACAGCCAAGCTTTTATGTGGCATCTGCCTGCCACCCTTGCTCTACCCTCATGCACAAAAAGGTAAAAACAAAGCATTATCATTTGAGGTGAAAAGGAGAGGTAAACAGATACCCATTTAGTTGCTCATCCTCCATTTTTCTTAACTACTGCATATGGAAGCAACTTCAAATACTTGAGTTCAGAATACTTGTTGTACATAAATCTATTTGTGCGAAGGCGCACTAAAGGCAAGCCCGTCTGCGCCTATCTGTGCCCTGATCACAGCGAGCGCTAGGAACCCTGGCCCTGCAGTCCACAATGCCACTCAAAGAAGGTCTACTCCAGAGAGGGGCTGCTCGTTCAAGAAAGGAATAACAAATGCATATCATTCGAACTGGCCAGCATTACTAATATAATAACTATTTCTTGTTGAGGCAGTAAGAACTTGCTAAACTTTAACCAGGAATCTCACCCACTGACAGAGCGCATGGGCTCAGGGAGAAACGCCATAAATGATAACATTAGCTGGATTTTGATCAAGGCAAGTTCCTTAATTAAGAACAAAGTCAACTTTGCTGAATTTCTAGACAATCATAGTGTAGATCTAGCATTTGTCACAGAAACTTGGGCAGACTCTACATCCGCACCAGATTTGTTCAGAGCTATAACCAGTCGCGGCTTGCTGCGCTCACAAGAGGTGGGGTGGGTGTGGCGTGTGGGGGCTGAGCAGGGGCTATATTTAATAAATAAAAAATATATATAAAACTTACCTGCTCCGCAGCCGCGCCGCTCCACTTTCCTTCATCGCTGCAGGCACAGGCTCCCAGCCTGCCATACGACCAACCCTGACCCTGCTCAGAGCAGCAATAGGAGTGGCTGGGAGTGCCCAGCCAGGGTGCTCCCAGGCAGACTGGAAGCCTGTGCCTGCTCTCTCCAGCTCGGCAACACAGTGGGGGGCTGGAGAGAGCACACTGCGCGTGTGTGTTTGGCCAGCCCGAGACGGACGGCCAAATACACATGCACACTGCGGGGGGTGCACAATGCACTTCCCTCATCCAGGTCACCCCACAAGACCTGCACCTTTGACAACGAAAGAATAATAAACATACTTTATTATCCTTTCATTCTGAAAGGTTTGCAACTTCTGCTGCTGGAGGGGGGGTGACGCTCCTCCACCCTCATGGAGGAGCCGCCCCTGGTTATACCTTTTGGATACTCTTTGCTCAGACTGGTTCGCCAAACCAAGTGAAGGGAAGTGGGGGGGTTGTGCATCACAACGATAGAGCAGCCTCTTTCTTACCTGTACCCACCCCAGATTGTAAAGCACTTTGTTTCAAAAATAAAATTACAAACAAAAAAACAATCTTTCAATTGATAATTTATTTACTGTCCACCTTGACCAAAAAGTACATTTAAGCAAACAATTTGCTCATTATTAGAAACTTAACCCCAACTTGCAGATTCCCCTGTACTAGGTGATTTTAACTTCCATTTGGAAATCTCTGACGATAAAGACAAAGAACATCTAATAGATACAATGACCAACACGAGCCTAACCAAACCGGTCTTGGAACCTACTTACCAAGCTGGTCTACCCTTGATGGGATTTCCTCTAATAATCCAGCTCTCTCAGTTACCACCACACTAGCTCGGAGTTGGTCAGACCATAAGGCTGTTATGTCCAATCTACGTCTTGCTAAAATGCTATCTCCCACCCAAACAACTTACACTCAGCTAACTCGAGCCTGGCACATTCTGGAATTGTCGCAGCTCAACCAGGTCCTGTCTGATACCCTACCTAAAGTAGACTTAAATGACGCCCCCACCAGCTACACTAATTGGCTGCGCTCAGCAGTGAACCAACTAGTGCCCCAAAAATCGTTTAAATGCCACAGAAATAAACAATCCGCTCCCTGGTTTTCAGAAAAACATAAGCGGCAAAGGCAATTCTGTCGCAAAACGAGTACCTACGACGAGAAAAATATTATCCCAGTGACCGACACAAATACAAACAATGTATCCTGGACTACAAAAATTTGATTCAGAAAGAAAACTCCTCTTACTTCACAGACAAAATTACATTCTCTAGAAATTCAGCTAGAACTCTTTTCCAGACTATTAACACCCTAACCAACCTTAATAATACCAATAATACCAATTTAGCGGTCAGCAATCTTGTAGTTTGCAATGAGCTATGAGAATTGTTCCAAAATAAAGTAGCAGAAGTCTACAATGAATTTGCCTCAGATGAGGAAGCTAGTAGAACATCTATTGAGGATGTACAGCACCGCTATTAACAAGTACACTAACCAAATTCTCCCCTCTCACAGTAGAACAGGTTAGTGAGCTCCTGGACCTGGTTAAATCTCAATCATTATCTGATCCATGCCCCCAATAACAATACAGATGGTGTCAAAGACTTGAAGATCTTTAATGAGATGTTCACAGTGGAATATTTCCCAAAAGCATGGAAAGCAGCATCTATACTACCTCTTTTAAACAAATCCACACTCAATCTCATTGAAACCAGCATATATCACCCAATATCTTGCCTCCCTTTTTCTGCCAATGTGGTGGAAAACGCAATAAACATGGAACAGCCCTCTTTTTTGGATAATAACCTTCTTCTGGACCATATTCAATTTGGTTTCAGAAGCGGGCATAGTGAGGAGTCAGCCCTGATTATTGCCACTGAAGAAATTAGAGCTACTAATGATCAGGGAGAAAAGGCAGCCCTGATTCATCTCGACCTGTTGACGGCCTTCGATACGGAAAACTATAAGGTATTACTAAATTGTCTAAACACTATAGGAATAAAGGGCACTGCACTGACCATACTCATATCATTTCTCTCAGGCAGACAACAATCTGTGGGGGTTATTACAACTTTGGAGGAGGTGTTAATCCGTCCCAAAAGTGACGGTAAAGTGACGGATATACCACCAGCCGTATTACGAGTTCCATAGGATATAATGGACTCGTAATACGGCTGGTGGTATATCCGTCACTTTACAGACACTATTGGGACGGATTAACACCTCCTCCAAAGTTGTAATAACCCCCTGTATCTTTAAATGGATTTGTTTCTACCCCGTTCTCCTTGCCTTGTGGTGTTTCGCAGGGATCATCGATTAGCCTGGCACTCTTTAATGTGAACATGACACCATTTTCCATCCTTATTAGATCTTTCAGCTTCTCCTTGCTGTCATTCGGATGACACGTAAATCATTGTCTCAGAGTCTAGTGAGCTTCAGGAAACGGCCATTAGATTTCTTGACTACATGGAAGAAGTGGGGAAATGGATGAAGCTAAGATGTCTGAACCTAAATTCAGACAAGATCAAGGTTCTACTGTTTGGTAGTGATCCCTCCTTCTGGGCCCCCCATTTAATGTCAAAGCTTGCCGTTAAAGAAACACACTTGTTTGAATTTTGAAGAGACTTTACCAAATGTTATATGAGGTTTGTTGTATGATTCATATGTCAAGCATTTTTAGGGCTCTGCTCGTGTACGAGCTCCAAGAGCCAAACTAGACCCCTGACTCAGTTCTGGCTCGACTCGCCCTAATAATTTGTTGACTCGCCCAACAATATTTGACTCTATTTTACTGATGTTGCAATGGCAACCCTTGCAGGGACCGCCACTACAGCATGTGCTGCTGTTGTTCAAGGCATGACCCATTTCAGGTGTTCTACCTAATTCACACCAACCTCTAAGATGAGGTTGAGCGCGGGAGAAGAGGTGCCAGCACATGGTTTTTAGGTCTTGCCTAGGCAGCAATACATGCTGTATCTCTGTATAGGCCTTCAACATGCCCATCCATTTCGATTCATTCCTTCAAGTGCCTGTCAAAATTCCTTTGCGTTCCTTGGTGAATAGTTTACATTTGTACCTTCTTTTGCTGTTTAGGTCATGCCCTGGAGACTGGCCCTGTTACTTCACTATCGGCCATATAAGTTAGTTCCGGCGCACTACTTTTTTCTTTTGCCTAGACTTGTATTGCTCTCCAAACGCGCTCAGACGAAGGCTGCAAATCATGTCCTTATCTTGTTTTCCACTGTCTTTGGTTTCACAATCATTTTGTCAGCTGGAGGCTTTGTTGTTTTTCACCCTATAGCATTTTTGGTTTCATTCGCTCAAATGTCCAAACCTTAAGTAATATACTTACTTAATGGAAGTGTAGTTTAAGAAGGATACCGACAGTAGGGTCAACCTATTTACATTGTGCTTTTGGCACCGTGGTTATTTGCATAAGATTAAAGAGTTAACCATGCCACCGTTTTTTTGAAAATGGAAGCAGCTTTAAGTTTGGTTCACTTTCCACTTTTGATGATTTCTTCTAGGTTTCAATTATTGGTGAAATAAAAAAAAATATCAAGCAATGTCTCCACTTGCTCTTAAACATACCATGTATGTGAGGTTACTTACAATATGTCCTGCAAGTAGACAATGAAATACCACCTCCGCACCACCGCAGCAGCACCTCAGCATCAAAGCAGCACAACTTGAGCACCAGTCAGCATCACTCAGGACCACTTCAGCAGCACCCCCTTATCACCACTCAGCAGCACTTGAGCAGCAACACAGCACCAGCACAGCACCACCTTAGTATCACTGAGCCCCAATGCAGCACCACCTCTGCCCCAGCGCAGTGCCACCTCTGCCCCAGTGCGGCACCACCTCAACACCAGCGCAGCACAAGAGAACAAAGTCAGCACCAGCACAGCAGCACCACCTCACTACCAGCTTGGCATTACCTCACCATCAGTGCAGCATCACCACCTCAGCATCAGCATCAGTCAGCACCACCACAGATCACTCAGCACCACCCCAACGCAGCATCTCGTCAGCTTCACTCAACACCATTACAGCACTAGCATTAGCACAGCACCACCTCAGCAGCAACTCAGCGCCAATGCAGCACCATTTCAGTATTAGTGCAGCACCACCTCAGCACCAGTGCAGCACTACCTCAGCATTAGTGCAGCATCACCAACTCAGCATCAATGCAACACCTCCTCAACAGCAGCACAGCACCATCTCAGCATCAGCACAGCACCACCTCCACGTCAGTGCACCAGTGCCTCCCCACCTCCACATTAACGCAGCACCACTTCTGCATTAGCATTAGCACAGCGCCACCTCAGCATCAGCGCAGCATCACCTCAGCACTGGCTCAGCACCACCTCAGCACTGGTGCAGCACCACCACCACAGCATGACTCAGCAATACCACATTACTCAACACCACCTCAGCGTCAGCACATCACCACCTGAGCACCACCACAACACCAACTAATCATCAGTACAGCACCATCTCAGCATCAGCAGTGCACCACCTCCTCATCAGTGCACCACTACCAGTGCAGCACCAACTCAGCATCAGGACAGCACCACCTCAGCACCAGCACAGCACTACCTCAGCATCAGCACCGTACCATCTCAGCGTTAGCAACCATCATCTCAGCATTAACACAACACCACTTCCGCATCAGTGCACCACCACCAGTGCAGCCTCACCTGGGCACCAGCGCAGCCCCACCTCAGCAGCAGCTCAACACCACAGCAGCACCAATTCAGCACCAACACAGCACCTCTTCAGCATCAGTGCAAAACCACCTCAGGATCAGCACAGCATCACCTCCGCACAGCACCAACTCAGCATCACTCAACACCACCTGAACACCAGTGCAGCACCACCACCTCAGATGACTCAGCACCACAGCATCACTCAGCACCACCTTAGCATCACTCAGCACCACCTCGGTATCACTTGAGTATTATTCAGCATCACCAGAGAATCACCTCTGCACCAGCACACCACCACCTCAGCATCACTCAGCAGTACCTCAGTCTGCCCTCGGAATCTGGCATCTGTTGACTCTCCCTAAGTGTCCGGCCGCTGCAGTGTTGTAATTCAAGTACTATTTCACAACCTCCACCCTCCCGTTGTTTAGGTCTCCCCCCCATTAACAAAAAAAAGCAGTAATAAACTGTTGCGTAGGTTTTCTCTATCCTAATGAGACTCCTGGATTTGGGCATCAGAATCACTTGCATTGTGGGGGACTGAGTTTGAACCCACTACGGGTGACACTTGTCAGTCTAATCCGGGTTTTGTTTGCGTCATCTCCACCCAAAGCAGGGATGATTGGGCAACCTAGCGCATGTCACAACTGACTCCTCAGGGAAATCGTGGTCACTCAGATCTCATCCGTTTCTCTCAGCTATATTAGTCTCACATACACAAGTACAGTTAAAGGCAGAATATAGTTCAATAAGGTTTTATTGAAGAAACTGCATCTTAAATAATAAGCACAACAGGATTAAAATTGTGACAAGGAGAGTGGAACATAAAAATACTGCTACCATATTGTCACTAGGATTGTTAAAACAGCTCCTACCTAGGTTATGTTAGAGCACAGCATGTTAAGCTCAGATTCTGCCCTTCAGGTTCTCCTGGGAAGACTTCATCCCTCATACCTGAGCAAGAGGCCTGTAGTCTACATAAGCAGCTGCAGCGAAGCATTCAGCAATCGGAATACAGTCGTGGTCATCTGGCTAGAATCTCCCTCTAACGTACATGGGCCAAAGTAGTGTTTTTATAATAAAACAGCTGATGTTCCAAGAAAGGATCCCCACGTAAGAGTGTGTATGTTTCTATGAACACTAGAGACCAAGGGTTACCACGTTTACCGGCAATCTATCTTACTGCAGCCTTGAGAAAAGCACAGAGGTAAAGAAATGTTAACAACGCAGTGCTGGCCTGGGCAAAGAACAGCAAGATAGAGAAAATAAAACAAAACCGCAAATGTGGCTATTGTTAAAATAATAAAACGAAGCTGAATAAAATATGTCTAGGTTAAAGTGTACAGCAGCAGGCCTAGTTTGGTAAAATAACGTGTTTGAAGCTATAACTAAAATGGCTACACAACACCCTCCCCTTGCCATTTCAAAGGTGGTTCAAAGCCTTAATTAGGTATAAAAACTACTAAAACTCATCCTAAGGCATATATATAAGAATGTCAATAATGAGAAGTTAAAAAGACACTTGAGCATGTGTAAAACTGTAAAATTAAAAATGTTAACAGTGGCGCAAATAAGGGCCGAATTTCAGGAGTAAGAGTCATTTTGGAAGTTACCAATCGAATCCGGGATAATTGAAGACAGGAAATCTTCCACTTCAGCAGGTGGTAAAGTAGGAAGTTCATCGCCAAGGAAAACCAAGGAGCATTCGTGTTCCATACCTGAGCTCCAACCAAGGCAACAGCATTCCGTGGTGTGACCAACAATAAGTTTAGAGCTGCATCCTCAACAAAGGGCAACTCGTAAGCAGCTTCCCGTAGCAAACGCACCCTCAACACCCAATGTCTGGTAATAAGCCCTCAGGGAGAACATCAACAGATCACCGTCCAATGAAAGCAAGCACTGTGTAGAAAGTGCATGTTCGAACGAGTACCAGAGGCTCTGAAACACGGGCTGCTCACAATGCAAAACCGGTCTGAATGACAGAGACCAGTCGCACTCCAATTGCTCCAAAGTACTGCATCATGCGTTCATGACACAGCTGCGCTGGTGGAAGCGCTTTCAGTCCTCCTTGTTGCGGCGGGACAGCCATTGCGCAGAAAAAGTAGCAATAGCAAAATGCCACCTATTATAACCAAAGTTATCGGAAATCCCCCAAAAATACTGGAGAATATCGAGTGGCTGGCTGAAGGTGTTAAGCTGAATATAGAGGAGAAAGTGTGAAAGAAACCAGAACCAAGAGCCTTAAAGAAATGTGCAATTCCAGTAGTACTGGACGCATTAAATATCCGTCCCATGAGCTCACCAAAGTGTCTCGGAAAGTTAGTACTTAAAAGGGACTGTATCTCTGCTGATGACCTTGCTACCTGAAGCGCATAGGTCCTGCATTCAGATGTGAGCGCCACATGTTTTTGAAACAATAAAGCCTTGAGTCTGCTCAGCTTGTCAAAATTCACATTTGAAGTAGCGATATCGGGCCAAATCTCAGCTACTTCCCTCGTTCATGTAGGAGGAAAAAGTGTGTTCCCGCAGCATGTAACAATCTTAGAGACCAAAACAACATAAACTATTCCGGCTCGCATCCCACAACAGTTTTGACTATTATATATAGACAGAGAAAATAAAACAAGACAGCAAATGTGGCTTTTGTTAAAATAATAAAACAGAGCTGAATAAAATATGTCTAGGTTAAAGTGCAAACCGCAGGCCTAGTTTGCTAAAATAATGTGTATGAAGCTATAACTGAAATGGCTATACAACAAAACAAGCATTAGAAAAGGCAGAAAGAAGTTACCAGCATAGCAAGGACAAAAAAACTAGAAGACATTTTTTCTGTAAATTCTTTTTTTAATAGGGTCGTTCAGTTGCACATAATGTCTTCCTTGTTAAATATTAGGTAATAAAAATTCTTATAACACATTTTTATTATAACTTTTCAACATCACACAGCAGCCACAATGCTCTTCAACAGTGGTACCCAAACCTTTGACTTCTGTGGACCCCCACTTTATCATTACTGGATCCCAGGGACCCCCACTGAATAATTATTGGAATCCGGGGACCCCCCCCCCCCACTGAGTCAGTACTTGAAGCAGGGGACCTAATCTGTTAATATTATTCAATTTTCTAACAGTCGCGGACCCCCTGTAGAGTCTTCGGGGACCTGCAGGGGTCCCCGGACCACAGGTTGGGAACCACTGCGCTACAATATAGCTTAAAGACATTGGCAAAGCCTATAGCTCTGGCTAAACACTTATAAGGTCCCAAAGGCAAGACCTATTGGCTATGCCAATGCTTGTTATAAACTCAATGTCTGTCTCTTCAGACCCAGCTGCTGATCACATTCTTCTATTAAATATTGTTTAAGCACACACATTTGTACATCAAAGGAGTGCTAATGTTAGTGCATTATGAGTCAGATGCTCAAATCTGCATTTGAGAGGCTATCTCTAAACTCTCTCGCCCAGTGGTCTGTTCATTTCCTATAAGAAAAACAAGACAGAAAGTCAGGAACACAATTTTATTTTGCATTTCACAAATCTGAGAATTGGAAGTGTGACATATCATCGGGCCACAGGTATTATTGGGTATATTTATACTTTTTGATGCAAAACTGCACAAATGCAGTTTTGCACCAAAAAGTTTAGCACCGGCTTGCCCCATTCCTGAGCACCAGCTGGGCACCATATTTATGGTGCAAGCCGGGGCAAAGAGTGGGCTAGCATTAAAAAAAAAATACGTTAGCATGGTGGTTGTGGCAGTATGGGAGAAGGGTGTTTGCACCAAAAAAATGATGTTAGGCTGGTTAGAGGCAAAAACAATGCCTTTAACCAGCCTAGCGACATTTTCTGATGCAAAACCATCCATACCACATGACTCTTGTCTTAGAAAAGACAGGAGTCATGCCCACCACCTCAATGGCCAGCACAGGGGACCAGTGTCCCCTGGGCATGGCCATTGCACCCTGTGCCATGCAGGGGGCCCCACGTTGGGCCCCCGATGGCACTCTATTTTAAAAAAAAGAATACTTACCTATACTTACCCTACTTACCTGGGATGGGGTCCCCCATCCTCCAGTGTCCCTCTGGTGAGGGTGGGGGTGTTCCTGGTGCTTGGGGAGGGCACCTGTGTTCCCATTCTATGGTGGTTAACCATGAAAATGGGTCCACAGGTCTTCTAACGCCTGGTCTGACCCAGACCGTAAATAATAGTGCAAAGCAAGCTTTGCACCATTATTTAGCCCCTCCTCCCACCCGTGCGTCCTTTTGGCATGGGGGATAAATATGGGGCTATGGGGTTAGCACCATTTTTTGATGGGAACTCCTACCTTGCATCTCATTGATGCAAGGTAGGTTCACACATCTAAAAAATGGTGTGAACTCCAATATTTTGACGTTAGACATGTGTAACGTCAAAATATATATATGGAATTTAAAAAAATTACGCAATTTCAGCGCAAATGGAGTATAAATATACCCCTATGTGTTTCTGTGACTGCATCTCTTCCAGCCTCATCGTGGATTTTCCCCATTTGCCACAAAATGTACCATCCTCTGCATAAACTAAATAGTTCACCAAACATAAATGTTGGTTCTAACTCCAACAGATCAAACGTTATTAACAAAAAGTGCAATTTGGAGCACTCTGAGTAGTGGCAGATCCTCTGCAAAGTTTAATCAGTCACCTTTCAGTTGCTTATAGCTGTATTGAGGTGTACAACTTTGTCCAGGCACTTTAGTTGTTACTAAAATGTCAAATTAAAGGAGATAATACTGCTTTAGATTATGCTGCATAATTTCCCTTTTCCAACTGCGTAATGTTGTCAACCACTGATGCATAATCCCAGTGGCCCTGCATGAAACACCATCCACCATTCCTGGCTTTTCACCCAACAGTGTATAGCATTGCGGGATTGTAGTTTTTACCTTAACGCTGCCATTATTGGTTCAACACTCCAGCCAAAGAGCTGTTGCTGCAATGCTAGAGCTGGCCTACGGTGTTATGTATGACATTAAGCCACTTGTCAACTATGTTTCACATTTTTACAAATTCATCTAGTCCTTTTCAAAAACTGCTTGTTTCCCAAATTCAGCTCCTATATTATGTGCAAATTTCACTCTTCCGGTCACATCATTCATGAAAAAAAACATTGGCAAAGCAAATAGGTTTGTCTTTTCTGCAGTGGAATGTGCGTTACTGAGCTTCACAACACAAAAAGGTGCAACGTGGGCAGCAGGAACAAACCTTCCTTAACACATTTATAAAGTAAAAGACAGGTGGCAAAAGCAGGAGAAACATCACACAGTTCTCTCACACATATAGAATAGGTAAGAAACAGGGAGCTAACATATTCAGAAAAGGAGTGAGAAGAAATAACTGTCTGTTTTATCCTTGCCCTGCAAGAAGAACAGTCCTGGAAGAACCAGCAAAACCTCTTATGAAATTAAGAAACATTCATTCACTCCTCTAGGATCACTAACCCTCACCCTCCTATCGTGGAATGTTTCAAATGTGGTTTCCACTTTTTGCACTGGAAAGGATAAGAGTGAATGACTGTTCACTGGTTATGTCTTTCAACTCAACATTTATATTATCAATTTGTTACATTTAGAGCTATATTAAATGTGTGTTCAGGTGAGCTATAGTTGTTTTTACTGCTGTTTTTTCACTACCAGATTAAATCAAGCGGGGCAAGCAACAGGTGCTTTTTCTCTTTTCCGTTACCATGTTTCGGTGCTTGAATATTTCCCTTATGGAGTCGGACATCTTCATCGAGACTACAGGTTTTGGTATCGCCCAACATCTATCTAACAGTCCACACTTTATTGGGCATGTTTTCCAAATGCAATCAATAGACCCTTTTTTTTTATAAGATGGGGCCATAAGAGTGGAATCATCAATTCTTCGTAGAACTAGCGTATCTAGGGCAGAGACAGTGTAAGCATCAGTCCTTCAGGGGACATCTACTGCGAGAGCTTTCCTCATCTCAGGATAAATGTGAATCGTACAGCAGCAGTGCTTCCTCACAGAACAGGTATCACATGCAGTAGCAAGCAAGATTTCCTCTCTCACAGAAATCAGCAAGTGTAATCTTCCATTTCCACAAAACAGATTAGGGGCCTGATTACGACCTTGGCGAATTGGATGCTCTGTCACAAACGTGACGGATATCCCGCCCGCCTTATTACAAGTAATCCTATGGAACTTGTAAAACGGTGAGCGGGACACCTGTCACGTTTGTGACGGAGCATCCAATCCACCAAGGTCGTAATCGGACCCTGAGTGTAGAATGTAAACTAGTACACAAAGCTTTCATTGCTCAGTAAACATGCACAGTTAAGGCATGAGTGACATATAGGTTATAGACAGATCTCCAGAACGAGTGCTTAAATCATTGACAGGAAAGTATAGAAGAAGGAGTCATTGACTATGAGAGTTCTGACACCAATCTCACTTAGGTGATATTCCATGTCAGCAGCATTAAAGTAATATTGCTGTCACTCTGAGACCTGCTGTCACTGCTGTAAGTCTTTGTGTCATATCCTGCAGTCTTGCTGCTGTCACGTCCTTTAGATCCAACTGCTGCCATTGTCATGGGCCCATTCTAATTTGCTTGGGTACAGGCATTTAGCTTATCTTCGGCTTGCAGGCTTCTGCCATTTTATCTAGATAACATGCTTTGTTTTTATTATTCATCTTTATTCATTTTAGCACTGCTTGCATTTTAGAAGAAATGTTTTTTATTTTACAATCAGTTGCTATTCCGTGAAGGCGTCATTATCAGTAATGTACAAATTGGATTGTCATCGTGTGCTTCACGTTTGACAAAGAACAGAATAGGAACATGTCATGTATTTTGTTATGATATTGCCGATACAAGTTTGCGCACACACTCTTACAGTTAGGTAGATACCCATGTCAGGATGTCTGCACGACAATAACATGTGCCTTATAAAAACACCTTTTGAGACCAAGGCCATTAGAGAGGGTTCCACCCAGGATATTCCAACTATACTGCACGTCACTTTGCAGCAGACGCCAGCCTTTGTGTCTCTATGAAGCGTGATTTGGAGACTGTAGACCGATCTTGTCTTAACGTAACAGGGGTTGGGACACTTCTCCAGGACCGGGCATGGGCAAATTACGTTTATCACACCTTGCTCTCTTTAGGGTAGCAAATACGTTTTAGGGAGGAATTTTCATATTCATATTCATTGCAATATGTTGGGTTGTTCATATTTACATTGCTTATTTTCACAATCCTGATTTTGTTAGTTGTCATTATCTAATCATTGCAGCTCATGCATTTTATCACAGATTGCAGTCTTTTCAATAAATGTTTTGAAAACTATCCTGCATTTTCTTTCCTGCCTGTGTGTGTGTTTAAGACACTTATTGCTAACAAGAGAAAAGGGTAAGATTTGCTCCACAACAATTTTCCCTGAGAGGGTTTTTCAGGGTCCATGAGCTAGGCTGTCAGAAATCACCTTTACTATTTGGGTTTTGGTGAGGAGCTGCTAGAGAGCCAGAAGGATTGGGCCGACAGCTGCCAATTGGTATAGGAGTGACTCAGTCGTACACAAGCAGAGATGCTGCCACCCCTAATCCAGCAGTCTCATAGAGATACAGGGATCCTTATGACACCATTATCCTGGTCACTTGTTTATAAACCTTCAACCTCAAAGGCTGAGCCCTTGCTACACCCAAAATAGAGACCTTCTCTACTAGGAGTGTGGGACGGGATGGAATGAGCAAGAAGTGCCAAGTAAGGCCCATTTAAAGACAAAATGGCAACAACACACATCTGTACTGCTATTTTGTTCTCGCATCCACCAGTACCCCATCTGTCTCTATAGCCCTCCTCTCTATTCAATATTTCATTCTCTCTCTGACTCCCATTTCTACCCCTCTCCATGCCCTCCTGTCCTACATTTTCCCTGTTACTTTTTCCATTTCCCTCTGTTTTATTTATGTGCCCTGTTTGGCTTACATTTATCACTCACACCTGTCTCCCTTTTACCCTCTTCTATCCCAATTTAATCTATTATACATACTTGTCACACTATTCTCATTTTTCTCACTCTCGCACTCCCTCTGTCTCTCATCTGCACCATCTCTTTCTTATTTGTCTCTACTACTTTTATCTACTTTTGCACAATGTAGGATCAGCACAAGAATTTAAGCCAATTCTGGTTCAAAGCATATTTTCTTTACCACACCTCCGAGCAGTGGTGCCACATTTGCTGTTTGTTCACTGGAAGTACGACACCCCTTCCTGGTGCCAGCATAGGTATCCACCTAGCATTCTCTTCCTTAAAAGGAGGCCCTGCTTTTATGTGTCTCACACTGTCCTCTCTTATCACATTTACTCTCGTTAACTCTTGCTTGAGTCTCATACTTTCTCTTTCTTCTCAACCCTCCACCTCTCTTTCTGTCTCAAAAACCATAACTTATCACACTTTTATTTGCACAACCATGTCTGTTCATCCTGTTACTTTGCTCACTCTGTCCTTCTCTTCCCTTCTCTCAACACACGCACTACACTTTCTGAAAGTCACCTCACTAACGTATCTCACACATTCGTTTCTCACACCTTCCTTTCACTTATTTTCTATTCCATCCTTCTCACACCATTCTCTCAATGGCTCGCTTTTCTGTCCCACACACTCCTCTTACCATCCTAATTTCACTCACACCAAAATTCGCACCATCACCTCTCAATAAAATGCTCCTCTCAAAAACACATGCACACATTTTAGTCCCGATTTCTAATCCTTTCCCTTGCAAACCCTTTATTTCTCCTTCCCAAACGTGTAACATCCCTCACACAGCCTTCTCTTATTCACTCTCTCCCTTACACAGATCCATGTAAAGAGGAACTGAGAGCCATACGGGCTCTCTGTATCATGTTAACGTGCTCAACGTGTCCGGGAGGGGCATGGAGCACAAGTGTATAAATAAAGGACGGAACTGCGGTGACGCAGTTCCGAGTGTGGCAGCCATGCATCGTGTCTGTGTGTGCAATTAGCTCGAAGCGCCACGTGTCTACAATGGCGACGAGTGGGATCCGAAAAAAAGACTAGTGGGAAAGTGATGGTGGCGTGAAGGAGCGCGCATGGTGGAGCCAGCCGTCAAGAAAACAAGCGAAATAAATGGCCCCGGGAGGTACCTGGTCGGGAAGCCGTCGAGGGCCTGCTAGTGAAAGGCGGTGAGGCGTGAATTTCCCGGTCGGGGAAATCACGAGAAGGTGAGCCGGCGGCACGCCCCGTCCTGGGGAAGACCGTCACGTGCCCCGCGGTCTCCCAATCTGGGAGACTGAAGAAAAAAAAAGCCCGGCCCTGGCAGCGTGCCCCGCCCCAGGCAACGAGATCTCTGCCGTGCCGCTTCCCAGTCGCGGCAGGCTGAAAGGGATAGCCCGGTCCCGGCCCCGCCTTGAGCAGACTGCCACGTGGGGCAGCTTGAGCGCTGAGAACGCGCTGCTCGCAGGCGCGTCTGGCCTGGGCTGAGCAGCGCCGACGAGGAGATGTGTCTTCTCAGCTGAGCGCTGCAAATAACAGCGTCTCAGCTGAGAGAACAGCCGACACGGACACGGACGTCGGTTTGTAAAAAAAAAAAACCGGACTAAATAAAAAAAAAATAAGAAAAGGGCTGAATAGAGTGCAAAGAAGAAAATAAAAGAAAGAGAATAACAAATAAAAAAAAAACACGGACACGGACGTCGGTTTGTAAGAAAAAAAACCGGACTAAATAAAAAAAAAAAGAAAAGGGCTGAATAGAGTGCAAGGAAGAAAAAAAAAGAGAGTTGATAAATAAAGGAACAGAGGGACATCATTGATTTTTGCAGCACAGTTGACTAAAAGGAGGTGTGAAAATGAGTGCCCCACCACCAGATAATGTGGGCAATGCCAATCCTCCTCAACCACCAGGGAATCCACAACTCCCAGCACAATTAAATAATAATGTTCACTCCTCGATTACTTCGTTGCCACCGTTTAGTCAATTGGTTGACCCGGCCACTGCTGCGCCCAGGTGGCGTCTGTGGATAAATCGCTTAGAAAACTATTTTTGCGCTACCAGAGAAATGGATGGAGCTGTGCGCAGGTCGGTGATGCTGTTGATGGGGGGAGATGAGTTACAAGAGTTGTTTGATTCGTTGCCGGATACAGGTGACAGGTCGGACTTTCCTGCAGCAGTGACGGCGTTGAATAGATATTTTGATCCTCAACTTAACTCAGATTATGAAAGGTTCAAACTGAGACAGGCGCAACAGACTGAAGTAGAGTCTATGGATATGTTTTACGCCCGATTGAGGAAACTAGCGAGTTCGTGCACGGGTCTGAACCAGCAAGAAGAAATCCGAGCGCAGATTATTCAAGGATGTCGGTCCAATGCGTTAAGAAAGCTTATCCTTCGGCAACAGGGCATGTCCCTTGACGATATTCTGATTTTAGCGAGGTCACATGAGTTGTCGGCAGTGCGAGCTGATGCGATGGCGGCGGTGAGAGGTCAGTCGTTGGCTGCTGCTTCTTCGACTCGTGCTGTTCAAGTCAAGGAGGAACAAGTAGAGGCTATCCAGCCACACCTCGCAAGTTGAACCCCAGCAGACCCGGTGAGAGAGTTTGCGGGAGTTGTGGTTATGAACATCGACAGAATGCGGGGTGTCCAGCCAAAGGTCAGTCGTGCAATCGCTGCGGGAAAGCTAATCATTTTGCGAAGGTGTGCAGATCCAGGAGGAACAAGCCCGGAGAACCGAAAGGAAGGGACACGAATGTCCGGGCTGTATCGAAAAGTGAGGAGGATGCAAGGGATCTAACGATGGCGAGTGGTCCAGTTGGTGAAGAGGACGACGAAGAAGACATTTTTGTAATATCTTTTACGGGGGGAAAGCCGGGGAAAAGGAGACCCCCACCCATGAGTGAGGTACATGTCAATGGCACGCTGGTGTCGGTACTCATTGATACGGGAGCGTCTGTCAATGTCATGGATGAAACCCTCTTCAAAAAGGTGGTACCTGCCCCGCCACTTACCATGACAGCAACTAAAATATACAATTATGGGGGTAAAGATCCGCTCCCCCTTAAAGGAACGGTAGAAGTGGCTGTGAGTAGTGGAAACAGATTGACTGAGGCGAAATTTTATGTGGTAGCTGGAGATCGTGGCACGTTGCTTGGATGTCACACGGCCGAAGATTTGGAGTTGGTGTTCTTTGCGCGTCAGGTATATGATAATCAAGTGGAGTGCCTTCTCCAGGAGTTTCCGCAGTTGTTCGAAGGTCTGGGTCGTTTGAAAGGAAGGTGCATCAAGTTGCACATAGATCCCAATGTAGTCCCTGTGGCTTTGCGACATCGTCGAGTGCCGTTTCATCTTCGCCCGAGTGTTGAGAAAGAGCTGTTGTCCTTGGAGGAACAAGGAGTCATTGAAAAGGTGGATGGGCCGACACCATGGGTGTCACCGTTGGTGATAGCGCCGAAACCCAAACAGCCGGGGGCGATCCGTCTGTGTGTAGACATGCGCTTGCCTAATAAGGCTATCAAGAGAGAGCGACATATCACCCCTACTATGGACGATATTATTGCCGATTTGAACGGAGCCCAATGGTTCTCCAAATTAGATCTGAATGCCGGTTACCATCAGCTAGAGCTAGAGCCGGAAAGTCGGAACATTACTACTTTCTCGACGCATGTAGGGTTGCGAAGGTATAAACGATTAAGTTTTGGAGTGTCGTCAGACGCTGAAGTGTTTCAGAATGCAATTCGAGAAACGCTGTCCGGATTACCAGGAGTGATTAACTTGAGTGATGACATTCTGATATACTCTAAAACTAGGGAAGAACACCATCGTCATCTGAGAGCGACATTGAAAAGATTGGCTGGGGCAGGACTAACACTTCATAAGAAGAAATGTGCTTTCTTTCAAAACTCAGTAGAGTTCTTTGGGTACGTGTTTTCTAAAGAAGGTTTGCAAGTGGATCCCAGGAAGGCTGAAGCTATCCGTCAAGCCCCTGTTCCGCTGAACCCAACAGAAGTTCGTAGCTTTCTGGGAATGGCTACTTATTGTGGAAGGTTCATACCCCAACTTGCCACCATGTCTGAACCGCTGAGACAGCTCACGAAAGGGCAACACCGGTGGGAATGGACTTCCAGTGCTCAGCAGGCCTTTATAGAGATTAAAAATGCCTTACTAGATAAAGCAACGATGGCATATTTTGACCCGAGTAGGAAAACGGAAGTGGTAGTTGACGCGAGTCCCGTTGGGCTGGGAGCTGTGCTCTTACAGGAACAGCGACATCAGGAGTGGATCCCCGTTGCATACGCCAGCCGGGCATTGTCGGCGGTGGAAACCCGATATGCTCAGATTGAGAGGGAGGCGCTAGCAATTCGATGGGCATGCCGCCATTTTCATCTGTATTTGTATGGACACGAGTTTACAGTAGTAACCGATCACAAGCCTCTTGTCCCGTTGTTTATGGGTACTCCGCGTCTTGCACCTCCGAGAATAGAGCGGTGGACAGTTTTGCTTCAGCCGTATAGATTCACAGTAGTGTATCGGCCTGGTGCTAATAATCCGGCGGATTATCTGTCTCGACATCCGTCTCCTGATAGTGTTGATGGTCGCCAGAAACAAGAAGAAGAAAATACAGAAGTTTTTGTGAGCATGGTGGTACAGTCGGCTTGTCCAAATGCTCTTCTCGTGACTGATATTGTGAGTGCCACACAGGACGATGTGCTGTTGAATGCCGTCAAAGAGGCCTTAGGTTGCAAACAATGGAATAATTTTCTAGAGAAGACCCAGGTGTCATGCCCTGTGCAAAAGGTGGCTATGCAGAGCATCTGGAGGGTGCGAGATGAGCTGTCTATGGATGGTGATGGGTTAATTCTAAGAGGACGACGAATTGTGCTTCCACAGTGTCTCTGGTCAAGGGTCATCGAGTTGGCTCATCAAGGACATCAAGGGGCTGCCAAAACAAAAGCGAGGTTACGAGCTAAAGTCTGGTTTCCAGGAATGGATACGCAGGTGGATGAGATGGTAGGGAAATGCCATTCGTGTGTCATCACGTCTATAGAACCTCCGACTTGCCCAGTAATAACTGAACCGGCCACTCTGAAACCGTGGGCTAAAGTAAGCATGGACTTTGGGAGTTTCCCAGATGGAAGACTGACGGTAGTGTTAATTGACTCGTATACCAAATTCCCAGTGGTGGATGTGGTGGCGTCGACGTCGTTTGAAAATATAAGGCCCGTTCTACAAAAGACTTTTGCGTTGTTTGGTCTGCCTGATGAAATCCGAACGGATAATGGTCCCCCTTTTCATGGACAAGAGTTTCAGTCCTATCTCGAGGGACTGGCGATTCGTCATCGTAAGATAATGCCCTATTGGCCCCAAGCCAATGGAGACGTAGAAAGGTTCATGCGAACTCTGAATAGGGCTCTTAGGATTGGAGTGGAGAAACATGAGAACAGTGAACAATGTCTTTATCAATTTCTAAGTGCTTACCGTCAAACTCCACATAGTACGACTGGTTGTGCTCCCTCATCATTGATGTTCAAGGTGTCTCCACGCGACTGCATTCCTGCTTACCCTAAATGGAAACCTCCAGCATTGGATATAAAAGCTATTCAAAACAAGCGAAGAGCTACCAACCAAAGGGCGAGTAGCCAACGACGATCCAAGTATAGGGGTTTCCAAGAAGGAGATCGAGTGGTGGTGAAATGTAGGCGCGGAGGAGGGAAGTTCCGAACGCCTTTTGAGCCTGAGGTGTGGGAAGTGATCGGCATTAAGGGATCCATGATAACAGCAGCCCGAGGGAGGCAAAGAGTCACGAGAAATGTATCACATTTCAAAAGGGCTGGTCTACGAGAGTTGACCAGTGGAAGTGAGGAGATGGAGGACATATTTGAGGAGTCACCTATTCTGGGTGAAGAGAGGAAGAATGACCCGGAGCCTACTGGGACTGACCCGGTGGAACCTGGTTCGGTTCGGGAACATGGAAGCGGTAACACCAGAAGGGGAAGATATAACTTACGCCCTAATCCTGTGCCGAGTAGTCATCTAAAAGATTTTGTTTGGTGAACAATTTGCTCAAGCGTAAATGCCCTGCATGAAGAGAAGAAATGTTGGGAACAGTGTACCACAACCCCGGCCATGTAAAAGGGACTCTGTGAGTGACATTAATGATCTGGGTGCCTAGAAACATAGTGGGGGTATTGTCAAAAATGTGTTAATAACGAGAACGAGTTAGTTTAATCTTTTCATTTAAAAGTGTGTCGTACTACAAAGGTTAGTGTTTGTTTAGGTTCCTTTGATTAAGCCCTCTCCATGTGGAGTGAAACATGGGGGAGATGTAAAGAGGAACTGAGAGCCATACGGGCTCTCTGTATCATGTTAACGTGCTCAACGTGTCCGGGAGGGGCATGGAGCACAAGTGTATAAATAAAGGACGGAACTGCGGTGACGCAGTTCCGAGTGTGGCAGCCATGCATCGTGTCTGTGTGTGCAATTAGCTCGAAGCGCCACGTGTCTACAATCCAGACGGTGAACGATGGCTGTGTTTTTATAATGAATGATCATTTTTGAAAATTCCTCTGGTGTAATTAAAGCTATGTTCCACAATTTGGCAAAATCAACTTAGCATTTTGGAGCAATTACAGGGCTGAACTTTTACAAAAGGAACAGTCCCCCACGAACAAGCTGGTTTCAGACACAAACACGCTGTGACGGGTAACAACGCAATGGCCCAGACCCTAATCAATTAGTATGTAGTTATGAAATCGCAGACACTTTATAATGTCTTTATAATTTTTTTCAACAGCATTTGATACGGTGGATAGACCAACCCTTTGTAGAAAATTACAGACATTGAGCATTCCTGCAAGATTCCTCAATTTGATCATTGCACCACACTCCTCCACATGGCGTAAGATCCTTATGGGAGTAAATAAAGTTTTACACCTTTAATATCTACCTTGAATGGCTTAGAACAGGGATCTCTGTTACCTTTCCCCTGTATCTATATAATCTATCTGCCCAACTCGCCAATGTCAGGAATTTTCCACCATGAATAGCATCTCGTAATTTGCATGTATTGTTGTACGCAGATGCCATGGTGCTATTTGATCTCACCCCAATTGGCCTCTAAAAGAATTTACAGACTACATGATTATGCATGCGGGGACCCCTTGGCACCCTCCAGTGGCGTGTGAGCTCTCTGTGAAGACGGAGAAGGTATCTCCGAAACATGTTAGATGCTGCTATAAGTTATATTAATGAAAGATTTGAATATCGGAGGAGAAGTGATCGTAGCATTCTTCCTCATAGACATGTGGTTCTGGCTGCGGGGGACTATGGGAAGGTGAATTTGGAAACTACGGGCAGTCGCTAGCCCAATATATATCACAGAGTGGTGGTCACCACTGGATAGTGATAGTTAGGATTCCTTCTCCAAAGAAAAAGCATTTTTTTTGGTTTGCTTATAACCTTGGAGCTGTTTAATGAATCTTCACAAACTAACCAAAAAAAGCAAATCCACTTCAGCTCTTTCCTGGAAAGTTCTATGGTGATCTGTCAAGCAAGGGCAAGAAAAAGGAAGGGGGTGGAGCAAAATGCAAATCCCCATATATTTTCAATAATCTTCTTTACAAAGCGCTTCCACGAAAACTATTGAACGGAATTACACCAAATTTGGCAGGAAGCTAGATCTTGGTACACAGATTCTGTTTTTGGTGGAAATCCATTCAGTGGGCATTGAGAAATTAAGTTTTGAAAATATTTGTGTATCCGGACGGTTGGGTCAGTGAGAGCCTCGCAAGAGTCTCGCAGGATTGCCAGTTCAAAAACAGAATGTTCGGGCTGGGGAGCTTTTTTCTTTCATGGTCCAATTTGCTGATTCCAGCACGAGTGAGCGCTCTGATTGGCTGTCAGCAACATGAGAAAAATTTGGCTGGCAGCCATTACAGGACTCAGGGACATAGTCCCATGTCCTGAACTTTAAAAAAAAAAATATAAGGGGCAAGGTAGGGATACCCTGCCCCCTTAGACCCAAGGTGTGACTCACAGAGATCACCCAGGGCCAAAATTAAATCAAATCTGCAGTTTTTGCCACGATTTCTTGGATTTCTAGAGGACTGCAGCAAGGACACACCAAAAAAAAGAAAATGACACCCACCATTTTCTTATACAGATATATATATATATATATATATTAATAAATATATATACTAATGGGGCATCAGCAAGGCCCCCCCTTCCCTGAGCACATTTTGGATGCCATCCCAAAGGCCTTGTTCTTTCAACAAGAGGAGGTGGTGCATGGCTCCTTTCTCCTAGCTATTATAGGAACCAGGGATCCCACCTTCCGTGGCCACCTTCTGTCATTAAGGAGGGGGTGCTACTCCCTCCGGAACCATTATAGGCCCCAGAGACTCCATTCCTCTGAATCTGTGATTGTAATAAAAGGGGCGAAGGCCACAAAGCCCCCCTCCATTCATTTAATAGGCCTAGGGACTCCATCCCATTAATAGCTACTCCCTCCAAAAATAATGAGCATTTAAGTAGACCGGAAATGGTACTGTGTTCGTGTGCGATCAAAGCCTCGTGTGTCAGCCGAAAAGCATTAGAGCAGATATGGGTGTTTATGGTAAATGAACAAATTAGAGCAGTTTTTTGGAGCGTCTGCATCTGCTCCTTCGTCTTGCCCCTTGTGAGTTGTGAGTGTGGAAAGTGAATTGATATATATATATATATATATATATATATATACACATACACACACACACACACATATATATATATATTCACTGGAAAAAAACAAAGGTTACAGAGAAGTTATAGTTCGGATATAGAATTAAAAAACATAGGAATTCACTTAAAAAAGCAAAAGTTACAGGGACGGTAACCTATAATCATCCAACGCCGCACCACGTATGGCCTTTGGACTTATTTGGTGGAGATGTGATAAAATTTCTAGCATCAGAAATGCATCTTCAAAATCAGCGAGAAACGCGCTCGGGGGGGGGTCCTTTTAGTTAGTTGTCCATCTTCCTGGGAAAATAGAGGAGAAGATGTTGCATATCATTAATGTATATGGGGCGGGGCCAAAAAGGCGGGCTTTTAGGCCATTTTACATACTTGTAGTTTTTAAAAGGGATAACACAATCTGTGGTCTCAGCAGCAGATGACAAGAAAGAACTCACTTGTGACAGTCACTACATGAGATATTGGACTCAAAAAAAGCATGGATACAAACACTTCCATTAAGGATTACAGATAACCTTTTACAGTGGAAATGCAAAAAAACACACTTGTTTTGCCTTCACCATGCGCACAAAATTACAATGATTAGTACTTTACAGAAGTGGAGCTTCAACTTGGGCACCTGCTTTGTTTATATATGTAAATGCTTCCCATTGAGGTTTATTTTCTGTGAAATGAGTATCATGCCAGAATTAACCCTGCCCTTTGTATTTATCCTAGAAGAGGTCAGCATTTTCTGCAGAATGTCTACCCAACAAGAGTACTTTGTACTGGCTAATTAGTAAGTGCTATCTCGTTAGGTAAATGTATAGTGCATCTCCTACACTACTGATGTGTAAAGGGTGCTGAGGAAATGCCTCTAGTGTCCTAGTGAGCCTATAACTTTGCCAAGGTGATTGTCCTCAAATGTCTTCATAAGAAAACTCATGAAGGTGGACCTGCAGACCAAACACACTTGGATGATTTGTACTTTACAGAAGTAAGTATTTATTTGTTTCGTGGTGATGTTAAACAAGGTACTAAGTGTAGTGCCTCAAGGCCCCGTGGTTCCAGCCGGCTCACCGCCTCCCGTGGGAGCCGGCATTGTTTCGGCATGCAGTGAGCTGCTGAAAATGCAGCTCTCTGCATGTGGGAGCAATACTTTCGCCTCTTTCGCTGCCTGCATGTCAGCGGTCAGGGAAAGAGATGAAAACTCTGCATCCAGCAGGCATTTTTAACAGCTCCTGCTTGTTGGAAATGGAGTGTTTGCTTTTGCTTGGTGGGAGCTACCTTCCGGGGTGGGGCACGTCTGGAGGTAGAAGGAGCCAGCCCCACGGGATGGCATTCCCCAGGGCCTTATATGGTTCCAGGAGGGAGTTGTGCGGCCTCCTCCTTTGTTTAGTTCAGTCTGGCACCATGGAGCCCCCTCTTTCATTTGAAATAAGTTATCGACCCTGGAGAGGTAGTGGTCTTGGGGGCCGGAGGGTACGCTTGAACCCCCTCATTATAATTCAGTGTAGCCCCGGGGAGATGGTCCCCGAGGCCTATGAAGGGGGGGTCCGCAGGACCCACCAATTCATTTTCTCTATTTAGCCCCGGTGTGGGCCTCGGGGCCCAGGGGGGTCAGCCCAGCCCCTTGCATTTTATCAAATGTGGCCCCAAGGAGGTGGTGGTCCCCGTGGCTTTTTATAGCCCTAGGAGGAGGGCCCTATGTGCCCCCTCCTTATTTTTATATGTCACCATTCGCACAGGACCTGGGCCACCCGGGTGCAAGAGTAAAAGCAAGAGCAGGAGATTGCACTTGATTCCTTGTTAAATTCACAGCCTAATTAGCGAATATTCATGAATTTCACTGTGAAGGTAAAAAAAATGCTTTTTTGCTCTGGCGGGATCTCAGGGGGTTCTCTGCACCAAGGCTATGAGGTTAGGGTATTCGCACCCTGCCCCCTTTTTTCTTTGTTTGTGTTTTTTTTGTACCTTGGCTGAAGCCGAGTTCGAAAATGGCTGCCAACACTTCCTGGTTAATTCTGTGCACAAGACTGGCAGTGCAGTGTTTGCTCTGACTTGACAGGAGTTGTCAAAGCTCCTGCAAAGCCAAAGCAAACAGCTATGTCCCTGGCTCACTCACTCCTGCTCTTACTTACCTGTGAACAAGGCATGCTGTTGCCGAAACGCGTCAGGATTTTTTGTCTTGCTGCTCAGAAATGCTATTAAATGCTTGGATTTTAACATGGACTGGTGCCTGGGCTTTTCGTTTTTTGGAGATATTTTCTGTGGGATGCTTCGCCCCAGTAACCCAGGCCGCCCTGCAGGGTCTGTGGCCCCTTACGGAGCAGGAGTTGACAATGATATATATATATATATATATATATATATATATATATATATATATATATATATATATATAATAATGTGTTGATCTGTCTTGGTTTCTCTCTGTGACCATTTGTGTCTGAATGTGCTTGAATCTGTATGTGTTGTATATAGGCGTCCTTATAAGTGCATGAATCAATTATCAATCTTCATGTGCCTATGAAAGTCTCCATGTCTCTCTGTCAGTAATTAAATGTGTGTTTGTGTTTATGTTTCTATGTTTTATTGGTGTCTGTGTCCACGTGCATCTATGTGTCTGTCCGTTTCCGGGTTTGTCTATGCTTATGTTAATGTGTCTAAGTGTATGGGTCTATATATGGACGAGTCTGTGTGTGGGCTGGTATTTGTGAATCTGTGTACTTGTTTCTGTGTGCAGGCATATTGAACTGTTGAAAAATGTGTCTAGTGGTTTCCTCTTAATGAGCCTATGTGTGACTGATTATACTGCTCTGTATCTGTGTAAGTATGTGTATGTATTTTGTTATATGTCTATGACTTTGGGCCTTGTTTAGATCTTGGCGGTAACGGTCTCGCTGTGGGTTTTCTATTGGAAAACCTGTACGCTGCCTTGATAGTCTGCCGCCTGATTTAACTGTTGGAGGTGTGGGAAAGTACCCTCTTTTTTGGAGTGGTTACCACTCACTTTTCCTGCTATCAGTGTGCTTAGACTGTTTTCACTGGGATCCTGATAACCAGGACCCAAGTGATTGTGCTCTCTCCCTCCAAATGTGGTTACTTTGGACTTTTGTGTACATTACATACTGGTATCCCCTGATAAGCTCCTAGTATATGGTACTAAGGTACCCAGGGCACTGGGACACCTCAGGACCTCCATGGGCTTCAGCATGTATTATGCCCCCCCATAAGAGCCCATGTAAAATGTGTCTGCAGGCCTGCCATTAAAGGCTGCGTGAAAAGGTCCATGCACCCTTTCACTACAGGTCACTACACCACGACACTGTAAGTCACCCATATGGTAGGCCCTTCCAGCCCAAAGGGCAGGGTGCAGGTTGCTGTGTGTGAGAGCACCCCTGCATGAGCAGAGGTGCCCCTAGGAACTCCAGTTCCAATAGACTAGACTTCATTAGTGCGGGGAAGCCATTTTACCAGTGTACTGGCCGCAGGTGCCCAGCTACATAATGGTATCTCCGAACCTGGGCATGTTTGGTGTCAAACATGTTGGAATCATACCTCAATACTAATGCCAGTATTGGTGACCTGATTCCATGCACTCTGGGAGGCTCCTTAGAGCTCCTACCAGTCTTTCAGGGTTTACGGGCAGTCCACGGTGCTGCCACCCCTCAAACAGGTTTCTGCCCTCCTGTTGCTTGACCAGCTCAGGCAGGGTAAGGCAGAACAAAGGCTTTCTGTGGGAGAAGGAGGTTACACCCTCTCCCTTGGAAATAGGTGTTAAAAGGCTGGGGAGGGGTAGCCTCGCCAGGCTACCGGTTTGCTTTGAAGGGCACATTTGGTGCCCTCCTTGCACAAACCAGTTTGCACCAGTCCAGGGACCCCCAGGCCCTGCTCTGGTGTAAAACAGGACAAAGGAAAGGGGAGTGGCCACTCCCCGGTCCATCACCACCGCAGGGGTGGTGCCCAGGGCTCTTCCAGGGAGCCTCTTGGTTATGCCATCATGAAAACAAGATGTGAAGAGGCCCCTGGTAGCATCTGAGTGGCTAGGTCAGGCAGGTGACGTCAGTGACCCCCTCTGATAGGTGGTCACTATGCAAAGTGACAAAGCCCCCTGTTAGGGTTATTTAGGGGTTCCCTTGAAGATGGGTCCTCAGATTCGGCGTGCAAGACTCCACCAGGACTCCTCTGCATCAATCTCTTCTGTTCCTGGCCACCGGAACTGCAACTGGACACTTACGGAACTGACAAGAATCCAACTCCAGAGACAACCTTGCCTTGAAACATTGTTTCCCCAGCTCCTTCCAGCAACTGCAACATTTCCACGGCTGTGCATTCTCTAGGGTGGGCAAGACTTAAGCTGCACCAAGAAGCAAAAAGAAATCTATAACACAATATGTATTGGGGATGTTAGGGACAGGCTACATTGGCCTGTTCCACTAGCCCGGAGGTCACCAACTTGGTGATCTAATCGTAGACATGGACTGTGGTATTGGTGGCCGGGTGTTTTATGAAAGGTGGGGGTGTTCCCCTTACGGACTAGGTGGCCTCACACACATTATAGTGTCATGCTTCATCATTTGACCACCTACCCCACCCTGGTAAGATGATACCACCTGGGTGGACTCAACCTCGTTGTTAAAAGAACTCTGAGGGAGTGATGAAATTAGTCTTTCTGGCTAGAGCGGGGATCCAGTTGAAAGGGAATATAAACTAAAATTACTTAACAAATCACATGTCTAGTATAATCCTTTAATAATAGTGTTTGTTAGTAAAATTAAAAAACAAAGACAATCTTGAATGTAATGGTTCAAGGTGTCGTCAAATCTTAAATAGCTAACATGTTTCTGCCCTCTTCTGTAGCCAAACTGGTCTAGGGAAGTCATCAGGGCCTAGGATCCCTCCTATTTATGGGGGAGGAAGCCTAAGCTAAAAAGTGAGCAAATACGTTGAAATGCACACTGGGCCTACCTGTTCGTGAAAACAGTTAGAAGGGTCCTATGAGGAAAAGGCACATTGCCTCAGGTCTGGGAAGGAGGGGGGAGTTGCCCCTTGTGGTCACACTTACTCCAAAGTGGCATCTCGTTCTGTAACCTAAGGAAATCCCAGCCGCTTTCTCGAGGGAAAAAGAAGAAGTCTCCCTTGGAGAATCTCCCTTGGAGTGAAGGAGTCACTGCCCTGCATCTGCAGGCACATACAGCAACGGCGTGCAGCTGTGTGGATCTGACCTCCTCTGGAACTGCATGGATTCTGTAACACAGTTGGTGGTCTGGAGTGGTCCCCTTGGTCCTCTCTGTCCTGTGTCCACTCTGGGAGAGGATGAGCCCTTGCCATTCCTTACAGGATGGTACCCCTGTGCACCGCAACTCTTGCAGCAACCAAGGCCTGTTCTCTCCTGATCCAAGGGATCTTCAGGCTCCAAGTAGCCCCAGCCTCCTGCACTTCATCCTTGAATGGACAGTCTCTCCTCTGCTGCTCCACTGACGAGGGACTCCTCTCCAAGTGTACTGATTGGGCCTTACTGCAACTTACTTTGCCTGCTGCCAGTGGGTTGCCTGTGGGAACTGCGACTGCTTCTGCTGGCTCTCCCAAATGCTGAGGGCCAGCCCGACTCCCCTCCAAGGGTCGAGTCCCCTGGACCTTGCTGGTCCTCTTCAGGCTTGCATGTCTGCTTTTGCTCCAACTTGCAATTGCCAAGGCCTGTTGATGGTCCTCCTGACCACTGACCAACTGTAATCCGGCGACCGATGTGGGGCATCATCTGCATGGCTCCAAGGACTTTTCTGCAGCTCCTGGGCTCCACAGCTGATCTTCTTCCTCCCCAGTCAATTGAGATTTTCATCCACAGAAGGGTGGGTAGTGACTCCTGTCCTGCCTGGACACTCCACCATGGACTGGACTCTGTTCCCTTCATTTACAGGTCCTATTCTTCCAGAATCCACCTTTGGATCCCTATGGTCTGGTACTTTTCTTGCAAAGTTCCTTTTCTAAGTCACCTTGTTAGACCTTGGGAAGACCAGGTACTTACCTATGCTCTCCTGGTCACTGAGGGTCACTTAGGTACTCACCTCTTGGGGTCCCGCATTCTCCCAACATCCCTCTAACTACTCCATATCCTTGGGTGGGGATGTTTACTTTGCATTCCACTATTTTAGTATATGGTTTTGCCCTCCCCTAGAGCCCTAGCTATTTTCTACAATTGTTTGCCAATCCTTGTATTCCCTATGCTAACTCCTAATTATTACTGTCTATATATGTATAGTGTGTACTTACCTCCAGTTGGGGGACTGCCTATAAGTAATCCAGTTCAGTGCTACTGTAATAAAGTACCTTTATTTTTGTAACACTGTGTGGTTTCTTTCAGATGTGATAAGTTACTGTGTGACTGTTGTGGTAATTGCTAGTGCTTTACTCTCCTCCTATATAAGTCTTGGCTGCTCACCCACAGCTACCTCTAGAGAGCCCTGATTTCCTAGACACTGTCTTCATTCACTAATAGGGGTAGTTTGGACCTGGTATAAGGTGGCATTACCATAGGTGTCACCACACACCAGGCCAGCTTCCTACAGGCAGGACCATAGGCAAAAGACCGCCCAAGTCCCGCCGACTCCACTAACAGTCACCAGCCACCTCAGCGGCGGCATTAGGAATAGGGGCTGACGGCCACCTTTACCGCTGAGCAGATTTGGAAGTGCCCCACTTCCAAACCAACTGTGGCAGTCCAACCTCTGCACATGAGTTGGCGGATTGGAGGGGAAATGGGGTACAAACCTACTTTCATTCCCCTTCCACTTTAGTTTTTGACTGGACAAGACCTTCCGTCACTGCTGCCACTGGACTACATAGACAACACAACGTCCCATTGCCGGACACAAAGGTAGGAAACCTGCATTGGTGGTGTACATTGAGTGGTCACCGCATATGAGCTCAGAACCACTGCAGTCATATTTATGTCACAGTAATTTTTGGGAATTACTGTGACATGCATATGTTGAGAGCACATTTGTGTGGGACATGGATAGTGACACACGGGTACATGACACATATCGCACACATACTCAACTGTCGTTTTGGTGTCAGTATTATTGCTCCACAGTGACATCGCATTCACACCCATCGACTATGTCCATCTAGCACATTGCAAGGGGACCTGTACCTGTCATTTTGTGCTTCCAGTTGTGTATGTGAGTAATTACGTCTATGTGTGTGTGTGATTCGATTGGTTGAGGCAGAGGAAGCTGGAGTGTGTGATGTGGTTGTGTATGTATGTGTGCCACGTACATGTGTGTTCGATGTTGTGTATGTTTGGTTGTGTGATGTGAAGCTGTGTGCAACATTTAGGTGAATGTTGCAGTTTTGTTGCAGTCATTGTTGTGATGTGTCTATTTGTGTGTGAGTGTGTTTGTGTAGATGCATCTGTAGTGGCAGTTGTTGTGGTGGTGTCATGTGTGAGTGCAGTGTCAATAATGTGTGTTGTGTCCGGATGTATGGCAATGTGTGTTTTTGGCATGTACATGTTGTGTGGCATTGGAATGGCAATGGATTATAGTGTGTATATGGTGTGCAGAGGGACACATATGACTAAGGTACAGTGTATGTGTGTGACTTACTTCTATTCCATTACCACTGCCATTATATGGTGTCCTTTTGGTCCAGCAATGGGCTCCCTCAGTCAGCAATCCACTAGCAATACACCAGCTGCAGAACTGTAACATCTAAATAGGGTCGGCTAGGAAGAGCACTCCTTCGAGGTGGTCTTTGGCTCTGCTGTAATACATCTAAATATGGCAGGTGGAACATCGTCCACTTAATGGTGGTTTTAGGGCCGCGGCTGCGGTGGATTGGGGGTAAGACCATCAAGATCTTAAACAGGCCCTTTATGTTTTATGTCTCTATATCTGATTGTGGGTGTCTTTATTGTACCGTGTATGCCTATTGTGTATTTATATGTGTGCAGAGAGCCAAGAAACAGCTTGCCAGTCCTGGAAATAAAAGATGTTCGTCCTAGCATACTGTACACACAGTCATTGTCATGTGCTGAAAAGGTATGTGGATCAATTTTGTCAGCCAGGCTTCATAATCTATAAAAGTAACCTGTACATATGTGAGCCTCTCACGAACAAAATGCAACCATGCATATTTTTTTGCAGCCCGTTATGTCACTAAGCATTTCCAGTGCTAAAAGATTCATCAAAAGGGGTTCACAGAAGGAGTGACTGACAATGATCTCACGTTCATTTTGCAAAATGTGTAATCAAGGAATAGTTTCTTATTTCATGATTACACAATTGATGATGCAATCACGAGAAACCAACTCCTGTACATATAGTTCAGGAGGTTAAAGCACCTGTTACGGATAACATGAAAGTGCTTGTTGGAAGTTCCATTATATGCAAGAGTTACCACTCAGCTGACTAGAAGTCTCCAGAGTTAAAAGGCCATATTAAACTTAGGACGCACTGTTCCTTTAACAAAGTGCACTAGGTACAAACAGGGGCATTGTGACTCATGACATAAAATGCACAACCCTCAGGGCTATTGTAAACTCACTGTTGCATGGCTTGAGGGTGGCACATTAGAACAAGCATTTGCAATGCAACGGGTCTCGCGTTTGCTCAGTTAGAGCTGATAGCGTTGTAAACTCCTAACCCGACTTTTCACCTATCGGCAAAAGTGCATTTATATACGTAACCCGAAAAAGTGCAATTAATTATGTAAAGCGCTCGACTTCTGCCAAGCGAGATCGCGCTAGTAAATTAGAGAAAAAGTAGTCCACGAGCCCGATGGAAAACAGCGAGCCTCGCATGGTTTCTGTACTTGGTCGCTGCGCTCGAGGAGGGCTAGCCACCGGAAAAGGCATGACGTATGCATGTCTTCCACTAATGAGAGCAAGCAGATTTTATTAGGCAAGCCCACGAACCAATGAAAAACACCTACGTGACGTCGACAGGGCTCCGAGCCTTTTTCTAAACACTAAAGCGTCTCGCTGCGCTATGCATGTGCGAGCGCATGTGCAGGCTCGACCCTAAAAAAGTAAAGCAGCTGTTTGAAGCAGTCACTCAATCTTTCAAAGTGCATGTGGCACCTGGTCTCCACTTCTGCACTCCAAAGTAGGGATGGAGAGCCCCCCGTAGCCTGGTGTAGTGACTGCACCCGCCTGTATAGCGACGTCTGGGAAGTCCATGGATGCCATTTTTCTCTTTTCAGCGGGTGCCTTCGGGTGCCGCACTGACGGTGTGCCACTTCTTCGTGATGCACCATCAGTGCTCCTCCTGACGGGCTCTTTGCCGTTGCACTCGCTTCCAGAATAAGGAGGAAGGATAGTGTTTCCCTAGTTAGCATTGGGCCATAACCCCGTTCTAATGCAGGAACGCCCTTTTGGGTAACGCAGGCATCTGCAACCACTTCTGTAATACTACAGTGCCCCAAACAAGCACATTCCATTGAATACTGTGTGTAATAAAACTCCTGGTTGTACCGAACACTACGGGATTTTAAAACAAATCTGAAAACAGCACCTCTTGAAGCATAAAGGGAGCGGAGGATAAATGTTTACCATGGCGGGCACTTAAGACGCCAATATGTTGATCTGGTATCAAAACAGCCAGATGGGCAGACCTCATGCTAAGATGCTGCTTCCATCTGTGCTATGGAATATTACATTAGGACGTCTGTTTGACCTTGCTGTGCTTTCTTTCGAGACAACAGCTTATGTACACTTGTCAGTTATGACCTCTGTACGCCACTCACTCCTTTTATCGTCCGATATAATGCACTTGTTCTAATGTACATCTCTGAACGGAATGTTACTTGATTCTTGAATGTTTTGTGCATGTGTTCTAGTGAGTTCTCTGTTATCAGGCCATTTCAAACTAGGCGATTGCTTGCCCCTTGCACCTTTAAATCCAGCATGACAGACAGTGTTTGGATCAAACAAATACAGGATTATCGTCCGTTACAATATCACATTTCGTGTGCTGCATTTCTGGCTGGCTTTCCTGGACAAAGTTAGCTTTTGGTTAACCTGACTTATATGAAATTGTCTGCAAGCCCGTCCCTGATTTGTTTCCCTTATTGAATTGATTCCCAATAAAGTACTAGGTTCTTAGCTATGGAAAATGCCAAAGCTTCTTTTTAATTAAACAGAAAAGCCATTTATATTACTGAGCCACTGATCCGGTTCAGTGCTTAATTTGTAAAACAAAACAAAAAATAATGCAGGAGCCTGGGTTCCTGCCGTGGGTGTTGCGGAATATCGGGTTGCTTAATACCAAGGCTGCCTAGTCTATAGAGACCACCTGGAATTGAGGCAAATTCTGGACAGGACTGTAAAAATATTCAGGACAAAGGGTCAAAATTTCAGGACGAAGGGTCAAAATAGAGGACAAAAATTCAAGAACAAAAGTCAGTTTTACAGACACACCGAAGAGAGGCCATACCCCATTATGTTGTCAGTGCATTTATTTACTCTTTTTATTCACTGTGGTCTTTTTGTGATTGCCTCAAGGTAAGCTACATTCAGGTGTCACATTACATCCCTGTTCAGTAGTACATTAGTGCCCTGCAGAACTGTGTCAAGGCCATCACCCCTACCCAAATCCACTCAACTCAATCTTTCTTAAAGAAAAAGTAACAACAACATTTTGATTATGTTTCTGAACATTTTAAAACCTCTGGCAAACAGTTTGGGAACCTTAAGGGAATTAACCTTATGCTAGTTTAACATCTGGCTCACCCCAACCGCCCATGGACTTTCAACCTAAAAAAAAAATTATGAGGAAGGGCTGATGGTGTGGGTGACAGTCTCACACCTGATGTCAGGATGTGAGGTACCCATAACGTGTCTGTAGTCTCAGAGCACTAGAGTGTATGCCTGGGACTCTACATTTATCTCAGAACTGGGAGCTGGACTACCAATCAAAGATAATAAAAGAGGAGGATGAAATTGAGGCCAAATGGGAGGTTGTTGCTAAGAACCAGATAAATAACGAAGAACAAGGTGGGACAATTTCTAAAATAAGACATGATGGATCTACCAAGACTATCGGAAGGTATTGGGTACCTGGGGAGTTGTCTCTGTAGACAGGAGAGAAACAGAAGAGGCAGTGTCAAGTAGTTGAACAAGCAGCACCCACCCACCTTGGCAAACTCTTCTAGTGCAATGGCCCGCTGTTCGTGCTAGTGGAGGGTGAGCAGGGGCCAGACCCCTTGCAAAGTTTTGCAAGGCAATTGCCCACTTTGTCCATGTCTTAAAATGGTTTTGAAATTGAGCAAAAGCAAAACTAGTGATCGGGGTTATGCTTAAGTGTTAAGTACACATAGAATTTTCAAAATATTTGGGATGTAGATTGTACAAACAAAATGTAAATTTTTTAAAATGTAATTAGTGTTTCTTTAACATATGGCACTGTTTTCCCCTTGATGTACAATTAGACCTCAGATTGAACTAGGAACCAGTTACCTTTCGATACCCAGAGCGTCACGGTCCCTCCGAGCCCAGTTTGCTTTTTGGTTTTCTCTTCTGCTTTCTGTAGTGGGCCAAGTGGCTCTAGTGAAGATGGTGTGCTACCCCGATGACAGTATTATTTTGCAAATCTTCCCCTGCTTGTCCTTCTTTCCTTCTTCAGACAGGCTACACATCTGATTTGGCTGCTGGGGCACCATCGAGTAGCTCTTTCCACTCTAAAGCTAGCCCTGACTGCAGGTGGATTAGGCCTTCTGGACTTAGAACGTTATTATTCAGCTTCACAGGTCCAATGGGTGGCTCGCTGGCATTCTGCCTGCCCCTCTGCTTGAGATGGGTTTATCCGTAAAGAGTTTTAAGGAGGGCTTCCTGCACTGGTCATTGTTTCCTACTGACCATTCTACGGATCACCGTCCGGGTTTATCATGCACAGCTTTCTCTTGCTAGAACCTGTAAACTCACTGACACAAAGAAACCCTGTGCTCCTGCACTACTTCTGCTAAGCCTTCCCACTTGCACAGGACGGCTGTGCTCAGAGCAGCTCCATCAGTGGCATGCTGCAGGTGTCTTAAAATTGGGGGATTTGTTTATGGATGGCGAGCTACTAAATTTCCAAACTCTTGTGGCAGACTACCATCTTCAACCCGGTCAACACCTTACTTACAACCCCCTTAAACAATCATTAGAAGCCCTATTTCATGTCTGCCACCTAGCACTAACTCTACATGAGGCATGCCAGAAGCTCTACACCATAGGGACTGGTGTCAAACTGATAGAATGGGTGTACAGACCTTTCCTGCAACATTCACACCACTCCAGGTCTTCTCGTCATACTGTCTGGGTGATTGATATGGCCAAACCTCTGCACAATACAGACTGGACTAAAATACTGGACTTTCCCCACAAAGTATCCCACGGCTGTCACTTTAAGTAAATTCATAGAGCTTCCTTGGGAATGCATTCCGCCCATTGCTTGCCGTTGGCTTTGTGGTTTGTAATTCACATTTCGTTGCTTTCAATTTGCTGGCTTTATTTATTTTAGGCTATGCTGCTTGAGTTCGTAACTTTCCTTGCCCAAACCTTATTTACAGTATGCTTCCGAGCGCTCCCTCTCTGTAAAAAGGCCGGTTCATCTTGTTCTTATCTCATCACATTTGCTGTGCATTCAAAGAACAAGGCCAAATGTCAGGCTCTGTCTTAAGTGGGAACTTAGGGCCTCATTATAACATTGGCGGTATATACCGCCTACTGCCGCGGCGACAGCTGCCAAAAGACCGTCGCCGCGGCTACCAGCCGGATTATGACCACAGCCGGATTTCCACCAGAAGGATGGCGGAAATCCTGCTGTGGCCATGCCGGCGGATGGCGGTAAGGTGGCGCTGCTGCTAGCAGCAGCACCACGCCAGTAGACGGCCGCAGGCCATACCATGACACATGATATGGCCTGGCGGTGTTCTGCTGGTGGATGCTGCTGCTGGCAGCAGCGCCCTGTCCCATCTCCTGCCAGAGGACCCCCCCCTCACAAAAGGTAAGTCGGGTGCTCCGACAGGGGAGGGGGTGGGGGGTGTTGTGTGTGTGTGGGGGTATGTGTGTATGTCTCTGCGTGCATGAATGTGGGTGTGTGTTGCGTGTTGTGTGTGTGTGCATGTATGGATGTGTGAGTGCATGTATGTTGTGTTGTGTGTATGCTTGTGTGTCTGTATGTATGTGTGTGTGGATGTGTGTGTGAATGGTTTGTCTGCTTGCATGCTTGAATGTGAGAATGAGTGTGTGAATGCGTGTGGGCATGAAGGTGCATGAATGAAGGAGGGGTCTGGAGAAGGAAGGGGGTTGGGGGGAAACCGGGGGGGGAGGGGAAGACCCCTATCAGTGACAGGGAAGGAATTCCCTGTCACTGATAGTACCTACCGACATGGTTTTCATGGCGGTAAGGTTGCCACGTAAATCATGGCGGTAAGCGGGGTCATAATCCCACAGTTGGGCTAGTGACGGCCACCGGGCTGCAGACTGAAGTCTCTAGCCCGGCGGCCATTACTGCCGTGGCGGACGAGTTGGTACACTCGTGGTTTGGCTTGAGCCAAACCGCCAATGTCTTAATATGGGGAAAAGTACCAACAGCCTGTTGGCAGTACTTTTCTCCATTTTATCGCCATCCGCCGGGGTTGTAATGACCCCCATAGTGTTTACCTTTCTTTCTCTGACTTCAAAGTGAGAGGATTTATGCAACAATCTTGCTGGATACTGGGGTTAGGAAAGAGTTTTTTCTATCACATGACAACCTTAAAAAATATAAATAAACTTCAGAATATATCAGAATTAGGAGTACAAACAAAGCACATTTGTGTTAATTCTGAACTGTGCTGGAAACAAATACCTTTATATGAGTATAACAAATCTTTGCATAAGGTGATTCAATTTTCACACATCATCTCTTGTGCACTGTATAGTTTTATTTGAAAAACTGTATGTCTGTGCAAAGTAATGGTCATGTCAATCAAAAACCACACCATGCATACTCCACTCCACTCTGCTCTGCACCACTCCACACCACTGCACCCTACTCTGCATCACTCGACTTTACATGCCATGCCATTGCACTGTGGGACACTGCACTCTTCTCCACTCTGAACCACTCCACTCTATGCTACTGCACTCTATGCTACTTCACACCACGCCTCTCTCCTCTACTCTGTACCACTCTACTCTATGCCAATGGACTTTACGCCTCTCTACACCACTGCACTCTGCACACCAAACCACTCCAGTCCAGGCAAAACCAATCTAGTCCGCACACCTCCACTCTATGCCACTCTGCAAAACTGCACTGTATGCCATTGCACTCTATGCCAATACACTCTATGCTAGTGCACTTTACTCTGTAACACTCAACTCTATGCCCCTGCACTCTACATCAATACACTGTACACCACTCTAATCTACTCTATGCCACACCACTCTACACCACTTTACTCTATGCCATCACACTCTATGCCACTCTATGCAACTCCACTCTACCCTGCACCTCTCCGCTCTACGCCACTTCACTCTACTGTGAAACAATCTACTTTACGCCACTGCACTCTACGCCACTCTACCCACTGCACTCTAAACCACTGCACTCTACTTCAATGCACTCTATGCCAAAGCACTCTAAACAACTGCACTATATGCCACTGTACTCTGACACTCTACTCTGCAACACTGCACTAGCCGCCACTATACTCTACACCACTATACTCTGTACTACCGCATTCTGCACCAATACACTCTATTCCACTGCACTCTATACCACTCTACTCTGCATAACTCTACTCTATGTCACAGCACTTTACAGCACTATTCTCTAGTCTGCACTGCACCACGCTACACTAATCCACTCTGCACCACTCTATGCCACTGTGATCCATGCCACTCCAGTCTACTCTGCACTCTAAGCCACTGCACCACTCTACACTACTGCACTATCTGCCACTCTGTTGTATGCCACTCTACTCCACTGCACTCTATGCCGTTCTACTCTGCCCCATGCCACTCTATGCCACTGCACTCTACTCCAATTCAGTCTAAAGAACTGCACTGTACCTACAGCCCTTTACTATGCACCACTGTGCTATACGCCAATGCTCCTATGCCACTTTACTCCATTCTACACCATAATGCACCTAACTTTTAGCCATGCTAAACAGCAGCCACTCTGGTGTATAACATGGCTAATACACATTGGCAAATACCCAATAACTTTTGTGTAGACAAGACCCATTGGCTTTGTCAATGTTTGTTAGTACTATGAGGTACAGAGGTCCCTGAAAGAACTGTGAATGTGTAAATCCTTATTTTAAACATACATTCCACACATCATAATATAGGCTGCTACAAAATGCGCAAATACAATTTGGTTAAATAAAAAAAAGTCCTTCCAAAATACAGATTTGAATAATATACAGTTTATACCTAGTACTAACATTTTTTTTTATAACATTCCAATAAAACCACACACTGCACAGCTCACTTTGGAACACCCTTACAGTACCTCTCTAAAAGAAAGTATATTTGTCATCAGAAAGCTTCAAGTGACTTCTTTGATTAAAGTCAATGCAGGTTTTCAAGCCCCTTTACATTTGTAGATTTACCAGTTGCGCACATGTGCATTTCTTTTGAGAAGGAGACACCCTGGCAAGAAGGCCTTTTCTCATCTGTCTACCCCTCCCTCTCTGTCTCAGAGCACAGGACACTCCCTGCCTTCCAATCGATCTGGGAAAACTGATATGTTCTAATTACATTTTGTCCTTTAGTTGAAAGGCTAAAATTGGGACAGCATTTTAAGCCTTTCATCAGGACGGCTGGGCAAAATTAGGGCAGTCCGTGAAAATTATGGACGGGTGGTCCCCCTAGCCTAGTCTTGACTACACCTCGTTCTCTTTTCTCTTCTTTCTCCCTTGCATGCCTTTCTCTCTTGCTCTGGATCAAAGTCTGATGTTGAGAAATAATTCTCAGTCCATAAAAATAATTGCAAGTGCCCACCGCCTGAAATCACGGGCACAAATTGAGCACAGACTGTTGATTAGCTGTGAATGTTTTTATCTTTTAATAAAATCTACCTGGCATTGACTGAAATAAAAAATAGTTGAAGTTCAAAATTGAGCTTCTGTAGAGCTTCTGAAATATGCGTTTGGTGTGACACAGCAATTGCAAGTGTCTAAAATATAAATTCTAAAAACAAAAATAGTGCGATGCCAAAGTTTTTTTTTAGGAGTGGACTGCCAACCCTGCCTAGTGTCAAGGTTGCCAATACAAAGGTTCCACATGCCTTTGTATTCTGCTACCCATTGCTTAGTGACTGTAACTCACTCTTTCAGATACTTTTTCATCCCTTCATTCTCAGTTTGTCACTGTTTTCCTATCTTTCTTTCACCTTTTCTTCCTGTGTGTTCTGCCTTTCTCTATTTTGCTCTGGATAAAGAGTTGATGATGAAAAATAAGTTCTGGTCCCCAAAACGATTGTCGGTGCATATAAGTAAGTACTAGTGCTGGTGTAAGAACAGTGGCCCTCATTTACAAAGGTTTGGCGCAGGGCAGCGCTCTGCAGTGTGTTTCTGGACCAGCATTAAAAGTGACATTCCGGCGGCTCACAGGGACTTGTAAATAAGCCCCTAAGGGCCTAGTTTAGAGTTTGGCAGATAGGTTGCTCCATCGCAATTGTGGGGAATATCCCCTCTGCCTTACAACAACTGCATTATGTTCTATAAATCGGGTTAACTGTCACATTTGTAACCCGTCCACCAAACTCAAAGTTAGGCCCTCGCTTTGAAAAGGCTACTTGGCTTCTGAGCTGTGTTTTTCCCTCATTTGCGCTCACAATGTTAAGTTGGAGAGCCAAGCAAGGAAAATCTTACTCAGACGTCCTCCCAGCGAGATTTCTCAACGTGGGCGGTCGCAGATGGTTGCTACCGCTCACATTGAGAAACCTTTCGTTCATGTTGGGGAAGGTGCAGCTCGAGTTAAAAATCTACTTGAGTGGCAGAAAATAAGCTGTGTCTTCTTGCGCTTCGTGTGGTGCTGTTCGTGCTGATTTTTCAGCATAGGACAAACACCCAGCTCTAAAAACCAGTGCAAACGGCATGACCTAACGCACTCCACCACTTGTGGAACTCCCCGTAGCTCGGCAGAGTTTTTTAGTTACTTGGCAGAGTTCCAAGTAGCAAAACTCCGCGAACTGCCAAGACCTACTTCTGACTTGCTGTGGATCCCCGATCAAGAAAATGGGACTGAAGCCAGTTGCTAGATTAGTTCACGATATTATAAATGGCAGAAGGAAATGTCTGGATGAGAGATCTTCTGACTGCCACATTATCTGATTAGAGGTAAGTGTTTGTGCACACACCTGACTGATTACAAATAAAAGAGGCTGCTGTCTTTACTTAGGGGACACAATACAACCCCAAACTGCCTGCTTGTTACCTAACTAGAGTAGTCACCTGACTACATATCATGCAAGACCTTGTTTACAATCCTGGACTTCTAATCACCATCTTGCCTGGCAGGTTACCCCCATATTTCACTGTATATATGTTGTTTTAGTCTATGTGTCACTGGGACCCTGCCAGACAGGGCCCCTGTGCTCATAAGTATGTGCCCTGTATGTTTTCCCTGTGTGATGCCTAACTGTCTCACTGAGGCTCTGCTAACCAGAACCTCAGTGGTTATGCTCTCTCTGCTTTCCAAATTTGTCACTAACAGGCTAGTTACTAAATTTACCAATTCACATTGGCATACTGGTACACCCATATATTTCCCTAGTATATGGTACTGAGGTACCCAGGGTATTGGGGTTCCAGGAGATCCCTATGGGCTGCAGCATTTCTTTTGCCACCCATAGGGAGCTCTGACAATTCTTACTCAGGCCTGCCAGTGCAGCCTGAGTGAAATAACGTCCACGTTATTTCACAGCCATTTACCACTGCACTTAAGTAACTTATAAGTCACCTATATGTCTAACCTTCACCTGGTGAAGGTTGGGTGCAAAGTTACTTAGTGTGTGGGCACCCTGGCACTAGCCAAGGTGCCCCCACATCGTTCAGGGAAAATTCCCCGGACTTTGTGAGTGCGGGGACACCATTACACACGTGCACTGCACATAGGTCACTACCTATGTACAGCGTCACAATGGTAACCCTGAACATGGCCATGTAACATGTCTAAGATCATGGAATTGTCCCCCTAATGCCATTCTGGCATTGGGGGGACAATTCCATGATTCCCCGGGTCTCTAGCACAGAACCCGGGTACTGCCAAACTGCCTTTCCGGGGTCTCCACTGCAGCTGCTGCTGCTGCCAACCCCTCAGACAGGTTTCTGCCCTCCTGGGGTCCAGGCAGCCCTGGCCCAGGAAGACAGAACAAAGGACTTCCTCTGAGAGAGGGTGTAACACCCTCTCCCTTTGGAAATAGGTGTGAAGGCTGGGGAGGAGTAGCCTCCCCCAGCCTCTGGAAATGCTTTGATGGGCACAGATGGTGCCCATCTCTGCATAAGCCACTCTACACCGGTTCAGGGATCCCCCAGCCCTGCTCTGGCGCGAAACTGGACAAAGGAAAGGGGTATGACCACTCCGCTGACCTGCACCTCCCAGGGGAGGTGCCCAGAACTCCTCCAGTGTGTCCCAGACCTCTGCCATCTTGGAAACAGAGGTGTTTGTGGCACACTGGACTGCTCTGAGTGGCCAGTGCCAGCAGGTGACGTCAGAGGCTCCTTCAGATAGGCTCTTACCTCTCTTGGTAGCCAATCCTCCTTCCTAGGTAGCCAACCTCCTTTTCTGGCTATTTAGGGTCTCTGCTTTGGGGATCTCACCAGATAACGAATGCAAGAGCTCACCAGAGTTCCTCTGCATCTCCCTCTTCACCTTCTGCCAAAGGATCGACCGCTGACTGCTCAGGACGCCTGCAAAACCGCAACAAAGTAGCAAAGACGACTACTAGCAACCTTGTATCGCTTCATCCTGCCGGCTTTCTTGACTGTTTCCAGGTGGTGCATGCTCTGGGGGTAGCCTGCCTCCTTTCTGCACCAGGAGCTCTGAAGAAATCTCCTGTGGGTCAACGGAATCTTCCCCCTGCAACCGCAGGCAACAAAAGACTACATCACCGGTCCTCTGGGTCCCCTCTCAGCACGACGAGCGTGGTCCCTGGAACTCAGCAACTCTGTCCAAGTGACTCCCACAGTCCAGTGACTCTTCAGTCCAAGTTTGGTGGAGGTAAGTCCTTGCCTCCCCACTCTAGACTGCATTGCTAGGTACTGCGTGATTTGCAGCTGCTCCGGCTCCTGTGCACTCTTCCAGGATTTCCTTCGTGCACAGCCAAGCCTGGGTCCCCGACACTCTAACCTGCAGTGCACAACCTTCTGAATTGTCCTCCGGTGTCGTGGGACTCCCTTTTGTGACTTCGGGTGGACTCCGGTTCACTTTTCTTCTAAGTGCCTGTTCAGGTACTTCTGCGGGTGCTGCCTGCTTCTGTGAGGGCTCCCTACGTTGCTGGGCACCTCCTCTGTCTCCTCATCCAAGTGGCAACATCCTGGTCTCTCCTGGGCCACAGCAGCATCCAAAAACCCTAACCGCGACCCTTGCAACTAGCAAGGCTTGTTTGCAGTCTTTCTGTGTGGGAACACCTCTGCAAGCTTCTTCACGACGTGGGACATCCATCCTCCAAAGGGGAAGTTCCTAGTCCCCTTCGTTCTTGCAGAACACCAAGCTTCTTCCAAAAGGTGGCAGCTTACTTGCACCCTCAGCTGGCATTTCCTGGGCTCCTGCCCACTCTCAACACTGTCACAACTCTTGGACTTGGTCCCCTTGTCTTACAGGTACTCAGGTCCGGAAATCCACTGTTGTTGCATTGCTGGTGTTTGTTCTTCCTGCAGAATCCCCCTATCACGACTTCTGTGCTCTCTGGGGGTAGTAGGTGCACTTTACACCTACCTTTCAGGGTCTTGGGGTAGACTATTTTTCTAACCCTCACTGCTTTCTTACAGTCCCAGCGACCCTTTACAAGCTCACATAGGTTTGGCGTCCATTTGTGGTTCGCATTCCACTTTTGGAGTATATGGTTTGTGTTGCCCCTATACCTATGTACTCCTATTGCAATCTACTGTAACTTTACACTGCTTGCATTACTTCCTTTTGCTATTATCTGCATAATTTTGGTTTGTGTACATATATCTTGTGTATATATCTTATCCTCATACTGAGGGCACTCACTGAGATACTTTTGGCATATTGTCATAAAAATAAAGTACCTTTATTTTGAGTATATCTGTGTATTGTGTTTTCTTATGATATTGTGCATATGACACCAGTGGTATAGTAGGAGCTTTACGTGTCTCCTAGTTCAGCCTAAGCTGCTTTGCCATAGCTACCTTCTATCAGTCTAAGCTGCTAGAAACACCTCTTCTACACTAATAAGGGATAACTGGACCTGGCACAAGGTGTAAGTATCTCTGGTACCCACTACAAGCCAGGCCAGCCTCCTACATTGGTTGTGCAGCGGTGGGATAAGTACTTGTAACTACTTACCACTTTGTCATTGTGTACTTTTCATAAGAGAATAATATACAAAACAAGTTCAGTGTATGTACACCTAACCAAAAAGTTTTGCTTTTCTCCTCTTACACTTTCTAAGTGCTGAAAAGTACTCTAAAACTTCTAAAAGTTTCCAAAAAGTTAGAAAAAGTTTTTTTCTCTGTTCTTTAAAAAGTACTGAAACTTTTTCTTTCTTCTCACTGTCTCTAAACCTTCCTTTATCATGTCTGATGTAGAGTCTGCTCTTAAAATGGTCAATACTACTTATGACAATTTGAATTACAAGAGCCTAAGGAGTCTCTGCTTAGATCGAGGTTTAGTGATAGGAAAGAACCCCACTAAAGAGTTTCTATATAACATGCTGATTGTGAATGATGAGTCCCAAGCAGGCACTTCAAATGAGGAGTTAATAGATGGCTCCCATTCTGACTCAGGGGATAACCTTGAGGGAGGTGGGGAGGGTTCTGTTCCAAATCTGCCCCTTAGCAGACCACCTAGCAATGCTGGTAGTAATAGGAGCTCCCATCATAGTAGGGATGTTTTTATTCCTGGAGGCCAGGTTGTTAGAGTCCAAGCAGTTAGGGACAGATCTCCCTCTGTTGTTTCCAATTTATCCTCTGTGTCAAAGCATTCCCAACCCACCCACCCTGAAGACAACATGTTAGAAAGGGAACTCAAAAAGTTGAGAGTGGAAGAGACCAGACTGAAGCTTAAACAGCAACAGCTGGCTCTAGACAGAGAATCCCTAGACCTGGAGAAGGAGAGACAGAGATTGGGGTTAGGACCCCATGGTGGCAGCAACAGCAGTATTCCTGATAGTAATCCTGTTAGAGAGCATGATTCCAGGAATCTGCACAAGATAGTTCCCCCTTACAGGGAGGGGGATGACATCAACAAGTGGTTTGCTGCACTTGAGAGGGCCTGTATGGTACCTGGGGTCCCTCAAAGGCTGTGGGCTGCTATATTGTGGCAATCTTTCAATCGAAAGGGTAGGAATAGGCTCCTTACTGTTAGAGAAAGTGATGCTAACAATTTCGCAGTTTTGAAGGATGCACTCTTGGATGGATTTGGCTTAACCACTGAACAATACAGGATTAAGTTCAGAGACACCAGAAAAGAGTCCTCACAAGACTGGATAGACTTTGTTGACTGTTCAATGAAGGCCTTGGAGGGGTGGTTACATGGCAGTAAAGTTTCCGACTATGAAAGCCTGTATAATCTTATTCTGAGAGAGCATATTCTGAATAACTGTGTGTCTGACTTGTTACACCAATATCTTGTGGACTCAGATCTGACCTCTCCCCAAGAATTGGGAAAAAATGCAGACAAATGGGTCAGAACAAGAGTGAACAGAAAAGTTCATACAGGGGGTGCCAAGGATGGCAAGAAGAAGGATGGTAAGTCTTCTGACAAGGGTTGGGCCAAAAGTAAAACTGAGTCTTCATCAGGCCCACATAAATCCTCTGGTGGGGGTGGTGGGTCCAAATCCTCTTCAAATCAAGTTAAAAAGCCTTGGTGTTATTTGTGTAAAGTCAAAGGCCATTGGACAACTGATGCCAGTTGTCCAAAGAAAAACACCAAACCTCCCACTACCACAACCCCTACTGCAAATTCTAGTGCCCCTAATAACAGCAGTGGCGGTGGGAGCAAACCTACTAATAGCCAATCCAAGGGAGTAGCTGGGCTCACTTTTGGTAATTTAGTTGGGGTTCGTCTTGTTAGGGAGACCACAGAGGCTGTGTTAGTCTCTGAAGGTGCCATTGACTTGGCCACCTTGGTTGCTTGTCCCCTTAATATGGATAAGTACAAGCAACTTCCCCTAATAAATGGTGTTGAGGTTCAGGCCTTCAGGGACACAGGTGCCAGTGTTACCATGGTAATAGAGAAACTGGTACACCCTGAACAACACCTACTTGGTCAGCAGTACCAAGTGACAGACGCTCATAATAACACTCTTAGCCACCCCATGGCTGTTGTTAATCTCAACTGGGGGGGTGTTACTGGTCCAAAGAAAGTTGTGGTTGCCTCAGATTTACCTGTAGACTGTCTACTAGGAAATGATTTAGAGACATCAGCTTGGGCAGAAGTGGAGTTCGACGCTCATGCAGAAATGCTGGGCATTCCTGGGCATATTTCTGCTTTGACAAGGGCTCAGGCCAAAAAGCAAAAAGGACAGGGTAACTTGGATCCTGGAACAATGGACCAAGTGCTCCCTAAAGCGAGGGGTAGCAAGGGTAAATCCCTACCCACTATCCCTCCCTCTACAGATGATTCTCCTTCTGAGGAAGAAGAATTTCCTCCCTGTGCAGAACCTTCACCAGATGAGCTGGCAGCAGACACTGCTGAGCTTTTGGGTGGAGGGGGGCCTGTCAGGGAAGAGCTGAGTGTGGCAGAGCAATCCTGTCCCACATTAGAGGGTCTCAGACAGCAAGCTGTCAAGCAGCAAAATGGGGATGTCAGTGACTCACATAGAGTACACAGAGGCAAGGGACCCAAAACCTGGAGCAGCCAGGAGATTGGTCATTCCTCTGCAGTACAGAGAGTTCCTCCTAACTCTGGCACATGACATTCCTTTGGCTGGGCATTTGGGCCAGATCAAAACATGGGAAAGGCTTGTCCCCCTGTTTCACTGGCCTAGGATGTCAGAGGACACAAAAGATTTTTGTAAGTCTTGTGTGACCTGCCAAGCCAGTGGCAAGACTGGTGGCACACCAAAGGCTCCCCTTATTCCACTACCTGTGGTTGGGGTCCCCTTTGAAAGGGTAGGGGTTGACATAGATGTTCCCCTTGACCCTCCTACTGCTTCAGGCAATAGGTTTATCTTGGTGGTTGTGGACCATGCCACAAGATACCCTGAAGCAATCCCTCTAAGGACCACTACTGCTCCTGTAGTGGCAAAAGCCCTCCTGGGAATCTTTTCCAGGGTGGGTTTCCCAAAAGTGGTTGTATCAGACAGGGGTAGCAACTTTATGTCTGCATACTTGAAAGCTATGTGGAAGGAATGTGGTGTAACCTACAAATTCACCACACCTTATCATCCACAGACTAATGGACTGGTAGAGAGGTTTAATAAAACTCTCAAAGGAATGATAATGGGACTCCCTGAAAAACTCAGGAGGAGATGGGATGTCCTGTTACCTTGCCTCCTTTTTTCTTACAAGGAGGTACCCCAGAAAGGACTGGGCTTCAGCCCCTTTAAACTCCTTTTTGGGCACCCTGTAAGAGGTCCACTAACACTTGTGAAGGAGGGTTGGAACAACCTTTAAAAGCTCCCAAACAGGACATAGTGGACTATGTACTTGGCCTAAGATCCAGAATGGCTGAGTACATGAAAAAGGCCAGTAAAAACCTTCAGGCCAGCCAAGAGCTCCAAAAGCAATGGCATGACCAGAAGGCTGTTCTGATTCAGTACCAACCAGGACAGAAGGTGTGGGTATTGGAGCCTGTGGCCCCAAGAGAACTCCAGGACAAATGGAGTGGACCCCATCTAATTGTTGAGAAAAAGGGTGAGGTTACCTATCTGGTAGACCTGGGCACTGCTAGGAGTCCCCTTAGGGTGATTCATGTCAACCGCCTAAAACCCTACTATGACAGGGCTGATCTCACCCTGCTCATGGCAACAGATGAAGGACAGGAAGAAGAGAGTGACCCTCTCCCTGATCTCTTCTCCTCCACTGAAGAGGATGCTTTAGTGGAGGGAGTAGTTTTAGCAGATTGTCTGACTGCAGAACAGAAAGACAACTGCATAAAGCTCCTTGGACAATTTTCTGAACTCTTTTCAACTGTGCCAGGCACCACATCTTGGTGTGAACACACAATTGATACTGGAGACAGCTTGCCTGTCAAAAGTAAAATCTATAGGCAGCCTGACCATGTCAGGGACTGCATAAAACAAGAGGTTCAGAAAATGCTTGATCTAGGAGTGGTTGAACCTTCTGAAAGCCCATGGGCGAGTCCTGTGGTGCTTGTACCAAAGCCTCACTCAAAAGATGGAAAAAGGGAGATGAGGTTTTGTGTTGATTACAGAGGTCTCAACCAGGTAACAAAAACTGATGCTCACCCTATACCCAGTGCAGATGAGCTCATAGATACACTGGCATCTGCCAAGTATCTAAGCACCTTGGTTTGACTGCAGGGTATTGGCAGATCAAATTGGCTGAGGATGCTAAACCTAAAACTGCATTTTCAACTATAGGAGGGCACTACCAATTTACAGTGATGCCCTTTGGTTTGAAGAATGCACATTCCACTTTTCAGAGGTTGGTGAACACAGTCCTGCAAGGGTTGGAGGCCTTTAGTGCAGCATATCTTGATGATATAGCTGTCTTTAGCTCCACCTGGGATGAGCACCTGGTCCACCTTTGGAAAGTTTTGGAGGCCCTGCAAAAGGCAGGCCTCACTATCAAGGCCTCAAAGTGCCAGATAGGGCAGGGAAAGGGTGTTTATCTGGGACACCTGGTAGGTGGAGAACAGATTGCACCACTTCAGGGGGAAATCCAGACAATCATGGATTGGGTTCCCCCTACAACTCAGACCCAGGTAAGAGCCTTCCTAGGCCTCACTGGGTATTACAGGAGATTCATTAAAAACTATGGCTCCATAGCAGCCCCTCTTAATGATCTCACAAGTAAAACGATGCCTAAAAAGGTATTGTGGACAGCTAGCTGTCAGAAAGCTTTTGAGGAGCTCAAACAGGCCATGTGACCTGCACCTGTCCTAAAAAGCCCATGTTACTCCAAGAAATTCATTGTTCAAACTGATGCATCTGAATTAGGGGTAGGGGCAGTCTTATCACAACTGAATTCTGAGGGCCAGGATCAACCAGTTGCTTTTATCAGCAGAAGGTTGACCCCTAGAGAAAAGCGTTGGTCTGCCATAGAGAGGGAGGCCTTTGCTGTGGTCTGGACACTGAAGAAGTTGAGGCCATACCTGTTTGGCACTCACTTCATTGTTCAGACAGACCACAGACCTCTACTTTGGCTAAAACAAATGAAAGGTGAAAATCCTAAATTGTTGAGGTGGTCCATATCTCTACAGGGAATGGACTATACAGTGGAACATAGACCTGGGAGTACCCACTCCAATGCAGATGGACTCTCCAGATATTTCCACTTAGACAATGAAGACTCATCAGGTCATGGCTAGTCTTATTGTCCTTCGTTTGGGGGGGGGGAGGGTTGTGTAGGAAAGTACCATCTTGCCTGGCATGTTACCCCCATATTTCACTGTATATATGTTGTTTTAGTCTACGTGTCACTGGGACCCTGCCAGGCAGGGCCCCAGTGCTCATAAGTATGTGCCCTGTATGTGTTCCCTGTGTGATGCCTAACTGTCTCACTGAGGCTCTGCTAACCAGAACCTCAGTGGTTATGCTCTCTCTGCTTTCCAAATTTGTCACTAACAGGCTAGTGACTAAATTTACAAATTCACATTGGCATACTGGTACACCCATATAATTCCCTAGTATATGGTACTGAGGTACCCAGGGTATTGGGGTTCCAAGAGATCCCTATGGGCTGCAGCATTTCTTTTGCCACCCATAGGGAGCTCTGACAATTCTTACTCAGGCTTGCCAGTGCAGCCTGAGTGAAATAACGTCCACGTTATTTCACAGCCATTTACCACTGCACTTAAGTAACTTATAAGTCACCTATATGTCTAACCTTCACCTGGTGAAGGTTGGGTGCAAAGTTACTTAGTGTGTGGGCACCTTGGCACTAGCCAAGGTGCCCCCACATCGTTCAGAGCAAATTCCCCAGACTTTGTAGGTGCGGGGACACCATTACACGTGTGCACTGTACATAGGTCACTACCTATGTACAGCGTCACAATGGTAACCCCGAACATGGCCATGTAACATGTCTAAGATCATGGAATTGTCCCCCCAATGCCATTCTGGCATTGGGGGGACAATTCCATGATCCCCCGGGTCTCTAGCACAGAACCCGGGTACTGCCAAACTGCCTTTCCGGGGTCTCCACTGCAGCTGCTGCTGCTGCCAACCCCTCAGACAGGTTTCCGGCCTCCTGGGGTCCAGGCAGCCCTGGCCCAGGAAGGCAGAACAAAGGACTTCCCCTGAGAGAGGGTGTAACACCCTCTCCCTTTGGAAATAGGTGTGAAGACTGGGGAGGAGTAGCCTCCCCCAGCCTCTGGAAATGCATTGATGGGCACAGATGGTGCCCATCTCTGCATAAGCCAGTCTTCACCGGTTCAGGGATCTCCCAGCCCTGCTCTGGCACGAAACTGGACAAAGGGAAGGGGAGTGACCACTCCCCTGACCTGCACCTCCCAGGGGAGGTGCCCAGAGCTCCTCCAGTGTGTCCCAGACCTCTGCTATCTTGGAAACAGAGGTGTTTGTGGCACACTGGACTGCTCTGAGTGGCCAGTGCCAGCAGGTGACGTCAGAGGCTCTTTCTGATAGTCTCTTACCTCTCTTGGTAGCCAATCCTCCTTCCTAGGTAGCCAACCTCCTTTTCTGGCTATTTAGGGTCTCTGCTTTGGTGAACTCACCAGATAACGAATGCAAGAGCTCACCAGAGTTCCTCTGCATCTCCCTCTTCACCTTCTGCCAAAGGATCGACCTCTGACTGCTCAGGACGCCTGCAAAACCGGAACAAAGTAGCAAAGACGACTACTAGGAACCTTGTATCGCTTCATCCTGCCGGCTTTCTCGACTGTTTCCAGGTGGTGCATGCTCTGGGGGTAGCCTGCCTCCTTTCTGCACCAGGAGCTCTGAAGAAATCTCCCGTGGGTCGACGGAATCTTCCCCCTGCAACTGCAGGCAACAAAAGACTGCATCACTGGTCCTCTGGGTCCCCTCTCAGCACGACGAGCGTGGTTCCTGGAACTCAGCAACTCTGTCCAAGTGACTCCCACAGTCCAGTGACTCTTCAGTCCAAGTTTGGTGGAGGTAAGTCCTTGCCTCCCCACGCTAGACTGCATTGCTAGGTACCGCGTGATTTGCAGCTGCTCCGGCTCCTGTGCACTCTTCCAGGATTTCCTTTGTGCACAGCCAAGCCTGGGTCCCCGACACTCTAACCTGCAGTGCACAACCTTCTGAGTTGTCCTCCGGTGACGTGGGACTCCCTTTTGTGACTTTGGGTGGACTCCGGTTCACTTTTCTTCTAAGTGCCTGTTCAGGTACTTCTGCGGGTGCTGCCTGCTTCTGTGAGGGCTCCCTACGTTTCTGGGCCCCCCTTCTGTCTCCTCATCCAAGTGGCGACATCCTGGTCCCTCCTAGGCCACAGCAACATCCAAAAACCCTAACCGCGACCCTTGCAGCTAGCAAGGCTTGTTTGCGGTCTTTCTGCGTGGGAAACTTCTTCACGACGTGTCACATCCATCCTCCAAAGGGGAAGTTCCTAGTCCTCTCCTTTCTTGCAGAACACCAAGCTTCTTCCAACAGGTGGCAGCTTCCTTGCACCCTTAGCTGGCATTTCCTGGGTTCCTGCCCACTCTCGACACTGTTGTGACTTTTGGACTTGGTCCCCTTGTCTTACAGGTACTCAGGTCTGTAAATCCACTGTTGTTGCATTGCTGGTGTTTGTTCTTCCTGCAGAATCCCCCTATCACGACTTCTGTGCTCTCTGGGGGTAGTAGGTGCATTTTACACCTACCTTTCAGGGTCTTGGGGTGGGCTATTTTTCTAACCCTCACTGCTTTCTTACAGTCCCAGCGACCCTCTACAAGCTCACATAGGTTTGGGGTCCATTCTTGGTTCGCATTTCACTTTTGGAGTATATGGTTTGTGTTGCCCCTATACCTATGTGCTCCTATTGCAATCTACCGTAACTTTACACTGCTTGCATTACTTCCTTTTGCCATTATCTGCATAATTTTGGTTTGTGTACATATATCTTGTGTATATATCTTATCCTCATACTGAGGGTACTCACTGAGATACTTTTGGCATATTGTCATAAAAATAAAGTACCTTTATTTTTAGTATATCTGGGTATTGTGTTTTCTAGTGATATTGTGCATATGACACCAGTGGTATAGTAGGAGCTTTACATGTCTCCTAGTTCAGCCTAAGCTGTTTTGCCATAGCTACCTTCTATCACTCTAAGCTACTAGAAACACCTCTTCTACACTAATAAGGGATAACTGGACCTGGCACAAGGTGTAAGTAGCTCTGGTACCCACTACAAGTCAGGCCAGCCTCCTACACAAGTCATTAGTATCAGGTGCATTCCTGAATTTCATGAAAGTATCTGTAATTTTGCATTGTCCTAAGCAGTGATAGCATGTCTTAAAAATACTCGCACTTGATCAAAAATGTTTCTTTTTAAATGTCTGCGTTAGGTTGTACTGCATGTGAATTTCAAGGGGAATGTTTTAAAGCATTTTTGATGGCTAGCAATTAAATGTAGCATATATTCTGTTTTGCTAGGTACAATATTCAGCAATCAACCGTCTGGATTAAAGACTATATTATAGACTAATGGTCAGAGGAACAGGAGATGAATTCCACAGCGGTAAGTGACTTATATTTATCCTGTCTTTAAGCTAAGGGATTTCACTGTAATGTAAGGGTTAAACCTACATTAATTACTAAAGAGTTGAAAGCACTGGAAATCTTCAGGAGCAAGTAGGCAACCTAAATAGGAAATGCATTTTATTTAGCCTGTTTTAATTTATACTAATAAGAAAATATAGCCCTTATTTACATTTTGGAGGCACCTAATGTTTATCGCGTTTTGGGTACTATTTTTAAAATTAATCTAAACCACTTTTCCTGTGGTTGCTCACTCTTAGAGGCATATTTATACTCTGCTTGCGCCCGATTTGCATAATTTTTTTTTAACCAAATTCGACACAGCACTATGATCATATTTATACTTTGACACCCGACCCCGCGAATGTCAAAATTTCTCAGTGTGCGTCATTTTCTGGATGCGTGAACCTGCCTTGTGTTAATGACATGCAAGGTAGGCGTTCCCGTCCAAAAAATGACTTAAACACCCGTGCGTCATATTTATCCAACCGGGCAAAAATGGGGCATGGCTGGGAGGCGGAGCCAGAAAGTGACGTAAATCCAGATGTGCATCAAAAATTAACAAATACAAACAAAGAAGGGCTAATATGTCGGGAGTGTTTAGAGAAAAGTTGGTCCTGTGTACGGTACTCCCATCATAATACCAAAAAAGACTAGTACAAATGTAAACAGTAAGTAATAGAGTCTATGAGTCTGCTCTTATTAGAACAAGAGCCCTCACTCACCAAATGGTGACATGCTTCATCATTGGGCTTTTGCTTCTCGTCAGGCCGGCACTGCAATGCCTGACGGGCCCTTCATGGGGGCTCTTTGCCGGAGATCTTTTGAGTGTAAAGAAGGCCGGTAGCTGAGTGCTAGTATGTGGGATTGGTATATGGGTATGTGAAAATAAAAATGGCTAGAGGTCTGGAAATATCGTATTTAATCAACCCAGACCCCTGTCATGATTAAAAGCAGAGTGTGGGTAAGGATTAGAAGTAATGTCTAGTCCACCCTCAGAAACAAAAAACTGTCAGTCCCTGAATTAGGGGAATGTGAAGAGTTAGAGTACAGAACTAACTATACTTCTATCATCGGGGTCAACATGTTTCTCGCAAAAAATGTCTGTTAAGATCGGTGCGATTCGTCAGGACCAAAAAACGTACCTAATCTCCATGTTATAACCCAGTACGTTATTTCTTTGTACCACAAAAACCTACAAAGAGCAAAAAAACAGACTCAAAATACAAATATAACCATGTGCACACTGAGCTCATTCCGGTGAGAAACCCTAATGTGAAGTGTATCACACAGTGAAATATAAATCAAACAGACTCCTCTCAATTCAGTGGATGAATCCTCACCCTCCTTGTATTAAAGGATGGGCCCCATCAGGATAGCGATAAGCATCAGTGGTCCAGGCTTGTATAGTCAACTAAGTATAGATATAGATGACGTGTTATACATAACAAGTATAAATATCTCAAGGATTATAAATTCATTCAAACTATTCAGGACAAACTTAAATCATGGCTCAAACATGTCCAATAACAGAAAGTCCTAAGTATGAGAACACAGGTAATCACCATAACTATGTGGAATATTGTTAGTCAATTCAAATTGTCAAAATAATCTTAAATCACGAGCCAAGCATGTCCAAAAAATGTGTATAGTGTAGACAATCGCCAGTCCAATAATGTACACCAATAGTATTAATAATGACACAGGGTCATAGTAGTGTCCAATGTTTAATAACAGCTCCCTCCATGGATCAAGAAGGGGCAAAGAAAGTGGTCTGCAATATAGATAGTTACTCTTCTGCTCCTTAAAGAAAGGTAACATAGGACTTACCCTGCTCGTGTGGCCACCGGGTGGATAACCTACCCCTGTCCGCGTCCCAGAAAAAGTGAGACATAGCTGGAGAGGGGTTTATAAATGGTGGTGGGGCATCAAGCTAGAAAGAGGACTGGAGAAAAGCGGTGGCCATCTTGAAGGAATTCCCTAACAGTAAAAGAGTGGCAGCCATTTTGTAATGGGGTTAGGAATAGGAAATAGTGGCAGCCATCTTGAAGGAATTCCCTAACAGTAAAAGAGTGGTGGCCATTTTGTAATGGGGTTAGGAATAGGAAATAGTGGCGGCCATATTGTAGAGATGTTTTTGTAACAAAAAAATGGCAGCCATATTGTAGTGGAATACCAATACAGAGGGGGACCTGTGGTCAAACAAGGGTGGCAACCAATAGCTGTACCCCCTAAATGGTAATCCCAAAGGACTGTCTGTAGAAAGATAATAGAAAGTAGAAAATATCCCAATCATACTGAAATGAAAGTTGCCATAAAGGGGGGCATAAACAGTGTAGGAGGGTGCACTATGCAGCCATTGATGACAGAGGGAGTCATAATAGAATCAGTTGTGGTAACACAATCATAAAATGATGTTGAACCTCAGAAATGGTTGTATATTGGTAGATCCAAGCATAGTGGAGGCTGCCATTAAAAAAACTATATATTGATTGTGATATCTCCATAGTGAAAAGATCGACCCTGTGACTATCGATTAGTAAATTCCAACCAGGGTATATCATCATTTAGTACAGTCTGATGTATTCCTAACCTAAACACCCAGCGTTTTTCTCTCTCAAAGAGTCTCTTGGTACAGTCTCTAGTGTTTGTAATGCATTCCAATACAACCCATCTCAGGTCGTCAGGTGTATGTTGGAATTCAATGAAATGTTTAGTCAATTTCGTTGCGGCTTGTTGACATCGTATGGTGCTCCGATGCTCATTAATACGTGTTTTGACCATTCTAGTGGTCATCCCGATGTATCGGAAATTGCATGGACGGGTGATCATGTAGATGCAGTTCTTTGTGCGGCAGTTAGTATGTGTCGCTAATTGCCATGGTGTCCTCTCACCCAACTCCATATCCTGTGTATGCATCGAGAAGGGACATACATTGCAGTTACCACAAGGATAATGTCCTATAACCCCTAGCCATGATCTAGCTTGCGTGTTGTCACGATTTCGTTGTGGTAGTGGTTTAGTGTGTACTACTAAGTCTCGAATGTTTTGTGTGCGTTTGAATGCAAAAAGGGGTTGCACTAAAGCCTCACCTGAAATGTTCAGAATGGACCCGTGTTTTCTAATAATCTTCCTAACCTGGTTACTCAAAGGGGTGAAGGTGGTAACACAAGTCAATCTTGATTGCCATTCACGTGAATTTGTGTTAAGAAGGACATCTCTTGGGATATTTTGAGCTCTTTTTCTGGCCTGGCTGATAATCCGTAGTGGATATTTACGGTGTACTAGCTTGTGGCTCAGAATCTCAGCCTGGTTATTAAAATCAGAAACCTCTGTGCAGTTACGTCTTAACCTCAGGAATTGACCGAAAGGTAAATTCTGTCACAGAGATTTGGGGTGGTGGCTGTCAAATAGCAGTAAACTATTCCTATATGTGGGTTTATGAAAAATGGAAGAGTGTAACAATCCATTAGTTTGGATGATACGTAAATCCAGAAAAGAAACTTCGTCTGAGGAAAAATTAGCACTAAAATGTAAATTGTTGTCCAGGGTGTTAACCCACTCAATAAATGCTTTAGCTTGGTCACAGTTACCCTTCCAGACTATTAGTATGTCGTCTATGTATCAATGCCATAGCCGGATATTAGAGGAGAAAGGTTGAGTGGATGGTAGAATATATTTTGATTCAAAAGTATACATATATAGACAGGCCAGACTCGGAGCAAATGTACTGCCCATTGAGGTCCCTTGAATTTGATGGTATAGTTGACTTTCGAACTGAAAGAAATTTTCTTTCAGGGCTAGATTTGCACACTGTAAAATAAATGAAACTGGAGTTTTGTAGGGCCAGTCCATTTTGCCAAGGATGTAAAAAATTAACGTCTGGGTCAGGGCAGGCGTTAAGGGACCTGTGGGCTCTTTTCCATGGTGGAAGACCATGGAAGCAGTCCACAGGTGCCCTTCCCTGCACCCAGGGACACCCCCTGCCACCCTAGCCCACCCCTGGAGGACACCCATGGATGGGGGGACCCATCTATGGTGAGTACAGGTAAGTGCAGGTAAGTAATTTTTTTGTATTTATTTTAAGTGGCATAGGGGGCCTAACTTGGGCCCCATTACATGCCACTGTGCCCAATGGCCATGCCCAGGGGACAGATGTCTACTAGGAACTTCCCCTTTGGAGTATGGATGTCCCACGTCGTGAAGAAGCTTGCAGAGGTGTTCCCACGCAGAAAGACCGCAAACAGGCCTTGCTAGCTGCAAGGGTCACGGTTAGGGTTTTTGGATGCTGCTGTGGCCTAGGAGGGACCAGGATGTCGCCACTTGGATGAGGAGACAGAGGGGGTGCCCAGCAAGTCAGGGAGCCCTCACAGAAGCAGGCAGCACCCGCAGAAGTACCGGAACAGGCACTTAGAAGAGGAGTGAACCGGAGTCCACGCAAAGTCACAAAAGAAAGTCCTACAATGCCGGAGGACAACTCAGAAGGTTGTGCACTGCAGGTTAGAGTGTCGGGGACCCAGGCTTGGCTGTGCACGAAGGAAATCCTGGAAGAGTGCACAGGAGCCGGAGCAGCTGCAAATCACACGGTACCCAGCAATGCAGTCTAGCGTGGGGAGGCAAAGACTTACCTCCACCAAACTTGGACTGAAGAGTCACTGGACTGTGGGAGTCACTTGGACAGAGTTGCTGAGTTCCAGGGACCACTCTCGTCATGCTGAGAGGGGACCCAGAGGACCGGTGATGCAGTCTTTTGTTGCCTGCGGTTGCAGGGGGAAGATTCCGTCGACCCACAGGAGATTTCTTCAGAGCTCCTGGTGCAGAAAGGAGGCAGGCTGCCCCCAGAGCACGGACCACCAGGAAACAGTTGAGAAAGCCGGCAGAATGAAGCGATACAAGGTTGCAGTAGTCGTCTTTGCTACTTTGTTGCGGTTTTGCAGGCGTCCTGAGCAGTCAGCGGTCGATCCTTTGGCAGAAGGTGAAGTGGGAGATGCAGAGGAACTCTGGTGAGCTCTTGCATTCGGTATCTGAAGAATTCCCCAAATCAGAGACCCTAAATAGCCAGAAAAGGAGGTTTGGCTACCTAGGAGGGAGGATAGGCTAGTAAGAAAGGTAAGAGCCTATCAGAAGGAGTCTCTGACGTCACCTGATGTCACTGGCCACTCAGAGCAGTCCAGTGTGCCAGCAACACCTCTGTTTCCAAGATGGCAGAGGTCTGCGGCACACTGGAGGAGCTCTGGGCACCGAGGTGCAGGTCAGGGGAGTGGTCACTCCCCTTTCCTTTGTCCAGTTTCACACCAGAGCAGGGCTGGGGGATCCCTAAACCGGTGTAGACTGGCTTATGCAGAGATGGGCAGCATCTGTGCCCATCAAAGCATTTCCAGAGGCTGGGGAGGCTACTCCTCCCCAGCCATCACACCTATTTCCAAAGGGAGAGGGTGTCACACCCTCTCTCAGAGGAAATCCTTTGTTCTGCCTTCCTGGGCCAGGGCTGCCTGGATCCCAGGAGGGCAGAAACCTGTCTGAGGGGTTGGCAGCAGCAGCAGCTGCAGTGGAGACCCCGGAAAGGCAATTTGGCAGTACCCAGGTTCTGTGCTAGAGACCCGGGGGATCATGGAATTGTCTGACAATTCCATGATCTTAGACATGTTACATGGCCATGTTCGGAGTTACCATTGTGACGCTATACATAGGTAGTGACCTATGTATAGTGCACGCGTGAAATGGTGTCCCCGCACTCACAAAGTCCGGGGAATTTGCCCTGAACAATGTGGGGGCATCTTGGCTAGTGCCAGGGTGCCCACACACTAAGTAACTTTGCACCCAACCTTCACCAGGTGAAGGTTAGACATATAGGTGACTTATAAGTTACTTAAGTGCAGTGGTAAATGGCTGTGAAATAACGTGGCGTTATTTCACTCAGGCTGCACTGGCAGGCCTGTGTAAGAATAGTCAGATCTCCCTATGGGTGGCAAAAGAAATGCTGCAGCCCATAGGGATCTCCTGGAACCACAATACCCTGGGTACCTCAGTACCATATACTAGGGAATGATAAGGGTGTTCCAGTATGCCAATGTGAATTGGTGAAATTGGTCACTAGCCTGTTAGTGACAATTTGGAAAGCAGAGAGAGCATAACCACTGAGGTTCTGGTTAGCAGAGCCTCAGTGAGACAGTTAGTCATCACACAGGGAACACATACAGGGCACACTTATGAGCACTGGGGCCCTGCCTGGCAGGGTCCCAGTGACACCTAGACTAAAACACCATATATACAGTGAAATATGGGGGTAACATGCCAGGCAAGATGGTCCTTTCCTACAAGCTGGTACTGAGGTGTGCACAACATTTCTCACTTGGCCTAGTTGCGCCCTAGTCACAACCATGACTCTGTCTCCATGTGCCCTGGGATGCCACTGTGTGAAGTTTAGCCGAAGGGCGATCAATGTCCTTCTTGCACTTGGGAGCTATAGTGGTTTTTAGATAGATTCTGCAGAGCTGCTTCCCTCCAAGAACTGTGTTTGCTTTTATGGGTTTTGCTGGAAACGTCTTCATGTTTACCCCAGCCATAAGCATATCTCACAGAATTTGGATGACATCACATTGCTGTGAAGGGGCAGTGGGACACATGAGGAACAGCTAGGGATTGGCATGGGAGTACCAACCACTGACATATTAACTTATACCCTCTCTGATCCCATGTAACGCCCACTGCTTCTCAGGTCAAGCATGAGAGAAAGGAGCTAGAAGGCTAGCTAGAATGCGGTATTTCAAAAATAAAGGCCTTCCTGGAAACAGAGGGTTTGAGACCCCCTTCTGCTCTGAAGCCTTTGTTTCACAGCTCTCACTGTGATTGTTCAAGAATCACAGGCATGTGCAAGGCCACGGCTGTAACTGTTGAACTTGCACAGCAGCACCTCTGAAAGGAGTCTGACATCAGTCCCTGCTTCTCGCCGGGCTTGGCTAAACTTTTTTTCCTCGTCCAGCCGAGCCAAGGAGACCCAGGAGCTGAGCACAACTCTTCCTCCATTCTTCCCAGGCTACAGTTTAGTGTGAGCTAGGGGAAAAGGGGAGGGGGGATGCTCCTGTGTGCCCTGGTCAACAGTCTCTTTTTCCTCCCCAATCCACATATCCTGGAGAGACAGGGGAAGAGACAGGCAGAGACTGTGACTGGAACATTGTCATATTGAGAGCAGTGGACCCATACTAGCTTTTATTGGTTACAGCTGCTCTATTGTCTTCAGTGAAGCTGAACATTACTATGTTCTAAGTGAGCTATAGTTTGGGCCCTTCAAATTAGATGGGACATTGACGTATACTGCGACTCTCCAGTAGAAGCAAAAAACACAAGATTATGTCCAGATTTATAGACTTGGGATTGGTATTAGCTAACAGGCTAATGATGCTCAGATGGAAGGCCCCCGAGCCATCATCCACCACGTCCTGGATGAAATCCTCAACTACCTAGACACAGGCAGAAAGCACTGCTCTACATAGGGAAGACACATTAGGAATTATAGCAAGTAATTGAGATGCTATTAGGGCTGACCTACATACTGACATGCTTGGTACTTCCCATGCACCAAGTGATGGTGAAATGAGCGATGCACCACCTGTAACGCAACTCACTGATATGGCTCAGACCGCGCGTACAGCCGATCCATATACCCCTTTCACACATTGAATTTGGCAGCACAGGATGGCCTCGATGATAATAGTCCTGTGCAATCCAATCATCGGCCAGGTGTTCAATGCTGTTTGTTGTGGGAGTGATGATGGTAACAGGCCTAGTAGAATAGTTAGTGTCACTGTTATGTTTTTTTTTAGCTCTTTTGTTGCCCCATAAATGGGCTATTTAATAGTTTATGTCTGAAATTGCACAATTTTATCTTGAAGATTGACCACATGCTCTTGCTTCACCCATACGTTTGTTCACGATTGCCTGTAACCCTATTGCTTAGCTCTCCTTAATTGATCTCACTATTGCTCTGTACTAAGCTCAAATATTTTACTGTATCCTAAACAGTGTAGTTTACTGGTTATGTACAAGGCATTTAGGCTCCATTGCACACAATACTGTTACTATGCCTGTACCTTGGTAAAGTGTAAATTGGAAAACAGCAATAAACAGATTTAAACAAATTGATGGGACATTGACAAATTTGAGGTTCCATGTGAAGCATAATTCTGAGTCTCCATACCCTGTCCCTCTTAGAGGAATCTTTCCTCCAACATGGCCAGCAGTCAAAATGATGCATATGTGGATAAACCGCTTAATGTAGCGCTTCACTTTCTCCTACATTTACTAATAGTCTGCGATTATCACAACTGTGCTGTACTATGTGACAAAGAAATTCAGTGTTTCTCTTATAGCAAGACTGGAAGAAGGATGTCATACCTGACTATGTTTAAGACATTATTCATATGACTGACCAGGAAGAAATTCTCCACACTGGCTGTTGACCTGGTTCTGGTACCTGTGTTTTGGAATAAGATCTTGCCTGCTGCCTCCACAGGGGGAGCATGGTTTAGGAATAAAACATTGAATGTGGGCTGCAGGCTATGCAGACACATGCTGGAATCAATTCAGCATGTTCTTTTTCAGTGTGTGAAATCATCTTTCCTAGTGCTTGGCCTAGAGACAGCTGGTTGTCTGTGCAATATCCTGTAATAAAATAGTATAAGAAGCTCATGCAGCTATAAATAAAGAAGTGGCTTTTGGGTTAGCCTTTTTCATCCACAGATCAGTTCAACTGTTCTTTATGTTTTGTTTCTGCCCACCAGAGCATACAACATTGGACAATCGGGCAGCCACCTTTAGCCATTGGGTTTTTTGCACTGTGACTGATAGCGTTTTATCTGATCACATATGCCTTAAAAGTGCATTTCAGTGAGAGGGCCGGTGGGCTTCCTATTTACTTTGCCAATTCTGTTTTCTTCCTATTTTGTGTCCTTTTTAGGGTCGAAAGTTCAAGCGCTCTGGCCTGTTGTAATCTCTCTGTGGGCTTTTAACCACGCCCACTCTTGCTATTAATTCTTTCTTGTGCTTGCTTTAAATGCTTCATTTTTAGTGGTGTATTTTGCGTAATTTCCCTGCTTTGTGTGCTGAGTTCCCTCCCAGGCGATTTTACTAAGTAATCATTTCTGTTGGCCATCACACTATGTCACTCTTCCTCCTGTTAAAGTGTGTGATGGCCTCTCCTTCTGTTTGCCTTTCATCCCAGCCGTGACCCTTTCTAGATATTCACGCAGGGAACCAATAACTCCTGTGTTCACCTGGGCCGTGGTGCTTTAAATTGGCTTGCTTACGTCAACTGTTTTACTTTTCATTTTCAATTTATGTGGCAAGAAAAGTCCAGTTAGGAATTTACAACGCTAAGAGTGTTGGATTGTAGCTTTTATAATCAAAGTTTAACATGAACTGCTTGCAAAATAGTGTGTAATGAAGCTGCATATAAAACGCATTAATATGTTTCTAATGTACGCGTTTGAAATGTGCCCATGGGGTGTGGCCACCAATGTATACGATGATTAATGAAATTGACTAATAATGAATTATTAATGTACTAATGTATGATTCTGTTCTAGTATTAAGAGTTGTATGTGAAGATTTTGTCGAATTAATCATTAGGCCTTAGTTAGCAAGAGTCTGGGCCTAGCTGCGTGGTCTCATATTCAATGTGTTTTCTAAACGTGCAATGTGCTGTCTTCCTGAAGGACATGAGACTGTACTTTTCCAGAAGCTAGAGATTTGTGTAACCGTAGTAAATACTTTCTCATGAGATCCGACTTGCTCAAGGAGACATTCTTGTCGAATGCAACAGTGTAATTCGCAACAGGTACAAGGTCGCCTAAACTGGTAAAGACAATGGAGCTACTAACTGAAGCCGTGCGTGTAACTTTTCTTACCTGCCATCTCACCTGATGAAGACGTAAATCACAGGAGCCAATAAACTGCATGAGAACTGTCTTAAGTGAAAATTATGGTGAGGCGATCAACGGATCATTGGATAGAGATAATGGTGCACCAAATACTGACCAATGGGAAATTTGAGACTTGTCTGGCAAATTCAATTTAACGTCGTGTCACAAGGAGATATCAGCCATTAGAGGGACACCCCTGCTGTTATTCTGACATTCTGTCTTTACCTTTGCTGCTTTGATTCTTCAAAACCATCCTCACTTTGTCTTGCCCGATATCTATTTCTTCTCCTCCCTATGAGGAAAGAACTTTTACCCTGTTTGCTGAGACTTTGCAGTTCTGTCCTGGCTGATGGCGGGTCGACTACTGTCCTGAGGACGAAGACTGACTCTGTATACTGACCCATTACGGAGGGTAACTATATGATAATGAACATGTAATTGTTTGCTTGCCTTTCCTTTCTAGGTACCAACTGCTTTTGATAGAGACCATAGTTAGATATTTTCCAAATTTGTGTTACTCAATTGTTTCGTATGGAGCCCAACATGCTGATGCTGAGGCTAGTTAAGGAGTTCACCGACAATTGGGTGCAAATAGACATACGACTGGATCTTTGCTTTGTTGAATAATGTATCAATGCTACTCTGCTAAAGTTGATTCATGTTAACGCCGTGTTTTGTCCCGATGTTTATAATCTTTGCTTTGCTTAAATCTTACTCAAGTTGCCATATTGTGACATTATTGATGTGTTTCCTGGTGCTGAGACTAATAAACTTGCTAGTAGATTGTAATCAATAGGGAATAAATCTCATAAACCTTACTAAATCGAGTGTGGTTATTCATGGCTGAAAGGTCATGGTGAGTTTTGATTCCTATTAATGTCATTAACTAATTTGATTAATTTGCTGTTGTGAATATTGATGAGATTATTGACCTATCGATTGATATGCTGATCAGTTATCTCGTCTTAAGGTGTATCCAATCAGGGTCAAAAGATTCATTAGCCTAAAACAAGTCCCAGAGTAAGTAAATTACCTAGGGCGGGACTCGTTAGCAGTTCTGGTAGCAGAGGACGGAGGGTCCATTGTTTAGGATTGTTTTTGAAATGATGCAAATTGGAGAGCTGATGTTCTCCTAAGCCCCAAATGACTTTCCCGGGACCCCGGAGCTTGCCGAAGTGAGTTGGGTATGTTCTCGGCGTTCTAGTGATGGTGTGAGTGAAGTAGGATTTGCGCTTGCACAGCTTATGCATACCGCAGGTGAATTGTGAGGTCTGTGAGAATTTTAAGCCAGGAGATGTTTTAGTAGGAGTGGGCGTACTACGCAGTATGAGAGTAGGGAAGTCGGCGAACTTCATGTGAGTGTGGCGCTTTGTGCTAAAACATTGTCCACATGGTTGTTGGTGATGTACGGACCCTGCGTGGTCTAAGACTCCGGAGTATACTGATAAGTGTATGAGACACTTGGTTTATGTTGTAATTTGGTCGGTTTAATAGGTCAATCGGGCGTGATTGACGAGTCGAGTTTGAGTCAAAGTGAGTGGATGAAACCTTCAATGGAGATTTGGTAAGTTCTAAAGTGCACTAGGACGAGCCATTGACAAGTCGAGAGTGAAATTTGCGGGTCAAATTTTGCTTGCGAGTGCGGGATCTGAGAAGGAGAGGGTAGCGGCCAAGGCTTCAAGTGAAATCTCTGTAAAGTTCCGAAGTGATTGTGTTACCCTTCCTATAGTAAACTGGCAAACTGGCAAATTTGAGTTTTGTTGTTAAAGTGCTTGCAATATATTGCATTAGTTTGCTTGTTAGGAAGACAAGCCGCAAGACTTTGTCAGCCGCAGTGTGTGTGAGTGTGACGTCATTGGAGCCGCGCTGGGATAGGTCAGATAGTGAGAAGGTTCGCTCACGGATTGGCAGCTGTCCGTGAGAGGCAATTGGTTGAGTAGGTAGGCGAAGGGTGTTCTGGGAATGAAAGTCACTTCCTGATTCAGTTATAAGCAAAATAAGAGACGCAAAAATTAAGTTCTTCAAGGCTTTAAAGAGCGCTTTGAGGGGAGATGTGTAAATTACCGCGAGTGTGGGGGAGCCTACACCGCCAGAGGATACTCCGGCTTATGCCGTGATGGAGGAGAAGGGTGTTGCATCATGTCTATGGCTAAAGCAATGGTGCAAATTAACAGAGAAGGACAGGTGCATGGCGTTTCCAGAGAATGGGACGTTCAACATAGGGTTCTAGAGAATTTGCGGAAGGCGTTAAATGAGCAGAAGCCGCCTCCAAGGCCAGCACAGTTTGAGGCGTTAGCAATTTGGGAATTAATGGCCATACGACAGAGGCAACAAAAGTTTGAGAGGAGAATGAGAAAAGCAGAAAAGACGCTAGCAGAGGCTAGGAGGGATAGTGAGACTAGGATGTGGAGAAGAGAAATAATAGATGGAATCAGGATGTTTCCGGCAATCGCTCAAGAAGCCGACACACAAGGAAGAAAGGCCACTTGTAAAACAAACAAGGGTTTTAGTAGAGGGAAAGAGAATAACAAGTCTTGGGCAGATGCAGATGACTCAGATAATGATGAGTTCCTTAATCAGTTGTTACATGATCATCCACCGCCTTATGCCATGGATGACAATAGACCAAGTACTAGTGCAGGTCCTGTAAATTCAACACAGAATCAGAGAGCAGCGAATACAGCACAGGCAAATGCAGTTGCGACACGAGCTCCAGTGCAGAATAGTGTCAGCGTATCCACTACACTAGGGATGCAGACACAGTTGCAGCCACCACCAGTTCAGAGGCTCTACCCTGATGTCCCAGTATTAGAAACCAGTACAAGTTTGATGGTGCCAGCTGACCAGGCATATGCAAGATCAAAATTAGTACAGATCGAGCCAACTCCACTTCTGCTGCCCCAACCGCAGCAACAAATGGTTCCGAGTTACACTCCGGTCACAGGACCACAGATAGCTACAACACGGGTAATGAATCAGAATATGGGGGCCAGTGTTCCACTGATTGTGGGGAATAAGCCAACACCAGCCGCCATATCCCTACCTATTACGGTTGGTCCACTAGTACCATTGTACGCGCAGGATAAGCCTAGCATGTGTGATCAGGGGGTAATGACCCAGGATATGACAAGAGGAGGGTTCATAGGGAACTCTCTAGGGATAAGCCCAGTGGAACAGGTGGTAGAAAGGTCGAGGACTTCAGTCCGATAGGGGTTCCTCCAGATGCCATGAGACACTCAGGGTTGGGATTACTGACTCCTCAGGTCCCAGGTGCGAATGCGTCGCAACAACCAACGATACAGGCTGGAAATATCTAGTTGCAAGGTTTAACTGCACAACAATTGAATGAATGGTTAGACAAGCTGAGTTCACCGCAGACTACCCCTGCGACAGCAGAGCGGTCAGAGAGAGAGGCATACTTGAATTTTGTGAGGTTGGGCATGGAAGCAGCCGAGTTCATTGAAGGGAGCATGGGAGTGAATAGGCTAGAGTCATACACTGAAGCAGAATTGAGGTATCTGTGTCCAAAAATAACCAAAGAAGTGAGCAAGGTGCACCAAAAGTTGGCGACTCTAGCAGACAAATACGGCATAGACTTAGACAATACTAAGCATCTAAAGAGGAGTTACAGATTGGACTTCGAGCCCAAAGATTTTGATCACATGAGATCTACTGGAATGAAAGCACACCTTAAAGAAATTTTGCAGAGCGCACAGGTTTGGGGAGCCTTAGAGAAGTGGGAAGGCAGATGGGCAAAGAAGAGAGATAAAAGGAAAAGTGACTGCTTGGAGCAGCAGCAGGCAAAACCAGTGCCAGATACCGGTACCATAAAGATGTTACCCATGAGAGAGATGGCTGGAGGGGTTCTTATCCATGTATCGTGGTCTAGAGGTGACATTTTGTCATTCACAAATGACTTCCCCAGGCTGAGGGAAAAGCTGATAGAGTGGTATCAGCAGACAGACAGATTTGTGAAGCTTGCGAAGTGTCTTTGGGAAGACTTGAATACATTGTTTGAGATCATTGTTCCTGCTGATTTGTGGCTCGAGTACAAGAGAAGTGTTGACTGGCCAACCGCAGAACCGGCAAGGGATAGAGTTACAAATGCAGTTGCCCTTAGCGCCAATGGGACAGCAACAGGTGATGCTTCCTCAACAGGTCACAAGTCAAGGAATGGGTCAAAATTAACACAGTACATCAGTTCCCATTGCGTGATGAGAATGGAATAAACGATGCATGGTCGGATGACAGTTCAGATAGTGAGGAGTGCAGGCTTGCAGCGTCCCTAGAAGTAGATCAGAGGGGACCCTATGTGCAAGGGAAGGTGATAATTCACAAGGTCTCATTTTTGGTTGACACAGGAGCCACACGCTCTACAGTCAGAGGTGCAGAGGTTCCGAAATTACCCCTTTCAGGACACACAATAAAAGGAGTGGGAGTGGCAAACCAGCTCCTGACCAACCCGATCACAGATCCGGTTCAAGTCGAAATTGGTACCTTTCAGGGATTGCACAGGTTTGTAGTTTGTGATTCAAGTCCTGTGTCCCTACTGGGAAGAGACTTACTGCGTAAGACGAGGTGTTCTATCACCTGTTTGAATGAGGGAATAGAGGTGCAGACAAACAGTGATGACGAGGGAGAGGATGATCAGATTTCAGAGCCAGAAACAGAGACTACAGATGAAGAGTACCCCTTGATAAGCTTCTTCCCGATGTTCATAACGACTGATTTGCCCACAGACCAGCAGGGGACAGTCACAGAGAAAGTGTGGGACTTGACAGGAAAGGAAGTGGGACTGATAAGAGGAGTAGAACCAGTCAAAGTCAATGTGAAACCAAATGCTGTGTTTCCCCAGGTACCGCAGTACCACATGGCACAGGATGTCCTCATATAGGTGATGCAGGTAATTGCAGACTTCGTGAAACAGGGGGTCTTGAAGGAAGTAATGAGCAGCCCATGTAATTCACCTATAATGGGTCTAAGAAAGGCTTGTGGGAAAGTCCGAATTGTTCAAGACTTACGAAAGATTAATGACATAGTGGTGAAGTGTTGCCCAATAGTGCCAAATCCAGCTGTGATTATGTTTCAAGTTCCATGTGATGCAGAATAGTTCTCAGTTGTTGAATTGTCCAAGCGTTCTTTTCTGTGCCTCTTCATGAGGACAGCCAATTTCTCTTCAGTTTCAAATTCCTGGACAAGGTCTACAGCTGGTGTCGGATCCCTCAGGGGTTTTCGGAGTCACCATCTATCTTCAATCAAATTCTGAAGAAAGATTTGGAGTCATTGGAACTGCCTTTCCAATCGACTCTAGTACAGTACATTGACGATTTGTTGATTGCCTCCAAAACAAGAGATGATTGCAAGTACGACACTATTGCCTTATTGAATCACTTGGGAAAGAATGGGCATAAGGTGTCCCCAAAGAAGCTGCAGTACTGTCAGAAAGAGGTGAAGTATTTAGGCCATTTGATTGAGAAAGGGTCAAGGAAAATATCTAAGGAAAGAGTGACTGCCATATTACAGATTAACCCCCGACATCCAGGAGAGATGTCAGGATGTTTCTGGGAATGGTGGGCTACTGTCGTCAGTGGATCCCAAATTTCTCCCTTATCTCCAAGCCCTTGGTGAGACTGACAGCTAAAGAGGTTAAGGATGGCCCAGATACCCTAACTATGTCCGAGAAAGAGATAAGGGCGTTCATTGAATTGAGGAAGTGTATGTGCAGGGCTCCAGCTTTAGGTATGCCTGATTACACAAAGCCTTTTGTCCTGTTTTGTCATGATGCTTGTTCTTTGTCTGTCCTGACCCAGGTCCATGGAGGTGCAAACCAACCAGTAGCCTATTTTTCAGCTACCTTGGACCCAGTAGCAGCAGCCTTACCGGGTTGTCTGCATTCAGTTGCAGCAGTTGGTCAAAGCCTCACTCAATGTGAAGGAATAGTGATCGGACATCCTTTAACAGTAATGGTTCCACATTCAGTTGAAATACTATTAACCCGAACTAAGACCCAGCACATGACAAATGCTAGATTGACCAAGTATGAGACTATTATATTGGGGTCACCAAATGTGTCACTGAAACGTTGCACTGTATTAAACCCGGCAACTCTGCTTCCCAATGAAAATACAGATGTTGATGATGCTGAAGAGGTAGAACATGATTGTCTTGAGGTAACAGAATTGTGCACCAAACCGAGACCTGACATTAAGGATACTCAATTGGAGGAGAATGACTACATTATCTTTGTTGATGGCTCATGTCTGAGAGACTCAGTAGGAGTACTGAGAGCCGGATATGCTGTATGTACAATCACTGGTATCCTAGAAGCATCTTGGCTTGAAAGGGTATACTCTGCTCAAATGGCTGAATTGATTGCTTTACTAGGGCATGCCATGCCGCTGACAAATTGAAAGTGACTATCTACACCGATAGCAGATACGGATTTGGGATTGTCCCTGATTTTGGCCAGCTATAGTCCCAGAGGGGTTTCATGACCTCTTCTGGTTCTCCAGTGAAAAATGGTGAAAGAATTAAGGAATTGTTGCACGCAATTCAGTTACCTCTTGAAATTGCCTTGGTGAAATGCAATGCTCATGTGAAATCGCAAGATTTTGTGTCAATGGGAAATAGATATGCAGATCAAGTCGCAAGGTTTTGTGCATTGAATTGTATATCGTTCAAGGACCAGTGGGAATTGTTACCTGAAACAGAAAATGAGACATGCACAGGTTACGCATTGAGGGTGGTTGACACAATGGAAGAATTTTAATTGTTACAGGGTCGTGCCAGCAGGGAACAGAAACGCTCTTGGCTCAAAATGCAGTGTGTACAAAGACCAGATGATTTGTCGGTTTCAGATGGGGGGAAGATGGTTTTGCCAAACAGTCTTTTGTCTCAGTTTGCAAGGTTTCACCATGGTCAAGCACACATTGGGGGAGACGCCATGATCAGATTGTTCAAAATCGATTGGTTCAATCCAAAATTCAGACAAGCTGCAAAAGTGATCTGTCACCGGTGCATCATCTGTCAGCAGAAAGGGACAGTGGTGAATTTGAGCCACATTGGGAGAGCTGGAGATCCATTTAGCAGGATGCAATTGGATTTTATTGAAATGCCTGTGTGTGGAGGTCTGAGATACGTGTTGGTGATTGTGTGCATTTTTAGCCACTGGATTGAAGCTTACCATACACGTAGGAATGACAGTCTCACAGTAGCGAAGTTGCTGCTTAGGGAATTGATACTGATCTCTTTAGAATCAGATAGAGGAAGTCACTTCAACAATGAGGTGGTTAAGCTCATTGTTGCGCTGAACATTGAACAGAAGTTGCATTGCAGTTACCGCCCTGAAGCATCAGGACTAGTGGAACAAATGAATGTGACTCTGAAGTCTAGAATGGCAAAAATGTGTGCAGCTACAAATTTGAAACAGCCAGAGGCTTTGCCCTTAGTGCTGATGTCAATGAGAAACACACCCAACAAGAAAACAGGACTGTCTCCTCATGAAATTCTCATGGGCCGAGCTATGCGATTGCCCGCAGAACCTGCAAATGCTCTTGTGAATATCACAGATGATATGGTGTTGGACTACTGCAAGGGTCTGGCTGACGTGGTCCGCTCTTTCTCTCACCAGATGGAAGCAACCACATTGCCACCGATAAATGATCCAGGTCACAACCTGAAAGCTGGTGACTGGGTTGTTGTCAAGAAACACGTGAGGAAGTCGTGTTTGGAGCCACGTTGGAAGGGGCCATATCAAGTGATACTGATAACTACAACTGCTGTGAAGTGTGCGGGAATTCCAAACTGGATCCATTCCAGTCACACAAAGAAGGTGACGTGTCCAACTGATGAGAAAATTGAGTTGTCGAAAATAACAGCTACAGAAAAGGAAGTCTCAGGGCAGGAGAGTAATCAAAGGGGAACTGAGACTACTGGAGAGACTGTTGAGGACGGCTTGGTCACTCAAACAGCAACAGGTATCCAGAGGGGTGACAGTGAGCCTATCTCAACTGGGGCACCAGGAGGACCGACGCAAAGAGACGTTCTCCCAGAAGCAGACGGATACAGGTTTGAAGTTGAACTCCTGACAGACCCAGAAGGCGAAGGAGTTGAGACGGAAGGAAGTCGGAGTGTCCAAACTCCTCCTGAGCTGCTTGCAGGTCCAGCAAGAGAAAACACCATAGCATAAGAGGAGGGCATTGAACAGCAACCAGAAAGGCCGAACGATAAAGGGACACTGAAAGGAGATAAGTGGCAAGAGTCGCAAGTAGCAAAAGGAAAAGTGGACATTGATGAAACAATTGAGGAGGAGATAGATACAACAAGGAAAGACGATCTGAGTGAATGAGAGTTGCAAGGTGACCACAAATTGAAAAGAAAGAGAATAGCAAACAGAAGATATGCTTGTCCTGAATGGGCCTATGCAACTTCAGCTGAGTGGCAACAAGAATTCTTGGCATTCTGCTTTGATCGAGAAGTCCCAGGTCAATACTATGGTACCTGAGTTGGCCACAAGGAAGACTGTGTTAAGTTGAAATCAAGTTGAGAAACCTGAGAAAAGGGACTGATAAATTACCGGATGTGTCAATGTTAACCTGAATTGACTTTTGAAAACTGATTGTGACAAGCTGCTAACTGGATTGACAAAGTACCCTGGGAGCAAATGAAGAAAGCTGTAAATACTTGCTAAAGAGAGACTTTGCTTAGCCTCGCTGAGAAAAAAAAAGGGGGCTTTAACCATCCTCAGTTGATTTATTGCTTACGTTTGTAGCACTTTACTTCCTGATTCTTTACAGATCATGATTAGCACGGGAGATGACATTGAGGGGAGTAAGCGTTGTAAATATTTTGGTGTTGCTATGAGTGTTGTGTGTGTGATATTCATTATAGCTTTGTTTGTGGAGATGCGATTGGTGGATGAGAATGAAGCTAACAATGCTACAGTTTCTGAGACCGCTACACTAACACCTTGGGAGAAGTTTGAGCAAGATACAAAGTATCTGCATGTCAAAACTAATGCCAATGGGGAACTGTCTACTAACATTTTCTATCGCTTGCTGAGTGAGTATGTTGACACTATGGATGCAAAGGCTTGTTACGTGTGTACACAAATTCCTCTTTCAGTTCAAGAGGGAGTTACATATCAGAGTTTACCACTAACCTATGGGATTAGTTGTAGTCTGCTACTAACGCGTTTCTATAACCAAGAAGAAGTGCAATGTTTTACTCTAACAATGACCTTGTGTTCTCTTATGTGCCTATCATAGAAGATCTGAATAGTGTAGCTAAATATTATGCCATAAAGCAGATTAAAGGATTCTTGAACCTAGAGCAACAATTAGTACGTCATACGCACAACAATTTGACATGCTTGCTTACACCTGTAGAGAAAAGCTTTTTAGATCACACTGAAGATAGAAGAAGGGTTTTAAAGGGGAAATTAGAAAAGGGCTTGCAGCAATGATCCTTTCTTAGTAATAGCAACAATGGAATTAGGGAACAAGGGAAGCTAGCTTTAGATGCAAAACATGTAGGTAGGCTTTGCATAACACGGCCGAAGTCATATTATGACAATGTGTTTGTGGGAACGAGTGAGTGTAAGCATGTGGTTTTTGTTTCAGAATAAATGGACGTTCATGCTAAATGGAATAAATAGATCAGGCGATCCCAGGGGTCTATTATATTTGTGGACTTAATGTTTATTACCGTCTCCCAAAGGGATGGTATGGGACAAGTTACTTGGAGATAGTTTTCCCAAAGATTTACCAGCTGGAAGACTTAAAGAAATTTCCGAAAGTGACTGAATTACTTTGTGCTAGACAAAAGAGAGAAACTGCTGCTGGTGTAGTAGGAGACATATTTGGAGCGATAATTTCTTCAGTAGGGGTTGTCTTAAACTCCATAAAGATTCGAAAGTTGTCTACTATTGTGGATAACATGTTGACAAACTTTACAGGGGCTATACTCCTGATGGATACTGAACTTGCTGCGGAGAGGGCTATGACTCTTCAAAACAGGCTTGCTGTAGACATTCTTTTAGCGAAAAGAGCGGAGTCTGTAAGATGCTTAATACTGTGCCAACATACCTGACAATAGTAATGAGATTAGAAGTATGCTTACTAACCTAACAAGAGATGGTGCAGATTTGAAAGAATTGAAGGAACCAGGAGTCTGGGAAAAGGTAGGAAAAGGATTTGCTCATGTGGGAAGTTGGTTTAGTAGTCTTTGGCATGGGGTATTGGGAACAATAATACAAGGAATAGTGATTTGATGGCTTGTTTATTTGGACTATGGTTATTGAGCAAAGTTAGCGAAAGGATTAAAGCAAAATTGGCAAGACATAAAGCGAGGTGGGAAGAAAGGAAAAGGGAGAAAATGTTCAGAGCAAAATATGAAAAGGCAAAACAAAAGGAAGAAATTGAGATGAAAGAGATGAAGAAGTGACAAAGTGGTTAAAGGAAGGATTTGTGTGATGACAAGAGTCATCAGAGGAGGGATTGTTGGAGTGTAGCTTTTATAATCAAAGTTTAACATGAACTGCTTTCAAAATAATGTGTAATGAAGCTGCACATAAAACGCATTAATATGTTTGTAATGTACGCGTTTGAAATGTGCCCACGGGGTGTGGCCACCAATGTATATGATGATTAATGAAATTGACTAATAATGAATTATTAATGTACTAATGTATGATTCTGTTCTAGTATTAAGAGTTATATGTGAAGATTTTGTTGAATTAATCATTAGGCCTTAGTTAGCAAGAGTCTGGGCCTAGCTGCCTGGCCTCATATTAAATGTGTTTTCTAAACGTGCAATGTGCTCTCTTCCTGAAGGACATGAAGCTGTACTTTTCCAGAAGCTAGAGATGTGTGTGTAACCATAGTAAATTCTTTCTCATGAGATCCGACTTGCTCAAGGAGACATTCTTGCCGAATGCAACAGTGTAATTCGCAACAGGTACATGGTCGCCTAAACTGGAAAAGACAATGGAGCTACTAACTGAAGCCGTGCGTGTAACTTTTCTTACCTGCCATCTCACCAGATGAAGACATAAATTACAGGAGCCAATAAAGTGCATGAGAACTGTCTTAAGTGAAAATTTTGGTGAGGCGATCAACGGATCATTGGATAGAGAGAATGGTGCACCAAATACTGACCAATGGGAAATTAGAGACTTGTCTGACAAATTCAATTTAACGTCGTGTCACAAGGAGACATCAGCCATTAGAGGGACACCCCTGCTGTTATTCTGCCATTCTGTCTTTACCTTTGCTGCTTTGATTCTTCAAAACCATCCTCACTTTGTCTTGCCCGATATCTATTTCTTCTCCTCCCTTTGAGGAAAGAACTTTTACCCTGTTTGCTGAGACTTTGCTGTTCTGTCCTGGTTGATGGCGGATCGACTACTGTCCTGAGGACTTAGACTGACTCTGTATGCTGACCCATTACAGAGGGTAACTATATGATAATGAAAATGTAATTGTCTGCTTGCCTTTCCTTTCTAGGTACCAACTGCTTTTGATAGAGACCATAGTTAGATGTTTTCCAAATTTGTGTTACTAAATTGTTTTGCATGAAGCCCAACATGCTGATGCTAATTTGAGGCTAGTTAAGGAGTTCACCGACAATTGGGTGCAAATAGACATACAACTGGATCTTTGCTTTGTTGAATAATGTATCAATTCTACTCTGCTAAAGTTGATTCATGTTAACGCCGTGTTTTGTCCTGATATTTATAATCTTTGCTTTGCTTAAATCTTACTCAAGTTGCCATATTGTGACATTATTGATGTGTTTCCTGGTGTTGAGACTCATAAACTTGCTAGTAGATTGTAATAAATAGGGAATACATCGCATAAACCTTACTAAATCGAGTGTGGTTTTTCATGGCTGAAAGGTCATGGTGAGTTTTGATTCCTATTAATGTTATTAACTAAGTTGATTAATTTGCTGTTGTGAATATTGATGAGATTATTGACCTATCGATTGATATGCTGATTAGTTATCTCGTCTTAAGGTGTCTCCAATCAGGGTCAAAAGATTCATTGGCCGAAAACGTGTCCCAGAGAAAGTAAATTACCTAGGGCGGGACGCGTTAGCAAGAGCTCTAACTGGAGTAAATGCGAGACCCATTGCATTGTAAATGCTTGTTTATTTTTAGACATCTTTGTGAGTTTAAACTCTGCTTTCAGGTTAAGTAATTTAAAGAAGGGCTAGGCTAGGACTCAAGTGAACCTTGGCAAAAATTTTCATAGTAGCCCTGCTTCCTTCCTCCTTGCTCCCTCATTGTCTCTTTCTCATTTTCTCTCTCCTGAAGCCTCCCCCGCATTCAATAATTACGGTGGAAAACTGGGGAAAGTGACATAGGCCCCCCTGACCTAAAACCGGCCTCCAAGGTCTCCAGCCCTCCGGAGATATGCCTGGTGGAAAACTGGCAGTCTGGACCCGATTTAAAGCCAATTGTACCCTTCCCTTGCACCAAAATGAATCATATTTTCCTGTTATGTGCATTCAGACTGAACTGGGTTCTACGCCTGCTGTAGGAATATTGTCAGCAAGAAAGCAGCCATACTGTCCTATTAAAATAATATATTCTCGTCCTTAAACTATTTATTGGAAACATGTGACTGCCTTGTTTCGGTGGCAGCGTTTTTCCCTTCTTTTTATTTTGTGTCATATACTTGCAATAAAAAATAATCACCACACCAACTGCAAAGCCAGACCAATTGACTTTTCCAGTGCTTGTTTGAAACCAGGTGTATACTCTTTTGCTCAGACAATATGGAGTGGAAATGATGAGGAGCATAGTTTTTTAATGAATGAGCGCTCTAGAAAAAGATGATTCATGAGGATCGTGCAAACAAATGAATGCCTTGACAAATGTAAGATTTCACAATTGAATAACAAGAAACCATTTGCACGTAATACATTTTTTATTTGCGAATCGAAAACATAATTATGAATATATAGGTGAAGTGGCTGTTTTCACTGCTCAAATGCCTGCTGCCTGCTTTTTCACATTACGTTTACAGTTTACAGTTTATTTAGAACTTCATAGATCTAATTTGGTGCAGAGGACTGAAATTGAGCCAAAAGACGACCATTGTGGTCAAATAAATCCAATAAGTTCAAAGAGTGTAGAACAGATTGCAACAGAGAGTTGCTGAGAACGAGTCTTATTCCAAGATGGCGCCCGAATAAGACGTGTTCTCGGCAACTCTCTGCCGTTCTTCACGAGAAACCGCTTTTTCTAGGTATTCGGACCAATGATCATGATGATGTGATGAATGACTATGAATACTACATTGCCTTGAAAAAGCCCCAGGTGGAACTACCGTAGGGGGCGAAACACGTGTTGGCTGTTGCAATCTGTTCTACACTCTTTGAACTTATTGGATTCATTTTACCACAATGGTCGTCTTTTGGCTCAATTTCAGTCCTCTGCACCAAATTGGATCTATGAAGTTCTAAATAAAGACTAAACACATTTAATTGAGGAACGTGGGTTCTCATTCCTTTACTTATGTTTCTGTATGTGTTTCATTTGATTTTGAGATTAATCTACATTACCTTAGGATTGTTAATATAGGGAAATAAACATTCTAAACTTTTACTAAAGGTGTGGTTATTCATGACTGAAAGGTCATGCTGCGTGATAATTACTGACTCCATTCATTATTGATCTTATTGATTACTAATGGTTGTTGATTATTGTATATCGATTATTGATTTATGTACTGGAGCTTTGGCAAGAACTTCTTAATTGCAAGTCAGAAGGTACATTGACCTATTTGCGTCCCCTTGTAAGTTTACTTATTATGGTCTGACGCGCTAACAGTTATGGTAGCAGACTGATGGTTAGTCTCCTTAAGAGCTTGCCATAGATGTCCGGTACAGAGTGATAACAGAGACGGAAAGAAATGTATGATTTGTCTCCTTAGGAGCCTACAGTAGACGTGCAGTACACAGTAACATGTGTTCCCAGAGATGGTAGCAGTTTGAAGCTGGTCCTTTCGAGATTTCGTTATTATTGAGATTTGGATTTTGTTTATCAATGATGATAATTGGAGAGAAAATGATGTTCCCTTAAGCCCAGAAATGACTTTCCCAGATCCTGGATCATGCTAATGGTTGTTTGAGAATGTTCCTGGCGTTCTAGTGATAGTGTGAGTGAAATAGGTTGCGCTTGCACAGCTTATGCAAATCGGAGGTGAATTGTGAGGTCTGTGAGGGTTCTAGGGAGTTTGCGTACTCCAAATGAAGTTGTAGTAGGAGTGTGGTACTCCGCAGTGTGAGATTAGGGAAGTCGTCGAACCTCATATGTGTGTGGCGCTTTGTGCTAAAAAATTGTCCACGTGGTTGTTGATGTACAGACCCTGCGTTGTCTAAGACTCCAGAGTATATTGAAAAGTGTATGAGGCACTTGGTTATATGTTGTAATTTGTCTGGTTTAGTAGGTGGATTGGGTGTGGTCAACAACTGAATGTGTGAGTTAAAGTGGGCAAGAGAAATTTTTGACTGAGATTTGGCGAGTCCTATGTGCACGAGGACAGACCCATTGATTAGTTGAGAGTAAAATTTGCAGGTCGAATTTTGCCTGTGAATCTAGGAGACCGAGAAAGAGGAGTAGCTGTAAGTGCGGAAAGAGCCATCAGTGAAAAATCCGTAAGGTTTCTGAAGTGATTGTGTTACCTTTCTTGTAGTAAACCAGCAGATTTGTTTTTTGTTTTTTGGGTTTTGATTAGTGCTCACAATATTTTGCATTAGTTTTGTGTGAATTGGAGTTTAGGTGGACAAGCCACAAGACTTTGTCAGCCGCAGTACGTGTGAGTGTGACGTAATTGGAGAAGCGCTGAGATAAGTCAGTTAGTGAGAAGGGTCGTCCACAGATTGGCAGCTGTCCATGAGAGGCAATTGTTTGAGTAAGTGGGTGAAAGGAATCTTGGGATTAAAAGTCACTTCCTTATTTGACTCTCTCACAGAGTGTAGGTGCCAGAGCAGCCCTGGATGCTATCTCGCTACCTATTACTGTTGGTCGAGCTGTACCATTATTTGCACAGAAGAAACCAACTGTAGGTGAACAGGGAGCGATGTCTCAGAGCCTAATGAGGGGAGGACATAATGAACATGTGCGGGTAGGCTCTCCCGTGGGTCTGACTTTTGACAGATCCAGATCATTGTTAGACTTTAGTCCATTTGTAGCACTTCCAGACACAGTGACAGGACCGAATGTTAGTCAGAACTTGAAATTGTTGACACTGCAGACTACAAAGTGCTCAGACCTGGGGAGCATTAGACAAATGGGAAGGCAGACAGGTAAAGAAAAGAGACAAGAGAAAAAGGGATTCTTTGGAGTTGACTGAAAATGTGCAGTAGGATAAAGATCCGGTAAAAGTTTTACCAATGAAAGAGATTCTACGTGGGAAATTTTGTTCACGTCTCTTGGAGCAGAGGTGGCATTCTATCATTTACAAATGATTATCCAAAAATTGAGAGAAAAGCCCATAGAATGGTATCAGCAGACAGACAGGTTTGTGAAACTTGCGAGGTGTTTGTGGGAAGACTTGAACACATTACTAGAGATAGTGCTTCCAGCTGATCTGTGGATCAAGTGTAAGAGGAGTGTAGACTGGCCAACAAGTGAACCGGAGAGAGACAAGAATACAGGTGCACCATCTCCTGAAGTAATTAAATATTACTATAAGGCGATTGAGTTTCTGAAATCGAGGATTTCGCCCAAGAATATTGATTGGCAGAGAATTGACAGGACAGCTCAGGAAGCAAAAGAGTCAATACATGCGCATTATGAGCGATTGTTGCAGGCATTCAAGCATTACAGTGGTACAGAAACAATTAGGGCGAAAGACATGTTTCATTTTGTTTTCAGATTCGTGGAAGGATTGAGACCTGAAACTGGCCTGATGATAAAGGGTCATTTGATTTGCTGGCAAGCAAAGCCGATTGATAGGTGTTGCAGTATGTGAAATACTGTAGTGATGAGATTGAATTGAAACAGAAAAAGTTGAAAGAGAAAGCAATGGTGATGCAGATTAAAGCAGCTCAAACAGTAGTGCAAGGGAATTTGTCTCAGCAGTTGCCACAGCAGCAGCAGGGAGGTAGAGGTCATGGAGGTAATATGAATCATGGTCCAGATTTGAATACTGTAGTGGTTCAGAATGATGTGCAGGGAATGAAGAAGCAATTGCTGTGTCACATTTGCAGAGCCGTGGGACATTGGAAACGGGACTGTCCGATGATGGTGCAGGGAGGTGTTGTTAAGCAGAGTAATGACATCAATGCATTTCAGAATGTGAGAGGACCGAGAGTGAGAGGTCCTAATCCAAATTTTCAGAATAATTTGAATCAAGTGCAAAATTTCCAGCCCATGCAGCAGGTGCAAATGCCCTGTGCACAAGTGTCAAAGTTGCAGCAGATGCATCCGCAGGTTCCCATGGTACCTAGACAGCAAATTCAAATACCTCAAGCCCCGATGGAGCAGCAACAGATGATGCTTTCTCAACAGGTCACAGGGCAGAGGCAAAACAGAAGTAGTAACACAGTGCACCAATTCCTGTTACACAGTGAGAATGGAATAAATGATGAATGGACAAGTGATAGTTCAGATGAGGAGGCATGTGTGCTTGCAACTTCTTTAGAAGTAGTTCAGAGAGGACCCTCTGTGAAGGAAAAGGTTATGGGTCACAGAGTTTCATTCTTGGTGGACACAGGAGCTACATGCTCTACAGTGAGAAGTGCAGAGGTTCTGAAATTTGCCCCTTTCAGGTAAAACAGTTCAGGTTGTGGGGGTAGCAAACCAGTATTTGAAAACACCGATTACAGATCCAGTTCAAGTCGAGATGGGCAATTTCCAGGGATTGCATACATTTGTAGTCTGTGATTCAAGTCCGGTATCCCTACTGGGAAGAGACTTGTTGTGTAAAACAAAATGTTTGATTAATTGCTCAAATGATGGAACTGAGATTCAGACAAATAGTGATGATGAAGACCAAGCCCCAGAAATAGAGTGTGAAACTACAAAGTAGGAGGATCTTTTGATTGAGCTTTTCCCGATATTCACAGTGAAAGTGCTGCATCCTGATTTGCAGGGAACGGTACAAGAGACGGTGTGGGATTTGACAGGAAAAGAAGTAGGTCTGATTAAGGGAGTGGAGCCAGTCAAAGTTACTATAAAACCAAATGCAGTTTTCCCCCAACTTCCGCAGTACCATATGCTGCAAGATGTTCTGATGGAAGTGGCTCAGATAATTGCAGATGTTCTGAAAGAAGTGTTGAGCAGTCCTCACCGATAATGGGTTTGAAGAAGCCCTGTGGGAAGGTTCAGATTGTTCAAGATTTGAGAAAAATAAATGAGATTGTGGTCAAATGTTGTCCCGTGGTGCCAAATCCAGCTGTGATAATGTGCCAGATTCCATGTGATGCCGAGTGGTTCACTGTCATCGATTTGTCACAAGCATTCTTTTCTGTGCCTCTTCATGAGGATAGTCAATTTCTCTTTTGTTTCAAATTCCTGGATCAAGACTATTGCTGGTGCAGAATTTCTCAAGGGTATTCAGAGTCACCTTCCACATTCAATCAGATTTTGAAAAAGAATTTGGAGTTGTTGGAATTGCCTTTCCAATCTACCTTGGTGCAGTACATTGATGACTTACTGATTGCTTCCAAGACAAGGGACGAGTGCAAGTATGATACGATTGCCCTGTTGAACCATTTAGGAAAGAATGGCCATAAAGTGTCTCAGCTGAAATTGCAGTACTGTCAGAAAGTAGTGAAGTATTTGGGTCACCAGATTGAGAACGGTTCAAGAAAGATATCCAGAGAGAGGATTACCACGATATTGCACATAAGTCCCCCAACCACACAGAGAGACGTCAGGATGTTTCTGGAAATGGTGGGTTATTGTTGCCAATGGATTCCAAATGGTTCAGTCATTTCAAGACTATTGCAGAAGCTGACTCATAAGGAAGTCACTGATCCCATAGTGTTATACTAGGATAAAATGAAAGCATTCACTGAGTTGAGAGAGAGTTTGTGCAGGGCTCCAGCGTTGGGTAGGCCTGATTACACGAAGCCTTTCACATTGTTTTGTCATTGTCTGTCTTGACACAGGTCCATGGAGGCATAAATCACCCAGTAGCATATTTTTTCCGCTACTCTGGACCCAGTTGCAACAGCCTTACCGGGTTGCTTGCTCGCAGTTGCCGCAGTTGGTCTAAGCCTTACACAGTGTGAAGGTCTGGTGATGGGATATCGCCTGACTGTAATGTTCCCTAACTTTATTGAGATTTTACTGACAAGGACGAAAACTCAATACTTAAGTGGTGCGAGAATGACTAGAAATGAAATGAGTATTTTGGGGTCGCCAAATGTAACATTGAAAAGGTGTACAGTGCTGAACCCGACAACCTTACTTCCGAGTGAAAATGCTAAAATTGAAAAAGAGGAAGATGTTGAACATGATTGTCTCGAAGTAACTGATTTGTGCACAAAACCGAGGCCTGACATTAGAGATACCCGATTGGAAGAAAATGACCAAATTATTTTTGTCGATGGTTCTTGTCTGAGAGACAATACAGGGACACTGATGCTGTGTGCACAATTACAGGAACCTTGGAAGCTTCTTGGCTTCGAGGAGTGTATTCTGCCCAAGTAGCGGAACTGGTAGCCCTTGCAAGAGCGTGCCATGTTTCTGCTCAGTTAAAAGTTACAATCTATATGGATAGCCAGTATGGATTTGGAATAGTTCATGATTTTGGTCAATTGTCGTCACAGAGAAGTTTCCTGACCTTTTCTGGTTCACCAGTGAGAAATGGAGGGGATTAAAGAATTGTTGCATGCTATTTAAATGCCTGAAAAGATTGCTGCGGTGAAATGCAGTGCACATCTGAAGTCACAGGACTATAGGGGTCATTTTGACCCTGGCGGTACGAGACCGCCAGGGCTAAAATGATGGAAGCACCGCCAACAGGCTGGCGGTGCTTCCTGGGGAATTACGACCGCGGCGGCATCGCCGCGGTCGCACCGCCGGGGCCGGCGGTATTCCGCCACACTTGCCCCGTCGGTGATAATCCGCCTGGGCAGCGCTGCTAGCAGCACTGCCCAGGGGATTACGAGTCCCCGACCGCCAGCCTTTTGCTGGCGGTTTGAACCGCCAGGAAAAGGCTGGCGGTACGGGGAGTCATGGGGCCCCCTGACAGGGCCCCATGCGGCTTTTCACTGTCTGCTATTCAGACAGTGAAAAGCGCGACGGGTGCAACTGCACCCGTCGCACGGCTGCAACAACGCCGGCTCCATTTGGAGCCGGCTCCTGTGTTGCGGCCCAGCGGGGATGTCAAAATGGGCACCGCGTGAGTGCGGCCGCATTGGCAGCCGCACGGCTAATGAGGCCCTATGTGTCATTGGGAAAGGGATATGCGGATCAAGTCACAAGATTTTGCGCATTCAACTGTATATTGTTCAAAGACAAGTGGGAACTGTTACCTGAAGAAGATGAAACTTGTACAAGCTATGCATTGTAAATAATTGACACTTAGGAAGAATTAAAATCTTTACAGAATATTGTTGACAGGGCGGAAAAACGCTCATGGAGCATAATGAAATGTGTACAAAGACAAGACGGATTGTGGCTTTCTGAGGAGGGTCAAATGGTTTTACCATATAGGCCCTTATTACAACATTGGGGGTAAATGCCGCTTACCGCCATGCAGAAGACCGCAGCACACCGCTGCGGCAGCGGAATTCCGCTACAGCTATTACGACCCACAGCTCGGAATCCCCCATAATACAGACACCAACCCAAGTCCGCCACACCAAAGGTCAGTGATAAACTGGCAAAAACAAAACCTCCACTGTCACGCCAACAGGAATACACCCACACTATCACGACCCACGAATCCACGCGGCGGTCTTTCAACCGCGGTATTCCATTGACGGTACACACTGCTGCGCTCAAAATACACACACATTTACAAAACACAACCACATTGGACAAATCGAAATACACACACCTGATACACATACACACACCACTCCCATACACCCAATCCAATATAAAACACCCACCCACAAACCCTTACTACCAAAAATTCAGAAACAAGGCCAGAGAGAGACACCACCAGAAACAACACTAGCATCCACAGACACACAACATCATCACTCACACAACATCCATGCACCTCAAACAACACACAACAACACATCCCCTCACACATCACAACACACACCACCTCACACATCACCCACACCACATCACGGCACCACAACGACACCCCAGGTTCTCTGAGGAGGAGCTCAAGGTTATGGTGGAGGAAATAGTCCGGGTAGAGCCACAGCTATTCGGATCACAGGTGCAGCAGACATCCATTGCTAGGAAGATGGAGCTATGGCGCAGAATCGTCGACAGGGTCAACGCAGTGGGACAGCATCCAAGAACACGGGATGACATCAGGAAGAGGTGGAGCGACCTACGGGGAAGGTGCGTTCCGTGGTCTCAAGACACTAGATTGCAGTACAGAGTACTGGCGATGGACCCTCACCTCCTCCCCCACAACTAACAACATGGGAGGAGCAAGTCTTGTCAATACCGCATCCTGAGGGCCTCTCAGGGGTAGCAGGAGGAATGGACTTTTGTAAGTCAAATCTTAACTATTATATCCCCCACCCTACCTGCATGCCATCACATACCCCCACCCTCACCCTCACCCCCATCACTCCAACACCTCACATATGTCCCACTATCACAACTCACCCATCCCATCACCAAGCCCTGCATGCAACACCAAAGCAAGGACACCCATCACCAAAGCATGTTCACTACAGATACCCACACAGACCCCAAACCAAATATCACACAAGGACCTAGACAAGGATGCAAGCACTGGAGTACAGGGTCACTCACCCATTGCACACAATGGCACAAACAGATGTAATAATCATGCCTTTACACCCCTGCAGGACCCCTACCCAACGTCACCAGACAGGAGGTTCCAGACATATCCAGTCCCCCCACAGAAGAGGCCCACAGTGATGACAGCATCTCTGCACAACTGGATCAAGATGACCAGCCCGGCCCATCTGGGACCTCGGGACAGTCGGTTCCCCTGACAGTGGCACAAGCCACCACAGAGCCTCCCCCCTCAGGAAACACCAGCACAGCACCCACCGAGCGGGCCCATCCCTCTGTCCCCAGGACACGTAAAGCAGCAGTGTGTCCAGCACTACAGGGAACCCGGGCAAACCCACCAACCCAAGAAAATCAAGGACCTGGGGGCAGTGGGCACACGGTTCAGGGGACAGAGGAACAGGAAAACAGGGGAACTGGGAAGACAGCTGTGCGTCAGGGGGAGGACAGGCCCAGGGAACTCACTCTCCACGAGGCCCTCTCCAACATCATGGGAGCGTACCATCATTCCCAGGAGACGATGGCAACGGTACTGGCCAACTTTCAGGAGACCCAGCGGCTGCAGGAGGAACACTATCTGGGGATCAGGGAGGAACTGAAGTCCATTAACACCACCCTGGTCACCATTGTAGGGGTGCTGAAGGACCTTGTAAACACCAGGAGGGACACTGTGGCACAACAAGGGGCCCCTGACACTAGCCTGGATGATGAACAGCCCTCCACCTCGGCTGGTGCTAGTGGACAGGAGGCACCGCCATAGGACCACGACACCTGCACCCCAACCCCTGCAGATGGAGAGCCACCCCGCAAACGGTCCCTGAGATCCAGGAACAAGACAGAGAACATTGCCAAGACCCCCATCAGGAAATGGGACCCCCCTAAATGTCACCCTTCTGTCCCACTTTGTCACCCTGTCCATCCTTCGACTGCCCTTGCTCCACTTCATATGCCCGTTTGGACAATGCACCTGTGAAACAAATAGACTGGACTCTGCCATGGACAATCCTCCACCATCACCCCTGCCCATTTTACAACCCCCTCCACTTATTTGCACAGAAATAAACACACATCAATCACAAAACAATCTGGAGTCAGTCTGTGCTTCACTAATGTGTAATTGCAATATCTATGGAATATAGCAATGTCAATTTAATTGTCCACATACCGATGAAACACAGCTGTAGGGCTGGAGGAAATATAGCAGAGGACACAAAGTGGGACCCACATCTGTTAAATGGAAAGGCAAAGTGACAAGTCAGGGTCCACACACTGGGTGAAAATGACAGACCTCTGATAGCTCAAACAATAGTATGAGATGTGTGAGGCAGTGACATCTTCTTACCTGTGTCTCACTGGAAGTATTGCTGGATAACGTTGTTTCTGTTGTTGATATCCTCTTCTTCTGCCTCCTCTTCTTCAATGTCCACAGGCTCCACAGCTGCCACATAACCTCCAGCTGGACCATCCTCCTGCAGAAAAGGCACCTGTCTTTGCAAAGCCAGGATGTGCAGCATACAGCAGGTCCGATAATCTGGCACACCTTCTTTGGTGAGTAGTAGAGAGAACCACCTGTCATACGGAGGCACCGGAACCTGGCCTTCAGGAGGCCGAAGGTCCGTTCGATCACCCTCCTAGTTCGCCCATGTGCCTCATTGTAGCGTTCCTCTGCCCCTGTCCTGGGATTTCTCACTGGGGTCAGTAGCTATGACAGGTTGGGGTACCCAGAGTCACCTGCAAATTTCGAGGGACAACTGTTAGACACACACTAACCCGTAGGAACAACCCCAGATCCAGACACCTATTCACACTGTTTTGGGTCCTTGTCCTCACCTATTAGCCACACACGCTGCTTCTGGAGTTGGCCCATCACATAAGGGATGCTGCTATTCCTCAGAATGTAAGCGTCATGCACTGAGGCAGGAAATTTGGCATTCACATGGGAGATGCACTGGTCGGCCAAACACACCATCTGCACATTCATCGAATGATAGCTTTTCCGTTTCTGTACACCTGTTCACTCCTGCATGGGGGTACCAAGGCCACATGTGTCCCATCAATGGCATCTATGATGTTGGGGCTATGTCCCAGGGCATAGAAGTCACCTTTCACTGTAGAATGGCGGATAGCTGACATCAGGTCTGGCTCCAGCTGGGCACACAGTTCATGGATTGTTGCACGATCAAGTCTGTAGGTGACTATTACGTGTCTCTCTTCCATTGTCGACAGGTCCACCAGCGGTCTGTACACCGTAGGATGCCGTCATCTCATCACCTGCCCCAGCGGACATGCCCTATGGAGAACAGCGAGCAGAGAGTCAGCCTACACTGAGGTATCACAAAATGTCATTTGCACACATTTATTAATCCGCAATGGGCTTGTTACTGTGTGTATGCAAGGCCTAGATAGGTGTGACACAGTTATTATTAATGCCATGTGGCCCCCTGAAATGGCGGCTGGCTGACCCGTAAGGTAGGACAAGGGGATTTGAGGTAACTGCGCTGGCGTTCTACACCGTCGCGGTAGGCGGTCGAAGACCGCGGCGCCATCCTGAATTGGTTAACATTGGATCCTATGGGTCTGAGGAGCCAATGACAATGTACGCCGGCGGCGACGGTACGCAGCGCCACGGACGTGACCACCATGTTCTGTCTGTTCACTCTTTTGATACCTGGCCTTCAACAGGAGAGGACCTAAACTGCAAGTGCTGCTGTGACCTCAGTCTGGAAGCCACGATGGCTCATGTGTCTGGGGAAAGGGCCCCTGCCTTCACTTCGGAGGAGTTGGAGAAATTAGTGGATGGGCCCACACGGACGGGTGGGAAGGGTGGGAACGTGGACCAATGAGTATGACGGTTCAGACGGGTAAAGATCTTCCTTTTCCCCTGTACTATTCCTCTAGGTCAGCGCCCACCAGAAGAAGGATATTTGCCGTGCCAACGCCAAGGACGTCCGGACCCTGGGGGTCCACCACAGACGGAGCACCCACTGCCATAAAAGATGGGAGGACATTCGCCGCTGGAGCAAGAAGACAGCAGAGGCCCAGCTGGGGATGACCTCCCAACGTGGGAGGGGTGCCCGTCGCACCATGACCCCCCGGATGTTCTGGATCCTGGCGGTGGTGTATCCGGAGTTGGATGGGCGCTTGAGGGCATCACAGCAGCCACAAGGGGGTGAGTACAGTCACATTCATCTGACTCTGCGCGCATTACGAGGTGTCTGGGTGGGGGAGGTGGGCAGTGGGTTCCCCTAGGCCAGGGCGAGCTTGTTAGGCCAGGTCCCTTAAGAGGCAGGTTCAGTGGATCCCCAACCCCACTAGTGGTTAGTGCCATCTACACCTAGTCAGGCTCCTGTGACTTCCAAGTGTACAGCAATCGGGCTTAGGCCTTGTACCCCATGGGCATGTGAATAATCTAGGAACAATAAGTGCATGGCGTAGTGCACAGGGCTGCTGTGTCTGTAGTGTCCGCCAACGGTAGTGGTGTTGCATGCACTGAACATGTCTTTCTTCTGTCTTTCCCCCCCTTGTTGTGGTCTCCCTATTCTTGTGTGCAATAGCATCATCAGGCGGAGGAGCAGTGGCACCGGAGCAGGAGGGAGCTGCATCCCACTTGGCCCTGGAGGGCGAAACAACGGAGTCAGAAGCCACCAGTGGGACGGAGGGTGAGGGGAGCTCCATGGCGGGGACACGAGGTGACTGCAGTGACAGCGACTCCTCCTCTGATGGGAGCTCCCTTGCGGTGGTGGGCCCTTCTGTGCCCCCGCATCAACAGGTACAGCAGCCACCCCCCCACCAGCACCGCCCTCACTGCAGCCCCTCAGCGTGTGTCCCGTGCCCGCTCACCCAGGAGGGTGGGCATCTCCTTTGGCCCAGGCACCTCAGGCCCTGCCCCAGTCAGCTCTGCTGCCCTCAGTGAGGAGGCTATTCACCTCCTGAGATCCCTCACTGTTGGGCAGTCTACCATTCTGAATGCCATCCAGGGTGTTGAGAGGCATTTGCAACAAACAAATGCATCCCTGGAGGGCATTCATTCTGGCCAGGCAGCCCGACAGAGAGCATTTCAGGCTCTGGCTTCAGCACTGATGGCAGCCATTGTCCCTATGTCCAACCTCCCCCCTCCAACTTCCTCCACCCAGGCCCAATCCCCTGTACGTCAGCCTATCCCAAGCACACCATCAGACCAGCATGCACACACCTCAATACACAAAAGTGACTCAGGCAAACATAAGCACCACACATCCCACAGGCACTCACACAAGCATCATACCCATGCAGACATACCAACATACACTGACTCCACTGTGTCCCCCTCCTCCACGTCTGCCCTCCTCCCTCCCAGTCTCGTCTCCACTCACACCTGCATGCACTACATCTTCAGCCACTACCTCCGTCACCAGCACGCCCATCACCACACACTGCTCACGTGCACTCACCACCCCCACTACCATTTACACTTCCCCTGTGTCCTCTCCCAGTGTGTCAGTGAGCCCTCCTCCCAAAGTACACAAACACAGGCACACACCCACCCAACAGCCATCCACCTCACAACAGCCTCCAGGCCATGCACCATCACCCAAATTTAGCAGACGTACACCTCCTACAACCACTACCTCTTCCTCCACTCCCAAACCCCCTCCATCTACCCATCCCAGTGTGTCTAAAAAGCTTTTCCTGGTTAATATTGACCTCTTCCCTACACCTCCCCCTCCCTGTCTGTCCCCTAGGGCCAGGCTTTTCAGGTCCCAACCCAGCACCTCAGCCACCACAGCCCCAGGCACAGTGGGGCCAGCAACTGTGGGCTATTGGATTGCGCCAACCATCAGGGCTGCCAGTGTGCCACGGAGCGAGGGCAAGGACATTTCACCACCTGCCAAGCTAAAAAAGTTGCCTACAGGAGAAGCAGAAAATACCTGCCACCAAGGGGTCAGGGAAAACGAAAGGGGATAGTGGCAAGACAGTTGCGCCATCATCAAAGGTGGGGAAGGGCCAGAAACTGAAGGGCAGGTCAGGAGAGGGCATGGTGGCACCGACTGAGGGCCCAGTGTCACACGTCGACGCCAACGTGTATGGCGGAGAAGACCGCCACCTGCACCGCCACCCGCACCGCCACCTGCACCGCCGCCAGTACCGCTGCCACAGAGCCCGCCGCCAGCACCGCTACCACAGAGCCCGCCGCCAGCACCGCTGCCACAGAGCCCGCCGCCAGCACCGCCGCCACAGAGCCCGCAACCAGCACCGCCGCCACAGAGCCCGCAACCAGCACTGCTGCCACAGAGCCCGCCGCCAGCACCACTGCCACGGAGCCCGCAACCAGCACCGCCGCCACAGAACCCGCAACCAGCACCGCCGCCACAGAGCCCGCAACCAGCACCACCACCACAGAGCCCGCAACCAGCACCGTCGCCACAGAGCCCGCCGGCACCACCGCTGTCACAGAGCCCGCTGCAAGCACTGCCGCCACGGAGCCTGCCACAAGCACTGCTGTGACTGACACCGCTGCAAGCACCGCCAGCGGCCCGCAACGTTCTGAGCCAGTGGCACCACAGCAGACATGGCTGCCATCCCCAGTGGTCAGTCGTCCAAGGCTGGTGGTGAGCTCCAGGAGCCTGGGCAGCTTCCATGAAGCAACACTTTCAGTGGAGAAAGGCATCCACTACCTCAGTCCTTGGCAGGATGAAGCACTCTGGGCACAAAGCCCCCTCCAGAACCAGTTAAGAGAAACATCCACTACCTCTGTCCGTGGCAGGATGAAGCACTCTGGGAACAAAGCCCCCTCCAGAACCAGTGGAGAGTTACATCCACTACCTCAGTCCTTGACAGGATGAAGCACTCTGGGCACAAAGCCCCCTCCAGAACCAGTGGAGAGATACATCCACTACCTGAGTCCTTGGCAGGATGAAGCACTCTGGGCACAAAGCCCCCTCCAGAACCAGTGGAGTATCACATCCACTACCTCTGTCCTTAGCAGGATGAAGCACTCTGGGCACAAAGCCCCCTCCAGAACCAGTGGAGACTGTTATCTACTTGAGAGACTGTGGCTTTGCACTCCCCAGGAGAAAGCAGTGGGCAAACCACCCACTGAAAAGACTTGAGAGACTGTGGCTTTGCACTCCCCAGGATGAAGCAGTGGGCAACCCACCCACTGAAAAGACTTGAGAGACTGTGGCTTTGCACTCCCCAGGATAAAGCAGTGGGCAACCCACCCACTGAAAAGACTTGAGAGACTGTGGCTTTGCACTCCCCAGGATAAAGCAGTGGGCAACCCACACTGAAAAGACTTGAGAGACTGTGGCTTTGCACTCCTCAGAATGGGCATGGAGCCCCCTCGTGGAGCAGTGGCGTTGTGCGTTCATCAGGCTGAGGTGCCCCCCCTCCCCCTGAGGTGCCTGTATATGTTCGATCTGATGCTCCAGCAGTGTTCTCTCCGTTTGGAGTCAGGTGTCTAGTGTGGGCCTCGCCCATGCATTTTGGGCCCAGTGGTCCACGGACAATGATTGGTGCACTATCCGGACTTGTGTAGTTGGTGTACATAATTGTATATACTGGATTTAGAGTTTTGACTACTGGATTTTTATTGATTTCAATCGTTCAAATCATTTCCTTTTGTCCTTGCGTTCTTCCGGGGGGGGGGGTGTAAATGTAATGTTGCAGCATGTATTTGTGTGTATGGTGTTGTGGGTGAGGGTGGGGCTGTTGCGTGTTGCATGTGTGTGTCACTCTCTTTTCCCTCCTCCCTCCCCTGTGTTGTAGGTGCAGTACTCAACGTGGTCGTCGCCGGCGTCGTTAGAGCTACTGATAGAGGAGCAGGAAGACCATCGCCGGCAGGATCTGCAGTTCTGGCTCCATTACGTCCTGGTTCCTGAGGTGAGTGATTTTCCCTTCTGTGTACTGTTTCCGCCGGTTTTTATTCGCGTTGGTTCTGCCCCGGAAAAAGGTGGTGGATTGCCGGGTTGTGATAGGGTGGGCGGTACATTGTCTTCAGCCTGTCTGTTGGCGGTTACCGCCACGCTGTTTGTTTGTACCGCCGTGGCGGTCGGAGTGTTAAAGTGACTGTCTATGTTGGTGGTTTCCACTATGGTCATGTTTCCATTTTTTTTCCTCCAGCCTGTTGGAGGTATTACCGCCGCTTTAACACCGACCGCCAAGGTTGTAATGAGGGCATAGTCTGTTATCTCAAATGGCAAGGTACTATCATGGTCAAGCACATATTGGAAAGGATGCCATGGTTGGTCTGTTCAAACATGATTGGTTCAACCCAAAGTTAAGACAAGTTGCTGAAGCAGTTTGCCATTGTTGTGTTATTTGCCAACAGTTAAACACAGGGAAAGGGACAGTGGTTAATTTGAGCCACATTGGAAGAGCAGGCGGTCCATTCAGTAGAATGCAAATGGATTTTATTGAGATGCCTGTATGTGGAGGTTTGAGATATGTGTTTGTGATTGTTTGCATCTTTAGTCACTGGATTGAAGCGTGCCCTACACTAAGAAATGATAAGTCTCACAGTAGCAGAACTACTGCTTAGGGAACTTATTCCGCATTTCGGGTTTCCGGTATCTTTGAAATCAGATAGGGGAAGTCACTTCAACATGAAGTAATTAAATTACTGTGTGCAGCATTGAACATTGAGCAGAAGTTCGATTGTAGTTATCGCCCTGAAGCATCAGGACTAGTGGAACAGATGAATGGTACATTGAAGTCGAGAGTTGCAAAGATGTGTGTGGCTATGAATTTGAAATGGCCTGACCGTTGCCTTTCGTGTTTATGTCAATGAGAAACACACCTGACAGGAATACAGGACTGTTGCCCCATGAGATCCTCATGGGCAGAGCAATGTGATTACCAGCGGTGCCTGCAAATGCACTTGTCAACATTACTAATGATATGGTGTTGGATTACTGCAAGGGTCTGGCTGATGTGGTCTGCTCTTTCTCTCAGCAGGTGGAGGCCACTACACTGCCACCGATCCATAACCCAGGGCACATCCTGAGAGCTGGGGACTGGGTTGTCATCCGAAAGCACATGAGAAAGATATGTTTGGAGCCTTATTGGAAGGGACCATACCAAGTTGTCTTGATAACTGCTACATCTGTGAAGTGTGCTGGAATCCCGAACTCATGCAAGTCATATGAAGAAGGTGGCATCTCCACTGGATCATGAAGAAGCGTTGTTGAGAGTACCAACAACAGTGAGATAAGTCTCAGGGGCGGAAGGAGACCAAAGAGGAACGGAGACCGTTGAGGACGGTTCAGTCACTCCTGTGGGAGACGAGGATGGAGACCTCCAGGAGGGTGTCGGAGAGCCCATCTCAAACGAAGCAGCAGGAGAGCCTAGTCAGAGAAGGCTTTCCCAGAAGCAGACGATCTTGAGAGACAAACAGAGCAATTGCCAGACCCAGAAGGGGAAGAAGATGAGGTGGATCAAAGTCAAAGTGATCCGACTCCTCAACCGGTTGCAGGGCCGTCAAGCGAAAACACCACTGAACAAGGAAAAGATTCAAGTTTGTTCTAAAGAGAATACTGACAAAGGGTCCACTGAAAGGAGATAAGTGGCCAGAATCACAAGTGGAGAAAAGGAAAGAAGTGGTTGTTGAACCAACAATCGAGGAAGAAATAGATACCTCAAGGAAAGAAGATCTAAGTGGAGGAGAGCTGAATGGTGATCGAAAATTGAAGAGAAAGAGAATAGCAAGTCGAAGATACATGGGTCCTGAATGGGGGCTTGTAACTACTAATGAAGAGTTTTGTCTTTTTGTTTTGATAGAGACATTCCAGGTCAGTATTTTGGCACGTGAAGGAAGCTAATGAACTGAACTGTTGAAACAATCTGAGAGAAAACATTTGAGAAAGAAACTGTTGAAAGTAACGGAAGAGACATTGATAACCTGATTTGACTTTTGGAACCTGATTTTGACAAAGCTGCTAACCGATTTTGGCAAGGATTCTTGGAAGTGAAACCGAACTGCTAAAAGAAGAGTTGTCTATTTTGGATTTTTGCTGCAAGTTTTTCTAAATTTCTTCTGCTTTCTGATTCTTTACAGATCATGAGTAATATTAGTCAACAAGTTAGAGGTGCTAGGTGGTATAAATATATGAGCATTGGTTTGGCGGTTATGTGTGGGATAATGTTTGTGGTGTAGAATGTGTGTCTGTCTGTTCTTGATATGAGAAGAGCCAACCATACTCCTGTTTTTGAAACAACTACTGCACTAACGGCATTAGAGAAGTTTAAATTAGATGAGAAATATTTGCATGAGTATACTAATGCGCAGGAAGAACTTTCTCCTAATGTTTTCTATCGCTTATTGAGTGAGTATGTTGAGACAATGGATGCAAAGAATTGTTTTGTGTGTACGCAGATTCCTTCATGAGTCGAGCAAGGAGTCACATATCATAGCTTACCTTTAACCTACGTGATAAGTTGTAGTCTATTACTGACAAGGTTTTATAACAGGAGTACATTCAGTACTTCTGCTCAAATCATGATGTTGTGTTTTCGTTTGTTCCTATAATTAGGTGTTTGAGTAGAGTAGCTAAGGATAATGACATAGTATTAGTCAGAGGTTTCTTTGAATCTACATTAACGTTTGGCACAGCTTATGCACATACAAATAACTTGATTGCTTACACCTTACACCTTTGGATAAGAGCTTCTTAGATCACACAGATGACAGGAGAAAGTGTTAAAAGAGAAATTAGAAAAATGCTTAGAGAAAAGGACTTACAAGAATGATTTTGCTTATAGTGCAATTAAGACGCAAGGGAAATTAGCTGTAAACGTACAACACGTAGGGAAGCTTTGTATATATCGGCCTAAATCATGCACTGACACTTTATTTGTGGGAACAAGTGAATGTAGGTATGTGTTTTTGTTTCAGAGTAAGTGGGCATTTATGTTGAACTGCCAGGCCCTTGAAATTCCAGGGATTTTACTATATCTGAGAGGATGGTACATGTTATTTGGGGATAGTTTTCCCAAAGAGTTATCAAATGGAGGATTTGAGAAAGTTTCCGAAAGTGACTTAATTACATCATAAGAGACACAGGACGGAGTCCTCTTCCGCGATAGTGGGAGATATGTTTGGAGTGGTGATTCCTTCAGTGGGAGTCATTCTGAATTCGATTAAGATTTGAAAGTTGTCTACTATTGTGGATAACATGCGGACAAATTTTTCAGGGGCCATACTCCTGATATATACTGAATTAGTGGCTGATAGAGCTATGACTCTGTCAAATCATCTTGCTTTAGGCATTCTTTTAGCGAAGGATGGTGGAGTCTGTAGAATGATTAATTCTAGGCATTGTTGTTCGTATATTCCAGATAACAGTATAGAGGTAACAGACTTACTTACTAATCTGACAAATGCAAGTGCTGATTTGTAAGAAATTAAAGAACCAGGTGTTTGGGAAAAGGTTGGCAAAGGGTTTGCTTCAGTGGGAAATTGGCTCAGCAACATTTGGAATGGGGGGGCTATTACAAATACTGCAAGGGGTATTAATTGTCATGGTTTGTTTATTGGGGATATGGGGATTATGCAAATTATACAAAATAATTAAATTGAAAAAGTCAAAGAGTAATAAGAGGAGGGAAGAAAAGAAAAGGGAAACATTTTACAGAGAAAATTCAAGGGGAAAACTAAATTATGAAGGGATTGAATTAAGACAAATTTAGCTGATGAGAAAATTTGTGGGTAATAGTTAGAGTGATGACATATTAAGTCATCAGAGGAGGGATTGCTAGTGCAGGTGTTTTTATAAGAAATTATTAATGAGTGTTTATGTATTTTGAATAATGAGTTCATGCAGAAAATTAAATAAAGTAGAAAAATAATGCACGCATTTGAAAATATGACCTTGAAGATTGGCCACCAATGTTAACGAAGTGTTGTGTACTAATCAATGATTAACACTAATGAAATATTGAAATGTGTTAGACTGGTGCAGTGATATGTCATATTAAGGGTTATGAAGTATGCTTTAGCTTTATTAATTGTAGGCCTTAACTTAGCTAGTGTCATAGCCTATTTTGCCAGACCTCATGTAAAAGCTGTATTTCTTAGCGTTTAGTAAAAATAGTGACCAAGTGAATTAAACAGGGAAATGTCTATTGTATTGTTTAAATGTGCTCATAACAGAAGCTTTTCATGAGAACCGACTGCTAGGATATGATGTTCTTGCTAAAGTAACATTTTATGTGTAATATGTGTGAGACTGACTTTCCCAGGACAAGAACAATGAAGATACTGACTAGAGTGGAAGCTGCAACAATATTGTTACCTGACAAGCCGGATGATGAAGACATCACAAGACGAACTAATCCACAATATGAGAATGGAGAAATATTAGAATTCATAGATTTGGGATAGTAGTTTTATTGGACAGCGTGTAAACATACGATTAACTGACCAATAGGGAACTAGGGGATAGTTTAGGTGACTTTGATATAACAATGCCGCAGAGGGAGAAGATTCAGAATTTTAGGAGAGAAGAGAGATCATTCTGCCTTTCCGACATTCGGCTAATATCCCCCTGACTGAGAGCCTGACGTCTTGCAAATCGACTGATTTCCTGAGGACTAAGACTGATTCTGCTTTGCTCACCCATACCGAGGGTAAGTATACATTGAAATGTGATTATTATGCATATTTTCTTTTCCTTTCTAGGTACCAACTGCACTGTTTTGATAGAACCATAGTTAGATGATTTTACAAATTGTTACTAAATTGTTTTGCATGAAGCCCAACATCCTGATGCTAATCTGTTGTTAGTTGAGGATCCTGACTTATGACAATAGAGACTAATGCCTGATGGATTTCTCTGCTTAACTTTATGTACTTCATTACATTAACGCAGCTGACTCTGCTATTGATTTGCACCGTAACTTTAGAATGTGTTGTAGTTCAAGCTTTGACTAGTTTGTGTTTCTTCCGTTGCTTTGATCAACAAGTGTTGTTTCTATATGTGTTTCAACTGATTTTGAGATTAATATACATGACCTTAGCATTGTTGATATAGGGAAATAAACATTCTAAACATTTACTAAAGGTATGGTTATTCATGACTGAAAGGTCATGGTGCGTGATAATTACTGACTCCATTCATTATTGATTTTATTGATTACTAATGTTTGTTGATTATTGTATATTGATTATTGATTTATGTACCGGAGCTATGGTAAGAACTTCTTAATTGCGAGTCAAAAGGTTCATCGACCTATTCGCGTCCCCTTGTAAGTTTACTTATTAAGGTCTGACGCGCTAACACTGGCAACCAAATAAAATCTCCAATGAGCAAATAGCAATAAAAGATTGCAATGTTGTGTTACTATTGCTGCTAAAACTTCTACACATCATCCTTCCTCCCAGAGGCTGTTTTTACTCTCTAATCAGCATCTAACACCACAGTAGTGTGTTGAACTCAGGACTGACAGTCATTTGGTCCAAAGTCAACATTACTTTAAGATGAAGAGGATTTCATGCTTTGTAGGTGATGCACAACGTCTTGAAGGTATGCCCTGTCGGTACTGGGAGCCAGACCAACAGAATTTACATTGGGTGATGTGGTGAATGAAGGGAGTCCCTAATATATTTTTGGATGTCCAAGGGCCTCCAAGTATTCTGCGTTCATGAAGGCCTATCAGGCTGTTCGCCAAGTACTTGAGTAGTATATGCTGAAAAGGTATGAGACTTGCATTGAGAAGTGGATGCAACCAGTTTTGCACTCTTCTCACTGTATTTTGAAGGTCTAGATGCAGTTCGCCAGTCATGTGGCATAATATAACATAACATCTCAGAGTTCTGGCTTTTGAGACCAGTGCTGGGGATATTCTGTTGACTTTCATTGGAGACATTCTTTCCTGGAAGAAGACCAGAAAGTAGGGGGTGCCTTGATTAGGATCTCAGTCTTTTGTGGGTTCTGCTTTAGATGGTAGAGGAGCATCCCCTCTTTTTTAGCTTTTGTTCAGGCAACACACTATGTGACGTTAAGGTAAAGAGGAGAGGAGTATCCCTTGTGAAAGACCAAGGCCCATATTTATACTTTTTTAGTGCTGCACTTGCGTCGTTTTTTTACGCAAATGCGGCGAAAACTTAAAAAATACAATTGTATTTTGTAAGTTTGCAAAAAAGCTAAGCAAATGCGGCACTAAAAAAGTATAAATATTGGCCCAAATGATTAGAACCAGCTTAGGCCTTTGCAGTCAATCCCAATGGAGCTGATTCAAGATGATGATTATGAATAGCTCACGAACAATGTAATCAGACGCTGCCCAGAGGCCCATGACAATGAATACAGAGGCTTTGTTTTGTCTAAGCTGCGTAGTTTGTCAACTACAGTTTGAGGTATACTAATATCTGTGCAAGGTCTAATGCACAACTGGTCTTTTCCCACTAGTTTCTTTCCTCGATAAATTTGGAGACGTGTCTGGCTTTAGGAAAGAGCTGTCAGCTTTGGGTGGTGGGGTGAAAGAGGCCTGCTGAGAATGAGTGTAACATGTCCAGTCTTTAGACCATCTAGGATTTTTTTTTGTAAAGATGAATCAAGGGCTTTGAGCTATTAGGGACCGAGCCCGTGGAAGACAATCCTATGTGCTGATGTTGGGTCTACTTTGTATCTAGACGGTTTTAGAGCTGCTACAGATTGTCGATGGGCACCCAGGGTAGGATGGTTTAAGTCTTCTCATTTAGATGTGCATTTGTGCAAGCATATGTGTGTGGCATACTCACAATGTGATTTTGCACATATGTTCTACAAGGAAGGTAGAGAATTGTTGACATTGTTATCTGAGTGGGTGACCTAATAATGCTTGTGTTTGAAGACAGATAGCGTTTGTTTTCGTCATTCACCTGTAAGTTCTCTTTGGGAACGGTTAGGACAAAGAGAGGCAGTATTATTTAAAAAAAAATAAAAACTGCTTAGGATACTTCCTGAAACACTTGACAAATTATTTGAATGGAGATAGCGGGAGCTTCTCTGACATTGCACAATTCTTAAGAACAGTTCTGGCTTTACTAATTTGATACCTAACCCATTTTCTCAAACTGTGGTTAAAAGTAATGCATTGCACTTTGAAAGAGAATTCACCACAACGATAACCAGTTATCACCCGAGAGACAATGTGACCGGAGTAATTTGATGGGGATAGTAAGTCTTAGTTGTTAATTATTTATATATTACTTATTATTTATTTATTTATTTATTATTTTATATTATTTATAGTTGTTAAGGATGTCTTTTAAGAATTGGTGGGCCATTCCATTTCATGGGTGTGGAGACACTACCACTGCCAGTCCAACTATGGCTGAGCTACCAAATTTAGAGTTTTATTCCATTTGTGCTGAGACATGTTTACCCTAAAGTATGCCTCGTATATTGACGGGGTCCGTTTTCTGAGAAAAACAGTCATAGCAGGTCCATCATGTTATGGTTGTACAGCACCACCATCCCTTATCAGCACCTATTTTCTTTCATTTAGACAACCAATTGGTTAAAAAATAAATAAATTATTAAATCCTTTGAGTTTTTCCTTTAAAACCTAGGGGACATTTGTCAACTATTCCGTCTCTGGATTGACATGATTTTTATGGCCTATCAGGCAATTGAAATTGGGAGTGACGTTGCACCCAAATTAGAATAGTACCTCTCAGATGTTTTCTCAGAAGTCTTTTTTTTGTAACCAATTTTATTAGCATTATATTCAGTAGGTATATCACATTCGTAATATCAGTTACAACATGAGATTCATAATCAATGGAAGACAGTTAAAGAACATAGCAAGTTACACTGCAAGCTCCGAAGTATACAACAACCAACAGTTAATGGTCTTGTGATGCCATTTGTCAGTATGGATGTGTTAGACAGTTGGTCTGCACCCTGTCCATGTAGAGACCCTCATTCTAGTCAGGATAAGGGAGATATCCGCTCAGATAACCCCTGCTCACCCCCTTGGTAGCTTGGCAGCAGTCAGGCTTATCTCAGAAGCAATGTGTAAAGCATTTGCACATAACACACAGTAATAAGTGAAAACACTACAAACGGACACCACACTAGTTTTAGAAAAATAGCCAATATTTATCTATATAAAACAAGACCAAATATAATAAAAATACAACATAGTGTAATAAAAATATGAAGTCTGCAAGATTTACTCAAAAATACAGTTCCTTGAAGTCGATAGCTCCACCTGGGGCTATCATGGCGTCTTGATCAACAAAACCAACAGTTCTGGCCGGCCGCGGCGTTGCGGCCTAGCTACGGTGTGGGGAAGACCCACAAACAGTACCTTGGATTTGCAGGGCGTTGTGATCCTCGCGATGAGCTTCGGAGAGCAGCGTCGCTGACGTTGCAGTGTCGGTTCCGTAGTCGGTGCAGGAGTCGTCGGGCCCTTGAGGTCACACGTGTTGCGGATCGAACCACAGGCTTGTTGGAAAACAGGTTATTGGTAAGGGCAGGTTGGTACCTACACTTAACAATAGGCCACTAACCTCCACTTAGGTCCAGATAGGTCTCAGTAAATTAAACCCAGCTCAACCCTTGGTAGCTTGTCAACGAGCAACAAGGCTTAACTTAGGAGACAGAGTGTAAAGCATTCAAATATCACAAAACAGTAATTAAATAAAACACAGGAAACAATTTAAAAATCCAAAACCAATTTATAAAAATAGATTATATATTTATCTTTTAAATGACACAAAAACAAATAAAATCGGATAAGGAGAACCAGAGACATTAATTTTTAAAGAGTTATTGTTTTTTTAGCGCCTAGAAACAAAAAAGCGCCAATCGGGTCATCTGGTTGTACCTCGACCAGGGCAAAGTCAAAGTTTAAGGCCAACCGCGATGGAGCCTGGCTCGGCTACAGCCCCGGGGAGGCCTCGGTCAAAGGTTTACCTTCACAGTTAGTCGTTTTTCTGAAGATTTTCTTCAGTGGGACGAACCAGCCAGTCCAATCCGACCTCCTGGAACTCTTCTCTGGATATGCGTCGTGGGAATCCTCGGTGGAGATTTTTACTTTCGGACGTAGTCATTTTTTCGAGTTGAAAATCCTTCGAGCGGGGTAAACCTGGATCTTGATCTGACGTCTTTGGAGCCCTCCTCGGATACGCTGGCTGGGAGGTCCCGGGCAACTTTCTACGTTCGGACTTAGTCTCTTTTTTGAAGATTTTCTTCACCGGGACAAACCTGCAAATCAGGCCGGGTTGCGATTGAGGCAAGCCGGCTAGAGTTGCTGCGGGGGGTCGGTCCCTCTATGGAGCTTTTTTTCAAAAAGTTCTCCAAACTTCTCCACACTTCTGGATCTTCTCCCAGATTTTCATTTAAGGTTCTTTTGGAGTCCACAGCTCACCCTAAGGTTCCAGAAGCTCTGAGATGATCCTTGGGGGTGTGGACTACAACTCCCAGAATGCACGTGGCGCAAACTCCTTTTTGGCCCTGGGCAGTGGTCAGCTGGCTGATTTCTTCAGGAGTTGGTGCAAGGGACTCTGGTTATCAATTTTTCACATGTAGCAAACAAGGAGTCCCTCCTTGAACCAGTTGAAGCCAGGCGAAGTCCTTCTTGTGGTGAAGCCCAAGTGTGCAGTTGGTGCAGTCCTTCAGAGTGCAGGGCCCAGGTGCAGGCCAGGGGTCCAGCAGAGCAGTCCTTCTTCTCCTTTGGTTCTTCCTTGTTGGAATCTGATGGGGATCTGAAGTGTGGGTGCAGGTCTGCCAGTTTTATCCTTGCTCCTGGGTGAAAAACAGGGGGGTCCTGATTCTCCAATCAGGTGCAGGGTCCTTCCCCTTGTGATGATCACTTCCTGGGAAGTGTGGCAAAATCAATCCCAGGAGCCAACATTCCTCAAGAATCCATCATGGCTGAAAAGTGATTTTTGGAGGTCACATCTGGCTGAGCCCACCCACTGGTGTGGCTAAAAATCATAAACACAGCCCTCTCCTGCCCTCTCCTAATCTAATCAGGGGGACACCTAGTTGTCTGGAGTAGCAGGATGTGGGGGAGTTGCTGGGTTGCTCCAAATGTCCCTCTCTGCCTTTGAAGACCAGTTTGGCAGCCCTCCCCCTTCCTGCCTCACCATCTGCTGAGGGGCGATATCCTCCCACAGGCACAACTCTTTGTGTGAATCCAGGCCACTTCACACCTCATCAAGGCTGCCAGAGGCTGGCCAATCAGAGCACAGCAGCAAAAACAATGCAGGGCTGAAGATGGCAACTTTTCAGGTAAAGATTAAAACTCTTTACCTGAACAAGTTATATTAAATCCAACAACTTGGAGTTGTGGGATTTATTATAACAATTAATTTGACACCAAACTCTTTGTATCTGTCACTTAAGGGGACTTTTAAAATTAAAATAAAATCTCCCCATTCTAGCCTATGAAGGCCATTCACTACAATGAGGGAAAAACTAATTTGGCTGTTTTTACCTCACCAGGGCTTATAAAACTATTTTTATTAAGTCCCTGCTTATAGTTACATGGCACCCAGCCCTAGGGGGCACATAGGGCACACCTTAGGGGTGACTTATATGTAAAAATAAGGTAGTTTAAGACTACTGAACTACTTTTAATTCCAAAGTCAAATTCACATATATCTTTAATTTAAAAGCAGCCAGCAAGGCAGACCTGCCTTTAAAATGACGCTGGGCACCTCAGCAGTGCACCTATGGGTGCACTACCTATGCTGTGGTCCCTAAACCTACATGCCCTACCATATACTAGGGACTTATAGGTAGGTTGACTTGGCCAATTATAATTAGCCTAATTTGCATACTGATTTTACACAGAGCACAGGCCCTTGGACTGGTTAGCAGTACCCACGGCACCATCAGAGTCAGGAAAACACCAGCAAAAACTGGAAAATGGGGGCAAAAAGTTAGGAGGCCTCTGCAATCAGCCCTGTTCTCTCACAAGGCTGATGAGGTCAGGTGCGCTGGCATAGATGGCGTCGGGGCTGCGGTGCGAAGTGGGACGATGCAACGTGCAGTGCCCACAGGTAATGGTGCAGGCAGCAGCTCGGTGACGGCGTCCAGCGGCACCGGTGAGACCAGGGCTGCAGTATGAAACGGGGCGGTGCAACGTGCGGTGTCCACAGGTCACGGAGCAGGCAGCGTTGTTGTTGTTGCTGAGGCGTTGTTGTCGGTAGGCCCAAGCCAGCAGTTCAGGACGGAACGGTGCTTTGTGACCCTCACGAGCGGTGTCCACAGACCACAGTGCAGGCAGGATGCCCGGTGATGACACAGAAGTTGATGGTGCTGGCGTCGGTAGACCGGGGCTGCGGTGCGGGACAGGACTGTGTTTCGTGTTCCTCATGAGCGGTGGCCACGGTGCAGGCAGCGGCGCCGGTGTCAGCAGGAGCGGCAGCGTCGGGGATGCCCAGGCGGCGTAGTGAGCAGGCGATGCTGGAGTGCGGGGCCCAAAGGCAGTGGTGCGAGCAGCAGCTTGGTGAAGTCGTCCGATGACGGCGTCAGTGAGACCAGGTTTGCGGTGCGAAGCGGGGCAATGCGACTCCATGCGCGTCAGCAGGTCACGGTGCAGGCCAGTGATGTCGTTGGCAACGTCGCAGTGGTTTCTCATCTTGAACAGCACAAAACACACAGTTCCCAGTGCTGCAGGTCGAGGAAACTGAAGTCATGGTGTCCCTGAGACTTCCAACAGGAGTCAAGCTCTACTCTAAGCCCTTGGAGAACTTCTCAAACAGGACACTAAGCAAAGTTCACCCTTTGCACTCTTTTCAGGCAGAAGCAGCAACTGCAGGCCAGTCCAGCAAAGCAACACAGCAAAGGGACAGTACTCCTCCTTCAGCTCTTCAGCTCTTCTCCTGGGCAGAGGTTCCTATTGATTCCAGAAAGATTCTAAAAGTCTGGGGTTTTGGGTCTTCTTCTTATACCCATTTCTGCCTTTGAAGTTGACAAACTTCAAAGGAAAGCCTCAAGTGTTTGCATGATCCTTCCTTGTCCAGGCCAGGCCCCAGACACTCACCAGGGGGTCTGAGACGGCATTGTGTGAGGGCAGGCACAGTCCTTTCAGATGTGAGTGACCACTTCTCCCCTCCCCTCCAGCACAGATTGCTAATCAAGATATGCAGGCTACACACCAGCCCCCTTTGTGTCACTGTCAAGAGAAGAGGTGTGAACAGTCCAACTGTCAAACTGGCCCAGACGGGGAATCCACAAACAGGCAGAGTCACAGAATGGATGGAGCAAGAAAATGCCTACTTTCTAAAAGTGGCATTTTTCAAACTAACAATCTAAAAAACAACTTCACTAAAAGATGTATTTTTAAATTGTGAGCTCAGAGACCCTAAACTCCACATTTTTATCTGCTCTCAAAGAGAATCTGCGCTTTAAGTCTATTCAAAGGCAGCCCCCATGTTAACCTATGAGAGAGATAGGCCCTGCACAGTGAAAACAGTATTTCACTGTTAGGACATATAAAACACACTAGTAAATGTCCTACCTTACACATACACTGCACCCTGCCCATGGGGCTACCTAGGACCTAACTTAGGGGTGCCTTACATGTAGTAAAAGGGAAGGTTGAGTCCTGGCAAGTGGGTACACTTGCCAAGTCGAATTGGCAGTTTAAAACTGCACATACAGACACTGCAGTGGCAGGTCTGAGCCATGTTTACAGGGCTACTAATGTGGGTGGCACAACCAGTGCTGCATGCACACTAGAAGCATTTGATTTACAGGCCCTGGGCACCTCTAGTGCACTTTACTAGGGACTTTCCAGTAAATCAAATAATGCAATCATGGATAAACCAATCAACAGTACACTTTACACAGAGAGCATATACACTTTAGCACTGGTTAGCAGTGGTAAAGTGTCCAGAATCCTAAAGCCAACAAAAACAGGTCACACAAAATAGGAGGAAGGAGGCAAAAAGACTGGGGATAAGCCTGCAAAAAGGGCCATTTCCAAAAGGATGGAACATCGACTACATGAGCCTTCCAACCAGGTCAGATCTGTTGTAAGCGTAAGGGGGGCACATTCTGATTGCTAATGCACCTAGGGAAATGTGCCAGTGGTTGATGCAAATTAAGCAGAATGTCATGAAGGTTGCCCGTGCCGGTTTAGCTGTGCACCCCATATTGATATGTTTGGAGCTTTAGGAGCAGCACCTCCCAAATCGCCGCTACCGGGCACTTGGGTAGGCCGCTCGCTTTCACGTGGTGTAGCACCATTGCCTCTGCTCCTCCCCATTTCAGCATCACTGTGCACCATTGAGCTAGGCCAAATGATGATGGGGCCTTGGAATGCATGATGAATAGCCTACGTGTGACAGATCTATGAAGTGGTTTGTAACCTTCGCTACCTTCAGGTGTCGGAACAGACCCAGTAGCGTTCTTTCCTTTGTGCAAATTCCCGTTCGGTCGGTCACCGACTCCAGCGCAGTGGACACTGTAGCCCATAGTGTTGAGGACTCAGCACACTCCAAGAACATATGTATCATGTCCGCCTCTGGCTGCTGACAGCGAGCACATGTCAACGGTAAACCAAACATGTGGAATAGGGAGGCAGTGGGAGATAGACTCTATGTAGGATATTAAACTGAATATATTGAAACTTCGCATTCCGGGAAACATTTCTAGGATATCAGAACATAGCCTTCCACCTTTGTTTGTTAGCTCCCTGCCCATGTCCCCTTCCCACTCTCTTCGAAGCAAGGCTAACAGGTCTCGTGTCATGTGTGCAAGGGTGTGCGGGCCAGCCAAGTGACAAGTTTTCAACTGCCTCCCATAAGGGGGAGAGAATGGATTAGGGGATGCAGGGCAGGTTCTGAATCTGTGATGTCCCACAGCCTTTCCATTTCAGACAGTAAATGCCCATGGGCCAAGAAATGCCACTGTGGAAGCTCATATTCCTCATGCAACTGTTCAAAGGACATACTCACGCCCTCATGAAAGAGTGGACCCAGTATGTCCACCCCTGCTTCCCTCTAAATAGTTAGTCCTACCTCCCCAGCATACTACTGAGAGAACTTATAGAATGTATAGGGATTTCCAGGGAGTAGGGCGGTATTTGCGGCCTGAGATGTAAACAACATAAAAAACAGCTTACGTAATTTGCAATAATCTTCTGGCTTCTTGCGGGAGTCATGCACATGGAAGAAAGAGCTGGGAAATAGCACCACCCGCTTGCGCCTCATTTGGGTAACCCAACTCAGACAGGTGTCGCCCTGCTAGCCAGTGTGCAGGCCACTGCAACTGCGCAGGCACATAACAATGCTGAAAATTTGGTGCTCTTAAACCTCCCTTCTGAGAGGCAGCTGTAACTTACAGAGTGCAACCCTAAGTCTTCCTTTATTCCAGATGAAAATCCTCAGTGCTGAGTCTATGGCATGAAAGCTGGACCTCGGGATTCGATTTGATAAGTTATGGAAATGGTACAGTAAATGGGGTAGTATGACCATTTTGGCCAAAGACACCATGCCTTGGACCTTGAGGGGCATCATGCTCCAGAACGCTATCTGAGGTCTTAGAGACTTGATAGTTCTCATAAGGTTCCCATCAGTCAGGTCCATGGCATGATAGATATTGATTCTGAGATAACAAAATGTGTGGTGTTCCCATCAGAGTGGGCGTCCATCCATGACAAAAAGACATGGTGGGCAATTTGGGCTTAAGGGATATAGTCAGGCTCACACTCAGGCCAGATGCCACTCAGAATTCCTACAAGATGGTCTGACTTTGCACAATATCCCCTTGTATATCCCATCAGTACATCATCTGCATAAAGTGAAACTGTGTGGAGTTCCCCTTCGATTGGGATGCCCCACTCTAGTCTCTGCTGCTCAGCCTCTCTGCCAATTCCTCCATGGCTAAAGCAAACAGCAGCGGGGACAGTGGGCATCCTTGATGCGTCTCTCTACATACCTTAAAGGAACGCAATAAACAGTGGCCAATCTTTTCAGGTTCTGTGTATAGGAGGCTTATCAAGGGCTGCATGATCCCCATGATGACAAAAGCAGTCAATGTTGAGAATAGGTACTCCCAGCATACAGTGTCAAACGCTTTCTCCAGGTTCAGCACCAGACATGCAGCATACCGACAATGGACCGGAGAGAGCTCCATCACTCTATGCGGACAGTGTATGTTTAAGGTAGTGGACCTGCCAGATGTGATCAGGGTGGATCAGACGTGTCATTAGCCCATATAATCGGCCCACCAGAACTTTACTCAAAATCTTGGAGTCTGAGCCCAGCATTGACAATGGGCGATAGGAGCTCCTGGGGGCCCTTCCCTGGCTTAAGGACAGAGATTAATAAAGACTCTCAAAGAAACGGCGGGAGAAGGCCTTCCTCAAGTGCCTACTGATATAGCTCCAGCAGCTTGGGGGCTAAATGGATTTCATAAGCCTTATAGAACTCTATAGGGAACCCATCCATCCCTAGGGTTTTGAGGATTGCTATGCCCCTATAGCACCTCAGATTTCTTGTGTAGTGAGAGGTGCGTTAAGACCTTCCCTTTCTAAGCGAGTGATCGTTGGAAGTTCCACCAAAGCCAGGAATTGACCAATATCATTCTTTCTGTCTACAAACGGGGGGGGGCATATAAGACATGTTAGTGCAGGTTGAACAACGCATGGATGTCTGCTTGGTGCAGGGCGACTTCAGTAAGGGAGACCCTGATTCTTGGGATAGGCAGTGGGGGGTCCACGCTGTGCAGAGGCCAGAAAGTGCCCTGACTCGTCCTCTTCAGCGTGCATTTTGGCTTGGTAAGCGTGAAAATCTAAGCAACACAATTGCTCTACTAGCTGTGTGTGTTTAGCAAGTGCCATGTCAGCGCTCTTCCTGACGTAGGATCTCCTTTGGCCTTGGTCTCTAACTCTCTTAAGGATGCCTCAAGCTGGGGTAAGTCACTCTGTAAGGCTGCCCTAGCGCCTATTCCCACTCAGATAAAATGTCCCCTGATTATCGCTTTCATGGTTCCCAATCTATTGATATAAAGGTTGAGGTACCCCATTTGTTTGTTAGGCAGTTCATGAGGGTCTCTTCCATTGCTGCACAGAATGCACAATCCTCTAACAAGCGACATTAGATAAGTGACACTAGAACTGCAGCAATGGAAAATAGCATAGCTCAAGAGACATCAAACTGCAGAAAAAAAACACCTCCCTACCCAGGGCCACTCGAGAACATTCGGCCACTCAAACAAACAAAAATGTATCCCTTAAACGGGGCACTCCAGTTTGTGCACTGGCGTGCAGTGATCTCGCCTCTGAGCCAGGCGGGGAGAGGTAGGGGGGGAGTCTTTGTGATTTCAACTCTCCCAGCAGTGGGGACAATCTGTGAGGGTAGCGGAGGTTGCCTTCGTCTGAGGAGCCCATTGATGTCTCATGTAAGAGTAGCCTTCCAATTGGGGTATCCCTTATGACAGCATGCATTTTGCCCTGGAGGCCATTATTACAGGAGGTCATCAGCAGTTTGAAGTGTCACCACCAGTAGCAATTATGAAGTCATATTTGCTAGTGGTAGGAGTGGAGCAGTTGTCCGCTGTTGAGAGAGCCTGGGCTTCCTTCGCTTGTTCTGGTGTGGGTACTCCCTGGTGCCCTGCCAACGCCACGCCTTGCACTGTCTACGATGGGAAGTGCTGGCCTTGCAGCATGGTCAGGGGGACAACGAGGATGCCAGAGAGCTTTCCTAGCGATGTTGTTCTACCCAGTCCCTGGAATCCTGTGGCTCTGTGATGAAGTAGCTTCTGCTACCCGCTATGACCTTAAGTTTTGCTGGGAATAGGAGTGACTAATGCAGGCCCACCTGTTGTGGTTTTCACTTCAGTCCAAGGAAAGAGGCCTGGCAGCACTGCACCGATATGGTATAATCTAGACAGATGGACACTCTGGCTACGTCATGATGCAATGGCTCAGATGCCCTAGTGGCCTATATTAAAGCTTTCTTGTCTCTATAGTTCATTACCCTAGCCACCACAGGTCTGGGAGGTGCCCCCTCTAGCGGGTGACACGCCGGGACTCCATGAGCTCGCTCCAGTAGGAAATGAGCAGACAGCTGAGAGGGTGCTGCCACCTTCAACAGCCAGGACTTGAAGAACTGTATCTCAGGGCCCTCTGCCCCCTTGAGAAATCCCATGATCCAAAGGTTATTATGACAGGAGTGCCCCTCAGAGTCTTTGGCTTCGGTCTCAAGGTCCTGGCTTGAATTGCGAGTACCTGCCCCTCCAACTTGTGAACTGCTGGGTGGATTTCCTTAATTTCTCATTCCGCATGTGTGACGCGGTCTGCCAACTTTCGCTCATCTGCATTTGAAAGTCTCCGCTCCACTGCCACAGCTTTGACCTTGGCACTGAGTTCTTGCTTAGTGTCTGAAATGGCTTTGAGAATCCAATCTAACATGAGCTCTGTAATGGTCACTGATGTTATGAGCATGGGCAGTGGATTGGGCACTGGATGGCTCGTGGTGCCATAAGTAATCTATGCAAAAAGAACAAGTGATGGACGGAATGCTGAACAATGTCAAACATTCACCCCCAGTACAGAGACCTGGGCCTAAATCCATCGGTTTTTTGCTGCCCATGCCATTCCAGTTTGGACCCAGCCGTATGCAAATCAGTCTTGACCCTGTTCCCCATGGGAACAGTCCAGCCCGAACTGCCAGGCCAGGTCCTCCCTGGACTGGAAACAAGCATCCTGGAACCGGTTTCGGGGTTTCACCCCTCATCAGCCAGGCTAGCTTGAATCCAGTGGCAAAAAGAACAAGGGATGGACAGAATGCTGAACAATGTCAAACATTCACCCCCAGTACAGAGACCTGGGCCTAAATCCATCGGTTTTTTGCTGCCCATGCCATTCCAGTTTGGACCCAGCCATATGCAAATCAGTCTTGACCCTGTTCCCCATGGGAACAGTCCAGCCCGAACTGCCAGGCCAGGTCCTCCCTGGACTGGAAACAAGCATCCTGGGACCGGTTTGCACGGGACCCACGTCTGGGCATACCCTTCCCACATACCCTTCCCACTTAGGGCGACAAATGCAAAAAAAACAAGTGATGGACGGAATGCTGAACAATGTCAAACATTCACCCCCAGTACAGAGATCTGGGCCTAAATCCATCGTTTTTTTGCTGCCCATGCCATTCCAGTTTGGACCCAGCCATATGCAAATCAGTCTTGACCCTGTGCCCCATGGGAACAGTCCAGCCTGAACGGCCAGGCCAGGTCCTCCCTGGACTGGAAACAAGCATCCTGGGACCGGTTTCGGGGTTTCACCTCTCATCAGCCAGGCTAGTTTGAATCCAGTGGCATGGGAAGCACGGGACCCATGTCTGGGCATACCCTTCCCACTTAGGGCGACAAATGCAAAAAGAACAAGTGATGGACGGAATGCTGAACAATGTCAAACATTCACCCCCAGTACAGAGATCTGGGCCTAAATCCATCATTTTTTTGCTGCCCATGCCATTCCAATTTGGACCCAGCCATATGCAAATCAGTCTTGACCGTGTTCCCCATGGGTATGCCCAGACGTGGGTCCCTTGCTCACTGTGGCACTGGAATCAAGCTAGCCTGGCTGATGAGGGGTGAAACCCTGAGACCGGTCCCATGATGCTTGTTTCCGGTCCAGGGAAGACCTTGCCTGGCAGTTCGGGCTGGACTGTTCCTGTGAGGAACAGGGTCAAGACTGCTTTGCATATGGCCGGGTCCAAACTGGGGTGGCATGGTGAGCAGAAGAATGATGGATTAAACCCAGATCTGTGACTGGGGGTGAGTGTTTATTGTCAGCACTCCGTCCATCATCCTTTTGTGTTGCCATAAGTAATCTAGCCTGGTGGTTGGGGGCCAGTTCCACCCTTACACCCTTTCTGACTGCGGTCCTCACCAGTCTGCAGGAGGTACTTCCAAACTGTGGTTGTCAATGGTGCTGACCCCCAAGACCCTCAGTGCTCTCTTCGGGTCCACAGAGGGGCAGTACGAGCGGTCGTCCAGAGAGCAATAGCCATTGGTAAGAGAAGCATCTCCCTTTCTACAAATTGGGCCGCAGTAAGCGGCAGTCCAGGGGTTTATGGCTGAGATCAAATGTGCATGGAGCCCCTCACCTTTTTACGCGGTGTTGGACATATCCTGTCTGGTGCCAGTGTGCTCTGCAGTGGTTTGTGTGATGGAGGGAGGAGATAGAGGGGGAGAGAGTGAAGGTAGCAGGGGGTGCCTGGAAGCATCGTCACCCCAGCCGTGCATACGCTATGTCCCGCAGGATGATGTCCTTGTTTTACAGGCCCAGGCTACAACCGGCGCCCCAGGCCATTCCAGCTCCTGGCATCGGAGGGCACAGGGGCCCTCTTGAGCCATGCCTCATCTGCTTGACACAGTCTGGCGTCTCCTACAAACCGAGTGAAGCCTCAGGTGCAGCCCAGGCCACCGCCACAAGGAGCAGAGACCACTATAGGCCTCCACGTTGCACAGGCGTCCCGGTGATCCCGCAGGGATCAGCAGCAGTTACTGCGTCCCAGAGCCACAGAGTTGGTGCAAATCTGTTCCGATCAGGGGCTCTGCATGCTTGTCGTCCGCGGAGCCTCATGGCAGATCTCTCTGGCAATGACAGGAATACGGACTGGATCGTGGGTGCCCAGATAGCTCAAGATTAAAATCGCCTGCCATTTTGCGCTGCGCAGCCACGCCCCGTCTCAGGAGCCTTTAGGCATGTGGAATTTAATTCTAAATAGAGAAGTAACTCTAGAATTATGACTATAAAATATATCCCAATTGTATTCTAATTATGAAGAAGTGCTTTAAATAGCACGGGTTGTAAGTTTTCTTAGACCATTTAAATTGTAATGTGCTTGGCTTGTTAAGCTGTAATGAGTTTGTACCTCATTTTGTGAGAGATATTACGGCCAGTAGAAGACTGGCAGTAAAGGTGCACAAAATTCAGGATTAAGCAGCCAAAGATAAATAAGCATCAAAGCAGTTGCGAGTTTCTCGTAGCTGCTAGTGGACAACAGATATTATTTCCAACTAAAGTGGTCATTAATTCTATGTTATATTCTTTTCTGAAAACAGGGTTCCAAAGTAGATGAAGAATGGGGCATGTGGCGCGAGCAGCTGAAGCTGCTGAGTGCGCTGCACTGGATTCTTACATTTCTTTTGTTAGGTAAGTGCTCTACTGCCCAATTGAACCGATGTTTTATTATCAGACGACTATCAACATGTCTATACTTATGTCTTTAGCATAGATTCCGTTTTATGTCTTGGTGCCTTCTTTGCAACGCATTGATTGTCTTGTTCCTTTCCTTTAGTGACAGTTATTTTAAAATCAAAGTTCCTCTATGGAAACCTTCGAATATGTCCCAAATTCATTTAATCAGACATGTCCTTGGTTCGCGCAGATCAGAGAAGCAGACTTTAGGATACTGTCTATAAAGCCACAAGGCTTCTTCTCTGACCAGCCAAGCCAAGAATATGTCTGATTAAATGAATTTGGAACAAATCCTAATCTAAGATGAATCCTTATTAATTACTGAAGAATATTACAGGAAGAATTTGATTTATGCACACATGAGATTGATACCCTCAGCACAAACGGATGTTGGGTGAGTAGGCTGCGAGTCTATACCCAGAATGGATTTTGCTGTGCAGGTCATAGTGATCTATATGTTGTAAAGACAACAATTTGGGAAAACGTTTATGATATTGTCAATTATTTGATGTGTGAATAATTTGATTATTTTATCAAAATGGTGAAGACATTCATTCTATAATAAAATGTGCTATCAATGATACAGTTTATGGTTAAATAGCTTGTCTTTTCCGCTCAGTTTTGGAATTTTATTGTTGAAAATATACTCACGCTAGGAGGTAACTATGGAAGAGGAGAAGCAGTGACAGCAATTTTCTTGGTTTACCCAGACATGCTACACATATATATATATATATATATATATATATATATATATATATATATATATATATATATATACTTGTGGCGGTTGCCAGTATGTAGTTATAGTTAGGACGAATTATCTATAGAAAAAGTGTTTTTTTTCCACTTGCCTACATCTTTGGCGCCAGTTGACAAATCTTCCCAAACTTTTCCAAAAGCTTTTGACGCTCAGATCAGCTGCTGTCTGGAAAGTTTCGGGTGATACTTCAAGCCGGGCCAAGAAAAAGGTGGGTCCCAAAACATTTTTTCTCCATTCATTTTTCTATAGGGATTTTGAACAACGATAGTGCCTGAACCACTGGACAGAATTACACCAAATTTGGCAGAATGCTAGGTCCTGGTCCAGAAATTGATCTTATTGTGATTTGGTGTGAATCCGTTCAGTGGTTTTCTTGTAATTAAGTTGAAAACAAATTTGTATCTGTAGAGATGCGGATCCATCACGACTCCTATGCAGACCGTCATGGCTCTGCATGCCAGAAGCAGCCGTGTGATTGGCTGGCTGCAACCTGTTCAGAAAGTTGCAACTGCCATTTTATCACCAGGCAACGGTCCTGGGGGATGGCATTTGAGTCAGATAATAAGAGAAGGGGTCAGGGTAGAGGTACTGTAATCCCATGGGGATTGTTCATGGGTATCTGTGGGATGCTTTATTACTTCAAAAATTTTACAAACACTTTTTTGGGCCACGAGCACGGAGTTGCTAGTGTTGTGACACACTCACTCATACGCTAATACACACACACTGTCAGACCCACTCAGACAATCACACATCCACTCACAGACACAGACAGCCACTTGTACAGCCACTCAGAGACCCACTCAGCCACTCATACACCCACTCACAGACCCACTGACACAATTGTGTACCCACTCACAGACCTAGTGACACACATACGCCCACTCAAATACCCACTCAGACATTACATTAAAAAACATAGAAATTCATTGGAAAAAAAAAACAAAGGTTACAGGGATGTTATAGTTACGCTCACATTTTAAACCTACAAAACCATAGAAATTCCCCTGTTATAGTTAGAGTTGTGACAAGTAACTATAACCTGTGCCCTAAGGTAACTATAACTCGCACCCTTGCCATGCATTGCTAATTACCCCACAAATTACAGCACTCATGACACCTTTGATAACATCATTGATAATATCAATGTAATATTTGCAGTAAACTTTTTGATGAAAAAACTGTGCATGGCAGGGCATGAGTATCAGTCAACTTAGGGCATGAGTGGGGGCCGGAGTTGCTCCTGCATGCACAGAGCAGCAAGAAATGCTGCTCCCTGAATGTGGAAGAAATTATTTCATCTGTTTTCCTCCGTGCTTGACATCTCAGGTCTGTCCACCTTTCAAGGAACTGTCCCCAGGCTCAGGAGCACCAGCAGTCATACATGTGCAGAACACCAAATAGGAGTGAGTAGGGATCTTCAAAAAGAAACAAATCTTCGAAGCAACTATGCCCTAAAGAGAGATAGGAAACCAGGAGAAAGGAAAGACACAACACAACAAACATGTAGGGGAAAATCCCAATGATGGCCAGACTAACAGCTCCAGAGATCCTTACCAACTATGAAGCTGCACAACAACTTCTTCTGTTCTGCTCTCTACCAAAACTACCTGGAAGTGCCCATCCGCCTTCCTAGCATTCCATTGGTCTTACACCTGCTCAAGACCCAGAAGTCCTGCCTCCTGCTCCATCTCCCCTGTCTCCACAGGTCCAGCCTCCACCTTCTCTGTTTCCCCAATGCTTGTCTTTTCCGATCATGTGACACTCTTATCCTCTGCTGATTAGGTTCATATGTGCCAATTTCCTCACCCATTGTCAACTTGCAGTCTTTTGTATCAGGTTCTTTACAGAAAAGAAGGAAGTATCTCACTACTAATAAGTAGATCCTAATTTGAATAGTATCTAATACTACTTTATTTGAACCAGATAGATTTCACTTGGTGGAAGTCCTTGATGATAAAATCTGTTAAAGAGGTTCCTTCAACTAGTAACCTTCGGTTTGACACTCCTGCTATTCCCAAGATGAGTAAATATGGCCATTGTCTCATATGTGCATAGTGGTTCATATGTACACTATTAAGTATTACAAAATACAACATATTGCTAATAAAGTATATTTGTTGGCTGGTTTTACCACTAGTTCAAGAGAATCCTAGGGCAGAATCTCATTCTTTAAATTAATTGCCAGTTGTTTTAAATGGGAAATCTCAAGAAGTATGTTGTGAAAAAGCTTTTGTTGAAAAATAATACTCATATGTTACAATTCTGAAATGGATGTATACAAGTTTGATGTTTTACTAAGAACTATGCTATTTTTACACAACTAGCAAATATCAAAGCCACATTTTTTAAAATTAAATTACTGTACAAATGTTGTTTATTTGATCACCACTCTGCTTACAAGAGTATTTTTATCTAAAGCGCCAGCCTGTGTTTTGCTGATGACCTACCTCTTGTTCACCCCTTTTTGGTCACTGCCGGTTGTGTACTGCTTGTGGTGGATCACAGACTGGAAAACACCCGAGAGAGGTATGATCTAGGGATGAGATTTGACTGCACCATTATTTGCAGCCCCTCCTTTGTTTATGCATACAGAAAAGTTTTTGTGGAATGATATTATATTAATAAGATTTTAGCTTAAAGTAATCTGTCAATTTGTGTGTCAAACTATATCAAGTGCCAATAATAGAATTATCTTCCGACATGTAGACCTTTGCAAATCAGTAATCCCATTCCTTTTGAAACATATTAGTTTTGTCTAATTTACAAGATCTAGTAACTCATTCGGTAATAATCATAGCCTTTTAGATTCCGGCAGGTCAACCCTGTCGGCATTTCTCAGTGTAAAAGCAACTGAAAAAAGGCAGTCGTGCAGAATTGGGTGTGTCAAATACTGATTGTGTATGTTATGCCTCATTTCCGTTTAGCAAACTCGAAATTGGAAGTACTTACGACATCCAATAAGTACCTCATTCTGGAAGATTGGTATTTGCTGGGTGTAGTAAATGTCCCACCATTGTTTGCACAGCTTGGAATCAGGGCCCTTATACAAAGTCAAAACAAACACTTTTTTCAAAATAAAAAATTTGATTAGACATCTCTTATTAAATATCAAAATGTAACATTAATATCAGAATTATGACTATTGTGGTCATTATCGTAAGTGATGCATTTTCTGACTCAAAGACGTGGACTGGAGGGATTAGATTGAGGAACACAAGCAAGATCCACCACACATTTTGCCCCACAAAAGAAATAATACAAAATTAAATGCTAACAATACAGGCAGCATTACTAAACAAGCATGCAGTACTTTGTCCCTGCATTACCACGTGAAATAAAATTGTGAGGAAAAAATGCTCCCAACATTACAACACAGTGGTCGAGTATATTAGCTGAAATCCTTAAATTTACAGGAAATTCTGAAAAAGAAATTAAGATATATTGAATTATTTCAGTGTCTGCAACAGTACCCGCAATCAATATTTCACTGGAGTAGAAAGTAGGGGATCATGTATGTACTTACCAAGAAATGGTGTGTCAGAGATAAACAAAAAGTATGGATTCCAAGCAGGCAGCATTTGTGCCAGAGAATGATGCATTTGATGCAAAGTCTATTTAAATTAGTGTCCCTCTCTGTGTAAATGCCCATATAGAATCCATCGACAAAAGGAATACCATCAAGGGTACTTTTTGTCTAAGATGAAATGTCCCTCACTGTATGTGAGTACTATGGGGGACGGTGAGAAGGAAACACTCTTATCCACACTTTCTCAGAAGCTTTATTACATGGGGATCACATATTACAAACACTAATTAGCAGTACGGCATCAGGAGAGACATATTTTGAGTATTTATACCGATTAGCTGTCTACCTCAATAATTTGTCGAGGAGCGTTCACCTGATGCTATTGTGCAGTTTGTTGTTGGTCAGTGCAATTCATTAAAAGGAGAGCAGCAGCACTGGTGATTGACGCTTGCACTTCTGGGTGTCAGTTGCCGGAAGTGTGGGGCCAGATAAGCCTCCACTCCTTTGAGAAACAGCAGCAACAAAAGTTGTGGTACACAGGCACAGGCATCAAGGCCATTGTTTGTGGCATGGGTAACCACAAAGGCAAAAACTGGCATATAGGAAGTGATTTTTGATATGACCGCTTTTTGCTTTGGATAAAGATAATGGCAGTCATATTACTAGATGCACCAATATCAGTCTCTACCTGCACTGGGGACAGCAAGGTGGGCTGCGGAGGTTGACATTGGAAGATCTTTGGCTACAGCAAAGAGTCATGGTGATGGTACTTCTTCCTCCTCCTCCTGAAAAATATGCATCTCTGTTCCATGGCATGGATGTTTCATAGTCTATGTCAGCAACATAAAAACGTTTCAGGTAGACTGACAGCCTAAAGCAGACCATGTCGTAAAATTACTGCTGTGGCCTGATCCAAAATGGCAATTTCATTAGGTCTAGGATATAGACAGCTTAAGCTATCTTTTGGCCAGGCCCATTGTTTCCAACATACAAAGAATTGCATGGGATAAGCTCAATTCTCTATGATTGAATGGGGTAGTTATCTCTCAGTTGTCTTCTCCTCATCAAAGGGCTTTTTTTCCTATTCATGTGTTTTCGTCCTCTGGAATATGTTGGGCTTTCAGTGTTCTGAATGAGTGTATTTTCCTGTGATACTTGTATAGTATTTTCTTTCACAGTGTGTGGGGTATTGAAGTGCTTGCCCTCAGGGGTAGCTATAGAGTGGTTGTGTTGTTTTGAGCCTATGTAGGAAGTGCTTTGATGTCATGATTGATAACCTCTAACCTGCAATTATGTTATGGGACGCAGCACCTAGTGGTGTGACGGGTGAGGGTGCCTGGGAGAAAAGGTATAAATTCTACTTGTAATAGACTTGTGCCTTGTCACTGATGATGTTGCTTTGCATGCTATTAGAGGGTGTCTGTCTTAAAATGTTTCTTTGACTATTTAAAGATGGGTACCAGTGAGTGAGCATGCACTGCGGGTCCTAGGAATGGGTTTTCAGTTGTTTTAGCAAACACATTCAGAAGGATGTGAGTAAGTCCAACACAACCATTTTTTAACTGTATTTACTAAAATATTACAAATGCATTCAAAGGTGGATACCATGAGTACACACACATACAGGGCCGCAAACTTTGAACAACATTTCTTTAAACATTACAAATTATTCAAAGATGGCCTCTGTGGATGTGCATACATTCACGGTAGTTATCTTTGAATGCATGTTTTATATTTTAATAAATCTCATCCCAAAATGGCCTCAGCAGATACATGCACATTCGGGAAAACTATCTAACCTACAAAAGGCATTAGCCAAAGCAACAGGTTTTAGTGCCAGGATGCATTAGCTTTACCAGTGCTTGTTTTTTCAAACAATGTCTGAAGAAGGTTGACCCCAGCAAGCCAAAGGCTGAATGGGATTGGCACGTAGTCCAGCTTTGTGTATATTGATGAGATTCATATTTGGTGAACAGTTTAAACTGTCAATAGCAAGACCTAAAAACGTTTTGTTAGTTCAAACTAGCAAAAACTTGGTTCTGCTTGATTCGTAAAGGGGGGATAGTTCAAATGTAAGCCTGAACATTCTGAAAAAGTGAGGGAAATAACGTATGCAGGTTCACTAGCCACAATACAATCTAGAGAACCTGTGGGTTGGTCATTTGTGTTTGGCATAATAACTGACTAGATCTATCATCTTTATTATTTACAAAAAAAGTATTTGAAAACATAATCTAATACACATGGATGCCCAGTTCGTCTGCAACGCACACTAAAAGCAGTCTTTCCCAGGAGGTAACAATATGGTAGAAAATATAAACTTAAATTCACATAAAATCTATTTAAATGTATTTTTGTTGTTTATTTTTTTTAGGATACCGGGAAAATTGCCATATACCAGCAGAGCAGTTCTGTTAATGTAAGCTAGCACTGGAAAACAAAAGACGAAAAATCCAAAATCCTAGCTATGTTATGGATTTCATAAGTTAATTACGATTTTTCAGCGAGGGTTATGGCATACTTTGTTATAGGATATAGAATACAGTCACTGAGTACATACTTTTTAAAGCTTTTTAAGTTTAAGGCTTCTTAAGCCCTAAATTCTGAATGTTTCAGCTGGTCTAATCACTTAATACTGATACATGTGACGTTATTCGGTAGTGCAATTACATCTGAACTACAGTATTTCATGTGTCCCTACAGGTGGTAGGAAATCACAATGGATGAGCAAGTGGGGACTTTGGAGGCATTTTCGAGGTTACTTTCCTGTAAAGGTAAAATCGATGTTTTATTCTTTGAAAAATAATAATAAAAACATGTACCAAATAGAGTTAAACTATACAGGGGGTGATTCTCACCCTGACGGCCGGTGACCGCCAGGGTCACCGGCCACGGGAGCACCGCCGACAGACCGGCGGTGCTCCCACGAGCATTCTGACCGCGGCGGTTCAGCCGCGGTCAGAAGCGGCAAGTCGGCGGGCTCCCGCCGACTTACCGCTGCTCGGGGGAATCCTTCATGGCGGCGGAGCGCGCTCCGCCGCCATGAGGATTCTGACCCCCCCTACCGCCATCCTGTTCATGGCGGGAAAGCCGCCATGAACAGGATGGCGGTAGGGGGTGCCGCGGGGCCCCCGTAAGAGGGCCCCGCAAAGTATTTCAGTGTCTGCCTTGCAGACACTGAAATACGCGACGGGTGCCACTGCACCCGTCGCACCTTCCCACTCCGCCGGCTCGATTACGAGCCGGCATCCTCGTGGGAAGGGAGTTTTTCCCTGGGCTGGCGGGCGGTCTTTTGGAGACCGCCCGCCAGCCCAGGGAAAAACTCATAATACCCTCTGCGGTCTTCTGACCGCGGAGCGGTATAAAGGGGGCGGAATTCTGGCGGGCGGCCTCCGCCGCCCGCCAGAATCAGAATCACCCCCTGTGTCTTGAAGGAGGTTACTAGAAGTCAGCATAGTATAACTATGGACTTGTTGCCACAATCGTTTTATTACTTGGTAAATGTTCCTGGTACATATCCCCTGCTGCAACAGTCACAGTCTCTTGTCTGTATCCAGCCAGTGTTGGCTGCCATGTAAAACAGAACCGGGTCCAGCTGGATTTTTCTGCCAGGGCTGTACCCATTTATCCTTAGGCTACAACCATCCCTCTCAAGATGTACATGTTCGAAGAGAAAATCTGCTGTACACAGCGTCGGCCGGACTGTGACTTTAAAGCTACAGCCAAGTTAATTAACATGAGAAATACCCTATCGCGCCTTAAATTGCGTGTGAAGTCAGGCATTTGTATTGTATTTTTTGCTTTCTGACGTTCCTTAAACTTGTAAAAATGCTCTCTCTTAGTGACCAACTTTGCTGCTCCAAAGTCGGAGGACAGATAGACAACAATACAAAATGTATGCTTTGTTGTGGGAATTTCAAAATGAATACTCCAAAGCAAGTTACCCTGCCTCCTTGGGTCTGGTATAAGCTATCAGGTTTTTTTAAACATATATTAAATAATATCGATTTATCACGGGCATTTGGTTAGGCTCTTTCAACTTTCTTTGGCTCAAGTCCATTGAGCCATTGGCTTGAGCCATTGCCAATCACATCTTGGATCAGCCCAAAGAAGGTTCTTACCAACTTCTTTGGACTGTTCTGAAGTATATTTCTTCCGCTTTTGAGTTAAATGAAGGGCCAACGCACATTAAGTCCAGCCAATAAGCACTCGTTTATCACTTTCAATTATGTGACACCTGCATTTTGTCTATAATGCAGCCCTTTTTTATCTTCAGTCTAGCACTAATTTTCGAGAGTGATGGCAGCTTACTCCTTACATCGGGACACACAGACCACACGATGACCAAAGTCCTGCCAGATATGCAACAAGGGGAGCCATCTCACAATACGTCAGACACGGAGAATGGCATCAGACCATCCAACGTGTGGCATCACTGCACCTACCTCATGACTCCTTGTCATTCTAACACTGGGCTGCTGATGCTGATCAGTGCACCCAGCAGCAAGATGAACAGGATCCATTGGAAAAGGCTATATGTCTGGCTTATTACTCAAAACACAAGGCTGACATAGTCGGTTTTCCAAAGCTTGTTTTAAAGCACTGATTGGTGTGTGAAAAATACCAGTAAAAGAGATGACCATCCTACAGGAAAGCCGAGATCCCAATCCCACTTTTGTGTGTTCAGGAGTGTGAGGATTATGTAATCACATATAGCACCCCCGTCTAGATAATGAATACTGGGAAATATTCTATACCTATACTAGGATGGTAGCTTCGTAATTTTTAAGGCAGCAATTAATACACATGAGCAGATGTGAGGACAATTCTTCTTAAGATCCATCTGGATCAGCCTAAATGTAAGGCGCTGAAGAAATAAATTCATGTATTGACATCTAGACATGTATGGAAATAAATACCTCACAACTGAACTACTTGTGTTTCAACTTTTTCTGCACTTATCGATAAACTTAGACAGTTCATTACAAAACACTGTAGGATACTGACACCGTTTGAGTGAAAACTTGAAAGATCTTGTGAGAAATGAGAGGGCACCGCTCTTCAGGTGTAACAGGTAGAAGGTGTAGGCCCCTCACAGGAGGTCTTTGAAGGCACTAAGACTTCCACCGGAGAACAGGGGGCAAGCCAACAATCCCTTGGGGAGCATACTTTGGGGTGTCACACAGCAGCATGCAGTCAGCCCGGGCCAGCCACTGTTCAGGAAGAGTGCGTAGTCCCTTCCAATGGCAGTAATTCCTCATTGTGAACAACAGATTCTTCTGGCAGTGTGCACCACGCAGCCCAGTATCACCCGTCCTGCGTCCCCACAAGTGTATCTCTACTTTTCTGAAGTATGGAACCAGTAGTTATACTGTAATGTGCCTTTGAAGTTGGGAGAGGTTCACATGGCTCCCCTTTGAACCACAGATGTCTCCCTTAAATTGCAGTCCTGTCTTCCATGGGACCTTGGAATGCAGATCTTGACCTTTAGTGGGGCCATGATCTGGCTCCAAGAGTCCGAGTGTCAAAACCTCTCCCTCCAATCTATCCAGCCAGGCTTTCAAAAGGCAGATGTCTGCCGTTCAAGTTGCATGCCCATGGTTCATAGCTGTAGCTGGGCAATCCACAGATGTGCTTCCCCATCCTCCAATGTGGGCTAGAGTTTAATTAAAAGGCACACAAAGCACTTTCTAGAAGTGGAATTTCTAAGTTAATATTGACAAAACCACCTTTGCCAAAGGAACGGGTTTGTCAGGACAAATTCAATGATAGGAAAAATTATGAGGCTGCCCTACTGAAATCCACTATTGCAACTAGTAGTGGTAACTTCCCCCATGTTTCCCCATGGGCAGAACAGCTCTCATAGGTAGTGAAAACACACATGGGTGTTCTTCACTCTCTGAGCATACGTGTCCTTGCGCACACACAAGCCTGCAATGGCAGACTGGGCACTTGTTTAAGAACACCATAGGTGCAAGTGTGCACACAAAAGCCTGCTGTGACAGGCTGGACTCATGTTTACAAACACCATAGGTGCAACTGCGCCCACACATGCCTGCTGTGATAGGCTGGACTCATGTTTAAGAACACCATAGGTGCAACTGCATCCATACAGGCCTGCTATGAGAGGCTGGACTCATGTTTGAGAACGCCATAGGTGCAAGTGCACACACACAGGCCTCTTATGACAGACTAGGATTGTGTTTGAGAACACCAAAGGTGCAAGTGCACACACACAGGCCTGTTATGACAGGCACAGCACAAATGTGAACCACCAGTGGGCACGCACACACACACACTGGCCAGCGCCACTTCCTGACATAGGTAGGAAAGGTACATGCGCTTTCCTACTGTACTTACAGAGGGTAAGTAAGTGTCCAAAGGCCAATGGATAGAGAATCATCAAAACCTATGGGAAGAGTCAATCCCACAGGTAAGGAACACCCATGTGGGGGTTCTTCACGACCGGGGCATGGGACACCCATGTGTACCTGCAAAGCCTTTCGTCTATCATCAGCTACGCCTTTCAGGGGCTGCTCTAGTGGTAGCGAAGGGCCCACTCAGGCTTGGCTACGGAGTTAGGAGTGCCAACCTGAACGCAAGCGCAACTGCGTCTCCACAGGCCTTCATTGTCAGGTTGGATACATGCTTGACAGGCTATTCTGGTGGGCAGCACCCTTGGTGTACCGTCCGACTAGTAGCCAGAGCCATACCAGCCCGAGTATGTGGTGTACCTTTTCACACTCCACTCCTGGGTATGGTGCCTGAACCAATCCTCTAAGCTCCTCTTCCTGGCATGTGTAGGAAGGGTGTGTGCACTTTTCCACTGCAGTACACAAGTGAAATGCCAGGAGTCCTAAGGCCATGCAATGTGAGTCAGCAAAACAATGTGAGGAAAAAGCAAAACATTTCAGGGAAATTCCCAAAGAAGGGCCATGTCCAACAGACAGAGTGCTAGCCACTACTGTGCATCTAAGTTAGGAGGCCCTGGGCTGGTTGTACGTGAACATGTTTACACACTTGCGTACATATGTGCATAGGCTGAATGTGAATGATAACCATCTAATTCAATCCAGTATCTACATACAAGTAGCCTATCACAGGAAGGGACCCTTCAGGAACTGGTGCTGACCTGTGAATGCCTTATAGTATGAATAAAGGCAAAAAGAACAGATGATGGGCAGAATGCTAAACAAAGCAAACATTCATCCCCCCAATCATAAAGATCTGGGTTTAATCAATAGTTTTTTTGCTCACCAGGCAACACTAGTTTGGACCCAGCCAAATCAAATCAGTCTTGACCCTGCTCCCCATAGGAACAGTGCAGCCTAAACTGCCAGACCAGGTCCACCTTGGACCGGAAACAAGCAGCCTGGGACCGGTTTCGGGGTATCACCCCTCATCAGCCAGGCTAGCTTGTATCGAATGGAGCTGTGAGCACAGGACCCACATCTGGGCATACCCTTCCCACTTAAAGCAATAAAAGCAAAAATAAATGATAATGGACATAATGCTGAACAATGCAAACATTTACCCTCAGTCACAGAGATCTGGGTTTAATCCACCATTTTTTTTGCCCACTACGCTACCCCAGTTTGGGCACAGCCATATGCGAATCAGTCTTGACGCTGCAGCCTTTGAGAACAGTTTAGCCCAAACTGCCAAACCAGGTTGTCTCTGGAAGGAAACAAGACCAGTTTTGGGGTATCAACCCTTATCAGCAAAGGCTAGCTTGAATCCAGGGGCACAGTGAGCATGGGACCCACATCTGGGCATTCCCTTCCCAATTAGGGTGACAAAGACAAAAGGAACAGATGATGTACGGAATGCTGAACAACGCATACATTCCCTGCAAGGGGCAGTACATCTGCAAATTGGTTTTTTTTGATGCAACAGACAGAGCGTGGCACCACCAACAATTTACTAATAGGCTTTGGGTTCTACCAGAGATGCAGCAGACATCCACAAGAGTGCCTCATGATGAGGCTATATGTTGACCTAAGTGTCCTAGGGGTTGCATTGATGACCCTGGGATAAGGATATTCAGTTTCAAGCAATCTTGGAGCTCGGCTTCTGTTGCTAGATCCAAATGCTGTGCGGGCAGCATGCATACAAGTAGACATAAAACTCATGCACGCACTTTATTGAAATTTGAGATACTTTATAGGCAAAGTTACCAAGAATCATTGCATGTTTTTGAAGGAAGTAGAAATATTTTATTTACAATGATAACATGAACAGTGAATTGTTAACTTTATATATGAAGGCCATTAAATACTTCATTGATAATCACAAAGTTAACAGAGAGACATTAGATGTCCTAATGATTGTTATTGTACCATACTCAGTGATACCATCCTAAGCGATTTTAATAGTGTTGCATTGATTTATTAGGACATAGTTCTGCTTTTACTTGATGTGAGGACAACTGGACAAAATAGTAGACCTGCCTTTTGATAACTAACTCAGATTGTTTTGTGTCAGCATAAGTGGGGGTATTATGGTTATAGGATTCAGGGCTCACTCAGGGTGTGAACTGATAGGAGGGTATAATCGTAGATATTGCCACTTTCCATCATGTATTTATTTATTTGTAGATTAATTCATAGCCATGAGTAGTGTGTGTGTGATAAACTACCTTTTCTTTTTACTGACTGAACAATGATTAATTGAGTGTTGTTTATTGCATGCCTGTGATCTAGGATAGTAGCCCAATCCACATATCTGAACACAATAACCCATTTAATGGCCTGGATCTAACATTACAAGACCATGAGAACAGAGACCCTTGACCAACTGCAACAGAGTAAATTTATTATATATGCTTACATGCCATGTGTACTAAGCTACTGAGAGATGACCACACAAAAGTAAAAACTGAGTATTAGAACAAAAGTCCACCACTAGCTGCTGTTCCAACCTAACTACCAAGCTAGTCTCACATTCCACAGAGAAAGACGATTCAGCAAACGAATTAAGATGGACGCGTCTTAAAACAACAGAGAGCACTTGTCAGTCGCAAACAAAACAGAGACTGCTTTATAAGGAACAAAATAGAATTTTTATGTTGTCCGCAGATTGGGAGGTGTTAATGAATGAGGTTAAATGGAATTTACTAACCCAACACAATTTGAGATCAGGAGAGACTTATTTGCACCCACAGTTGTCCCTAGGAAATAATGTTTTGCCACACATCAGCATTTCATGCCTGCAGTATAACTGGCGTTCATTTAATCACCCTGTATAACACACCATCCACATTGTACATGGCATCAGTGATTCACCACACATAGAGGAGTTCATTCTTATAGAAAGTCTCTATGGTAATACATTTGGGTACATATGTCCTTGAATCCGCTAGTAGATAACCAACCAGCTCTTTTGAAATTGCAGGGTGGCAGCACAGCACGCTGATGTGTTTTGTGCAGTATGTCCTCCACCAAATTGATTTTTTTGTATACAGCAGAGATGGACTGTTGATGACATAGTGACATGATGGCCCAATGCAATAGGATACAAATGAGACAACTTAAACTCAGCTCTACATACATAGGGACTGAGAGGCTGCCATTTAGGTGTACCCGTTGGTGCTCATTCAATCAGAGGTAGGACTGGTAGCCCCCAACTCTAAGGACCACTGACTCTTGGATCTATGGCCAGCAGGCCCAAACCCTATCATGGATTTTATATTGATCAGCATGTGTGCCTAATTTGTGGCCATGATTATAATATTTAACCCTTGTTTGGTTCACGAGCTATGGCCCCACTCTAGTATTTAGCCCATTCTCTTTTGGCCACCAATTGTTTTCTATAAGGATTATGTTATGTGCATTAGCTTCACTTTTATCTCTGTAAATCCTGCCATTGAAAAAAATGGGTAGGCAGGTGACTTGTATCTGTAGTCTCCTAGAGATCAAGACTGACACTACTTATGTAAGTACAAAAGAGAAGGCATGCTGCCTGTTTCTCTTGAGTGGATTGTATCAGGCATATAGATGCTGTGTGCTAGCGGTGAAACATACGAAGGGGCACCAGGAATATTTACTACTCTCCTAATACTATAGTATTTTTTATCATGCACAAATATTATGAGTTGTTGCTTTTTATTCAAATGCCTTTTACTGTTTTATTAATTCCTAGAGAACAGTATTCTGATTACCTGACCTCTTCGTCAAACAGTTTATTCCTATGTTACCACCTACACCACACAACCAATGTCTGCATAGTCTGGATTCCAGTACTGATGAAAGTCCTATCATGTTCTCAAATAATTTGGGAGAGCAGAATTTCTGCTTCTGTTCCCATTTCATACTCTGGGAAATCATATTCAAGTAACTCAGCAGAGGAAGCAGAAGACAGGGCGCTCTCATTCCAAAGTTGCCTTGGTGCGTCAATCAGGTCATTCCCCTAGCCCATGGGTACTCGCAAACATTTTCCCAGGGGCCAAAAAGTTTCATCTGTGATGTGCCCGGGGGCCGCATTAATGCCAGGGCAGTGGCGGTCGGGTGGGGTGGCTGGGGGGGATTGGTGGCAAGATAGGTGTAGGAGAAGCGAAGGATATACATCTAGTGGCTGAAATAAACAATGGGAAACCAGAAAACCTGGAATTAATCCTGGCTTATCCACTTTTCTAAATTGCGTGAGCCTAGGCAATTGTTTAATATCACTTCCCCTCCTTTTTCTGCATTATCACATATGAGAGGACCTCGAATTACATGATTTCATGGTGTGCGCTGCTTCTAAACTGCTTCTATGTTTCATTTGCTGCTTCTAACCTGCTTCTATGTTTCATTTGCTGCTTCTTACCTGCTTCTATGTTTCATTTAATAAACTATAATGTTGTTCATGTATGATAGGAACCCAGCCTACCCATAAAGTGCACATACCAAGTGACTTGTCTCTTTAATTTACTACTGGTACTGTTATCAGGGTAAGGGGAAGAATTAATGTTTCCAAATTTATGTTTGAAAACTATCACTTTTAAATGAATACATCTCAATGCACTGATAAAATAAATTGTTCTAAGGTGAAAAGGTTCTGCATGTTAACTCAATACACTTTTTTTAATTTTGAAGAGACTCTTAGTTTATGACACTTATGCTGCAAGATGTCTTTAAAAATGAAGGTGTTTCTAAAGTTAAGTGCAGGAGTCCCTAGTTATTTCCTTTCTTTTAAGTTTGAAATAAATGAGTGTGTGTCTATTTAATATTTTTACTGTTAGTGTGGAGTCGAGCAAACAGCTGCTCAGTGCTCCTGTTGGCCAGGGGGCCGCATGTAAAGGTCAGAGGGGCCGCATGAGGCCCGCGGGCCGTACTTTGAGTATCCATGCCCTAGCCAAACCAAAGACACTGGGCCTGATTACAATTTTGGAGGAAGGTGTAAATCCGTCCCAAAAGTGACGGATATACCACCAGCCGTATTACGAGTCCATTATATCCTATAGAACTCGTAATACGTCTGGTGGTATATCCGTCACATTTGGGACAGATTAACACCTCCTCCAAAGTTGTAATCAGGCCCATTGTCTCTTACCACGATCCAAATGTAACTGACGCAAAGAAAGTGAGGGAAGGGGGTTATGAATAACTCGTTATAGGGGCGATGGAAACAGTTGACAGAATTTTAGGGATTGGTGGCCAAAATACGGATTGGGATAAGGAAATGGAACAAGGGGATGACATACCTTGCTGCATATAGCACAGGTCATTGGGGTGGGTGATATTTGTTTGCCAATCTCGTGCACTTTTTATTTTAAATTGTTTTTCTCACTCTTAGTAAACACTGTTACTTTTGTGCATGTCATTTCTCTTTTCTCCCAGCTTTTGAAAACAACGGACCTCGATCCAAATCAAAATTATATATTTGGCTGCCACCCCCATGGAATTATGAGCATTGGCGCTTTCTGTAATTTTGGAACAGAGGCAACTCGATTTTCCAAAGCTTTTCCAGGAATAAAAACATTTCTGACCACATTAAATGGCAATTTCCGCATACCTTTATTCAGGGATTATTTGATGGCAGCAGGTAAGTGGTTAGATGATGGATAAAATAACTATTTTTTGTTGTGGAAAATACAAGTTGGTTTTCATCACTTTTACAAAATACTTGTTACTGTCACATGACTCTCAATAATACTGTAGCAATAATCCCAATATTGAACACAAAACACGTTGAAGGGCTTTTCTATAAAGACTTATGTTTAAAATGTTGTTCTTTCTTCTTAAAGTTTGTATTTTACTGCGTAAAATGTATTTTACTTTCTAATAAATACTTTTTTATATTTATTACATACATATATTATAAATATTATTTAAGCTTCAAAAGGGACCTAGAAGACTATTAAAACTATGGCCCTCATTCTGACCTTGGCGGGCGGTGGAGGCCGCCCGCCAAAGTCCCGTCGGCAGAATACCGCTGCGCGGTCAAAAGACCGCCGCGGTCATTCTGAGTTTCCCGCTGGGCTGGCGGGCGACCGCCAGATGGCCGCCCGCCAGCCCAGCGGGAAACACCCTTCCATGAGGATGCCGGCTCCAAATGGAGCCGGCGGAGTGGAAGGGGTGCGACGGGTGCAGTCTTTGTGGGGCCCTGTTACGGGGGCCCCTGCAGTGCCCATGCCATTGCCATGGGCACTGCAGGGGCCCCCAGGGGCCCCACGACACCCCATACCGCCATCCTCTTCCTGGCGGCCAAAACCGCCAGGAACAGGATGGCGGTATGGGGCTCGGAATCCCCATGGCGGCGCAGCTTGAGGATTCCCCAGGGCAGCGGGAAACCGGCGGTGCACCGCCGGTTTTCCGTTTCTGACCGCGGCTGTACCGCCGCGGTCAGAATGCCCATGGGAGCACCGCCAGCCTGTTGGCGGTGCTCCCGCGGTCGTTGGCCCTGGCGGTTTTTACCGCCTGGGTCAGAATGACCCCCTATATGTTTTTCCAGTACCAATAAAAGACAACACCTTTTTGGTGGAATAAGAAGAGGTTATGTTATTTTTTATCTTAAACAGAAATAATTCAAATGCAGATACAAACAGATAAAGTGGAAATGAAAACATATACGCATTTTTACCAAAGTTATTTCATATTTTCATATTAGTTTAAGATTCCATTGCCCATAGCAGAAAAGTATTCAAATATGCTAGAGTTTAGAAGTGCCATCATGTATTTTATTTATAAGACAAGATCAGTCAAGCAGGCACAGCAATCTTTAACCCACATGCCTCTCATTTGTTTGGGAAGTCTTTAGCCAGGGGTAGAGATGCTAGACAGATTGTGGAGACAATTCAGAGATGTTACTCATTAGCTGGAAAAACTTTGCAAGGAAGCACATTTTACAAGGAATAATGGAACTTCACTGGCATACGTAAGAAATGTATCTATAAATTATATCTATAGTGCAGCTACATGGCAATCAATGCACACCTTTACAGAGCACTGCATATTAGATATTCAATCATGGCATGAAGAAACAGGGGGATAATGTTAAAACAGTTTGAAACCACTCGATATTCACAACCTCCCCCTTATAGGAAATCGTTCTGTATAATTGAAGCACATGTTTTGAATCTACAATAGTTCAGAAATTAGTTACTTACTTTTAACAATAGATATGTAGAATAAGGATATTCCAGAATCACTTGTGACCTCCTTCCAGGTAAATAAGAACAGTCCAAATGAAGACAGCAAATAAGACAATATAGGAGACAGAATAGAGCCATCGCATAACTCAATGGGGAAAAAGAATCGTAAGATGGTGGTCATATCCTAGTCATTGTGGGTTCACAGTCAGGTTTACAGTGAGTCATACTGACGCCTGCTATGGGCAGCATCCACAGAAAAAAAATACTTTTGACAAATATTGTTTTCTGACTAACCCCTAGATAGCGGAATAATGCACAGCATGTGAACCTGGACAAGTCTCAAGCCATCCCCATGTGGGGAGCTGAAGCGCTTGCCCGCATGGGCAGCATGCAACATTATGTAGGTTGTGCGGTTGGAAGTCCGATTTATGTGTTTTGGTCCTATGTGGGAATTGTTTCCATATGTGAAGAGCGATTACCAGTGTGATATGAAAAATGAAAAAAAAAGTGTAAGAGATATGGTTTTCAGAAGCTCTGAGCAGCTCTGCAGGTTCCTTTACCGTAATTCATATGATCATAGTCTACTTTGCTGGCAACTGCATTGGTTTTTTCCATTTTGAGATATTTAGTTTAACTAACCTTTATAGTCTTGGACAGGGATAGGTTGGAGGGAGAAACAAAGTGATGGGCTTTGTTATTATCATATCGTCATTGGAAGATGCCAAGAGGTGGTCATAGTATGTAGCTGGTTGGGCTTGGAATAGTGGACTAGATTAAAGTCCACCATTGTCCAGCAGCGTGTGGCAGGTCTCTTTAATATTCCATCCCTGTTCATTTGGTGATGGTTTATTGCTGTGGACTGGTACAGTAATGTGTGGTGGGCGTGGCCTGAAGCAGTTTTTTCTTATGTTGGTGTAAGAGTGTCAAACAGCATAAGGGAATGTTATGCAGCCTGTATGAGCTACAATCAGGTCTCTGCCTGCTGAGTGTCATGGTATTAGTATTAGTGTGGGGCAGAAGGGTTTTATATAAATTGCCATTACTATATTCTACCCAAGTTAGATATAATCAGTCCTTCATAACTCGCCTAAATACAGAAAGTAGTGCCCAGGCTGAGCTGTTCATATCTGTGGATTGTAGATACATTATTCTTAGTTCTATTTCAACAGCTCAGTAGTTATCTTGTATGAAAATGTTTTTTCAGCATGAACGGCATGCACAGGCTTACAAACGCAAAATGGTCAATGCTTTTCTTGGTGAAATATTACTTTGCCCGGTTTTGTCTTCATTTCTATTCTGGAATTTGTCAACTAATGAAACCCTGTCAGTGGAATTTCTATTCTGTAGTTCCTTTTCATAGAAGAAGAAGTTTGACACATTAATTTCTACTTGCAGTACATATTACAGTGAAGGAGCAGATACCTGCCTTATACTAAGTGTTGGAAAGAGTGTTATGTCCGTTTTTAACACCTTTACATAAAAGGAGCACAAAATAGGACATCCAGAAATAGGTTTTCGGTTTTCACATATTTTCTTGCCTACCCAACAATTAAAATATGCTAGTTTATCGGCCTGTCAGGGCAAATGGAACAATTTCTGTTCACATGCTCTCTAAGCACTACAATAGTCTATGTACTCCCAAGCCTGGTTTACTATGGAAGTGGGGATGCTTTTCCTCATCTATCTGCTTCAATGTCACATTTTCCAGAGACACGTAAACTGATGCATTATAATAAATATATTTAGAGGAAGAAGGTTCACTGGCCTGCAATGTGATCTCTATCCATGAACATTTTGCACCCCAGTACCAGACTAAAACTGAGAAAAATGATGGTAAAACAGTAGCTAAAAGTATGACACCTCTTTGCTTATACATCATTTTTCTTATCCACAAATAGTGTTTAAACAAGTTTAAAATGATTTTGAGTTCTTTGTGCTGTGGTAGTAAACAAAGCAAATTCATTTGATTCATTTAGATATTTGTTCCATTCAATTTAAAACAAAAGACAAAAATGGAGCAAATCCAGTGTCCTTCATTTTTAATCTGTGCTAAACATATTTGTGCTGTGTAATAGATCAAAGCTTCAGTGCATCATTGATAAGTCTGTAAGTACTAAATGGTTCCAAAGACCATTTGTTCTGTTTTTGCACTAGAGCATAGGCCCTTATTACGAGTTTGGAGGGCGACAGATGCCTTCCGCCAAACTCGTCCTGCCATCTGACCGCCTGTGCGGCCAGAACACCACCGCCTTAATACTAGAAACTGAAACGTAATTGAGCCGGCGGCAATGTGGCAGTGCTGCAGGTGCAGCAGCACCCGTTGCGCTTTCAAGTGCACTTGGGCAGTCCATGGGGGCCCCAGGGGACTCCCAACACCCTCATTCCACCAGCCTTTCCATGGCAGTCCAACTCCCATGAAAAGGCTGGTGGAATGGGAAGTCATAATCTGCCAGGGTGGCGCTGCATGCAGCGGCAACCTGTCGGAGTACAACCGCCGATACCGCCAGGATGTCTACTGGCGGCAACCTGTTGTGTTGGCGGTTGGACCGTGGCAGCTCCGCCATGGTTGTAATGTGGTGGTCAGACCACCACAAACGCTGCAGTCTGACCGCCACCACAAGTCTGGTGGTCTTGAGACCGCCAGACTCGTAATGAGGGGCATAGTTCATATAACACCCACCACCTGCCCATTCCCAAAGACAATAGAGTTAAAGTAAAATTAAAAGAAATGAAGTGTGGGTCATGTTGAGGAGGCCTACAGAAAGTATCATGTGATAAAGAAGAAACCATAAAAAATACATTTAGTTTCCAAAAATCAAAAAAGAAGAAATACCCTTCATTAACCATTAATTAAAAAGGGATTACAATATACTTGATGGATAGAATAAGGTTTAAAATAGGCTTAGGTTTAGTGTTAGATGCATGGGTACGACTAGGTTTAGGGAAGAGTAAAGAGTAAGTGTTAGGGTTGGGTTAAAGGTCAGCAAAGGAATAATAGTAAGGGTAAGGGTTTAGGGTTCATGATAAGGTGAGTGAAAGGGAGTTAGGATTAGAGAAGATTTGGGCATGAGTAAGAATTAGTTTTAAGTTAGGATGCCAACTTTTGACATTATGGTATTCTTCACTGTAAGTCCTTCATTATGGTTGACCTAATGCAAAATGAAAAATTAATGTGTATGGTTTCTTCAATATGGAATTGGTATGGTAGAGTGCTTTATTATGATATTCTTCATTTTCAAAAAGACCCCTGCACACGCCGCAAACACAGCACAATCGAAGTGTTAACCAGGGGTGTAGGGGTAAATTCAAAAGATAAGTTATAGTTATAAAACACATTACTCAAAATATATATTGTGGGAAATCATAACTTTATCACGCTATAGGAAACGTGAAATGCAGGTTTTGCCATCTACTGCCTAAACATTAATCACTCCAGTTCATTTTCAATTTCATTATGACCCGTCTTTTGTACAATGTAAAACTGAATGTCTCCCATGTGCCACAACCCGAAAGTTCCTACACACTGGGCCAGCATCCAAATGTCAGCATAATTTTCTTATCTGTCACAAAACGTATTTAAAGCTAATGAATGTAGTCTAATTAAGTTTATGTGAACAATGTTTATTGTTATAATCAGTCTTCCAATTTCAGTAGCCATTCCAGTTCCTTCCATTTCGCAGTCTGTTACCACTATATGTTGATACCTTTTTAATTGACATAATATAAACCTTTATAATTTAGTTATGTTTTCCTGTGTGTGTGTGTGTGTGTGTACGTGTTTGTGTGTGTGTGTACGTGTTTGTGTGTGTGTGAATGTGTGTGTGCCCGCAGGGCCAGCCTTCATGCTGGTGGCACCCTTGAAAAACAATGTTTGTGGCACCCCCCAATAACAACCTCCGACATGGATTGCCTCACTACCAACCTCTAACAGTGCCAGTCTAGTTTCCATACCCCACTCTTTGTCAGATGCATTTAATTTGTTTTATAGCGCCACTCATGCCAGTGCAGGGTGTCAGAGCACTTTACATTGCACACACATTACACAGAGGCAATCAATCATAGGTGTGTAAATCAGTGTATAAGAAATGTTACATAAGCCAGGGTACTACAGGGTGTAGGAGTCAAACATCGTCCATACTTGTAGGCTGTATAGTTTCAGTGCTTGGTCTCGGTAAGTACAAACTCAGAATTTAAAATGTAACACCATGGTTGGGGGTTCTCTTTAATAAAAAGAATTGATTTCTACCCAAATGAACCCTTTTTGCAACATTAGGCTAATGAAATGCTGCGGAAAAAGTCATAATGCTCTAATACCTTGCAGTATGCATGCATTTCTTTGAGGACAGTTAATAGCTTTCTGTTCTTTATTAGGATTTTAACTTATAAACTGCAAGTAACAAAATGATCTCTCTAGTAACCTACTGACCTATTTACATTATATTCACTTAATCTGCCTGGTACACGTTCTTTGCAGCAGATAACCTCTGCTACTTTAAAACATCCGCAAGAGAATCTGATCTCACCAGAGTTATCCTGGCATATTTATTGTTGCCTGAAAACGTTTGGAGGCGAGGAACTCTGCAGCAGGTACTTTTAAAAGCATAATGTGCCTGCAAACATGGTGCATCCACCCGAAGTCAGCACCAGGTGCGGTGGCACTGGTCGCACCACCCTAGAGATGGCCCTGTGTGTGTGTGTGAGCACGTAAGTTGGTTTTGATTACACCCTAGCTCATTCTATTTAGCACAGTATTTATCATCTGTTATTTAGGACACACTGAATCTCAATGTTTCTCCATTTGAACTTTGGGTGTTAGATATTATGGTCTGTTTCTCTGCTTCTAGGTATATGTTCTGTGAACAACTCGTCAATTGACTACCTTCTATCAAGAATCGGAACGGGAAACGCTGTAGTCATAGTTGTAGGGGGTGCAGCAGAAGCCTTAAACTGCACTAGCAAAGAGCATATACTGACACTGAAGAATCGAAAAGGATTCATTAAAAAGGCTCTGACACATGGGTATGTATGTATGACTTATATAGTGCTACCTAAGATGCACAACAAGAAAGGGCTGTTCAGAAGGAGATTTTCAGTGGGGTGTGCAAGAGTAGTGGGAAATGTGAGGGGAACGGTGATACAGTATCTAAGGGATGGTTTTACTGTGGAGAATGGGAGAAGGCTTACAGGAAGGGCTGCAGTAGTGGAATGGCAGAGCTTAAGTCGGTGCGGAGTGGGAAAAAGTGAAGGGTTGGAGCCAGGCACGGCTCCTCTGTAGGACGGAGGAGCATCACCCCTCTCCCAGCAGCAGCAGCTGTAAACATTTTACTAAAAAACAATAATAAACTATGTAAAAAAGGGCAGGACCACGGACTGTGATGAACACTGAGGGGGAGTGCACAGCACTCCACCTCAATGTGCATGTATGTTTGGCCTGCATTCTTGGGCTGGCCAAACACACATGCGCACCGGGCTCTCTCCAGCCCCGCACTGTGTTGCCGGGCTGGAGAGAGCAGCCGCAGGCTCCCAGTCTACCTGGGAGCACCCTGGCAGGGCGCTCCCAGCCAATCCTACTGTGCTCTGAGCAGTGGCAGGATTGGCCGCAGGGCAGGCTGGAAGCCTGTGCCAGTAGCCTGCCTGCAACAGAGTTGCCTGGTGGTGAAGTCAGCGATGATACAGGTAAGTTTTTACATATGTTTAAAATTAACTTAAACCCCACGCGCGCTGCTCCACCACAGTTAAACACCGCAAGCCGCTCCCGGTTGGGCCCTGGTTGAGCTGGACTAGGTTAGCATTCGAGATCCTGGGAGGAAAATGCCTGGTAATCTTTTCCTTCCTTACAACCCTGATTTCCATTCGGATGCTGCTGCTGTGTGTCGTATGTGCTTGGGTTAGTGATTTTTTAGGTCAGACTGAAGAGAGCTTGATCTTTAATTATCATTATAATACATGTACAATGAATAGATTGTATGTATGTGCCCAGGCAATAGCTCACACAGAATATGAATAAAATACGTTTTGAGATTAAGAAATCTATTACTCACAGAAATTGCACTGGCAGGGCAGTACCTAGTACATGCATACAAGTGTGACCACACCACAAATGGACAAACGTAACTTTTGTCCTCCATTGAAATAGTCCATATTTCTCTTGTTATTAGAACGCAATACCCTCCAGCTGTCCCTTATTTAAAAAACTAGACATAGTGCATAGACATGTATTTTAAATGCGTCCCCTCTTACTTCTTATGTTTAAAGCTTCACTAGCCAGGATAAAGTTATTGCTAGAAAAGAGGTACCATGGCAACCTCACTTCTCACTAGACTCATTTGCATATTTGATGTGGTGGGAATGACAATATTGTGGCTGAAATATCAAACTGCAACAATATTCCATGCACAACATCACATATCAATTTATTGACTTTGGACGTTGATGGATAGCAAATCTATACTACCCTTAGCAATATTTGTGTAGACCAATATAATTGACCTTGACATACATTCACCTAATTTCTTCAAAAAGGAATCAGATACCTAACGATCAGAACTACTTTTTTGTGTGTTCCCAACCCTCAAATTTCACAACTATTAATTGTTACTCAGGTTGCTATGGCATGAGCCATGCTATAATGGACATCAGATGCTCATAGTAGAGGTATATAAAACATGTACCTTGAAGGAAGGGAAACTGTAGCATTTAGAGACCAATGGTCCACTTTTACATCAACCTTCAAATCAGATTTCCTTGAGGGAGCTAACATGGAGAGTGAGGAGGAGTCATGAGTATACAGTATTGATTGATTCAAGTACTAAGGGAAATTTGGCTTCTAAGGACGCTTCAATATCCAACTTTTGGGAGGATTTTGTAGGCAGTTGATCAACCTAGTGGGGCAAGGGATGGGGATAGTGAGGAGGAGGAGGGAGCATTCAAATTGTGTGAAGAGGAGCTGCTGGAGATTGGGGTGGCAGGTGTTGACCTTGGTAGGTAAGGTCAGGGCATAGGTTCGGGTCCCTGGAGAACTCTGGGGCCTTGCTGTGGAGACAGCTTGCAGGGCATGACAGGAGGTCGGTCATTTCCCCCCTTCCTCTCCTGTTAGCCTGGAATTGTCAGGAAACATGGTCGTACAGTGCACTTAGGCGAGAGGAGGGATTGTTTTTGGGCTCAGGTGGGGAGAACCGTGTAACTGAGCCTGGCGGATGTTGGCAGGTGCAGAGGGAACTCTGTGTTTGTTGCATGAAGATACATATACATTTGTACATACTTTTGAGTGTGCTCCCCTGTCTGTGTGCATATATGTGTATTTGTACCTGTGTACCAGTGCACCTGTTCCTCCCATGTGTGTGCCTAAGTGCCTCTGTATGCATACATTCCTCTCGGCATGCCTATCTGAGCCGGTGTACCTGCGCCTACCCTGGGGGGGGCGGGCGTGATATTGAGCAGTCAGTGCATCACTGTTTTTTGTGAAAACTGAGAAAATGTGCCTTACTGCTTCTTATAGTCCAGGAATTCGTAAACATGAGTGAAGCATTTGGTAGCAGAGGATCTTTACCCCCTGACAGAGTGTTGCTAACTACAAAATCTGAGGACTCCTTCAACAAAGAAAAATGTGTCAATGCCAAACTAATCCAAAAGAAAAGCTAATATCTACTGCGGCTGGACAGAAGACAGTTTGAGATGCTGCAGAAATACGGCAAGATGAAGTTCACAAAAGACTAAAATTGAAGGGTGAAGAGGATTAAATATTTTATCATTGTACCAACAAGTGCCACAAGTCGTATACAATGGAAAAAATTCTGGATAAAATTTGTCAAAAAATAGCAGAAGTCAGTGAGCAGAGGATCTTCAAGGCGTTATCTGTGGTTTAGCCAGAACAAGGTTCAAAGGTATTGGCGAAAGAACAAAGTACAGAGTATGTGAGCCTTAAAGGGTTCCTGCCCCTGAGTCTATTAGTTCTCCTATTTTTGACAGCTCTTGCCAGACATTGCTGAATCAGTCAGTTAATTGCCCAGCCAATGGTGCCACAATCACATCTATGTTGCACCCAGCATCACAGAATGATGAGATACGTCTTGTCTCCTGGAATGTGGCAGGTTTAGGTTCTACTATCTCCTCGCCAGGTTTTGACCAATTTATTGAGAATTACGATATCTGCCTTTCCAGGAAACATGGGCAGTGGATCCATTCTTTTGGTCTGGGTTTCTGAATTTTCATATTCCAGCACTTCCTAGCAAGAGGTGTAGACCCTCTAGTGGTCTAACCACATGGGTTACAACAACATTAAACTGTTGCATATTACAGTTACCCATTGACTCTCTTGATATATTAGGTATTCGGTTATTATTTGGGTCGAAGTCCGGAATAATTATTATCTATGCAAGAAGAGTTGGGGGGAGTTTGTCCTCCAGTACGCTCCTCATGCTGGAAGCGTTTCTTAGGCAGTGCCCCAGGTATTTTAAAATCATTGTAGCAGGCAACTTCAATGTCACTTTTGAGCCTTTAGTCTGGGATGATCTCGGCTCCACGCATGAGGAAGATCGAATGTGGTGTGTTCCATCCTTAGACATCCCTATCATCAATAGGTGGTCGCAAGCAGCTGTGCAGTTAAAAGCCTTGACTATGGAATTTGGGCTTTGATCAGTGTAGCTGTAGGGAAAGATGCAGAAGACATTGTAACGCGAAGGGTTAATTAGCTTGAACAGTGTAGATGAGCGTGATGCCTGCCGAAGCCAGAACAACGTGAAAGAAATTCACGATGTTCGCTTTCAAGCTTGTTTTCTTTTGACATTCCATAGATAAACTTATTCGCAGCTGCATGTGTGAGAAACAGGCTGTAAAGGAGAGTCAGTCTCAGCCTTGAGAACGAGACCACAGTAAAAGATGGAATGAAAACAATGGCCAGGGAATGGCAAGGCAGCCAAGAGACATGTACTGATAACCTACATAGCTAGAAAATACTGGAAGGGGTTAGAATCCAAGCTTCAGGTTATTTAAACACTGAAAGGTGGGTGAGGGAATTTTGAAGCTCGCAGATGGAGTTATGAAACTGTCATCTTCAGACCCAGCGCTGCCTCCCTGTTTTGCTGTTCCAAGACCGTGATGCTCGAGGGGGAGAGAGGTCCAAGCGGGCGGTAGAGGGCTTCCCAGCACTCGTGGACTAAGTGACTAAGTTAAGCTCCACCCAGGGATGAAAGGCTTTTCGTTTCTCTGCTCTATTATTATGATTGATTATTATACTTGCACTGTGTTTATAATCTGAGAAATTCAGCTCATTTATAGTTCTTTTCCTGCTTTACTGAACATCGTAGTGTGAGTCTGCCACAGTAACTGAAATGTGCATTTTAGTGTGCAGTAAATCAAAACTTATCTGAAGTGCTCAACTCGTTAATATTCTGCTCCCTGAACATCGTAGTGTATCACATGTTGGTATACAGTTATTCCAAGTTTATATCTGTCAATGAACTCTGTACTCAGACGTATGCATAGATGCTCTTTGTAGTGTACTGATATATAAACATTTATATAGATTTTTTTATTTATTTACTATTCTTACTCTGTCAATGAACTCTTTGCTCATTCGTATACATAGATACTATCTGTAGTGTAAATATATATGAATAGGTGCTTTTCATTGTCATGCTTATTTCACTATTGTTAATGTGCTAAATGCCTGCATTTATCTGAAATTGTAGTAAAGCCAAATTTATTCATGATTTGCGTGTGGTCCTTCATTGAGCGTCCTTATTGACTTATACCGAACAGGTGAACCAGCCACCTGGATAGAACATTTGGTACCAGAAGTGGGGTTTAAGTCAATAATGCCTCTTTGGGGACGTAAGAAAAGTGAGGCAGAGAGCGGAAGGCAGCATGGGGCAGAAGCCAGATCCATTCCCGGGTGGTTAGCAACTGACCCGTTCTCTGGTTTGGCAGGGCTCCTGAACCGGTGGGCAGAGCCGGTGTTATGGGAGACATTAGATGAGAAAGTGACTCCCCTTTTAGTGGAAGATGCGGTTGAGAGTGTGAAGCTAAAAGGGGCAAAGCTGGAGCTGAAAGCAGCAGGACAAGTGGGATGGCTTTTCCTGTCTGTGCTCCGTACGGTATACAGGAAAACATTAACACAAGATGCAGAAATAAGAAAACTGCGGGATGAGGTTGCAGCCTTGCAGTAAAGGCAGTTACTTATGAAAGAAACTATCGAAAGTGCAGTGAATAGGGGTGATCAAATGGAGGCAAGGTGCACTGCATTAGCAGTTCGAGTAGCAAAACAGAAGAGTAGGCAGAAGCCTAAAATACCCTCAGCTGTGCAAGTGAGGGCATTGGTACGCAAAGAAAACTGGGATCCTTGTACTTGGGATGGAACAGTTTCAGATAATGATGATGACTGGAATTGGGAGGATGAGGTGGAAGTAGGTGTAGCAGAACTAGGTGGAGTTGAAAGTGGAGAAGGACGTGCAGGTGAAATTGAAGGTGAAAGGGGAGGTGTAATGGAGGTTCGCCCACTCGTGCAAAATAAATCAAAAGGGGAGAATGGTGGGCAAATACAGAATTCACGTTTGGTAAGAGATTATACACAGAGTGAATTGTTAGAAATAACTCGTATGTTTAGACAAATGCCTACAGAGCCCTTGTTTAAATGGTTGGTGAGATTGTGGGACACTGGAGCAGACGGTACATATTTATCACCAACTGAACTTTTGAAAATGGGATCAGTAACTACACACGCTATGTTAGGGCAACGGTTACGCGGTGCACAGGGGAAACAAGCTTTCTCTCTAATGGGTTGGTTGATGGAAGGAGTGAAGCAATTGTACCCAACTGCTATAGATGTGGAGGAGATTTGGGGTCCTTGGCATACGATTTCAGAGGCAAATGAACAACTACGAGAAATGGGGATGCAGAACGCAGTATACTCCCAGCAATTTTTAGGACCTGATGTTGAACCCGTAACAGCAGGGATCCGGGCACGGTTAATCAGAAATGCCCCTCCGCATATGAAAGGTGCCTTGTTGGCCCTTTTAGGGCCCGCTCAGGGAAGACCAGTGGGGGATGTGGTATTATTAATGGCACAATTAGAAGGGCTGGATAGACAAAAATCAGCAAGAGCAGTGGGACAGGACAATAAGTATAAGGGAAGAGAATCTACAATAAAAGTGACCAGACGACAAATGTGGATAGATTTGTTGAATGCTGGGGTGAAGAAAGAGGAGATAGATGGAAAGCCTACCCCCTATCTGCTTAATAAATGGAAAGCATTGCAGCGTAGACAGAGAGAGAAAGAGGCAGTTGATGAGAAACAGCCCTCAGCACCACCCATGGAAGAGTCTGAAAAGGAAAAAACAGAATCAGGGAAAAATAGGAAGGTGCCTGTCTCAACTCTATATCCTGACTTGTCCAGCGATGGCTGGGAAGTCCCAGACCCCTTATTACGAAGGTCAGGCCAAACCCCGGGGGTCAGAGCAGTGCAAGAGGTAAGCCCCGGGGACAGGCGGCGATATGTACAGCTCATCATTTATTGGCACAAAGGAACACAACATGTTATGGCACTGCTCGACACAGGTGCGGAAGTAACTTTGATAAATGGAAACCCTAAGAGGCTGCCAGGGAAGAGTGTGATCATTAATGGTTACGGGGGTGCAGAGACAGAGGCCAAACCTGTTAAGCTTAAATTGTCAATCGGTAAAGGACCCCCGTTCACGGCAGAAGTTTTAATAGCTGAAGTACCAGAATACATTATTGGCATGGATCTGTTACTAGGCAAAACTATTGATACGCAATGGGGAACATTTACTTTTGGTGTGAGGAGCGTACACATAAAGAAATCTAGGACAGTTCTGGTTGGGCATGCAAAGTGGAGTCCATTACATGTACCTCCTCCAAAGGAGCCGGTGTGCATTAAACAGTACTGCATACCCGGAGGTCATAAAGAGATTTCAGAAACCATACAGGGGTTGCTAGATGCAGGTGTGTTAAGGCCGGCTGTAAGCCCATTTAACTCTCCTATATGGCCTGTGAAGAAACCAGATGATACATATCGAATGACTGTCGACTATCGACAACTGAATAAAGTGGCTCCACCTTTGGCAGCCACCGTCCCAGATGTCATCACACTGGTGGAACAGCTGAGTAAAGATGTGGGGGAATGGCATGCCGTGATTGATCTAGCAAACGCCTTCTTTTCAATTGATATCGATGAGGCCAGTCAAGACCAATTTGCAATAAGCTGGCAGGACAGACAATTCACATTCAGAAAGTTGCCCCAGGGGTACGTACATAGTCCCACATTGTGTCATGGGCTGATAGCCAGAGATTTAGCCAATTTCTCAGCTGGAGACACCCGACTTGCACATTACATTGATGACATCATGATCACTGGGGACACTAAAGAGCAAGTCACAGACACGCTGGAAAGATTAATTGAATACTTACAGCAAAGGGGATGGGCCATTAACCCAAAAAAGGTCCAAGGCCCGGCACAAGAGGTGAAATTCCTGGGCGCTATTTGGTCAGGACCAGTAAAAAAATACCACAGAAGGTGATTGATACGGTACAGCAGCTAAAGACTCCTTCAACTAAGGCAGAAGCATAACGATTTGTTGGTTTGATGGGATTCTGGAGACAACATATCCCTCACTTAGGATTAATATTGAGACCACTATATCAAGTTACATGAAAAAAACACCCTTTCCAATGGGGACCTGAACAGCAAGAGGCCTTTGAGGGAGCAAAAGATGCATTACAGAACTATTTTGCGTTAGGTCCCATCACAGAAGGAGACCCATTTGAGTTGGAAATGATAGTACAGGATGATGTAGTGATGTGGAGTTTATGGCAGAGGCAAGGAAAGAAGAGAGTGCCACAGGGATTTTGGTCGAAGAGATTAACTCCCTCCATGAGCAATTACACCCCGTTAGAAAAAGAACTAGCAGGAGCATATTGGGCGTTAGTAGAAACAGAGCGTATAACTGGTGACCGGCCGGTTACCCTAAGAACACGGGTCCCCTTACTAGGCTGGATAAGAGAAGGAGGGGTCGGCACTAAAGTAGGCAGGGCGCAGGAGTCTACCATTGTAAAGTGGAAATGGTATCTGCAGCAGAGGGCAAAACCGGGGACAGCAGGAGTGTCAAAGTTACAAGAAGATATGCTGGGGGCAGTGGACTTGCAGGCAATGGTCCCCTCACCAGAGCCATCTGAGATGGAGTCCTCACCATTTAAAACAGCCCCACCTTTTGAACAGCTCACAGAAGAAGAACAGCAAAATGCATGGTTTACAGATGGTACCACCCGGTACCATCAAGGAAAGAGACAATGGCAAACAGTCGCATTCCAGCCTGCTACAGAAACGCTGTTGCTGCAAAGAGGAAATAATGGATCAAGTCAGCTTGCGGAACTGCAGGGGGTAGCAGCAGTAATCGAGCAGGCCCCCATCGGAGAGAAAACGTTTGTGTACACTGACAGCTGGGCCACCTATCAAGGACTAGTAAGCTGGGCCCGACTTGGCGCAAGGACGGATGGAAAATCAAAGGTACCCCCATTTGGGGAGGTGAGCAGCTATGGGAAGAGATGTGGGAGAAAGGGCACAAATGTCAAATCTATGTGGGACATGTGGACGCCCATTGCCCTTCAGACCCCTCTCTTGCATCACTATTCAACAACACCGCAGATCAGATGGCCAAAACACGAACAGTAATCATCAATGAGGAGGCTGAAGCTGCTCTAGCAAACTGGGCTCATACAACATCGGGACATCTAGGAGAGAATGGCACTTATGCATGGGCACAGCAACGACAGATTCCAGTCACTAAAGAACAGGTCCAACAAGCAGTAAAAGAGTGCCCCAGATGCAACCAGATAAAACAAATGCCCCTGCAAAAGAAGCCTAGCGGCCACATCAGAAGAGGAACTGCAGCCGCTACATTGTGGCAATTGGACTATATTGGGCCGCTACCAAAGGAAGGAGGAAAAAGCTACGTATTGACCATGGTGGACACCTACTCTGGCCTTATGTTGGGTATGCCCTGTAAGTCTGCAGATCAAAAGTCCACTTTGCGAGGGCTAAACTACCTGATAAAACATTATGGGGTACCTGATGAAATCCAAACAGATAGGGGCACACACTTTTCAGGGAAAACAGTGCAGGATTGGGCGCAGGAACAGGGAATTCGGTGGATTTTACACCTTAGTTATTATCCACAAGCTGCAGGCATGATTGAGAGATATAACGGATTGTTGAAAGAACAGCTAAAAAAGTTATCAGCACATCAGACTCTAAAAGGATGGAGTAGTAATTTAGACAAAGCCTGGTTTGAATTGAACAATAGACCAGTCGGGCAGCAGACTCCTTTCATTCGGATGACAGGGCATGATAAAGAAATCACCCACACAATGATTGTCTGGAAAACAGACCCTCGAGCTCGATTACCTTTACAGGCTACTTCTGGCAGTATAGGACTGGACCTGTTTGCGCCAGAGGATGGAGAAATACCCGTAGGACAGGTGAAGACTATTCCCCTAGGAATAGGAGTGAGAGTACCATCCGGAACATATGGTAGAATTGCCCCTCGATCCAGTCTAGCCATCAAGGGAGTGTCGGTGCTAGGGGGAGTCATAGACCCAGATTTTAGAGGAGAGGTTAAAGTAGTATTATTGAACCAAGGAGATGCTACTGTATCGTATCAAGCACATGACAGACTTGCCCAATTGATTTGTGAACAAGCGTATACCCCCCACATTGAAGAAAGATCTGCCCCTCCTGATAACACTCAGAGAGGTGAAGGGGGATTTGGAAGCACAGGAAGAAGAGTATGGGTGCATCATCCAGGGAAAAAGCCAGAGGCAGGAGAGATATTGAGTCAAGGGGTGGGGAGTACATATGTTGTACTTTTAAAGAATTCTAATGCACCTGTATTTGTACCTGCAGTGAGACTTACCCCACGGTCGTAAATTATTACTTCTGCATCGATGACGTGGTTCCTGTTTGCGGTCATGATTATAACCGGGAAAAGTATATTGGTCCGACCAAATGTGGCGGAGAATGTAATCACGGACCTTCATGTCACTTGTGCACCTCAAGCCGCTAAGGTAACTGATGACCAGGGAAATGTTTCACTCTGCAACGTGAAGGTACATGGAGGCAAATGGATGGCTGCCAAAGCTGTGACCTGGAAAGTAACTGGACAGCAAATCCGACATGCCTATGGACTGAACGAGTTGCAGGGAATGCCTGCAACGGTACAGGCTTTGAATTATACGCTAAACATGATATGTAAATATTGTGACACCATTGTACCTTTTACACCAGTACAGACATATCCGTGTAGACCTTATGATTGTTCAGAGGAACGAGAAATTTTACCAGGACATATGGTAGTTGTTACAATGTCTAATAGAACTACAGGAGTTCGATACTTCAAACCACCTGCCTTTATGTTTTATGTACCCGAAAGACGCATGGTCAGCAATTTAGGCAACGTTTCCATAGTTAGATATAGAATAGGATGTAAACAAGCTTTACATGCAAGCATAATTAACCATATTGTGTTACAGATAACTATTGCCAAGGGGAATGTCTCTAAGTACGATCCATTATGTACACCATGGACACTACAGTTATGGCCCTTGCCGAAGTTACGCATCAGAAGAGATCTAGGATCCATGATAGCCGGGGCCACCGGAATTCGGGTAGGGGCCCTGAACGCTTTTGATATTGAAGCCATCAGGAATAAACTATCTTCAACAGGATATAATACAGGAGAAGCCATAAAAGTAATTTCACAATGGGGGCCCACACACTCACAAGAAGTATGGAAGGTTCTGCGTGGGTTGTATCGTGATTGGCAATGGCATAATTTCACTTATGAAGAATTTGGAAAAAGCTTTCAAAGCACCCAAACAATGTCCAAAGGAATTCAGTGCATACTATGGCAAAGTATTATTAATCAACAGTATGTAGACTTCAAGGCAGAATGGGGACAGCTTCAAGGTGAATATTGGAGACAACAATTGCATTTGCCTGAAGAAATATGGGTAAAGCCTATACAATTCCATTGTGAGGGAGAGATGTGTTATGCTCATTTTGATATAGCCAGAAGTAATCTTCCTCCTGAAATATGGTGCCCCTTTATATTGCTCCCTGTAGTAATAGGTGAAGAATGGTGGATACCTCACACTGACAAAAAATGGATTGATCAAACCAATCACACCGAAGATCCCACTAGATGTGCAGATTGGTCTAAGGGGTGGGTATGTACCCACACTGGACGGGCGCTAGACCCATGCCTTCACCCAATACCAGGAGAATGTGAATGGTTACCTTATCCTATCAATGGCACAGACTTATATCAGATTGGAACAGAGAGTATATGTTACGTTACTAATCACCCCTTACTTATTAACGGATATATACAAACCACCGGAGAGCAGGTAATGTGTATGTGCAATATTACCAGCATTATTGACATAAGTACTCACATCCTATACCAACCGACTAAGTTCACCACAACCACATTACAGACACAAATGCAAGCACAGTTAGAATGGAACATTCCGCTTGTTGTGAAGCTACCTAGATTAGAGGCAATCAGGCGCTACGCACAAATCACATTTGCTAAATTCGACATGGCAGTTAAATATACCAAGGATGCAGCCATACACATGATTATAGACGCCAAACAGCTTATGCACACTGCTACACGTATCCAGCAAGAAACTGAGCACCATTGGTATGACATCTTCTTAGGTTGGGCACCAGGAGCTACGAAAACGCTAGATATAGTGTTACATCCGCAAATCTGGCTACTGATTGTCTGTTTCACGCTAATGATTATACTATGTAGACTATATGTACGCACAAACCAGCTTTATACTAAGATGCAAGCGCTCAGAATAATGCTAACAAGTATTCGTAGCAATCTAGCTAGCGAAGTGTTACAATAAATACTTCTGGCCTCGCAAGCATCGCGCTCATCTAAGGGGTGGAGTGATCAGTGTAGCAGTAGGGAAAGATGCGGAAGACATTGTAACGCGAAGGGTTAATTAGCTTGAACAGTGTAGATGAGCGTGATGCCTGCCGAAGCCAGAACAACGTGAAAGAAATTCACGATGTTCGCTTTCAAGCTTGTTTTCTTTTGACATTCCATAGATAAACTTATTCGCAGCTGCATGTGTGAGAAACAGGCTGTAAAGGAGAGTCAGTCTCAGCCTGGAGAACGAGACCACAGTAAAAGATGGAATGAAAACAATGGCCAGGGAATGGCAAGGCAGCCAAGAGACATGTACTGATAACATACATAGCTAGAAAATACTGGAAGGGGGTAGAATCCAAGCTTCAGGTTATTTAAACACTGAAAGGTGGGTGAGGGAATTTTGAAGCTCGCAGATGGAGTTATGAAACTGTCATCTTCAGACCCAGCGCTGCCTCCCTGTTTTGCTGTTCCAAGACCGTGACGCTCGAGGGGGAGAGAGGTCCAAGCGGGCGGTAGAGGGCTTCCCAGCACTCGTGGACTAAGTGACTAAGTTAAGTTCCACCCAGGGATGAAAGGCTTTTTGTTTCTCTGCTCTATTATTATGATTGATTATTATACTTGCACTGTGTTTATAATCTGAGAAATTCAGCTCAATTATAGTTCTTTTCCTGCTTTACTGAACATCGTAGTGTGAGTCTGCCACAGTAACTGAAATGTGCATTTTAGTGTGCAGTAAATCAAAGCTTATCTGAAGTGCTCAACTCGTTAATATTCTGCTCCCTGAACATCGTAGTGTATCACATGTTGGTATACAGTTATTCCAAGTTTATATGTGTCAATGAACTCTGTACTCAGACGTATGCATAGATGCTCTTTGTAGTGTACTGATATGTAAACATTTATATAGATATTTCTTTTTATTTACTATTCTTATTCTGTCAATGAACTCTTTGCTCATTCGTATACATATATATGAATAGGTGCTTTTCATTGTCATGCTTATTTCACTATTGTTAATGTGCTAAATGCCTGCATTTATCTGAAATTGTAGTAAAGCCACATTTATTCATAATTTGCGTGTGGTCCTTCATTGAGCGTCCTTATTGACTTATACCGAACAGGTGAACCAGCCTCCTGGATAGAACAGGCTTAGAGCACTTTATGGCAGAACTAAATCAGATGCTAAGGGCTTTCACATGTATAACAAAACTAACCATGCAAGCAGAATTGATTATTGCTTAGTTGATTTGAGATTGTGGCCTCTAGTCGTTGACATGATAGTTGTTGAGAGGAATGAGAGTGACCACAATCCACTCTCTGTCCAAATGCTGGCTGTATGTGACCAATTGTCTGTGCCTAGCATTCCCACTATACCACTAATGGACATTTGCATGACCAACAACAAAAGACATTTGAAGGGGCATCAGTTAGTAGCTCGGCCTGATATTTTAAGTTCTGTCAATGCTGTTTTGAAGTCTTTGCTGGCACAACTAGAGGCGGGCTCCACAACTAATAATGTGCAATTGATTGCATGTCATGTTCTTTGTTTTGAAAGTATTACGGCCCATTTCATGGTAGGTGGTAACCTTAGTGGCAAAAGTCTCAAAGTAAAAAATCCTTTGTGTAACAATGACTGCCAAGCCTTAAATAAACAACTGGTCAAAGCTATCAAAACGAAGTATATAGCCTCTATCCATATAGCCAGAAAATCTTAAAAGGCTGCTATCCGTAAAGCCAAGCATATGCAGGTTGAGAAACGGTGGGCTGCACTAAATGAAGCTGCATCTGATAAGGATTGAGTACGATTTTGGTCCATGGACGTGCGAGGCCTTGATAAAGGTGTGTTGCATGCAGAGACTAATATTGCTCCATCAGAGTGGGTTAACCATTTCAGTCAAATATAATCTGTGGATTGTTCTAGTGTGGTGTATGAGCAGAACTGGGCTGTTCCCGCAATTATTGATCCACTACCCAACTCTCCAAGTCTACATTTGTTCACCCTTTCTGATGTTGTGCATTCATTAGGCGCCCTGAAGCGTGGTAGGGCAGCTGGCCAGGATGGTGTCCCGGCAGATTTATTCTTGACTGACATAGATGCTGGTCCACATACATCCTTATTCTATCTTCTGCAATAGGGGCGGGGGCAACTAGATTCTTGCCCTGTAACTATAGGCCTATCAGCTTATTAGACTGTGTGCAAAACATTTTCTGCCACTGTCTTTTGGGAAAGATCCAGGATTGGATTTCTGAACATGACATTCTCAGCCCTCTGCAAGCTGGGTTTCACATAACATTTTCCACTATTGACCAAGTTTTTAGATTCCTGCTTCTATATTGGAAAACTGTCTTAATTGGCAAAGGAAATCTATATGTTCCTTTAGTGGATCTCAAATTTGCGTTTGATTTAGTACTGCGCAACGAGCTGTGGGAAGATCTGTTTGACTTTGTAATGCCTCCCCACCTCCTTTCCTTACTAGTATGCCTCCATGAGGATATTTATGCACGCGTCAGGTGGGGTGATCAGGGGCGGCTTACTGCCAAAATCACAGTACAAAGGGGAGTACGACAGGGATGCGTCCTTGCTCCAACTTTATTTTCATTGTATATCAATGATATTGTCCCTTTTTAGCTATGGTGGAGGCAGATGCACCATGTATAGGTGCATGTAAAGTTCCTGTATTGTTGTTTGCAGATGACACTCTCCTAATCTCCAAGACACTAGTGGTCTACAGAAACTCCTAAATCGATTTGAGGAGTTCTGCCTCTCTCGGGGACTGGAGATCAATACCTCCAAAACTAAACTAATGATGTTTAACCCCCATAAATCATATAAATAGAAGGTAGTTCTTGGAAGCACGTCGGTTGAAAAGATTAAGGGGGTCATTCCGACCCCGGCGGGTGGCGGGCGCCGCCCGCCGGGCTGAGACCGCCAAAAGACCGCACCGCGGTCAAATGACCGCGGCGATCATTCTGACTTTCCCGCTGGGCCGGCGGGCGATCTCCAAAAGATCGCCCGCCGGCCCAGCGGGAAAGCCCCTGCAAAGAGGAAGCCGGCTCCGAATGGAGCCGGCTGATTTGCAGGGGTGCGACGGGTGCAGTGGCACCCGTCGCGATTTTCAGTGTCTGCAAAGCAGACACTGAAAATCTTTGTGGGGCCCTGTTAGGGGGCCCCTGCACTGCCCATGCCAGCGGCATGGGCAGTGCAGGGGCCCCCAGGGGCCCCACGACACCCGTTCCTGCCATCCTGGCGGTAAAAACCCCCAGGAACAGGATGGCGGGAAGGGGGTCGGAATCCCCATGGCGGCGCTGCAAGCAGCGCCGCCATGGAGGATTCCCTGGTCCAGGGGTAAACCGGCGGGAAACCGCCGGTTCCCCTTTTCTGACCGCAGCTTTACCGCCGCGGTCAGAATGGCCCAGGAAGCACTGCCAGCCTGTTGCCGGTGCTTCCGCGGTCGTTGGCCCTGGCGGTCGGTGACCGCCAGGGTCAGAATGACCCCCTAAATCTTTTGGTTACCTTGGTTTAACAATATCTGAAAATCTGCCTTGGAAATCCCAGATTACCAAGTTGGCGTTGAAGCAAAAACAGTACACTGGGGTTCTAGTCAGGGACTTTAGCACCTCATATTCCAAACCGATCCGCCTGGCACTTCAGATCTATGGGACCAAGGATGTTAGTTCCACTTTATATGGTGCTGAGCTATGGGGCTATGCTAAAGCTCAAGAAATATCTATAGTAAAAAATACCTTTTTAAGGAAACTTGTTTCTGTACCATCGAGTACCCCTTTGTTCCCTCTTTTGAAGGATTTGGGCACTAAGGGACTAGGTCCTAAAGCCTGTTTACGTCCTCTCCTGTACTAGAGATGGCTCTGGACAACTCCAGAGTTGCCTCATGTACTGAAGCTCTCCAGGCTGCAGTTGAAGCTGATCGCTCTCTTAGTGTCCCCTGGCTTAGATATGTTAAGGCTTCACTGTATTTGCTTGGATGGTGAGAGCTTTGAGATCATCCAACTACTGCTGCCTTTCCCTCGAAGCTTGACTTTAAAAATAAGTATTAGAAGATGGTAGATTCTGAAGACCTGCATGTAGCAATTCATTCTAAGCTGTCTCATGCTTTTGCCTATCTGAAGGATAAAAGCAGCTATGAGGCATTTTGGGACATGATCTTGACTTCTAAGGACAGGAAGCTGTACTTCCAGTTTCGTGTAGGAAACCTACCATTAAGATCAGTCACTAGAAGTAGATCATCTGACGGAACTACAGTCTGCCCATCTTGTTACACCCCTATTGAAAATTTGCCCCATGTATTTTTTGTCTGCCCTGCTTATGTAATCCCTCACAGGAAGTGGCTTTCACCTGCCTGCAGGCTGTTGGGCGTCCACAGGACCTTTATAGATCTACGAATTCCTAATTCAGATACTGATCATGTTTTAGTAACTGCTATCGCTAAATTCCTTGGAGCCATGTGGACCAATAGGGCAAAGATTTTATCTTCTTCATGTGAAGTTGCCTTGTTTGTATAGTTTTACACAATTGCAGGTTGCCTTCCCAATGACGGACATGGTTCAGCACACATTTGTGAAATGTATTGTTAATTAGTGTGTGTATTCATAATACTACTGTGTTTTTTGGGCCAAAGAAGCTGTGTAGTGACTATGTTGAACCTGTGGCCTAAAATCATGAAATCTTGCAATTGACTCAGGAAATCATCTGGGAAAGTGCTTTTTCTCTTAGTACTGTATTTGGTGTTGAACGCTGAACAAACTATTGCATTTTGCACAGATTTATAACTTTTAATATATTTATATGTATGGTGCCAGAGTATTATGTGTGCAAATTTTATGTTTAAGTCATGGGCCCAGTGGTATTTATTATTGTATCGATTTTATCCTTGTCTTAACTTATTTTTAATGTATATGAAATGTGATGGGTTTTTTGTGTGTATGTTTTGTGCTTTTATGGTACTAGCTACCGAAATAAAGCTTATTTGAACTGAAAGGGCAAACATGTTTTTATCGGCAGCAAGGTTCTTCCAAGAGGAGGTTTTCAGGCGAGTAGCTGATCTAAACAGCGAGGTGAATGTATGTGCAGCGGATTTGTATGCCCTCCGAACCGCATTCATGCATACATTTGAAAATATGAATGCACAATGAGCTCCTAGCTGCAACATAAGTGCCAGCCTTCAGTTAAGTTTGCACTCTTCGAAATAGCAAATGAGGTTTTAAAGTCACTCTTGAGTGCTGGCTACGGGTTCACACTCAGTGAGATCAGAGAAATAATGATCAACATTGATGAAACTGTATTTATCCATAATAATGAAATTAAGATTTTTCTGGTGAGAATGTACAATGACAGAATTTGTTTTTGTCAGACTAACAAAAAGAAGAAGCCACTTATGGGGTTTTCAGCTGATTTGACTCCTGTGGTTCTTGCTGTCAAAATAAGATCGCAGGATGCAGTAAAATCAGCAGGAACCATTTTAAGAAACGTCCTGAAAGATTTAGATTTTGGACTTAATGACACATTTTGTGATGCACTAGAGCTCTGCAAATCATGGGAGTCCACAAGAATGCCTGATGTTGTCTCAACATTTTTAAATCATTGTTTAATTTCAGTGAACCACACTGTTACAAACTAAAGTTCTTGAGTTCAGAACAGAAGCCAACAACATTGATGATGGCTTTGAAGATATAAGCGAAGAGGTGGAAGACAACCTCATGAGCAGACAGGCTTATGCTGTGAAAATGTACTGTCTTTTCCAAATCATGTTTTATGAATTACATCACGGCAAGAAGAAAACTCTGCTATACATGATGACTCCTCACGGAATCTATGACAAGTGCAAAAGTAGAGAGCTAGTCACTTCAATGAATAGGACTGGTGTATGAACAAGTTATAATTACATAGTACGGAGCAACTACTTGTTAGCAGCTCATGCTGTACGATCTTGTGAATCTGACCGCGCACCACTTCCAGGTCACTTTACCAGGAAAGAATATACAATTGCTGCTCTTGATCATTTTGATTTTATCAAATGATACTGCCATGGTGCTTTTTCAAGACTGTACCAATGAAATAGCTGCTGGAAAACAAGCTGTGTCAGCTGTTGACATGAAGAAATGAAGCTGAAAACTTATAACTCAACTGCCTTGCCAATGTGTGCAAAATCACTACAAGCCATCAACATGTCCCAGTCTACCAGAAAGTTTCAAAGTGGCTGAGAACGTGGATCTTCTGCTACCTTATGCGGCGGTCGACAAAGCTGATTTAACTGAACTTATCATGTCACTTATTCAGTGCAGACTGAAGGATGAAGAAAAGCTGGTTCCTCCGTGGGCTGGAATTCATGTTCTGATCTCCCAGAATACTGTCCCACTGAAGAAGGTTGGCTTTTTACCAGTAGTACCATCTCCAGTCACAAACTATGCAACAGCATACACAGTGCAAAAACATTTCCAAAATGTGCTTGCTCAGCTTGAAGACCAGCCTATCATGCCAATTTTCTGCGTTAAAGGTGTTTTCCGTATTGCAGCTGACATTTGTATGAGCATTCCAGTAGAATTTGATGATATTTATTCAGTGATAGGTGTTTTCCACAAGTTGCAGTGTGCGTGAAGTTATCTCAGTGGATGTGGCATAGACAATACACTTATTGAGGCCGAAATCTTTGGAAGCAAACTGTCCAACTCAATATGTTCATTCATTACAAGGGATTCTCATCATATCTGAGGCTATAGAAACAATGTGTTGGAATGCTTTCTGGAACAAGAATGATAAATTAGGTTTTGCATATCTTATCTCAGAAGTGAACAAGGCACAGGGTACACTTAATTCAAAATACATAATGCAAAGCCAGGTGATGTTCAATAAACTCAGTTCAAAATCGGAAAATCTGAAAACTAAGTTTGTAGAGTTTGTCAAAGGATGTGAAGAAAAATCTGAACTTTGCAAGTACTTGGGAAACGTTCTACATATGAAAAGTGAAAACTTTTGTGCATGCGGATCGGGAAGGTGATTGGGAGCTGCACGTGAAGACTGTGGAGTCATTGATTACTGTGTTTCACAAATTCAACTGCATAAACTACCTGAGATATGGGTCCTGGTATTTTGAAAGAGGGAAGAAGCTAGAGGTGCAAAAACCATACCACTACAGAAAATTAATCCAAAGACGTTTTGTGGTGAAACACAGGGATGGAATTTTCAATGATGTGGCTCCAGATATGAAACTGGAACAGACAGTCAAGAGATCACATAAACCTCCAAGGAAATTGTTGGTCAGGCATGTAAAAGTGAATATGTTGCTCAATTGAAGCTAGTTTACCATGAAGTCCTTTCTATTTGCAATGTATTCAGAGAGATGACAAATTCAAAATTAATGGACCATCATGGAACTGTTCCTCGCCACAAATTTGTGAGAAAGACAGGGGAACGTTTTAATAAACATATTGACAGCCTTCTTCACTTCATGTAGCAGCAAGGAAACCCCTGTGAAATTACTGAGCTTGTGCTACTACACAACTTTGTGATTGAACAATATGTAGAATAATGATAAAAAAACACGCCTACTAGATATCCTGGAAAATGGATCAAAACTATATGCAGAACTGAAGCAGGAGAGATTTGTATTGAGAGAGAGTTTTGTCCAACCAGTCACTAAAAAACAGGTTACAAAAAACAACTTTTACAAGCACAGAGATGGACGTAGCAAAAGGAAAGGTGATTTTATCAAGACCATTCTGTGGCATGATCTTCTTCCAACAAACGCATTATTTGATGGAGATGCTGCAGCCAAACCAGTGAAGTACAAACTTGTACAAGAGCTTGAAAAACAACTTTCACCTGAAGAATTTCAATTCAAAAAGGTGTTCTCATTGAAAACTGCTGTTGTTGTGGATTATATGTCACAATTGTGAATGATCAAGATTTAGTCCATGCAAAACTTCGGAGACGTCGTTCAGACTGTTCTACAGATATCAAAGTCAGTGTGCACCTTGCAAGAACTGCACATTGTCTTTGAATGTTAACTTGAACTATCTGTCAAAGAATGTGAGATAATCAGATGAATATATATACAACTAGAACAATTGACCTTGCCTGCATCAAACATTTGACACCTATACCTGTGCAACTTATTAAATTCTGGTCATCAACATCGAACAAGATGAACTTGGAGATGTTAACTCGCCAAAACATTGTTGATGCTTCAGTAAACACTGAGGGCCAGATGGAGCAAAGGTTTAGCTACTCGCAAACTTCGAAAAACGCCCATTTGCGAGTCGCTAAAGCTACTTTGCTATGTAGAAATGCATTTTGCGAGTCGGAACCGACTCGCAAAATGCATTTCCGACTCGCAAATAGGAAGGGGTGTTCCCTTCCTATTTGCGACTCGCAATCCGATGTGATTCCATTTGCGACCGCGAATGCGGTCGCAAATGGACTCGCAGTTACCATCCACTTGAAGTGGATGGTAACCCAGTCGCAAACGGGAAGGGGTGCCCATGGGACCCCTTCCCCTTTGTGTCTGGCATTAAAAATAATTTTTCAGAGCAGGCAGTGGTCCAATGGACCACTACCTGCCCTGAAAATACCGAAACTAAAGGTTTCGGTTTATTTTTCAAAGTGCAGCTTGATTTCCTTTAAGGAAAACGAGTTGCACTTTGAAAAAAAAAACTGCTTTATTTAAAAGCAGTCACGGACATGGAAGTCTGCTGACTACAGCAGGCCTCCATCCCCGTGAGAGCCCTGAATCGCTATGGGGTCGCAAATTGCGACCCACCTCATTATTATTAATGAGGTGGGTCTTTGCGACCCCATAGCGACTCGCAGACGGTGTCTGAGACACCGTTCTGCATAGCAAATTGCGAGTTGCAATTTGCGAGTCGGAAGGACTCGCAAATTGCAACTCGCAATTTGCCACCTACCTACATCTGGCCCTGAATTTCCAATTATTGCAAGTGGAATGATTGTCAATGGGAAGTTGGTGCCTGCAGAGATATATTCAAAAGGTACGGGCCATATTGTTCAAGAACTTAACAACAAATTGGAGGAAGCTGACCTTTGTGTTGTACCACATGTTGAGTGAGCTGTTCGATATGATTCCAATTGAGTCATTGTACTGTCAAATGACACAGATTTTATTATTGTGCTACTTAGATTTGTACCAATGTTCATAAGTCAAGAATTGTCAGAGTTATGCAAATGTTATTGAATAGGCGAGAAAAGACACTTAGGGGCATATTTACAAGCCCTTAGCACCACCGGAGCATCACTTTTTATGATGATCCAATGGCACTGTTTACTGCACCATATAAACAAGGCAGTGCTAAGCCACTTTTTGTGGCTTAACGTCACCTTGTAAATATGGGCCCCTCCGACGCAGTTTTCTGCAACACACATAGAAGTGCCAAATTTCCATTGTAGATTGTTTATGTGCAATTTGACAATTGTGCCATTAAGGCTTCTCATAGCAGAGTTAATGAAAAGCATGTGCAGTGCAGATAGGCTTAAAATAGGACCTCACAGGGCATGGCTTCCAGGCCGTTGTGGTGCACATGACTGTAGTTATTATTTCCCATAGAGAATTAGCAGACCCAGGTGGAGCAGCAGGGGTGCAGCTTCATGGTGTGTTTGAGGTGTGACACTGTTCAAATGCATTCATTGCTTGGGAGTTGGGCAAGGGGGCCTGGAGTTGGATCTGGTACATTTGTGTCTGTTTCCTTGAGTGTTCTCATTCTGCTGAGAGGTTTTACCTTAACTTGTTAATTTTTAGATCAGAAACTTAAATATATATAATGACTGGTTTATTAATAGTATTACAACTGCACCCATATAAGTACTCTGTGAATTGACCCATATCTACTACTTTTTGGAATCCACAAACATTGGTAGCAGTAGGCTTGAAAAGCTGTGTCAGCTTCAGGACACCAGCCATACTACTGGTAATCAGGCATGCAAAAGGTGATGGGATAAATGCTTTCAAATAGTCTAACCAGTGGCAATTGCTTGTGGTAGCATTCCAACCCACTGTTTTTCACCCAGTGTGTCACCCTTGAAAGAGGCTCACCTAATGGCAATCAGCACTGACTCTGATCCCCATGGAACCAGTCCATCCCAAACCCTGGTTATCTCACCTCTCCACCCTGAAGCTCACTGGTGTTTTTTAGTTGGGACGTTTTGGATTCACTGACAAATTGTAAGAAGGAACCCAACAGACATGTTAAAAATGATGATAAAAGCCTCTAAGTAATAATAATTCATATCCACAGCATGCTACCCAGAGGAGCCGATACAATCCGTGCAAGCATCTCATAGGTCAAAGTTTAGACAGATGCGCAGCAGATAAAATTGGCCTGTATTGATATACAGCTCCACAAGCTGATTTTATCCGGGTAGTAGATCTAGCCACACTTTGAGCAATCTTTCAGCAGTTTTTGTAGTTGGTGCATATACTTTAAAAATTTGGCCAGATCAGATGACTCCTTCAGGGTAAAGGCAAAGGCCCTCATTATGATCTCGGCAGTAAAAACCGCTTAGATCAGCGCTGGCGGTCAATAGAAGACCGCCAGCGCAACTACCCCTCCTCCCCCCCACCGGCCGTATAATGTTTTCCCTGCTGCCCGCAGGCCCAGCAGGGAAAAGGGCCATAACATTGACAGCGGTGCCAAATTGACCTGCGCGATGAGGCACTGCACGGGGGCCCCTGCACTGCCCATGCCAAGTGCATGGGCAGTGCAGGGGCCCCCAGGCAGACCCCAAATCACCCCAAGATACCCATTCCACCAGCCTTTCTCTGGTGGGAACCGCCGGGAAAAGTCTGGCGAAATGGGTATCATTATGCGGAGGGCAGCGCTGCTTGTCGAATAGGAATACACCGCCCCCGCCAGCATTACCGCTGAACAATATTGCATGACTTCTGGTTCACAATATTATCCTAGATCAGCAAAAAGGCACAATCACTCAAAACTGTGTTATAAAATTATAGTTTACATTTAGCCAAAATGACGAAGACATTGTATATGCTTCTCATTGGGTAACATAAAGTAATTTCCCTTTTTTTAGGACTGCCCTTGTGCCCGTGTATTCTTTTGGGGAGAATGAAATCTATCAGCAGTGTCTATTTCAAGATGGAGGCTGGAAAAGAGCTGTTCAGAATCTCTTCAAGAAATGGATTGGGTTTGCTCCGTGCGTCTTCATTGGCCGTGGGATCTTCTCAAGCACTTCCAAAGGCATATTACCCTTCCGAAGGCCGATCACTACTGTTGGTTTGTATTCATTTTCAGTTGCTATTGGTGGGGAAACATGGTAGACACAGGAGAGTCAGAAGTAGGTTTCTGTATTTGTATGGAATATCCCAGTGCTTAATTTGTAAATAAAAACGTGCCGTGCCCGAAGCCCTCCTCTTAAACATGCGGTGCTGCATTTAAATGTGGGAACATGGAATAATGTAACTGTAAATGTAGATTTATATATAGCGCGGCATATCACCCGTGAGGGTCTCAAGGCGCTGTCCATGGGCACAGGGAGATTAAGTGATTTGCCCAGAATCACTGGATGTAGCGGCGTTGCGGAAGTTACA